>NC_058107.1:7516499-8223499 GCF_914725855.1 Thunnus albacares
GAGACGCATAAAATATCAAATTTTTCACCACTTCTGATGTATGTGCAAAGTTTAACAACTTTTCGTGCACGTTTAGGCCCTCAAAAATGCGTTTGTTTCGTAAGAATAATAATAATTAAAGCTGCAAGCAGCGATGATCGGGCCCTCGCACCCCAGCGCATGTCCAAGTGACGCTCAGTCGAAGGGCTTTTGTCAGTGACTTGTTGTGTAAAGTTTGAGGCAGATCCAACCGTGTACACTCAAGTTATATCAATTTCCTCTGTCATGGCGAAACATCAAAACTCATCGCCACGCCACGGCCAAACCATCATGATCATACACTAGTCTAGATGACACACACTGATTTTTAAGTCCTTACCATGGATTCTGTAGGAGGAGTTCTTTAAAATACAAGGTATGCGAAATGGCCAAGAAAAAGCGAAAATGTACCATTTTTTTCAAGATGGACGACTTCCTGTTCGACTTACAATAAGGCTTCAAGAGGCTTTTTTGTGCGTCTTGACATTATACATGTGCCCTGTGAATTTCATCTTTCTACGTTAATCTGGAAGGCGGGGCTGCAATTTTGAAAATTTAAAGGGGGCGCTGTTGAGCCATTTTGCCACGCCCATTCAAAGTGACCACATAGGATTTTAGCTGACATCACTCTAGACATGTGTGTCAAGTTTCATGACTGTAGAGCAATCCCTTCTCCCTGAAAAACAGTATCGTATTTCATGGCGAAGGATGTGTCGCCATGGTAACAGCATTCAGTTTTGGGTCATGAGCTGCCAAATGTAGCATCACCAAGGTCTTGTTTATTAGCTGACAAGCATATGAAATTTGGAAAAGATCAGACCACGTGGAGTCAAGTTATAAGGCATTGAAATTTCATGGCGTCACATCGAAATTCGCCGCGTCGCCATGGCAACACCTTTCAACGAAGGGTCACCAACTTCATAATATAAGATCTCCAAGGTCTTGAGGCTATTCTCAGTAAATTTCAGCTGGATTCCATCACCGTGCTGCCCACAGGGCGTCAGAGCGTAAAACATGTAACTTCCTGTTGCCAGGAGGTGGCGCTATGACTCATATCCTGTATTGTCACATGGACCCGTTCAGGGCGGGACTCTTATGAAGCACAAAAGGTTTGGCTCTCTTAGGATCATGTATGCCGGAGTTATAGCCGTTTCATTTTTTAAAGGGGGCGCTGTTGAGCCATTTTGCCACGCCCATTCAAAGTGACCACATAGGATTTTAGCTGACATCACTCTAGACATGTGTGTCAAGTTTCATGACTGTAGAGCAATCCCTTCTCCCTGAAAAACAGTATCATATTTCATGGCGAAGGATGTGTCGCCATGGTAACAGCATTCAGTTTTGGGTCATGAGCTGCCAAATGTAGCATCACCAAGGTCTTGTTTATTAGCTGACTTAATTTCAGGTGCATCAGCCAAATTTCCTAGGAGTAATTAGACAAAGTACGACGCATGATACTTCCTGTTGCCAGTAGGTGGCGCTATGACTTTCGCTAAATATGAGACTGAACATGTGTTCAGATCGGGACTCTTAACAAGCATATGAAATTTGGAAAAGATCAGACCACGTGGAGTCAAGTTATAAGGCATTGAAATTTCATGGCGTCACATCGAAATTGGCCGCGTCGCCATGGCAACACCTTTCAACGAAGGGTCACCAACTTCATAATATAAGATCTCCAAGGTCTTGAGGCTATTCTCAGTAAATTTCAGCTGGATTCCATCACTGTGCTGCCCACAGGGCGTCAGAGCGTAAAACATGTAACTTCCTGTTGCCAGGAGGTGGCGCTATGACTCATATCCTGTATTGTCACATGGACCCGTTCAGGGCGGGACTCTTATGAAGCACAAAAGGTTTGGCTCTCTTAGGATCATGTATGCCGGAGTTATAGCCCTTTCATTTTTCATGGCGAAGGATCGAAATTCGCCGCCCAGCCACGCCCCCTAGGAAAGACTAATGAGAATTGTTTTAATAACTTTTAATCTCCTATGCCTGTAGATGATACGGACCGAATTTGAAAGTCCTGGGGTCAAATCTCTAGGAGGAGTTCGTTAAAGTATGCGGGCTGGAAATGACAAAATCGGTGCAAAATTTCAACTTTGATACAAAATGGCCGACTTCCCGTTGGAGTTAGGCTATGTGTCCTTGAGACTTTTTGGTGCGTCTGGTCATGATACATATGCATACCGAATTTCGTTCTCCTACGACAATCTGTATCGAGGGGCTCAATTTTCTTGACTTTCTAGGTGGCGCTGTCGAGCCATTTTGTCCCGCTTTATTTCGAGACCCATAAAATATCGAAATTTTCGCCAGTCCTGACATCTGTGCAAATTTTCATGAGTTTTCGTGCATGTTTAGGCCCTCAAAAATGCGTTTGTTTCGGAGGAATAATAATAATAATAATAATTCCTTCAGTTTCAATAGGGCTTCGCACCGGTAGGTGCTCGGGCCCTAATAACTCCTTCAGTTTCAATAGGGCTTCGCACCGGTCGGTGCTCGGGCCCTAATTAAAGCTGCAAGCAGCGATGATCGGGCCCTCGCGTCCTTGCGTATGTTGGGGCGCAGCGCTGGTGAAGGGCTTCTGTCACGGGCATGTTGATGTCCCCAGACATGGGCTGTTTTCAGACAGTGCAAGGGGAGATAAACGTCACTTCCTCATTCACTTATTCTGCCTGCTGCTGGATCTGCTGCATTGAAATGTCGTAGGGGGCGCTATGGAGCCAATTTGCATCACTGACTGAATATTATCATGTAGACGTGTTCAGGCCTGGACTGTTCTCAAATGTCAATTTTCAGGCAGATCCGACCATGTACACTAGAGTTATAGCAACTTCCTCTGTCATGGCGAAACATCAAAACTCAACGCCACGCCACGGCCACACGCTTCAATGATAACTAAATCGTTTGATAACTTTTGATCACACACTACTGTAGATGACACACACTGATTTTGAAGTCGTTACCATGAATTCTGTAGGAGGAGTTCGTTAAAATACAAGGTATGCGAAATGGCCAAAAAAACGTGAAAAATGACCACTTTTATCAAGATGGCCGACTTCCTGTAGGACTTACGATATGGCTCCAAGAGGCTTTTTTGTGCGTCTTGACATGATACATAAGCCTCCTGAATTTCTTTTTCCTAGGTTCATCTGGAAGGCGGGGCTACAATTTTGAAATTGTCAAGGGGGCGCTGTTGAGCCATATTGTCACGTCTATGCAAATGACCGATCCAGGATTTTAACTGGTGTCGCTCCAGACATGTGTGCCAAGTTTTGTGACTGTAAACCCATCCCTTGTCCCTAAAATACAGCATTGTATTTCATGGCGAATGATGTGTCGCCATGGCAACGGCATTTGGTCATGGGTCATGACCTGCCCAATGTAGCATCACCAAGGTCTTACATCTTAGCTGAGTCAATTTCAGATGCATCGGCCAAATTTCCTAGGAGTAATACAACAAAGAACGACGCATGATACTTCCTGTTGCCAGTAGGTGGCGATATGACTTTCGCTAAATATGAGACTGAGCATGTGTTCAGACCGGGACTCTTAACAAGCATATGAAATTTGGAAAAGATCAGACCACGTGGAGTCAAGATATAAGGCTTTGAAATTTCATGGCGAGACATCGAAATTCGCCGCGTCGCCATGGCAACATCTTTCAGCGAAAAGTCACCAACTTCATAATGTACGAACTCCAAGGTCTTGAGGCTATTCTGAGTAAATTTGAGGTGGATCCAATCACTGTGCTACCCACAGGGCGTCGGAGCGTAAAACATGTAACTTCCTGTTGCCAGTAGGTGGCACTATGACTCAGATCCAATATTGTCACATGGATGTGTTCAGGGCAGGACTCTTAATCAATCACAAAAGGTTTGGGTCTCTTGGGATCATGTATGCCGGAGTTATGGCCGTTTCAAATTTCATGGCGAAGGATCGAATTTCACCCCCCAGCCACGCCCCCTTGGCAATGACGAAAACTCACCGTTTTGATAACTTTTAATCTCCTATGTCTGTAGATGATACAGACCGAATTCCAAGTGGCTGAGGTCAAATCTCTAGGAGGAGTTCGTTAAAGTATGCAGGCTGGAAATGACCAAATCGGTGTCAAAATCGCAACTTTGACACAAAATGGCCGACTTCCTGTTGGCGTTAGGGTATGTGTCCAAGAGACTTTTTGGTGCGACTGGTCATGATAAATATGCATACTGAATTTCGTTCTCCTACGACAATCTGTATCGAGGGGCTCAATTTTCCTAATTTCCTAGGGGGCGCTATCGAGCCATTTTGCCCCGCCTTTTTGCGAGACCCATAAAATATCAAATTTTTTACCACTTCTGATGTATGTGCAAAGTTTAACAACTTTTCGTGCACGTTTAGGCCCTCAAAAATGCGTTTGTTTCGGAAGAATAATAATAATAGAGAAGAATTCCTTGAATTACAATAGGGCTTTGCACCGGTAGGTGCTCGGGCCCTAATAATAATAATAATAATAATAATAATAATTCCTTTGGAAACAAGAGGGCTTCGCGCTGGTCAGCGCTCGGGCCCTAATAATAATAATTAAAGCTGCAAGCAGCGATGATCGGGCCCTCGCGTCCTTGCGTATGTCGGGGCTCGGCGCTGGTGAAGGGCTTCTGTCACGGGCATATAGATGTCCCCAGACCTGGGGTCCGTTTCACAAAGCAGGTTTAGTGAAAACTCAGAGTCTGTTAACCCTGAAATGAGGGAAACTCTGAGTTTTCCGTTTCAAAAAGGGAGGTAACTCAAACCAGAGAAAGAGGGATAACTCTAGCCTGTTTCAGAGAGAGGGGTAACTTAAGCTCTCAGTCAGTTACCGTAGCAACAGACTCTATGAATCTAACCTGGTCGGAACCAGGTTTTTCTCAATGAACCTCGAGTTTCTCTCAGTCTCCGCCCTCTTTCAGAACCACACACTCCATGTGATTTCCTCATTCATTCAGGCAGCAGGCGAGTTTTGGCGTAGCCTAGTTCTGCCGTCTGTCATTTAAAAAAATCATTAAAAAAAATTAAAAAATAAATAAAAAAAATCAGAGTCAGTATATTAGAAGTCCATTAGGCACAGTAAGTGGCGACTTTTTTTCACTAACATGGCATGTCCTTTTCATAACGATCCCGTGGATGAAGGTGCAGCATTACTGCGCAGAGAATTAAATATTCGTCGAGAGATGGTTATCAGACCGCGCATAGATGTTCTAGCATTTCCAGCCATTATCTTTTTGAGCGGTACCGTTTCACGTCACAGTCCATCATCTACATACACAACCTAAGCCGTCTTTACATTTGCAACATTACCAATCGTAGTCATGCTCTCACATCCCAGCAGATATTGTGTATTGCGCTGCGTTTTTTTGCAAACGGAAGTTTTTTGTACAATGTCGTAGCCAGCCACTGGCCTTCCTAAATTCTGGCTTAGGGCCAGCTCCTCTGCCTCCGTTAGAGGTGGCGGTGCTGGACCACCACCCGTTTTACGGGCATCTGCCTTCTTTCTGTTGGCTGAGTAGAAGTCTGTGTTAGTTTAAATAGGATTAATTATTTAACAGAACATGATGTTGATGAGAAGACATTTATGTGTGTGAAACCAGCATTATGTTGGGGATAAAACAACTGCTCAGTCAAACAGCCACTTAATATTTACTTTACAATGTAAAACATGATCAAAATGAGGTACCCCCATGAGATTATGCCGAGGTCTCACCTGTTTGAACAATGTTTTTAAATTTCATCCTAAACTGCTGCCAAGTGCGCTTGGACCTAAATGAAATAAATTAATAGGCGACCATTCAAGCATTTTTCCTCTGTAATATTATTGTGATTACAAAGGACTTCATTTAAACTTACGCATTGACCGAGCAGCAGCCGTCTCCAGGTGAAACTACTCCGAGTTGATTAAACTGACTCAAATCAGCTGTTCTGGAACCGGAAACTCAGAGTTTTCTATCTCAGAGTAGATCAACTCAGAGTTCAGGATTAGACTCAGAGTTTGTTGAACCTGCTTTGTAAAACGGACCCCTGGGCTGTTTTCAGACAGTGCAAGGGGAGATTAACGTCACATCCTCAATCACCTACTCTGCCTGCTGCAGGGGCTGCTGCATTGAAATGTGGTAGGGGGCGCTATGGAGCCAGTTTTCATCACTGACTGAATATTGCTATTTAGACGTGTTCAGGCTGGGAGTCTTATCAAACATGTAAAGTTTGGTGTAGACTCGAGCATTTACACTAAACTTATAGCAATTTCGCCTGTCATGGCGAAACATCAAAACTCAACGCCACGCCACGGCCACACGCTTCAATGATAACTAAATCTTTTGATAACTTTTGATCACACACTACTGTAGATGACACACACTGATTTTGAAGTCGTTACCATGAATTCTGTAGGAGGAGTTCGTTAAAATACAAGGTATGCGAAATGGTCAAAAAAACGCGAAAAATGACCACTTTTATCAAGATGGCCGACTTCCTGTAGGACTTACAATATGGCTCCAAGAGGCTTTTTTGTGCGTCTTGACATGATACATAAGCCTCCCGAATTTCATTTTCCTACGTTCATCTGGAAGGTGGGGCTACAATTTTGAAATTTTCAAGGGAGCGCTGTTGAGCCATATTGTCACGTCTATGCAAATGACCTATCCAGGATTTTAACTGGTGTCACTCCAGACATGTGTGCCAAGTTTCGTGACTGTAAACCCATCCCTTGTCCCTAAAATACAGCATCGTATTTCATGGCGAAGGATGTGTCGCCATGGCAACAGCGTTTGGTCATGGGTCATGACCTGCTAAATGTAGCATCACCAAGGTCTTACATCTTAGCTGAGTCAATTTCAGGTGCATCGGCCAAATTTCCTAGGAGTAATACAACGGGGAACGACGCATGATACTTCCTGTTGCCAGTAGGTGGCGCTACGACTCTCACTAAATATGGGCCTGACAATGTGTTCAGACCGGGACTCTTAACAAGCATATGAAATTTGGAAAAGATCAGACCATGTGGAGTCAAGTTATAAGGCTTTGAAATTTCATGGCGAGACATCGAAATTCGCCGCGTCGTCATGGCAACACCTTTCCACGAAAAGTCACCAACTTCATAATATACCATCTCCAAGGTCTTTAGGCTATTCTGAGTAAATTTGAGGTGGATCCCATCACCGTGCCACCCACAGAGCGTCAAAGTGTAAAACATGTAACTTCCTGTTGCCAGTAGGTGGCGCTATGACTTACATCCAATATTGACACATGGATGTGTTCAGGACGGGACTCTTTCCAAGCACAAAAGGTTTGGGTCTCTTAGGATCGTGCATGCCGGAGTTATGGCCGTTTGAATTTTCACGGCGAAGGATCGAAATTCGCCGCCCGACCACACCCCCTCGGCAATGTCAAAAACTCACCGTTTTGATAACTTTTCATCTCCCAGGTCTGTAGATGATACTGACCGAATTTCAAGTTGCTCAGGTCAAATCCCTAGGAGGAGTTCGTTAAAGTACGCGGGCTAAAAACGGCAAAATTGGCCTGAAAATGGCAACTTTGAACCAAAATGGCCGACTTCCTGTTGGATTTAGGGTATGGCTCCAAGAGAGTTTTTGGTGCGTCTGGTCATGATATATAAGCACACCAAATTTCATTGTTCTACGACGATCTGTATCGTGGGGCTCACTTTTCTTAATTTTCTAGGTGGCGCTGTCGAGCCGTTTTTCCCTGCATTTTTTGCGAGACGCAAAAAATCTGCGATTTTCACCAGAACTGACGCGCACGCCAATTTTGGTGTGTTTTGGTACACGTTTGTAGAAGTTATTTGAGGTCAAAGAGTTGTAATAATAATTAAAGCTGCAAGCAGCGATGATCGGGCCCTCGCACCCCAGCGCATGTCGAAGTGACGCTCAGACGAAGGGCTTTTGTCAGTGACTTGTTGTGTAAAGTTTGAGGCAGATCCAACCGTGTACACTCAAGTTATATCAATTTCCTCTGTCATGGCGAAACATCAAAACTCAACACCACGCCACGGCCAAACCATCATGATCATACACTAGTCTAGATGACACACACTGATTTTGAAGTCCTTACGATGAATTCTGTAGAAGGAGTTCTTTAAAATACAAGGTATGCGAAATGGCCAAGAAAAGGCGAAAATTGACCAGTTTTTCAAGATGGCCGACTTCCTGTTCGACTTACAATAAGGCTTCAAGAGACTTTTTTGTGCGTGTTGACATTATACATGTGCCCTGTGAATTTCATCTTTCTATGTTAATCTGGAAGGCGGGGCTGCAATTTTGAAATTTTAAAGGGGGCGCTGTTGAGCCATTTTGCCACGCCCATTCAAAGCGACCACATAGGATTTGAGCTGACATCACTCTAGACATGTGTGTCAAGTTTCATGATTGTAGAGCAATCCCTTCTCCCTGAAAAACAGTATCATATTTCATGGCGAAGGATGTGTCGCCATGGTAACAGCATTCAGTTTTGGGTCATGAGCTGCCAAATGTAGCATCACCAAGGTCTTGTTTATTAGCTGACTTAATTTCAGGTGCATCAGCCAAATTTCCTAGGAGTAATTAGACAAAGTACGACGCATGATACTTCCTGTTGCCAGTAGGTGGCGCTATGACTTTCGCTAAATATGAGACTGAACATGTGTTCAGATTGGGACTCTTAACAAGCATATGAAATTTGGAAAAGATCAGACCACGTGGAGTCAAGTTATAAGGCATTGAAATTTCATGGCGTCACATCGAAATTCGCCGCGTCGCCATGGCAACACCTTTCAACGAAGGGTCACCAACTTCATAATATAAGATCTCCAAGGTCTTGAGGCTATTCTCAGTAAATTTCAGCTGGATTCCATCACCGTGCTGCCCACAGGGCGTCAGAGCGTAAAACATGTAACTTCCTGTTGCCAGGAGGTGGCGCTATGACTCATATCCTGTATTGTCACATGGACCCGTTCAGGGCGGGACTCTTATGAAGCACAAAAGGTTTGGCTCTCTTAGGATCATGTATGCCGGAGTTATAGCCCTTTCATTTTTCATGGCGAAGGATCGAAATTCGCCACCCAGCCACGCCCCCTAGGAAAGACTAATGAGAATTGTTTTAATAACTTTTAATCTCCTATGCCTGTAGATGATACGGACCGAATTTGAAAGTCCTGGGGTCAAATCTCTAGGAGGAGTTCGTTAAAGTATGCGGGCTGGAAATGACAAAATCGGTGCAAAATTTCAACTTTGATACAAAATGGCCGACTTCCTGTTGGAGTTAGGCTATGTGTCCTTGAGACTTTTTGGTGCGTCTGGTCATGATACATATGCATACCGAATTTCGTTCTCCTACGACAATCTGTATCGAGGGGCTCAATTTTCTTGACTTTCTAGGTGGCGCTGTCGAGCCATTTTGTCCCGCTTTATTTCGAGACCCATAAAATATCGCAATTTTCGCCAGTCCTGACATCTGTGCAAATTTTCATGAGTTTTCGTGCATGTTTAGGCCCTCAAAAATGCGTTTGTTTCGGAGGAATAATAATAATAATAATTCCTTCAGTTTCAATAGGGCTTCGCACCGGTCGGTGCTCGGGCCCTAATTAAAGCTGCAAGCAGCGATGATCGGGCCCTCGCACCCCAGCGCATGTCCAAGTGACGCTCAGTCGAAGGGCTTTTGTCAGTGACTTGTTGTGTAAAGTTTGAGGCAGATCCAACCATGTACACTCAAGTTATATCAATTTCCTCTGTCATGGCGAAACATCAAAAGTCAACGCCACGCCACGGCCAAACCATCATGATCATACACTAGTGTAGATGACACACACTGATTTTGAAGTCCTTACCATGGATTCTGTAGGAGGAGTTCTTTAAAATACAAGGTATGCGAAATGGCCAAGAAAAGGCCAAAATGTACCATTTTTTTCAAGATGGCCGACTTCCTGTTCCACTTACAATAAGGCTTCAAGAGGCTTTTTTGTGCGTGTTGACATTATACATGTGCCCTGTGAATTTCATCTTTCTACGTTAATCTGGAAGGCGGGGCTGCAATTTTGAAATTTTAAAGGGGGCGCTGTTGAGCCATTTTGCCACGCCCATTCAAAGCGACCACATAGGATTTGAGCTGACATCACTCTAGACATGTGTGTCAAGTTTCATGACTGTAGAGCAATCCCTTCTCCCTGAAAAACAGTATGATATTTCATGGCGAAGGATGTGTCGCCATGGTAACAGCATTCAGTTTTGGGTCATGAGCTGCCAAATGTAGCATCACCAAGGTCTTGTTTATTAGCTGACTTAATTTCAGGTGCATCAGCCAAATTTCCTAGGAGTAATTAGACAAAGTACGACGCATGATACTTCCTGTTGCCAGTAGGTGGCGCTATGACTTTCGCTAAATATGAGACTGAACATGTGTTCAGATCGGGACTCTTAACAAGCATATGAAATTTGGAAAAGATCAGACCACGTGGAGTCAAGTTATAAGGCATTGAAATTTCATGGCGTCACATCGAAATTCGCAGCGTCGCCATGGCAACACCTTTCAACGAAGGGTCACCAACTTCATAATATAAGATCTCCAAGGTCTTGAGGCTATTCTCAGTAAATTTCAGCTGGATTCCATCACCGTGCTGCCCACAGGGCGTCAGAGCGTAAAACATGTAACTTCCTGTTGCCAGGAGGTGGCGCTATGACTCATATCCTGTATTGTCACATGGACCCGTTCAGGGCGGGACTCTTATGAAGCACAAAAGGTTTGGCTCTCTTAGGATCATGTATGCCGGAGTTATAGCCGTTTCATTTTTCATGGCGAAGGATCGAAATTCGCCGCCCAGCCACGCCCCCTAAGAAAGACTAATGAGAATTGTTTTAATAACTTTTAATCTCCTATGCCTGTAGATGATACGGACTGAATTTGAAAGTCCTGGGGTCAAATCTCTAGGAGGAGTTCGTTAAAGTATGCGGGCTGGAAATGACAAAATCGGTGCAAAATTTCAACTTTGATACAAAATGGCCGACTTCCTGTTGGAGTTAGGCTATGTGTCCTTGAGACTTTTTGGTGCGTCTGGTCATGATACATATGCATACCGAATTTCGTTCTCCTACGACAATCTGTATCGAGGGGCTCAATTTTCTTGACTTTCTAGGTGGCGCTGTCGAGCCATTTTGTGCCGCTTTATTTCGAGACCCATAAAATATCGAAATTTTCGCCAGTCCTGACATCTGTGCAAATTTTCATGAGTTTTCGTGCATGTTTAGGCCCTCAAAAATGCGTTTGTTTCGGAGGAATAATAATAATAATAATAATTAAAGCTGCAAGCAGCGATGATCGGGCCCTCGCACCCCAGCGCATGTCCAAGTGACGCTCAGTCGAAGGGCTTTTGTCAGTGACTTGTTGTGTAAAGTTTGAGGCAGATCCAACCGTGTACACTCAAGTTATATCAATTTCCTCTGTCATGGCGAAACATCAAAACTCATCGCCACGCCACGGCCAAACCATCATGATCATACACTAGTCTAGATGACACACACTGATTTTTAAGTCCTTACGATGGATTCTGTAGGAGGAGTTCTTTAAAATACAAGGTATGCGAAATGGCCAAGAAAAAGCGAAAATGTACCATTTTTTTCAAGATGGATGACTTCCTGTTCGACTTACAATAAGGCTTCAAGAGGCTTTTTTGTGCGTCTTGACATTATACATGTGCCCTGTGAATTTCATCTTTCTACGTTAATCTGGAAGGCGGGGCTGCAATTTTGAAATTTTAAAGGGGGCGCTGTTGAGCCATTTTGCCACGCCCATTCAAAGCGACCACATAGGATTTTAGCTGACATCACTCTAGACATGTGTGTCAAGTTTCATGACTGTAGAGCAATCCCTTCTCCCTGAAAAACAGTATCATATTTCATGGCGAAGGATGTGTCGCCATGGTAACAGCATTCAGTTTTGGGTCATGAGCTGCCAAATGTAGCATCACCAAGGTCTTGTTTATTAGCTGACTTAATTTCAGGTGCATCAGCCAAATTTCCTAGGAGTAATTAGACAAAGTACGACGCATGATACTTCCTGTTGCCAGTAGGTGGCGCTATGACTTTCGCTAAATATGAGACTGAACATGTGTTCAGATTGGGACTCTTAACAAGCATATGAAATTTGGAAAAGATCAGACCACGTGGAGTCAAGTTATAAGGCATTGAAATTTCATGGCGTCACATCGAAATTGGCCGCGTCGCCATGGCAACACCTTTCAACGAAGGGTCACCAACTTCATAATATAAGATCTCCAAGGTCTTGAGGCTATTCTCAGTAAATTTCAGCTGGATTCCATCACCGTGCTGCCCACAGGGCGTCAGAGCGTAAAACATGTAACTTCCTGTTGCCAGGAGGTGGCGCTATGACTCATATCCTGTATTGTCACATGGACCCGTTCAGGGCGGGACTCTTATGAAGCACAAAAGGTTTGGCTCTCTTAGGATCATGTATGCCGGAGTTATAGCCGTTTCATTTTTCATGGCGAAGGATCGAAATTCGCCGCCCAGCCACGCCCCCTAGGAAAGACTAATGAGAATTGTTTTAATAACTTTTAATCTCCTATGCCTGTAGATGATACGGACCGAATTTGAAAGTCCTGGGGTCAAATCTCTAGGAGGAGTTCGTTAAAGTATGCGGGCTGGAAATGACAAAATCGGTGCAAAATTTCAACTTTGATACAAAATGGCCGACTTCCCGTTGGAGTTAGGCTATGTGTCCTTGAGACTTTTTGGTGCGTCTGGTCATGATACATATGCATACCGAATTTCGTTCTCCTACGACAATCTGTATCGAGGGGCTCAATTTTCTTGACTTTCTAGGTGGCGCTGTCGAGCCATTTTGTCCCGCTTTATTTCGAGACCCATAAAATATCGCAATTTTCGCCAGTCCTGACATCTGTGCAAATTTTCATGAGTTTTCGTGCATGTTTAGGCCCTCAAAAATGCGTTTGTTTCGGAGGAATAATAATAATAATTAAAGCTGCAAGCAGCGATGATCGGGCCCTCGCACCCCAGCGCATGTCCAAGTGACGCTCAGTCGAAGGGCTTTTGTCAGTGACTTGTTGTGTAAAGTTTGAGGCAGATCCAACCGTGTACACTCAAGTTATATCAATTTCCTCTGTCATGGCGAAACATCAAAACTCAACGCCACGCCACGGCCAAACCATCATGATCATACACTAGTCTAGATGACACACACTGATTTTTAAGTCCTTACCATGGATTCTGTAGGAGTTCTTAAAATACAAGGTATGCGAAATGGCCAAGAAAAGGCGAAAATGTACCATTTTTTTCAAGATGGCCGACTTCCTGTTCCACTTACAATAAGGCTTCAAGAGGCTTTTTTGTGCGTGTTGACATTATACATGTGCCCTGTGAATTTCATCTTTCTACGTTAATCTGGAAGGCGGGGCTGCAATTTTGAAATTTTAAAGGAGGCGCTGTTGAGCCATTTTGCCACGCCCATTCAAAGCGACCACACAGGATTTTAGCTGACATCACTCTAGACATGTGTGTCAAGTTTCATGACTGTAGAGCAATCCCTTCTCCCTGAAAAACAGTATCGTATTTCATGGCGAAGGATGTGTCGCCATGGTAACAGCATTCCGTTTTGGGTCATGAGCTGCCAAATGTAGCATCACCAAGGTCTCGTTTATTAGCTGACTTAATTTCAGGTGCATCAGCCAAATTTCCTAGGAGTAATTAGACAAAGTACGACGCATGATACTTCCTGTTGCCAGTAGGTGGCGCTATGACTTTGGCTAAATATGAGACTGAACATGTGTTCAGATCGGGACTCTTAACAAGCATATGAAATTTGGAAAAGATCAGACCACGTGGAGTCAAGTTATAAGGCATTGAAATTTCATGGCGTCACATCGAAATTCGCCACGTCGCCATGGCAACACCTTTCGACGAAGGGTCACCAACTTCATAATATAAGATCTCCAAGGTCTTGAGGCTATTCTCTGTAAATTTCAGCTGGATTCCATCACCGTGCTACCCACAGGGCGTCAGAGCGTAAAACATGTAACTTCCTGTTGCCAGGAGGTGGCGCTATGACTCATATCCTGTATTGTCACATGGACCCGTTCAGGGCGGGACTCTTATGAAGCACAAAAGGTTTGGCTCTCTTAGGATCATGTATGCCGGAGTTATAGCCGTTTCATTTTTTAAAGGGGGCGCTGTTGAGCCATTTTGCCACGCCCATTCAAAGCGACCACACAGGATTTTAGCTGACATCACTCTAGACATGTGTGTCAAGTTTCATGACTGTAGAGCAATCCCTTCTCCCTGAAAAACAGTATCGTATTTCATGGCGAAGGATGTGTCGCCATGGTAACAGCATTCAGTTTTGGGTCATGAGCTGCCAAATGTAGCATCACCAAGGTCTTGTTTATTAGCTGACTTAATTTCAGGTGCATCAGCCAAATTTCCTAGGAGTAATTAGACAAAGTACGACGCATGATACTTCCTGTTGCCAGTAGGTGGCGCTATGACTTTGGCTAAATATGAGACTGAACATGTGTTCAGATCGGGACTCTTAACAAGCATATGAAATTTGGAAAAGATCAGACCACGTGGAGTCAAGTTATAAGGCATTGAAATTTCATGGCGTCACATCGAAATTCGCCGCGTCGCCATGGCAACACCTTTCGACGAAGGGTCACCAACTTCATAATATAAGATCTCCAAGGTCTTGAGGCTATTCTCTGTAAATTTCAGCTGGATTCCATCACCGTGCTGCCCACAGGGCGTCAGAGCGTAAAACATGTAACTTCCTGTTTCCAGGAGGTGGCGCTATGACTCATATCCTGTATTGTCACATGGACCAGTTCAGGGCGGGACTCTTATGAAGCACAAAAGGTTTGGCTCTCTTAGGATCATGTATGCCGGAGTTATAGCCGTTTCATTTTTCATGGCGAAGGATCGAAATTCGCCGCCCAGCCACGCCCCCTAGGAAAGACTAATGAGAATTGTTTTAATAACTTTTAGTCTCCTATGCCTGTAGATGATACGGACCGAATTTGAAAGTCCTGGGGTCAAATCTCTAGGAGGAGTTCGTTAAAGTATGCGGGCTGGAAATGACAAAATTTCAACTTTGATACAAAATGGCCGACTTCCTGTTGGAGTTAGGCTATGTGTCCTTGAGACTTTTTGGTGCGTCTGGTCATGATACATATGCATACCGAATTTCGTTCTCCTACGACAATCTGTATCGAGGGGGTCAATTCTAGGTGGCGCTGTCGAGCCATTTTGTCCCGCTTTATTTCGAGACCCATAAAATATCGCAATTTTCGCTAGTCCTGACATCTGTGCAAATTTTCATGAGTTTTCGTGCATGTTTAGGCCCTCAAAAATGCGTTTGTTTCGGAGGAATAATAATAATAATAATAATAATAACTCCTTCAGTTTCAATAGGGCTTCGCACCGGTCGGTGCTCGGGCCCTAATAATAATAATAATAATTAAAGCTGCAAGCAGCGATGATCGGGCCCTCGCACCCCAGCGCATGTCCAAGTGACGCTCAGTCGAAGGGCTTTTGTCAGTGACTTGTTGTGTAAAGTTTGAGGCAGATCCAACCGTGTACACTCAAGTTATATCAATTTCCTCTGTCATGGCGAAACATCAAAACTCAACGCCACGCCACGGCCAAACCATCATGATCATACACTAGTCTAGATGACACACACTGATTTTGAAGTCCTTACCATGGATTCTGTAGGAGGAGTTCTTTAAAATACAAGGTATGCGAAATGGCCAAGAAAAGGCGAAAATGTACCATTTTTTTCAAGATGGCCGACTTCCTGTTCCACTTACAATAAGGCTGCAAGAGGCTTTTTTGTGCGTGTTGACATTATACATGTGCCCTGTGAATTTCATCTTTCTACGTTAATCTGGAAGGCGGGGCTGCAATTTTGAAATTTTAAAGGGGGCGCTGTTGAGCCATTTTGCCACGCCCATTCAAAGCAACCACATAGGATTTGAGCTGACATCACTCTAGACATGTGTGTCAAGTTTCATGACTGTAGAGCAATCCCTTCTCCCTGAAAAACAGTATCATATTTCATGGCGAAGGATGTGTCGCCATGGTAACAGCATTCAGTTTTGGGTCATGAGCTGCCAAATGTAGCATCACCAAGGTCTTGTTTATTAGCTGACTTAATTTCAGGTGCATCAGCCAAATTTCCTAGGAGTAATTAGACAAAGTACGACGCATGATACTTCCTGTTGCCAGTAGGTGGCGCTATGACTTTCGCTAAATATGAGACTGAACATGTGTTCAGATTGGGACTCTTAACAAGCATATGAAATTTGGAAAAGATCAGACCACGTGGAGTCAAGTTATAAGGCATTGAAATTTCATGGCGTCACATCGAAATTCGCCGCGTCGCCATGGCAACACCTTTCAACGAAGGGTCACCAACTTCATAATATAAGATCTCCAAGGTCTTGAGGCTATTCTCAGTAAATTTCAGCTGGATTCCATCACCGTGCTGCCCACAGGGCGTCAGAGCGTAAAACATGTAACTTCCTGTTGCCAGGAGGTGGCGCTATGACTCATATCCTGTATTGTCACATGGACCCGTTCAGGGCGGGACTCTTATGAAGCACAAAAGGTTTGGCTCTCTTAGGATCATGTATGCCGGAGTTATAGCCGTTTCATTTTTCATGGCGAAGGATCGAAATTCGCCGCCCAGCCACGCCCCCTAGGAAAGACTAATGAGAATTGTTTTAATAACTTTTAATCTCCTATGCCTGTAGATGATACGGACCGAATTTGAAAGTCCTGGGGTCAAATCTCTAGGAGGAGTTCGTTAAAGTATGCGGGCTGGAAATGACAAAATCGGTGCAAAATTTCAACTTTGATACAAAATGGCCGACTTCCCGTTGGAGTTAGGCTATGTGTCCTTGAGACTTTTTGGTGCGTCTGGTCATGATACATATGCATACCGAATTTCGTTCTCCTACGACAATCTGTATCGAGGGGCTCAATTTTCTTGACTTTCTAGGTGGCGCTGTCGAGTCATTTTGTCCTGCTTTATTTCGAGACCCATAAAATATCGCAATTTTCGCCAGTCCTGACATCTGTGCAAATTTTCATGAGTTTTCGTGCATGTTTAGGCCCTCAAAAATGCGTTTGTTTCGGAGGAATAATAATAATAATAATAATAATTAAAGCTGCAAGCAGCGATGATCGGGCCCTCGCACCCCAGCGCATGTCCAAGTGACGCTCAGTCGAAGGGCTTTTGTCAGTGACTTGTTGTGTAAAGTTTGAGGCAGATCCAACCGTGTACACTCAAGTTATATCAATTTCCTCTGTCATGGCGAAACATCAAAAGTCAACGCCACGCCACGGCCAAACCATCATGATCATACACTAGTCTAGATGACACACACTGATTTTGAAGTCCTTACCATGGATTCTGTAGGAGGAGTTCTTTAAAATACAAGGTATGCGAAATGGCCAAGAAAAGGCCAAAATGTACCATTTTTTTCAAGATGGCCGACTTCCTGTTCCACTTACAATAAGGCTTCAAGAGGCTTTTTTGTGCGTGTTGACATTATACATGTGCCCTGTGAATTTCATCTTTCTACGTTAATCTGGAAGGCGGGGCTGCAATTTTGAAATTTTAAAGGGGGCGCTGTTGAGCCATTTTGCCACGCCCATTCAAAGCGACCACATAGGATTTTAGCTGACATCACTCTAGACATGTGTGTCAAGTTTCATGACTGTAGAGCAATCCCTTCTCCCTGAAAAACAGTATGATATTTCATGGCGAAGGATGTGTTGCCATGGTAACAGCATTCAGTTTTGGGTCATGAGCTGCCAAATGTAGCATCACCAAGGTCTTGTTTATTAGCTGACTTAATTTCAGGTGCATCAGCCAAATTTCCTAGGAGTAATTAGACAAAGTACGACGCATGATACTTCCTGTTGCCAGTAGGTGGCGCTATGACTTTGGCTAAATATGAGACTGAACATGTGTTCAGATCGGGACTCTTAACAAGCATATGAAATTTGGAAAAGATCAGACCACGTGGAGTCAAGTTATAAGGCATTGAAATTTCATGGCGTCACATCGAAATTCGCCGCGTCGCCATGGCAACACCTTTCAACGAAGGGTCACCAACTTCATAATATAAGATCTCCAAGGTCTTGAGGCTATTCTCAGTAAATTTCAGCTGGATTCCATCACTGTGCTGCCCACAGGGTGTCAGAGCGTAAAACATGTAACTTCCTGTTGCCAGGAGGTGGCGCTATGACTCATATCCTGTATTGTCACATGGACCCGTTCAGGGCGGGACTCTTATGAAGCACAAAAGGTTTGGCTCTCTTAGGATCATGTATGCCGGAGTTATAGCCGTTTCATTTTTTAAAGGGGGCGCTGTTGAGCCATTTTGCCACGCCCATTCAAAGTGACCACATAGGATTTTAGCTGACATCACTCTAGACATGTGTGTCAAGTTTCATGACTGTAGAGCAATCCCTTCTCCCTGAAAAACAGTATCGTATTTCATGGCGAAGGATGTGTCGCCATGGTAACAGCATTCAGTTTTGGGTCATGAGCTGCCAAATGTAGCATCACCAAGGTCTTGTTTATTAGCTGACTTAATTTCAGGTGCATCAGCCAAATTTCCTAGGAGTAATTAGACAAAGTACGACGCATGATACTTCCTGTTGCCAGTAGGTGGCGCTATGACTTTCGCTAAATATGAGACTGAACATGTGTTCAGATCGGGACTCTTAACAAGCATATGAAATTTGGAAAAGATCAGACCACGTGGAGTCAAGTTATAAGGCATTGAAATTTCATGGCGTCACAGCGAAATTCGCCGCGTCGCCATGGCAACACCTTTCAACGAAGGGTCACCAACTTCATAATATAAGATCTCCAAGGTCTTGAGGCTATTCTCAGTAAATTTCAGCTGGATTCCATCACGGTGCTGCCCACAGGGCGTCAGAGCGTAAAACATGTAACTTCCTGTTGCCAGGAGGTGGCGCTATGACTCATATCCTGTATTGTCACATGGACCCGTTCAGGGCGGGACTCTTATGAAGCACAAAAGGTTTGGCTCTCTTAGGATCATGTATGCCGGAGTTATAGCCGTTTCATTTTTCATGGCGAAGGATCGAAATTCGCCGCCCAGCCACGCCCCCTAGGAAAGACTAATGAGAATTGTTTTAATAACTTTTAATCTCCTATGCCTGTAGATGATACGGACCGAATTTGAAAGTCCTGGGGTCAAATCTCTAGGAGGAGTTCGTTAAAGTATGCGGGCTGGAAATGACAAAATCGGTGCAAAATTTCAACTTTGATACAAAATGGCCGACTTCCTGTTGGAGTTAGGCTATGTGTCCTTGAGACTTTTTGGTGCGTCTGGTCATGATACATATGCATACCGAATTTCGTTCTCCTACGACAATCTGTATCGAGGGGCTCAATTCTAGGTGGCGCTGTCGAGCCATTTTGTCCCGCTTTATTTCGAGACCCATAAAATATCGAAATTTTCGCCAGTCCTGACATCTGTGCAAATTTTCATGAGTTTTCGTGCATGTTTAGGCCCTCAAAAATGCGTTTGTTTCGGAGGAATAATAATAATAATTAAAGCTGCAAGCAGCGATGATCGGGCCCTCGCACCCCAGCGCATGTCCAAGTGACGCTCAGTCGAAGGGCTTTTGTCAGTGACTTGTTGTGTAAAGTTTGAGGCAGATCCAACCGTGTACACTCAAGTTATATCAATTTCCTCTGTCATGGCGAAACATCAAAAGTCAACGCCACGCCACGGCCAAACCATCATGATCATACACTAGTCTAGATGACACACACTGATTTTTAAGTCCTTACCATGGATTCTGTAGGAGGAGTTCTTTAAAATACAAGGTATGCGAAATGGCCAAGAAAAGGCCAAAATGTACCATTTTTTTCAAGATGGCCGACTTCCTGTTCGACTTACAATAAGGCTTGAAGAGGCTTTTTTGTGCGTGTTGACATTATACATGTGCCCTGTGAATTTCATCTTTCTACGTTAATCTGGAAGGCGGGGCTGCAATTTTGAAATTTTAAAGGGGGCGCTGTTGAGCCATTTTGCCACGCCCATTCAAAGTGACCACATAGGATTTTAGCTGACATCACTCTAGACATGTGTGTCAAGTTTCATGACTGTAGAGCAATCCCTTCTCCCTGAAAAACAGTATCGTATTTCATGGCGAAGGATGTGTCGCCATGGTAACAGCATTCAGTTTTGGGTCATGAGCTGCCAAATGTAGCATCACCAAGGTCTTGTTTATTAGCTGACAAGCATATGAAATTTGGAAAAGATCAGACCACGTGGAGTCAAGTTATAAGGCATTGAAATTTCATGGCGTCACATCGAAATTCGCCGCGTCGCCATGGCAACACCTTTCAACGAAGGGTCACCAACTTCATAATATAAGATCTCCAAGGTCTTGAGGCTATTCTCAGTAAATTTCAGCTGGATTCCATCACCGTGCTGCCCACAGGGCGTCAGAGCGTAAAACATGTAACTTCCTGTTGCCAGGAGGTGGCGCTATGACTCATATCCTGTATTGTCACATGGACCCGTTCAGGGCAGGACTCTTATGAAGCACAAAAGGTTTGGCTCTCTTAGGATCATGTATGCCGGAGTTATAGCCGTTTCATTTTTTAAAGGGGGCGCTGTTGAGCCATTTTGCCACGCCCATTCAAAGTGACCACATAGGATTTTAGCTGACATCACTCTAGACATGTGTGTCAAGTTTCATGACTGTAGAGCAATCCCTTCTCCCTGAAAAACAGTATCGTATTTCATGGCGAAGGATGTGTCGCCATGGTAACAGCATTCAGTTTTGGGTCATGAGCTGCCAAATGTAGCATCACCAAGGTCTTGTTTATTAGCTGACTTAATTTCAGGTGCATCAGCCAAATTTCCTAGGAGTAATTAGACAAAGTACGACACATGATACTTCCTGTTGCCAGTAGGTGGCGCTATGACTTTGGCTAAATATGAGACTGAACATGTGTTCAGATCGGGACTCTTAACAAGCATATGAAATTTGGAAAAGATCAGACCACGTGGAGTCAAGTTATAAGGCATTGAAATTTCATGGCGTCACATCGAAATTGGCCGCGTCGCCATGGCAACACCTTTCAACGAAGGGTCACCAACTTCATAATATAAGATCTCCAAGGTCTTGAGGCTATTCTCAGTAAATTTCAGCTGGATTCCATCACCGTGCTGCCCACAGGGCGTCAGAGCGTAAAACATGTAACTTCCTGTTGCCAGGAGGTGGCGCTATGACTCATATCCTGTATTGTCACATGGACCCGTTCAGGGCGGGACTCTTATGAAGCACAAAAGGTTTGGCTCTCTTAGGATCATGTATGCCGGAGTTATAGCCGTTTCATTTTTCATGGCGAAGGATCGAAATTCGCCGCCCAGCCACGCCCCCTAGGAAAGACTAATGAGAATTGTTTTAATAACTTTTAATCTCCTATGCCTGTAGATGATACGGACCGAATTTGAAAGTCCTGGGGTCAAATCTCTAGGAGGAGTTCGTTAAAGTATGCGGGCTGGAAATGACAAAATTTCAACTTTGATACAAAATGGCCGACTTCCTGTTGGAGTTAGGCTATGTGTCCTTGGGACTTTTTGGTGCGTCTGGTCATGATACATATGCATACCGAATTTCGTTCTCCTACGACAATCTGTATCGAGGGGGTCAATTCTAGGTGGCGCTGTCGAGCCATTTTGTCCCGCTTTATTTCGAGACCCATAAAATATCGCAATTTTCGCCAGTCCTGACATCTGTGCAAATTTTCATGAGTTTTCGTGCATGTTTAGGCCCTCAAAAATGCGTTTGTTTCGGAGGAATAATAATAATAATTAAAGCTGCAAGCAGCGATGATCGGGCCCTCGCACCCCAGCGCATGTCCAAGTGACGCTCAGTCGAAGGGCTTTTGTCAGTGACTTGTTGTGTAAAGTTTGAGGCAGATCCAACCGTGTACACTCAAGTTATATCAATTTCCTCTGTCATGGCGAAACATCAAAACTCAACGCCACGCCACGGCCAAACCATCATGATCATACACCAGTCTAGATGACACACACTGATTTTGAAGTCCTTACGATGAATTCTGTAGGAGGAGTTCTTTAAAATACAAGGTATGCGAAATGGCCAAGAAAAGGCGAAAATTGACCAGTTTTTCAAGATGGCCGACTTCCTGTTCCACTTACAATAAGGCTTCAAGAGGCTTTTTTGTGCGTGTTGACATTATACATGTGCCCTGTGAATTTCATCTTTCTACGTTAATCTGGAAGGCGGGGCTGCAATTTTGAAATTTTAAAGGGGGCGCTGTTGAGCCATTTTGCCACACCCATTCAAAGCGACCACATAGGATTTGAGCTGACATCACTCTAGACATGTGTGTCAAGTTTCATGATTGTAGAGCAATCCCTTCTCCCTGAAAAACAGTATCATATTTCATGGCGAAGGATGTGTCGCCATGGTAACAGCATTCAGTTTTGGGTCATGAGCTGCCAAATGTAGCATCACCAAGGTCTCGTTTATTAGCTGACTTAATTTCAGGTGCATCAGCCAAATTTCCTAGGAGTAATTAGACAAAGTACGACGCATGATACTTCCTGTTGCCAGTAGGTGGCGCTATGACTTTCGCTAAATATGAGACTGAACATGTGTTCAGATTGGGACTCTTAACAAGCATATGAAATTTGGAAAAGATCAGACCACGTGGAGTCAAGTTATAAGGCATTGAAATTTCATGGCGTCACATCGAAATTCGCCGCGTCGCCATGGCAACACCTTTCAACGAAGGGTCACCAACTTCATAATATAAGATCTCCAAGGTCTTGAGGCTATTCTCAGTAAATTTCAGCTGGATTCCATCACCGTGCTGCCCACAGGGCGTCAGAGCGTAAAACATGTAACTTCCTGTTGCCAGGAGGTGGCGCTATGACTCATATCCTGTATTGTCACATGGACCCGTTCAGGGCGGGACTCTTATGAAGCACAAAAGGTTTGGCTCTCTTAGGATCATGTATGCCGGAGTTATAGCCGTTTCATTTTTCATGGCGAAAGATCGAAATTCGCCGCCCAGCCACGCCCCCTAGGAAAGACTAATGAGAATTGTTTTAATAACTTTTAATCTCCTATGCCTGTAGATGATACGGACCGAATTTGAAAGTCCTGGGGTCAAATCTCTAGGAGGAGTTCGTTAAAGTATGCGGGCTGGAAATGACAAAATCGGTGCAAAATTTCAACTTTGATACAAAATGGCCGACTTCCTGTTGGAGTTAGGCTATGTGTCCTTGAGACTTTTTGGTGCGTCTGGTCATGATACATATGCATACCGAATTTCGTTCTCCTACGACAATCTGTATCGAGGGGCTCAATTTTCTTGACTTTCTAGGTGGCGCTGTCGAGCCATTTTGTCCCGCTTTATTTCGAGACCCATAAAATATCGAAATTTTCGCCAGTCCTGACATCTGTGCAAATTTTCATGAGTTTTCGTGCATGTTTAGGCCCTCAAAAATGCGTTTGTTTCGGAGGAATAATAATAATAATAATAATAATAATAATAATAATAATAATAATAATAACTCCTTCAGTTTCAATAGGGCTTCGCACCGGTCGGTGCTCGGGCCCTAATAATTAAAGCTGCAAGCAGCGATGATCGGGCCCTCGCACCCCAGCGCATGTCCAAGTGACGCTCAGTCGAAGGGCTTTTGTCAGTGACTTGTTGTGTAAAGTTTGAGGCAGATCCAACCGTGTACACTCAAGTTATATCAATTTCCTCTGTCATGGCGAAACATCAAAACTCAACGCCACGCCACGGCCAAACCATCATGATCATACACTAGTCTAGATGACACACACTGATTTTGAAGTCCTTACCATGGATTCTGTAGGAGGAGTTCTTTAAAATACAAGGTATGCGAAATGGCCAAGAAAAGGCGAAAATGTACCATTTTTTTCAAGATGGCCGACTTCCTGTTCCACTTACAATAAGGCTGCAAGAGGCTTTTTTGTGCGTGTTGACATTATACATGTGCCCTGTGAATTTCATCTTTCTACGTTAATCTGGAAGGCGGGGCTGCAATTTTGAAATTTTAAAGGGGGCGCTGTTGAGCCATTTTGCCACGCCCATTCAAAGCAACCACATAGGATTTGAGCTGACATCACTCTAGACATGTGTGTCAAGTTTCATGACTGTAGAGCAATCCCTTCTCCCTGAAAAACAGTATCATATTTCATGGCGAAGGATGTGTCGCCATGGTAACAGCATTCAGTTTTGGGTCATGAGCTGCCAAATGTAGCATCACCAAGGTCTTGTTTATTAGCTGACTTAATTTCAGGTGCATCAGCCAAATTTCCTAGGAGTAATTAGACAAAGTACGACGCATGATACTTCCTGTTGCCAGTAGGTGGCGCTATGACTTTCGCTAAATATGAGACTGAACATGTGTTCAGATTGGGACTCTTAACAAGCATATGAAATTTGGAAAAGATCAGACCACGTGGAGTCAAGTTATAAGGCATTGAAATTTCATGGCGTCACATCGAAATTCGCCGCGTCGCCATGGCAACACCTTTCAACGAAGGGTCACCAACTTCATAATATAAGATCTCCAAGGTCTTGAGGCTATTCTCAGTAAATTTCAGCTGGATTCCATCACCGTGCTGCCCACAGGGCGTCAGAGCGTAAAACATGTAACTTCCTGTTGCCAGGAGGTGGCGCTATGACTCATATCCTGTATTGTCACATGGACCCGTTCAGGGCGGGACTCTTATGAAGCACAAAAGGTTTGGCTCTCTTAGGATCATGTATGCCGGAGTTATAGCCGTTTCATTTTTCATGGCGAAGGATCGAAATTCGCCGCCCAGCCACGCCCCCTAGGAAAGACTAATGAGAATTGTTTTAATAACTTTTAATCTCCTATGCCTGTAGATGATACGGACCGAATTTGAAAGTCCTGGGGTCAAATCTCTAGGAGGAGTTCGTTAAAGTATGCGGGCTGGAAATGACAAAATCGGTGCAAAATTTCAACTTTGATACAAAATGGCCGACTTCCCGTTGGAGTTAGGCTATGTGTCCTTGAGACTTTTTGGTGCGTCTGGTCATGATACATATGCATACCGAATTTCGTTCTCCTACGACAATCTGTATCGAGGGGCTCAATTTTCTTGACTTTCTAGGTGGCGCTGTCGAGCCATTTTGTCCCGCTTTATTTCGAGACCCATAAAATATCGCAATTTTCGCCAGTCCTGACATCTGTGCAAATTTTCATGAGTTTTCGTGCATGTTTAGGCCCTCAAAAATGCGTTTGTTTCGGAGGAATAATAATAATAATAATAATAATAATAATTAAAGCTGCAAGCAGCGATGATCGGGCCCTCGCACCCCAGCGCATGTCCAAGTGACGCTCAGTCGAAGGGCTTTTGTCAGTGACTTGTTGTGTAAAGTTTGAGGCAGATCCAACCGTGTACACTCAAGTTATATCAATTTCCTCTGTCATGGCGAAACATCAAAACTCAACGCCACGCCACGGCCAAACCATCATGATCATACACTAGTCTAGATGACACACACTGATTTTGAAGTCCTTACCATGGATTCTGTAGGAGGAGTTCTTTAAAATACAAGGTATGCGAAATGGCCAAGAAAAGGCGAAAATGTACCATTTTTTTCAAGATGGCCGACTTCCTGTTCCACTTACAATAAGGCTGCAAGAGGCTTTTTTGTGCGTGTTGACATTATACATGTGCCCTGTGAATTTCATCTTTCTACGTTAATCTGGAAGGCGGGGCTGCAATTTTGAAATTTTAAAGGGGGCGCTGTTGAGCCATTTTGCCACGCCCATTCAAAGCAACCACATAGGATTTGAGCTGACATCACTCTAGACATGTGTGTCAAGTTTCATGACTGTAGAGCAATCCCTTCTCCCTGAAAAACAGTATCATATTTCATGGCGAAGGATGTGTCGCCATGGTAACAGCATTCAGTTTTGGGTCATGAGCTGCCAAATGTAGCATCACCAAGGTCTTGTTTATTAGCTGACTTAATTTCAGGTGCATCAGCCAAATTTCCTAGGAGTAATTAGACAAAGTACGACGCATGATACTTCCTGTTGCCAGTAGGTGGCGCTATGACTTTCGCTAAATATGAGACTGAACATGTGTTCAGATTGGGACTCTTAACAAGCATATGAAATTTGGAAAAGATCAGACCATGTGGAGTCAAGTTATAAGGCTTTGAAATTTCATGGCGAGACATCGAAATTCGCCGCGTCGTCATGGCAACACCTTTCCACGAAAAGTCACCAACTTCATAATATACCATCTCCAAGGTCTTTAGGCTATTCTGAGTAAATTTGAGGTGGATCCCATCACCGTGCCACCCACAGAGCGTCAAAGTGTAAAACATGTAACTTCCTGTTGCCAGTAGGTGGCGCTATGACTTACATCCAATATTGACACATGGATGTGTTCAGGACGGGACTCTTTCCAAGCACAAAAGGTTTGGGTCTCTTAGGATCGTGCATGCCGGAGTTATGGCTGTTTGAATTTTCACGGCGAAGGATCGAAATTCGCCGCCCGACCACACCCCCTCAACAATGTCGAAAACTCACCGTTTTGATAACTTTTCATCTCCCAGGTCTGTAGATGATACTGACCGAATTTCAAGTTGCTCAGGTCAAATCCCTAGGAGGAGTTCGTTAAAGTACGCGGGCTAAAAACGGCAAAATTGGCCTGAAAATGGCAACTTTGAACCAAAATGGCCGACTTCCTGTTGGATTTAGGGTATGGCTCCAAGAGACTTTTTGGTGCGTCTGGTCATGATATATAAGCACACCAAATTTCATTGTTCTACGACCATCTGTATCGTGGGGCTCGCTTTTCTTAATTTTCTAGGTGGCGCTGTCGAGCCATTTTTCCCCGCATTTTTTGCGAGACGCATAAAATCTGCGATTTTCACCAGAACTGACGCGCACGCCAATTTCGGTGAGTTTTGGTACACGTTTGTAGAAGTTATTTGAGGTCAAAGAGTCGCAATAATAATAATAATAAGAATAATAATAATAATAATAATAATAATAATAATAATTCCTTTGGAAACAAGAGGGCTTCGCGCTGGTCAGCGCTCGGGCCCTAATAATAATTCCTTCAGTTTCAATAGGGCTTCGCACCGGTCGGTGCTCGGGCCCTAATAATAACTCCTTCAGTTTCAATAGGGCTTCGCACCGGTCGGTGCTCGGGCCCTAATAATAATAATAATTAAAGCTGCAAGCAGCGATGATCGGGCCCTCGCACCCCAGCGCATGTCCAAGTGACGCTCAGTCGAAGGGCTTTTGTCAGTGACTTGTGTAAAGTTTGAGGCAGATCCAACCGTGTACACTCAAGTTATATCAATTTCCTCTGTCATGGCGAAACATCAAAACTCAATGCCACGCCACGGCCAAACCATCATGATCATACACTAGTCTAGATGACACACACTGATTTTGAAGTCCTTACCATGGATTCTGTAGGAGGAGTTCTTTAAAATACAAGGTATGCGAAATGGCCAAGAAAAGGCCAAAATGTACCATTTTTTTCAAGATGGCCGACTTCCTGTTCGACTTACAATAAGGCTTCAAGAGGCTTTTCTGTGCGTGTTGACATTATACATGTGCCCTGTGAATTTCATCTTTCTACGTTAATCTGGAAGGCGGGGCTGCAATTTTGAAATTTTAAAGGGGGCGCTGTTGAGCCATTTTGCCACGCCCATTCAAAGTGACCACATAGGATTTTAGCTGACATCTCTCTAGACATGTGTGTCAAGTTTCATGACTGTAGAGCAATCCCTTCTCCCTGAAAAACAGTATCGTATTTCATGGCGAAGGATGTGTCGCCATGGTAACAGCATTCCGTTTTGGGTCATGAGCTGCCAAATGTAGCATCACCAAGGTCTCGTTTATTAGCTGACTTAATTTCAGGTGCATCAGCCAAATTTCCTAGGAGTAATTAGACAAAGTACGACGCATGATACTTCCTGTTGCCAGTAGGTGGCGCTATGACTTTCGCTAAATATGAGACTGAACATGTGTTCAGATCGGGACTCTTAACAAGCACATGAAATTTGGAAAAGATCAGACCACGTGGAGTCAAGTTATAAGGCATTGAAATTTCATGGCGTCACATCGAAATTCGCCGCGTCGCCATGGCAACACCTTTCGACGAAGGGTCACCAACTTCATAATATAAGATCTCCAAGGTCTTGAGGCTATTCTCTGTAAATTTCAGCTGGATTCCATCACCGTGCTGCCCACAGGGCGTCAGAGCGTAAAACATGTAACTTCCTGTTGCCAGGAGGTGGCGCTATGACTCATATCCTGTATTGTCACATGGACCCGTTCAGGGCGGGACTCTTATGAAGCACAAAAGGTTTGGCTCTCTTAGGATCATGTATGCCGGAGTTATAGCCGTTTCATTTTTTAAAGGGGGCGCTGTTGAGCCATTTTGCCACGCCCATTCAAAGCGACCACACAGGATTTTAGCTGACATCACTCTAGACATGTGTGTCAAGTTTCATGACTGTAGAGCAATCCCTTCTCCCTGAAAAACAGTATCGTATTTCATGGCGAAGGATGTGTCGCCATGGTAACAGCATTCCGTTTTGGGTCATGAGCTGCCAAATGTAGCATCACCAAGGTCTCGTTTATTAGCTGACTTAATTTCAGGTGCATCAGCCAAATTTCCTAGGAGTAATTAGACAAAGTACGACGCATGATACTTCCTGTTGCCAGTAGGTGGCGCTATGACTTTGGCTAAATATGAGACTGAACATGTGTTCAGATCGGGACTCTTAACAAGCATATGAAATTTGGAAAAGATCAGACCACGTGGAGTCAAGTTATAAGGCATTGAAATTTCATGGCGTCACATCGAAATTCGCCGCGTCGCCATGGCAACACCTTTCGACGAAGGGTCACCAACTTCATAATATAAGATCTCCAAGGTCTTGAGGCTATTCTCTGTAAATTTCAGCTGGATTCCATCACCGTGCTGCCCACAGGGCGTCAGAGCGTAAAACATGTAACTTCCTGTTGCCAGGAGGTGGCGCTATGACTCATATCCTGTATTGTCACATGGACCCGTTCAGGGCGGGACTCTTATGAAGCACAAAAGGTTTGGCTCTCTTAGGATCATGTATGCCGGAGTTATAGCCGTTTCATTTTTCATGGCGAAGGATCGAAATTCGCCGCCCAGCCACGCCCCCTAGGAAAGACTAATGAGAATTGTTTTAATAACTTTTAGTCTCCTATGCCTGTAGATGATACGGACCGAATTTGAAAGTCCTGGGGTCAAATCTCTAGGAGGAGTTCGTTAAAGTATGCGGGCTGGAAATGACAAAATTTCAACTTTGATACAAAATGGCCGACTTCCTGTTGGAGTTAGGCTATGTGTCCTTGAGACTTTTTGGTGCGTCTGGTCATGATACATATGCATACCGAATTTCGTTCTCCTACGACAATCTGTATCGAGGGGGTCAATTCTAGGTGGCGCTGTCGAGCCATTTTGTCCCGCTTTATTTCGAGACCCATAAAATATCGCAATTTTCGCCAGTCCTGACATCTGTGCAAATTTTCATGAGTTTTCGTGCATGTTTAGGCCCTCAAAAATGCGTTTGTTTCGGAGGAATAATAATAATAATAATTAAAGCTGCAAGCAGCGATGATCGGGCCCTCGCACCCCAGCGCATGTCCAAGTGACGCTCAGTCGAAGGGCTTTTGTCAGTGACTTGTTGTGTAAAGTTTGAGGCAGATCCAACCGTGTACACTCAAGTTATATCAATTTCCTCTGTCATGGCGAAACATCAAAACTCAACGCCACGCCACGGCCAAACCATCATGATCATACACTAGTCTAGATGACACACACTGATTTTGAAGTCCTTACGATGAATTCTGTAGGAGGAGTTCTTTAAAATACAAGGTATGCGAAATGGCCAAGAAAAGGCGAAAATTGACCAGTTTTTCAAGATGGCCGACTTCCTGTTCGACTTACAATAAGGCTTCAAGAGGCTTTTTTGTGCGTGTTGACATTATACATGTGCCCTGTGAATTTCATCTTTCTACGTTAATCTGGAAGGCGGGGCTGCAATTTTGAAATTTTAAAGGGGGCGCTGTTGAGCCATTTTGCCACGCCCATTCAAAGCGACCACATAGGATTTGAGCTGACATCACTCTAGACATGTGTGTCAAGTTTCATGACTGTAGAGCAATCCCTTCTCCCTGAAAAACAGTATGATATTTCATGGCGAAGGATGTGTCGCCATGGTAACAGCATTCAGTTTTGGGTCATGAGCTGCCAAATGTAGCATCACCAAGGTCTTGTTTATTAGCTGACTTAATTTCAGGTGCATCAGCCAAATTTCCTAGGAGTAATTAGACAAAGTACGACGCATGATACTTCCTGTTGCCAGTAGGTGGCGCTATGACTTTCGCTAAATATGAGACTGAACATGTGTTCAGATTGGGACTCTTAACAAGCATATGAAATTTGGAAAAGATCAGACCACGTGGAGTCAAGTTATAAGGCATTGAAATTTCATGGCGTCACATCGAAATTCGCCGCGTCGCCATGGCAACACCTTTCAACGAAGGGTCACCAACTTCATAATATAAGATCTCCAAGGTCTTGAGGCTATTCTCAGTAAATTTCAGCTGGATTCCATCACCGTGCTGCCCACAGGGCGTCAGAGCGTAAAACATGTAACTTCCTGTTGCCAGGAGGTGGCGCTATGACTCATATCCTGTATTGTCACATGGACCCTTTCAGGGCGGGACTCTTATGAAGCACAAAAGGTTTGGCTCTCTTAGGATCATGTATGCCGGAGTTATAGCCGTTTCATTTTTCATGGCGAAGGATCGAAATTCGCCGCCCAGCCACGCCCCCTAGGAAAGACTAATGAGAATTGTTTTAATAACTTTTAATCTCCTATGCCTGTAGATGATACGGACTGAATTTGAAAGTCCTGGGGTCAAATCTCTAGGAGGAGTTCGTTAAAGTATGCGGGCTGGAAATGACAAAATCGGTGCAAAATTTCAACTTTGATACAAAATGGCCGACTTCCTGTTGGAGTTAGGCTATGTGTCCTTGAGACTTTTTGGTGCGTCTGGTCATGATACATATGCATACCGAATTTCGTTCTCCTACGACAATCTGTATCGAGGGGCTCAATTTTCTTGACTTTCTAGGTGGCGCTGTCGAGCCATTTTGTCCCGCTTTATTTCGAGACCCATAAAATATCGCAATTTTCGCCAGTCCTGACATCTGTGCAAATTTTCATGAGTTTTCGTGCATGTTTAGGCCCTCAAAAATGCGTTTGTTTCGGAGGAATAATAATAATTAAAGCTGCAAGCAGCGATGATCGGGCCCTCGCGTCCTTGCGTATGTCGGGGCTCGGCGCTGGTGAAGGGCTTCTGTCACGGGCATATAGATGTCCCCAGACCTGGGGTCCGTTTTACAAAGCAGGTTTAGTGAAAACTCAGAGTTTGTTAACCCTGAAATGAGGGAAACTCTGAGTTTTCCGTTTCAAAAAGGGAGGTAACTCAAACCAGAGAAAGAGGGATAACTCTAGCCTGTTTCACAGAGAGGGGTAACTTAAGCTCTCGGTCAGTTACCGTAGCAACAGACTCTATGAATCTAACCTGGTCGGGACCAGGTTTTTCTCAATGAACCTCGACTTTCTCTCAGTCTCCGCCCTCTTTCAGAGCCACACACTCCATTTGATTTCCTCATTCATTCAGGCAGCAGGCGAGTTTTGGCGTAGCCTAGTTCTGCCGTCTGTCATTTAAAGAAATCATTAAAAAAAATAAATAAATTAAAAAAAAAATCAGAGTCAGTATATTAGAAGTCCATTAGGCACAGTAAGTGGCGACTTTTTTTCACTAACATGGCATGTCCTTTTGATAACGATCCCGTGGATGAAGGTGCAGCATTACTGCGCAGAGAATTAAATATTCGTCGAGAGATGGTTATCAGACCACGCATAGATGTTCTAGCATTTCCAGCCATTATCTTTTTGAGCGGTACCATTTCACGTCACAGTCCATCATCTACATACACAACCTAAGCCGTCTTTACATTTGCAACATTACCAATCGTAATCATGCTCTCACATCCCAGCAGATATTGTGTGTTGCGCTGCGTTTCTTTGCAAACGGAAGTTTTTTTGTACAGTGTCGGGGCCAGCCACTGGCCTTCCTATGTTCTGGCTTAGGGCCAGCTCCTCTGCCTTCGTTAGAGGTGGCGGTGCTGGACCACCACCCGTTTTACGGACATCTGCCTTCTTTCTGTTGGCTGAGTAGAAGTCTGTGTTAGTTTAAATAGGATTAATTATTTAACAGAACATGATGTAGATGAGAAGACATTTATGTGTGTGAAACCAGCATTATGTTGGGGATAAAACAACTGCACAGTCAAACAGCCACTTAATATTTACTTTACAATGTAAAACATGATCAAAATGAGGTACCCCCATGAGATTATGCCGAGGTCTCACCTGTTTGAACAATGTTTTTAAATTTCATCCTAAACTGCTGCCAAGTGCGCTTGGACCTAAATGAAATAAATTAATAGGCCACCATTCAAGCAGTTTTCCTCTGTAATATTATTGTGATTACAAAGGACTACATTTAAACTTACGCAATGACCGAGCAGCAGCCGTCTCCCTCTCTTTTGCAGCTGCAGCGGTGTTGCACTTCTTTCTGAAAACATGCTCAAACTCGTCGTATGAGCGAATTAAGATGTCTAGTTCTAGGGGGGCGAAAAACGCAGCCATCCTCTTCCCCGTTGCCATGGTGACTCGTTGAATTGGGGCTCCATTGATGCTGGCTTTTTATAGTTGTGGTGCACGCGCTTAACTCCAGGTGAAACTACTCCGAGTTGATTAAACTGACTCAAATCAGCTGTTCTGGAACCGGAAACTCAGAGTTTTCTATCTCAGAGTAGATCAACTCAGAGTTCAGGATTAGACTCAGAGTTTGTTGAACCTGCTTTGTGAAACGGACCCCTGAGCTGTTTTCAGACAGTGCAAGGGGAAATTAACGTCACATCCTCAATCACCTACTCTGCCTGCTGCAGGGGCTGCTGCATTGAAATGTGGTAGGGGGCGCTATGGAGCCAGTTTTCATCACTGACTGAATATTGGTATTTAGACGTGTTCAGGCTGGGAGTCTTATCAAACATGTAAAGTTTGGTGTAGACTCCAGCATTTACACTAAACTTATAGCAATTTCGCCTGTCATGGCGAAACATCAAAACTCAACGCCACGCCACGGCCACACGCTTCAATGCTAAGTAAATGTTTTGATAACTTTTGATCACACACTAGTGTAGATGACACACACTGATTTTGAAGTCGTTACCATGAATTCTGTAGGAGGAGTTCGTTAAAATACAAGGTATGCCAAATGGTCAAAAAAACGCGAAAAATGACCACTTTTATCAAGATGGCCGACTTCCTGTAGGACTTACGATATGGCTCCAAGAGGCTTTTTTGTGCGTCTTGACATGATACATTAGCCTCCCGAATTTCATTTTCCTAGGTTCATCTGGAAGGCGGGGCTACAATTTTGAAATTTTCAAGGGGGCGCTGTTGAGCCATATTGTCACGTCTATGCAAATGACCTATCCAGGATTTTAGCTGGTGTCGCTCCAGACATGTGTGCCAAGTTTCGTGACTGTAGACCCATCCCTTATCCCTAAAATACACCATCGTATTTCATGGCGAAGGATGTGTCGCCATGGCAACGGCGTTTGGTCATGGGTCATGACCTACCAAAGGTAGCATCACCAAGGTCTTACATCTTAGCTGAGTCAATTTCAGATGCATCGGCCAAATTTCCTAGGAGTAATACAACAAAGAACGACGCATGATACTTCCTGTTGCCAGTAGGTGGCGGTATGACTCTCACTAAATATGGGCCTGACAATGTGTTCAGACCGGGACTCTTAACAAGCATATGAAATTTGGAAAAGATCAGACCATGTGGAGTCAAGTTATAAGGCTTTGAAATTTCATGGCGAGACATCGAAATTCGCCGCGTCGTCATGGCAACACCTTTCCACGAAAAGTCACCAACTTCATAATATACCATCTCCAAGGTCTTTAGGCTATTCTGAGTAAATTTGAGGTGGATCCCATCACCGTGCCACCCACAGAGCGTCAAAGTGTAAAACATGTAACTTCCTGTTGCCAGTAGGTGGCGCTATGACTTACATCCAATATTGACACATGGATGTGTTCAGGACGGGACTCTTTCCAAGCACAAAAGGTTTGGGTCTCTTAGGATCGTGCATGCCGGAGTTATGGCTGTTTGAATTTTCACGGCGAAGGATCGAAATTCGCCGCCCGACCACACCCCCTCAACAATGTCGAAAACTCACCGTTTTGATAACTTTTCATCTCCCAGGTCTGTAGATGATACTGACCGAATTTCAAGTTGCTGAGGTCAAATCCCTAGGAGGAGTTTGTTAAAGTACGCGGGCTAAAAACGGCAAAATTGGCCTGAAAATCGCAACTTTGAACCAAAATGGCCGACTTCCTGTTGGATTTAGGGTATGGCTCCAAGAGACTTTTTGGTGCGTCTGGTCATGATATATAAGCACACCAAATTTCATTGTTCTACGACCATCTGTATCGTGGGGCTCGCTTTTCTTAATTTTCTAGGTGGCGCTGTCGAGCCATTTTTCCCCGCATTTTTTGCGAGACGCATAAAATCTGCGATTTTCACCAGAACTGACGCGCACGCCAATTTCGGTGAGTTTTGGTACATGTTTATAGAAGTTATTTGAGGTCAAAGAGTCGCAATAATAATAATAATAATTAAAGCTGCAAGCAGCGATGATCGGGCCCTCGCGTCCTTGCGTATGTCGGGGCTCGGCGCTGGTGAAGGGCTTCTGTCACGGGCATATAGATGTCCCCAGACCTGGGGTCCGTTTTACAAAGCAGGTTTAGTGAAAACGCAGAGTCTGTTAACCCTGAAATGAGGGAAACTCTGAGTTTTCCGTTTCAAAAAGGGAGGTAACTCAAACCAGAGAAAGAGGGATAACTCTAGCCTGTTTCAGAGAGAGGGGTAACTTAAGCTCTCGGTCAGTTACCGTAGCAACAGACTCTATGAATCTAACCTGGTCGGGACCAGGTTTTTCTCAATGAACCTCGAGTTTCTCTCAGTCTCCGCCCTCTTTCAGAGCCACACACTCCATTTGATTTCCTCATTCATTCAGGCAGCAGGCGAGTTTTGGCGTAGCCTAGTTCTGCCGTCTGTCATTTAAAGAAATCATTAAAAAAAAAAAATAAATAAAAAAAAAAATCAGAGTCAGTATATTAGAAGTCCATTAGGCACAGTAAGTGGCGACTTTTTTTCACTAACATGGCATGTCCTTTTGATAACGATCCCGTGGATGAAGGTGCAGCATTACTGCGCAGAGAATTAAATATTCGTCGAGAGATGGTTATCAGACCACGCATAGATGTTCTAGCATTTCCAGCCATTATCTTTTTGAGCGGTACCATTTCACGTCACAGTCCATCATCTACATACACAACCTAAGCCGTCTTTACATTTGCAACATTACCAATCGTAGTCATGCTCTCACATCCCAGCAGATATTGTGTGTTGCGCTGCGTTTCTTTGCAAATGGTTTGCAAAAGTTTTTTGTACAATGTCGGAGCCAGCCACTGGCCTTCCTAAATTCTGGCTTAGGGCCAGCTCCTCTGCCTCCGTTAGAGGTGGCGGTGCTGGACCACCACCCGTTTTACGGGCATCTGCCTTCTTTCTGTTGGCTGAGTAGAAGTCTGTGTTAGTTTAAATAGGATTAATTATTTAACAGAACATGATGTAGATGAGAAGACATTTATGTGTGTGAAACCAGCATTATGTTGGGGATAAAACAACTGCACAGTCAAACAGCCACTTAATATTTACTTTACAATGTAAAACATGATCAATATGAGGTACCCCCATGAGATTATGCCGAGGTCTCACCTGTTTGAACAATGTTTTTAAATTTCATCCTAAACTGCTGCCAAGTGCGCTTGGACCTAAATGAAATAAATTAATAGGCCACCATTCAAGCAGTTTTCCTCTGTAATATTATTGTGATTACAAAGGACTACATTTAAACTTACGCAATGACCGAGCAGCAGCCGTCTCCCTCTCTTTTGCAGCCGCAGCGGTGTTGCACTTCTTTCTGAAAACATGCTCAAACTCGTCGTATGAGCGAATTAAGATGTCTAGTTCTAGGGGGGCGAAAAACGCAGCCATCCTCTTCCCCGTTGCCATGGTGACTCGTTGAATCGGGGCTCCATTTATGCTGGCTTTTTATAGTTGTGGTGCACGCGCTTAACTCCAGGTGAAACTACTCCGAGTTGATTAAACTGACTCAAATCAGCTGTTCTGGAACCGGAAACTCAGAGTTTTCTATCTCAGAGTAGATCAACTCAGAGTTCAGGATTAGACTCAGAGTTTGTTGAACCTGCTTTGTGAAACGGACCCCTGAGCTGTTTTCAGACAGTGCAAGGGGAAATTAACGTCACATCCTCAATCACCTACTCTGCCTGCTGCAGGGGCTGCTGCATTGAAATGTGGTAGGGGGCGCTATGGAGCCAGTTTTCATCACTGACTGAATATTGGTATTTAGACGTGTTCAGGCTGGGAGTCTTATCAAACATGTAAAGTTTGGTGTAGACTCCAGCATTTACACTAAACTTATAGCAATTTCGCCTGTCATGGCGAAACATCAAAACTCAACGCCACGCCACGGCCACACGCTTCAATGCTAAGTAAATGTTTTGATAACTTTTGATCACACACTAGTGTAGATGACACACACTGATTTTGAAGTCGTTACCATGAATTCTGTAGGAGGAGTTCGTTAAAATACAAGGTATGCCAAATGGTCAAAAAAACGCGAAAAATGACCACTTTTATCAAGATGGCCGACTTCCTGTAGGACTTACGATATGGCTCCAAGAGGCTTTTTTGTGCGTCTTGACATGATACATTAGCCTCCCGAATTTCATTTTCCTAGGTTCATCTGGAAGGCGGGGCTACAATTTTGAAATTTTCAAGGGGGCGCTGTTGAGCCATATTGTCACGTCTATGCAAATGACCTATCCAGGATTTTAGCTGGTGTCGCTCCAGACATGTGTGCCAAGTTTCGTGACTGTAGACCCATCCCTTATCCCTAAAATACACCATCGTATTTCATGGCGAAGGATGTGTCGCCATGGCAACGGCGTTTGGTCATGGGTCATGACCTACCCAATGTAGCATCACCAAGGTCTTACATCTTAGCTGAGTCAATTTCAGATGCATCGGCCAAATTTCCTAGGAGTAATACAACAAAGAACGACGCATGATACTTCCTGTTGCCAGTAGGTGGCGCTATGACTCTCACTAAATATGGGCCTGAAAATGTGTTCAGACCGGGACTCTTAACAAGCATATGAAATTTGGAAAAGATCAGACCATGTGGAGTCAAGTTATAAGGCTTTGAAATTTCATGGCGAGACATCGAAATTCGCCGCGTCGTCATGGTAACACCTTTCCACGAAAAGTCACCAACTTCATAATATACCATCTCCAAGGTCTTTAGGCTATTCTGAGTAAATTTGAGGTGGATCCCATCACCGTGCCACCCACAGAGCGTCAAAGTGTAAAACATGTAACTTCCTGTTGCCAGTAGGTGGCGCTATGACTTACATCCAATATTGACACATGGATGTGTTCAGGACGGGACTCTTTCCAAGCACAAAAGGTTTGGGTCTCTTAGGATCGTGCATGCCGGAGTTATGGCTGTTTGAATTTTCACGGCGAAGGATCGAAATTCGCCGCCCGACCACACCCCCTCAACAATGTCGAAAACTCACCGTTTTGATAACTTTTCATCTCCCAGGTCTGTAGATGATACTGACCGAATTTCAAGTTGCTCAGGTCAAATCCCTAGGAGGAGTTCGTTAAAGTACGCGGGCTAAAAACGGCAAAATTGGCCTGAAAATCGCAACTTTGAACCAAAATGGCCGACTTCCTGTTGGATTTAGGGTATGGCTCCAAGAGACTTTTTGGTGCGTCTGGTCATGATATATAAGCACACCAAATTTCATTGTTCTACGACCATTTGTATCGTGGGGCTCGCTTTTCTTAATTTTCTAGGTGGCGCTGTCGAGCCATTTTTCCCCGCATTTTTTGCGAGACGCATAAAATCTGCGATTTTCACCAGAACTGACGCGCACGCCAATTTCGGTGAGTTTTGGTACACGTTTGTAGAAGTTATTTGAGGTCAAAGAGTCGCAATAATAATTAAAGCTGCAAGCAGCGATGATCGGGCCCTCGCACCCCAGCGCATGTCGAAGTGACGCTCAGTTGAAGGGCTTTTGTCAGTGACTTGTTGTGTAAAGTTTGAGGCAGATCCAACCGTGTACACTCAAGTTATATCAATTTCCTCTGTCATGGCGAAACATCAAAAGTCAACGCCACGCCACGGCCAAACCATCATGATCATACATTAGTCTAGATGACACACACTGATTTTGAAGTCCTTACGATGAATTCTGTAGGAGGAGTTCTTTAAAATACAAGGTATGCGAAATGGCCAAGAAAAGGCGAAAATTGACCAGTTTTTCAAGATGGCCGACTTCCTGTTCGACTTACAATAAGGCTTCAAGAGGCTTTTTTGTGCGTGTTGACATTATACATGTGCCCTGTGAATTTCATCTTTCTACGTTAATCTGGAAGGCGGGGCTGCAATTTTGAAAGTTTAAAGGGGGCGCTGTTGAGCCATTTTGCCACGCCCATTCAAAGCGACCACATAGGATTTGAGCTGACATCACTCTAGACATGTGTGTCAAGTTTCATGACTGTAGAGCAATCCCTTCTCCCTGAAAAACAGTATGATATTTCATGGCGAAGGATGTGTCGCCATGGTAACAGCATTCAGTTTTGGGTCATGAGCTGCCAAATGTAGCATCACCAAGGTCTTGTTTATTAGCTGACTTAATTTCAGGTGCATCAGCCAAATTTCCTAGGAGTAATTAGACAAAGTACTACGCATGATACTTCCTGTTGCCAGTAGGTGGCGCTATGACTTTCGCTAAATATGAGACTAAACATGTGTTCAGATCAGGACTCTTAACAAGCATATGAAATTTGGAAAAGATCAGACCACGTGGAGTCAAGTTATAAGGCATTGAAATTTCATGGCGTCACATCGAAATTCGCCGCGTCGCCATGGCAACACCTTTCAACGAAGGGTCACCAACTTCATAATATAAGATCTCCAAGGTCTTGAGGCTATTCTCAGTAAATTTCAGCTGGATTCCATCACCGTGCTGCCCACAGGGCGTCAGAGCGTAAAACATGTAACTTCCTGTTGCCAGGAGGTGGCGCTATGACTCATATCCTGTATTGTCACATGGACCCGTTCAGGGCGGGACTCTTATGAAGCACAAAAGGTTTGGCTCTCTTAGGATCATGTATGCCGGAGTTATAGCCGTTTCATTTTTTAAAGGGGGCGCTGTTGAGCCATTTTGCCACGCCCATTCAAAGCGACCACACAGGATTTTAGCTGACATCACTCTAGACATGTGTGTCAAGTTTCATGACTGTAGAGCAATCCCTTCTCCCTGAAAAACAGTATCGTATTTCATGGCGAAGGATGTGTCGCCATGATAACAGCATTCAGTTTTGGGTCATGAGCTGCCAAATGTAGCATCACCAAGGTCTCGTTCATTAGCTGACTTAATTTCAGGCGCATCAGCCAAATTTCCTAGGAGTAATTAGACAAAGTACGACGCATGATACTTCCTGTTGCCAGTAGGTGGCGCTATGACTTTCGCTAAATATGAGACTGAACATGTGTTCAGATCGGGACTCTTAACAAGCATATGAAATTTGGAAAAGATCAGACCACGTGGAGTCAAGTTATAAGGCATTGAAATTTCATGGCGTCATATCGAAATTCGCCGCGTCGCCATGGCAACACCTTTCCACGAAGGGTCACCAACTTCATAATATAAGATCTCCAAGGTCTTGAGGCTATTCTCTGTAAATTTCAGCTGGATTCCATCACCGTGCTGCCCACAGGGCGTCAGAGCGTAAAACATGTAACTTCCTGTTGCCAGGAGGTGGCGCTATGACTCATATCCTGTATTGTCACATGGACCCGTTCAGGGCGGGACTCTTATGAAGCACAAAAGGTTTGGCTCTCTTAGGATCATGTATGCCGGAGTTATAGCCGTTTCATTTTTCATGGCGAAGGATCGAAATTCGCCGCCCAGCCACGCCCCCTAGGAAAGACTAATGAGAATTGTTTTAATAACTTTTAGTCTCCTATGCCTGTAGATGATACGGACCGAATTTGAAAGTCCTGGGGTCAAATCTCTAGGAGGAGTTCGTTAAAGTATGCGGGCTGGAAATGACAAAATTTCAACTTTGATACAAAATGGCCGACTTCCTGTTGGAGTTAGGCTATGTGTCCTTGGGACTTTTTGGTGCGTCTGGTCATGATACATATGCATACCGAATTTCGTTCTCCTACGACAATCTGTATCGAGGGGGTCAATTCTAGGTGGCGCTGTCGAGCCATTTTGTCCCGCTTTATTTCGAGACCCATAAAATATCGCAATTTTCGCCAGTCCTGACATCTGTGCAAATTTTCATGAGTTTTCGTGCATGTTTAGGCCCTCAAAAATGCGTTTGTTTCGGAGGAATAATAATAATAATAATAATAATAATAATAACTCCTTCAGTTTCAATAGGGCTTCGCACCGGTCGGTGCTCGGGCCCTAATAATAATAATAATAATAATAATAATAATAATAATAATAATAATAATAATAATAATAATTCCTTTGGAAACAAGAGGGCTTCGCGCTGGTCAGCGCTCGGGCCCTAATAATAATAATAATTAAAGCTGCAAGCAGCGATGATCGGGCCCTCGCGTCCTTGCGTATGTCGGGGCTCGGCGCTGGTGAAGGGCTTCTGTCACGGGCATATAGATGTCCCCTGACCTGGGGTCCGTTTTACAAAGCAGGTTTAGTGAAAACTCAGAGTCTGTTAACCCTGAAATGAGGGAAACTCTGAGTTTTCCGTTTCAAAAAGGGAGGTAACTCAAACCAGAGAAAGAGGGATAACTCTAGCCTGTTTCAGAGAGAGGGGTAACTTAAGCTCTCGGTCAGTTACCGTAGCAACAGACTCTATGAAGCTAACCTGGTCGGGACCAGGTTTTTCTCAATGAACCTCGACTTTCTCTCAGTCTCCGCCCTCTTTCAGAGCCACACACTCCATTTGATTTCCTCATTCATTCAGGCAGCAGGCGAGTTTTGGCGTAGCCTAGTTCTGCCGTCTGTCATTTAAAACAATCATTAAAAAAAATAAATAAATTAAAAAAAAAATCAGAGTCAGTATATTAGAAGTCCATTAGGCACAGTAAGTGGCGACTTTTTTTCACTAACATGGCATGTCCTTTTGATAACGATCCCGTGGATGAAGGTGCAGCATTACTGCGCAGAGAATTAAATATTCGTCGAGAGATGGTTATCAGACCACGCATAGATGTTCTAGCATTTCCAGCCATTATCTTTTTGAGCGGTACCATTTCACGTCACAGTCCATCATCTACATACACAACCTAAGCCGTCTTTACATTTGCAACATTACCAATCGTAATCATGCTCTCACATCCCAGCAGATATTGTGTGTTGCGCTGCGTTTCTTTGCAAACGGAAGTTTTTTTGTACAGTGTCGGGGCCAGCCACTGGCCTTCCTATGTTCTGGCTTAGGGCCAGCTCCTCTGCCTCCGTTAGAGGTGGCGGTGCTGGACCACCACCCGTTTTACAGACATCTGCCTTCTTTCTGTTGGCTGAGTAGAAGTCTGTGTTAGTTTAAATAGGATTAATTATTTAACAGAACATGATGTAGATGAGAAGACATTTATGTGTGTGAAACCAGCATTATGTTGGGGATAAAACAACTGCACAGTCAAACAGCCACTTAATATTTACTTTACAATGTAAAACATGATCAAAATGAGGTACCCCCATGAGATTATGCCGAGGTCTCACCTGTTTGAACAATGTTTTTAAATTTCATCCTAAACTGCTGCCAAGTGCGCTTGGACCTAAATGAAATAAATTAATAGGCCACCATTCAAGCAGTTTTCCTCTGTAATATTATTGTGATTACAAAGGACTACATTTAAACTTACGCAATGACCGAGCAGCAGCCGTCTCCCTCTCTTTTGCAGCTGCAGCGGTGTTGCACTTCTTTCTGAAAACATGCTCAAACTCGTCGTATGAGCGAATTAAGATGTCTAGTTCTAGGGGGGCGAAAAACGCAGCCATCCTCTTCCCCGTTGCCATGGTGACTGGTTGAATTGGGGCTCCATTGATGCTGGCTTTTTATAGTTGTGGTGCACGCGCTTAACTCCAGGTGAAACTACTCCGAGTTGATTAAACTGACTCAAATCAGCTGTTCTGGAACCGGAAACTCAGAGTTTTCTATCTCAGAGTAGATCAACTCAGAGTTCAGGATTAGACTCAGAGTTTGTTGAACCTGCTTTGTGAAACGGACCCCTGAGCTGTTTTCAGACAGTGCAAGGGGAAATTAACGTCACATCCTCAATCACCTACTCTGCCTGCTGCAGGGGCTGCTGCATTGAAATGTCGTAGGGGGCGCTATGGAGCCAGTTTTCATCACTGACTGAATATTGGTATTTAGACGTGTTCAGGCTGGGAGTCTTATCAAACATGTAAAGTTTGGTGTAGACTCCAGCATTTACACTAAACTTATAGCAATTTCGCCTGTCATGGCGAAACATCAAAACTCAACGCCACGCCACGGCCACACGCTTCAATGCTAAGTAAATGTTTTGATAACTTTTGATCACACACTAGTGTAGATGACACACACTGATTTTGAAGTCGTTACCATGAATTCTGTAGGAGGAGTTCGTTAAAATACAAGGTATGCCAAATGGTCAAAAAAACGCGAAAAATGACCACTTTTATCAAGATGGCCGACTTTCTGTAGGACTTACGATATGGCTCCAAGAGGCTTTTTTGTGCGTCTTGACATGATACATTAGCCTCCCGAATTTCATTTTCCTAGGTTCATCTGGAAGGCGGGGCTACAATTTTGAAATTTTCAAGGGGGCGCTGTTGAGCCATATTGTCACGTCTATGCAAATGACCTATCCAGGATTTTAGCTGGTGTCGCTCCAGACATGTGTGCCAAGTTTCGTGACTGTAGACCCATCCCTTATCCCTAAAATACACCATCGTATTTCATGGCGAAGGATGTGTCGCCATGGCAACGGCGTTTGGTCATGGGTCACGACCTACCCAATGTAGCATCACCAAGGTCTTACATCTTAGCTGAGTCAATTTCAGATGCATCGGCCAAATTTCCTAGGAGTAATACAACGGGGAACGACGCATGATACTTCCTGTTGCCAGTAGGTGGCGCTATGACTCTCACTAAATATGGGCCTGAAAATGTGTTCAGACCGGGACTCTTAACAAACATATGAAATTTGGAAAAGATCAGACCATGTGGAGTCAAGTTATAAGGCTTTGAAATTTCATGGCGAGACATCGAAATTCGCCGCGTCGTCATGGCAACACCTTTCCACGAAAAGTCACCAACTTCATAATATACCATCTCCAAGGTCTTTAGGTTATTCTGAGTAAATTTGAGGTGGATCCCATCACCGTGCCACCCACAGAGCGTCAAAGTGTAAAACATGTAACTTCCTGTTGCCAGTAGGTGGCGCTATGACTTACATCCAATATTGACACATGGATGTGTTCAGGACGGGACTCTTTCCAAGCACAAAAGGTTTGGGTCTCTTAGGATCGTGCATGCCGGAGTTATGGCTGTTTGAATTTTCACGGCGAAGGATCGAAATTCGCCGCCCGACCACACCCCCTCAACAATGTCGAAAACTCACCGTTTTGATAACTTTTCATCTCCCAGGTCTGTAGATGATACTGACCGAATTTCAAGTTGCTCAGGTCAAATCCCTAGGAGGAGTTCGTTAAAGTACGCGGGCTAAAAACGGCAAAATTGGCCTGAAAATGGCAACTTTGAACCAAAATGGCCGACTTCCTGTTGGATTTAGGGTATGGCTCCAAGAGACTTTTTGGTGCGTCTGGTCATGATATATAAGCACACCAAATTTCATTGTTCTACGACCATCTGTATCGTGGGGCTCGCTTTTCTTAATTTTCTAGGTGGCGCTGTCGAGCCATTTTTCCCCGCATTTTTTGCGAGACGCATAAAATCTGCGATTTTCACCAGAACTGACGCGCACGCCAATTTCGGTGAGTTTTGGTACACGTTTGTAGAAGTTATTTGAGGTCAAAGAGTCGCAATAATAATAATAATAAGAATAATAATAATAATTAAAGCTGCAAGCAGCGATGATCGGGCCCTCGCGTCCTTGCGTATGTCGGGGCTCGGCGCTGGTGAAGGGCTTCTGTCACGGGCATATAGATGTCCCCAGACCTGGGGTCCGTTTTACAAAGCAGGTTTAGTGAAAACGCAGAGTCTGTTAACCCTGAAATGAGGGAAACTCTGAGTTTTCCGTTTCAAAAAGGGAGGTAACTCAAACCAGAGAAAGAGGGATAACTCTAGCCTGTTTCAGAGAGAGGGGTAACTTAAGCTCTCGGTCAGTTACCGTAGCAACAGACTCTATGAATCTAACCTGGTCGGGACCAGGTTTTTCTCAATGAACCTCGAGTTTCTCTCAGTCTCCGCCCTCTTTCAGAGCCACACACTCCATTTGATTTCCTCATTCATTCAGGCAGCAGGCGAGTTTTGGCGTAGCCTAGTTCTGCCGTCTGTCATTTAAAGAAATCATTAAAAAAAATAAATAAATTAAAAAAAAAATCAGAGTCAGTATATTAGAAGTCCATTAGGCACAGTAAGTGGCGACTTTTTTTCACTAACATGGCATGTCCTTTTGATAACGATCCCGTGGATGAAGGTGCAGCATTACTGCGCAGAGAATTAAATATTCGTCGAGAGATGGTTATCAGACCACGCATAGATGTTCTAGCATTTCCAGCCATTATCTTTTTGAGCGGTACCATTTCACGTCACAGTCCATCATCTACATACACAACCTAAGCCGTCTTTACATTTGCAACATTACCAATCGTAGTCATGCTCTCACATCCCAGCAGATATTGTGTGTTGCGCTGCGTTTCTTTGCAAATGGTTTGCAAAAGTTTTTTGTACAATGTCGGAGCCAGCCACTGGCCTTCCTAAATTCTGGCTTAGGGCCAGCTCCTCTGCCTCCGTTAGAGGTGGCGGTGCTGGACCACCACCCGTTTTACGGGCATCTGCCTTCTTTCTGTTGGCTGAGTAGAAGTCTGTGTTAGTTTAAATAGGATTAATTATTTAACAGAACATGATGTAGATGAGAAGACATTTATGTGTGTGAAACCAGCATTATGTTGGGGATAAAACAACTGCACAGTCAAACAGCCACTTAATATTTACTTTACAATGTAAAACATGATCAATATGAGGTACCCCCATGAGATTATGCCGAGGTCTCACCTGTTTCAACAATGTTTTTAAATTTCATCCTAAACTGCTGCCAAGTGCGCTTGGACCTAAATGAAATAAATTAATAGGCCACCATTCAAGCAGTTTTCCTCTGTAATATTATTGTGATTACAAAGGACTACATTTAAACTTACGCAATGACCGAGCAGCAGCCGTCTCCCTCTCTTTTGCAGCCGCAGCGGTGTTGCACTTCTTTCTGAAAACATGCTCAAACTCGTCGTATGAGCGAATTAAGATGTCTAGTTCTAGGGGGGCGAAAAACGCAGCCATCCTCTTCCCCGTTGCCATGGTGACTCGTTGAATCGGGGCTCCACTTATGCTGGCTTTTTATAGTTGTGGTGCACGCGCTTAACTCCAGGTGAAACTACTCCGAGTTGATTAAACTGACTCAAATCAGCTGTTCTGGAACCGGAAACTCAGAGTTTTCTATCTCAGAGTAGATCAACTCAGAGTTCAGGATTAGACTCAGAGTTTGTTGAACCTGCTTTGTGAAACGGACCCCTGAGCTGTTTTCAGACAGTGCAAGGGGAAATTAACGTCACATCCTCAATCACCTACTCTGCCTGCTGCAGGGGCTGCTGCATTGAAATGTGGTAGGGGGCGCTATGGAGCCAGTTTTCATCACTGACTGAATATTGGTATTTAGACGTGTTCAGGCTGGGAGTCTTATCAAACATGTAAAGTTTGGTGTAGACTCCAGCATTTACACTAAACTTATAGCAATTTCGCCTGTCATGGCGAAACATCAAAACTCAACGCCACGCCACGGCCACACGCTTCAATGCTAAGTAAATGTTTTGATAACTTTTGATCACACACTAGTGTAGATGACACACACTGATTTTGAAGTCGTTACCATGAATTCTGTAGGAGGAGTTCGTTAAAATACAAGTTATGCCAAATGGTCAAAAAAACGCGAAAAATGACCACTTTTATCAAGATGGCCGACTTCCTGTAGGACTTACGATATGGCTCCAAGAGGCTTTTTTGTGCGTCTTGACATGATACATTAGCCTCCCGAATTTCATTTTCCTAGGTTCATCTGGAAGGCGGGGCTACAATTTTGAAATTTTCAAGGGGGCGCTGTTGAGCCATATTGTCACGTCTATGCAAATGACCTATCCAGGATTTTAGCTGGTGTCGCTCCAGACATGTGTGCCAAGTTTCGTGACTGTAGACCCATCCCTTATCCCTAAAATACACCATCGTATTTCATGGCGAAGGATGTGTCGCCATGGCAACGGCGTTTGGTCATGGGTCATGACCTACCCAATGTAGCATCACCAAGGTCTTACATCTTAGCTGAGTCAATTTCAGATGCATCGGCCAAATTTCCTAGGAGTAATACAACAAAGAACGACGCATGATACTTCCTGTTGCCAGTAGGTGGCGCTATGACTCTCACTAAATATGGGCCTGAAAATGTGTTCAGACCGGGACTCTTAACAAGCATATGAAATTTGGAAAAGATCAGACCATGTGGAGTCAAGTTATAAGGCTTTGAAATTTCATGGCGAGACATCGAAATTCGCCGCGTTGTCATGGTAATACCTTTCCACGAAAAGTCACCAACTTCATAATATACCATCTCCAAGGTCTTTAGGCTATTCTGAGTAAATTTGAGGTGGATCCCATCACCGTGCCACCCACAGAGCGTCAAAGTGTAAAACATGTAACTTCCTGTTGCCAGTAGGTGGCGCTATGACTTACATCCAATATTGACACATGGATGTGTTCAGGACGGGACTCTTTCCAAGCACAAAAGGTTTGGGTCTCTTAGGATCGTGCATGCCGGAGTTATGGCTGTTTGAATTTTCACGGCGAAGGATCGAAATTCGCCGCCCGACCACACCCCCTCAACAATGTCGAAAACTCACCGTTTTGATAACTTTTCATCTCCCAGGTCTGTAGATGATACTGACCGAATTTCAAGTTGCTCAGGTCAAATCCCTAGGAGGAGTTCGTTAAAGTACGCGGGCTAAAAACGGCAAAATTGGCCTGAAAATCGCAACTTTGAACCAAAATGGCCGACTTCCTGTTGGATTTAGGGTATGGCTCCAAGAGACTTTTTGGTGCGTCTGGTCATGATATATAAGCACACCAAATTTCATTGTTCTACGACCATCTGTATCGTGGGGCTCGCTTTTCTTAATTTTCTAGGTGGCGCTGTCGAGCCATTTTTCCCCGCATTTTTTGCGAGACGCATAAAATCTGCGATTTTCACCAGAACTGACGCGCACGCCAATTTCGGTGAGTTTTGGTACACGTTTGTAGAAGTTATTTGAGGTCAAAGAGTCGCAATAATAATAATAATAATAATAATAATAATAATAATAATAATAATAATAATTCCTTTGGAAACAAGAGGGCTTCACGCTGGTCAGCGCTCGGGCCCTAATAATAATAATAATAATAATAATTAAAGCTGCAAGCAGCGATGATCGGGCCCTCGCGTCCTTGCGTATGTCGGGGCTCGGCACTGGTGAAGGGCTTCTGTCACGGGCATATAGATGTCCCCAGACCTGGGGTCCGTTTTACAAAGCAGGTTTAGTGAAAACTCAGAGTTTGTTAACCCTGAAATGAGGGAAACTCTGAGTTTTCCGTTTCAAAAAGGGAGGTAACTCAAACCAGAGAAAGAGGGATAACTCTAGCCTGTTTCACAGAGAGGGGTAACTTAAGCTCTCGGTCAGTTACCGTAGCAACAGACTCTATGAATCTAACCTGGTCGGGACCAGGTTTTTCTCAATGAACCTCGAGTTTCTCTCAGTCTCCGCCCTCTTTCAGAGCCACACACTCCATTTGATTTCCTCATTCATTCAGGCAGCAGGCGAGTTTTGGCGTAGCCTAGTTCTGCCGTCTGTCATTTAAAGAAATCATTAAAAAAAATAAATAAATTAAAAAAAAAATCAGAGTCAGTATATTAGAAGTCCATTAGGCACAGTAAGTGGCGACTTTTTTTCACTAACATGGCATGTCCTTTTGATAACGATCCCGTGGATGAAGGTGCAGCATTACTGCGCAGAGAATTAAATATTCGTCGAGAGATGGTTATCAGACCACGCATAGATGTTCTAGCATTTCCAGCCATTATCTTTTTGAGCGGTACCATTTCACGTCACAGTCCATCATCTACATACACAACCTAAGCCGTCTTTACATTTGCAACATTACCAATCGTAATCATGCTCTCACATCCCAGCAGATATTGTGTGTTGCGCTGCGTTTCTTTGCAAACGGAAGTTTTTTTGTACAGTGTCGGGGCCAGCCACTGGCCTTCCTATGTTCTGGCTTAGGGCCAGCTCCTCTGCCTCCGTTAGAGGTGGCGGTGCTGGACCACCACCCGTTTTACGGACATCTGCCTTCTTTCTGTTGGCTGAGTAGAAGTCTGTGTTAGTTTAAATAGGATTAATTATTTAACAGAACATGATGTAGATGAGAAGACATTTATGTGTGTGAAACCAGCATTATGTTGGGGATAAAACAACTGCACAGTCAAACAGCCACTTAATATTTACTTTACAATGTAAAACATGATCAAAATGAGGTTCCCCCATGAGATTATGCCGAGGTCTCACCTGTTTGAACAATGTTTTTAAATTTCATCCTAAACTGCTGCCAAGTGCGCTTGGACCTAAATGAAATAAATTAATAGGCCACCATTCAAGCAGTTTTCCTCTGTAATATTATTGTGATTACAAAGGACTACATTTAAACTTACGCAATGACCGAGCAGCAGCCGTCTCCCTCTCTTTTGCAGCTGCAGCGGTGTTGCACTTCTTTCTGAAAACATGCTCAAACTCGTCGTATGAGCGAATTAAGATGTCTAGTTCTAGGGGGGCGAAAAACGCAGCCATCCTCTTCCCCGTTGCCATGGTGACTGGTTGAATCGGGGCTCCATTGATGCTGGCTTTTTATAGTTGTGGTGCACGCGCTTAACTCCAGGTGAAACTACTCCGAGTTGATTAAACTGACTCAAATCAGCTGTTCTGGAACCGGAAACTCAGAGTTTTCTATCTCAGAGTAGATCAACTCAGAGTTCAGGATTAGACTCAGAGTTTGTTGAACCTGCTTTGTGAAACGGACCCCTGAGCTGTTTTCAGACAGTGCAAGGGGAAATTAACGTCACATCCTCAATCACCTACTCTGCCTGCTGCAGGGGCTGCTGCATTGAAATGTGGTAGGGGGCGCTATGGAGCCAGTTTTCATCACTGACTGAATATTGCTATTTAGACGTGTTCAGGCTGGGAGTCTTATCAAACATGTAAAGTTTGGTGTAGACTCCAGCATTTACACTAAACTTATAGCAATTTCGCCTGTCATGGCGAAACATCAAAACTCAACGCCACGCCACGGCCACACGCTTCAATGCTAAGTAAATGTTTTGATAACTTTTGATCACACACTAGTGTAGATGACACACACTGATTTTGAAGTCGTTACCATGAATTCTGTAGGAGGAGTTCGTTAAAATACAAGGTATGCCAAATGGTCAAAAAAACGCGAAAAATGACCACTTTTATCAAGATGGCCGACTTCCTGTAGGACTTACGATATGGCTCCAAGAGGCTTTTTTGTGCGTCTTGACATGATACATTAGCCTCCCGAATTTCATTTTCCTAGGTTCATCTGGAAGGCGGGGCTACAATTTTGAAATTTTCAAGGGGGCGCTGTTGAGCCATATTGTCACGTCTATGCAAATGACCTATCCAGGATTTTAGCTGGTGTCGCTCCAGACATGTGTGCCAAGTTTCGTGACTGTAGACCCATCCCTTATCCCTAAAATACAGCATCGTATTTCATGGCGAAGGATGTGTCGCCATGGCAACGGCGTTTGGTCATGGGTCACGACCTACCCAATGTAGCATCACCAAGGTCTTACATCTTAGCTGAGTCAATTTCAGATGCATCGGCCAAATTTCCTAGGAGTAATACAACAAAGAACGACGCATGATACTTCCTGTTGCCAGTAGGTGGCGCTATGACTCTCACTAAATATGGGCCTGACAATGTGTTCAGACCGGGACTCTTAACAAGCATATGAAATTTGGAAAAGATCAGACCATGTGGAGTCAAGTTATAAGGCTTTGAAATTTCATGGCGAGACATCGAAATTCGCCGCGTCGTCATGGCAACACGTTTCCACGAAAAGTCACCAACTTCATAATATACCATCTCCAAGGTCTTTAGGCTATTCTGAGTAAATTTGAGGTGGATCCCATCACCGTGCCACCCACAGAGCGTCAAAGTGTAAAACATGTAACTTCCTGTTGCCAGTAGGTGGCGCTATGACTTACATCCAATATTGACACATGGATGTGTTCAGGACGGGACTCTTTCCAAGCACAAAAGGTTTGGGTCTCTTAGGATCGTGCATGCCGGAGTTATGGCTGTTTGAATTTTCACGGCGAAGGATCGAAATTCGCCGCCCGACCACACCCCCTCAACAATGTTGAAAACTCACCGTTTTGATAACTTTTCATCTCCCAGGTCTGTAGATGATACTGACCGAATTTCAAGTTGCTCAGGTCAAATCCCTAGGAGGAGTTCGTTAAAGTACGCGAGCTAAAAACGGCAAAATTGGCCTGAAAATCGCAACTTTGAACCAAAATGGCCGACTTCCTGTTGGATTTAGGGTATGGCTCCAAGAGACTTTTTGGTGCGTCTGGTCATGATATATAAGCACACCAGATTTCATTGTTCTACGACCATCTGTATCGTGGGGCTCGCTTTTCTTAATTTTCTAGGTGGCGCTGTCGAGCCATTTTTCCCCGCATTTTTTGCGAGACGCATAAAATCTGCGATTTTCACCAGAACTGACGCGCACGCCAATTTCGGTGAGTTTTGGTACACGTTTGTAGAAGTTATTTGAGGTCAAAGAGTCACAATAATAATAATAATAAGAATAATTAAAGCTGCAAGCAGCGATGATCGGGCCCTCGCACCCCAGCGCATGTCGAAGTGACGCTCAGTCGAAGGGCTTTTGTCAGTGACTTGTGTAAAGTTTGAGGCAGATCCAACCGTGTACACTCAAGTTATATCAATTTCCTCTGTCATGGCGAAACATCAAAACTCAATGCCACGCCACGGCCAAACCATCATGATCATACACTAGTCTAGATGACACACACTGATTTTGAAGTCCTTACCATGGATTCTGTAGGAGGAGTTCTTTAAAATACAAGGTATGCGAAATGGCCAAGAAAAGGCGAAAATGTACCATTTTTTTCAAGATGGCCGACTTCCTGTTCGACTTACAATAAGGCTTCAAGAGGCTTTTTTGTGCGTGTTGACATTATACATGTGCCCTGTGAATTTCATCTTTCTACGTTAATCTGGAAGGCGGGGCTGCAATTTTGAAATTTTAAAGGGGGCGCTGTTGAGCCATTTTGCCACGCCCATTCAAAGTGACCACATAGGATTTTAGCTGACATCACTCTAGACATGTGTGTCAAGTTTCATGACTGTAGAGCAATCCCTTCTCCCTGAAAAACAGTATCGTATTTCATGGCGAAGGATGTGTCGCCATGGTAACAGCATTCCGTTTTGGGTCATGAGCTGCCAAATGTAGCATCACCAAGGTCTCGTTTATTAGCTGACTTAATTTCAGGTGCATCAGCCAAATTTCCTAGGAGTAATTAGACAAAGTACGACGCATGATACTTCCTGTTGCCAGTAGGTGGCGCTATGACTTTGGCTAAATATGAGACTGAACATGTGTTCAGATCGGGACTCTTAACAAGCATATGAAATTTGGAAAAGATCAGACCACGTGGAGTCAAGTTATAAGGCATTGAAATTTCATGGCGTCACATCGAAATTCGCCGCGTCGCCATGGCAACACCTTTCGACGAAGGGTCACCAACTTCATAATATAAGATCTCCAAGGTCTTGAGGCTATTCTCTGTAAATTTCAGCTGGATTCCATCACCGTGCTGCCCACAGGGCGTCAGAGCGTAAAACATGTAACTTCCTGTTGCCAGGAGGTGGCGCTATGACTCATATCCTGTATTGTCACATGGACCCGTTCAGGGCGGGACTCTTATGAAGCACAAAAGGTTTGGCTCTCTTAGGATCATGTATGCTGGAGTTATAGCCGTTTCATTTTTTAAAGGGGGCGCTGTTGAGCCATTTTGCCACGCCCATTCAAAGCGACCACACAGGATTTTAGCTGACATCACTCTAGACATGTGTGTCGAGTTTCATGACTGTAGAGCAATCCCTTCTCCCTGAAAAACAGTATCGTATTTCATGGCGAAGGATGTGTCGCCATGGTAACAGCATTCCGTTTTGGGTCATGAGCTGCCAAATGTAGCATCACCAAGGTCTCGTTTATTAGCTGACTTAATTTCAGGTGCATCAGCCAAATTTCCTAGGAGTAATTAGACAAAGTACGACGCATGATACTTCCTGTTGCCAGTAGGTGGCGCTATGACTTTCGCTAAATATGAGACTGAACATGTGTTCAGATCGGGACTCTTAACAAGCATATGAAATTTGGAAAAGATCAGACCACGTGGAGTCAAGTTATAAGGCATTGAAATTTCATGGCGTCACATCGAAATTGGCCGCGTCGCCATGGCAACACCTTTCGACGAAGGGTCACCAACTTCATAATATAAGATCTCCAAGGTCTTGAGGCTATTCTCTGTAAATTTCAGCTGGATTCCATCACCGTGCTGCCCACAGGGCGTCAGAGCGTAAAACATGTAACTTCCTGTTGCCAGGAGGTGGCGCTATGACTCATATCCTGTATTGTCACATGGACCCGTTCAGGGCGGGACTCTTATGAAGCACAAAAGGTTTGGCTCTCTTAGGATCATGTATGCCGGAGTTATAGCCGTTTCATTTTTTAAAGGGGGCGCTGTTGAGCCATTTTGCCACGCCCATTCAAAGCGACCACACAGGATTTTAGCTGACATCACTCTAGACATGTGTGTCAAGTTTCATGACTGTAGAGCAATCCCTTCTCCCTGAAAAACAGTATCGTATTTCATGGCGAAGGATGTGTCGCCATGGTAACAGCATTCCGTTTTGGGTCATGAGCTGCCAAATGTAGCATCACCAAGGTCTCGTTTATTAGCTGACTTAATTTCAGGTGCATCAGCCAAATTTCCTAGGAGTAATTAGACAAAGTACGACGCATGATACTTCCTGTTGCCAGTAGGTGGCGCTATGACTTTGGCTAAATATGAGACTGAACATGTGTTCAGATCGGGACTCTTAACAAGCATATGAAATTTGGAAAAGATCAGACCACGTGGAGTCAAGTTATAAGGCATTGAAATTTCATGGCGTCACATCGAAATTCGCCGCGTCGCCATGGCAACACCTTTCGACGAAGGGTCACCAACTTCATAATATAAGATCTCCAAGGTCTTGAGGCTATTCTCTGTAAATTTCAGCTGGATTCCATCACCGTGCTGCCCACAGGGCGTCAGAGCGTAAAACATGTAACTTCCTGTTGCCAGGAGGTGGCGCTATGACTCATATCCTGTATTGTCACATGGACCCGTTCAGGGCGGGACTCTTATGAAGCACAAAAGGTTTGGCTCTCTTAGGATCATGTATGCCGGAGTTATAGCCGTTTCATTTTTTAAAGGGGGCGCTGTTGAGCCATTTTGCCACGCCCATTCAAAGCGACCACACAGGATTTTAGCTGACATCACTCTAGACATGTGTGTCAAGTTTCATGACTGTAGAGCAATCCCTTCTCCCTGAAAAACAGTATCGTATTTCATGGCGAAGGATGTGTCGCCATGGTAACAGCATTCCGTTTTGGGTCATGAGCTGCCAAATGTAGCATCACCAAGGTCTCGTTTATTAGCTGACTTAATTTCAGGTGCATCAGCCAAATTTCCTAGGAGTAATTAGACAAAGTACGACGCATGATACTTCCTGTTGCCAGTAGGTGGCGCTATGACTTTGGCTAAATATGAGACTGAACATGTGTTCAGATCGGGACTCTTAACAAGCATATGAAATTTGGAAAAGATCAGACCACGTGGAGTCAAGTTATAAGGCATTGAAATTTCATGGCGTCACATCGAAATTCGCCGCGTCGCCATGGCAACACCTTTCGACGAAGGGTCACCAACTTCATAATATAAGATCTCCAAGGTCTTGAGGCTATTCTCTGTAAATTTCAGCTGGATTCCATCACCGTGCTGCCCACAGGGCGTCAGAGCGTAAAACATGTAACTTCCTGTTGCCAGGAGGTGGCGCTATGACTCATATCCTGTATTGTCACATGGACCCGTTCAGGGCGGGACTCTTATGAAGCACAAAAGGTTTGGCTCTCTTAGGATCATGTATGCCGGAGTTATAGCCGTTTCATTTTTCATGGCGAAGGATCGAAATTCGCCGCCCAGCCACGCCCCCTAGGAAAGACTAATGAGAATTGTTTTAATAACTTTTAGTCTCCTATGCCTGTAGATGATACGGACCGAATTTGAAAGTCCTGGGGTCAAATCTCTAGGAGGAGTTCGTTAAAGTATGCGGGCTGGAAATGACAAAATTTCAACTTTGATACAAAATGGCCGACTTCCTGTTGGAGTTAGGCTATGTGTCCTTGGGACTTTTTGGTGCGTCTGGTCATGATACATATGCATACCGAATTTCGTTCTCCTACGACAATCTGTATCGAGGGGGTCAATTCTAGGTGGCGCTGTCGAGCCATTTTGTCCCGCTTTATTTCGAGACCCATAAAATATCGCAATTTTCGCCAGTCCTGACATCTGTGCAAATTTTCATGAGTTTTCGTGCATGTTTAGGCCCTCAAAAATGCGTTTGTTTCGGAGGAATAATAATAATAATAATAATAATAATAATAACTCCTTCAGTTTCAATAGGGCTTCGCACCGGTCGGTGCTCGGGCCCTAATAATAATAATAATAATAATAATAATAATAATTCCTTTGGAAACAAGAGGGCTTCGCGCTGGTCAGCGCTCGGGCCCTAATAATAATAATAATTCCTTTGGAAACAAGAGGGCTTCGCGCTGGTCAGCGCTCGGGCCCTAATAATAATAATAATAATTAAAGCTGCAAGCAGCGATGATCGGGCCCTCGCGTCCTTGCGTATGTCGGGGCTCGGCGCTGGTGAAGGGCTTCTGTCACGGGCATATAGATGTCCCCAGACCTGGGGTCCGTTTTACAAAGCAGGTTTAGTGAAAACTCAGAGTCTGTTAACCCTGAAATGAGGGAAACTCTGAGTTTTCCGTTTCAAAAAGGGAGGTAACTCAAACCAGAGAAAAAGGGATAACTCTAGCCTGTTTCACAGAGAGGGGTAACTTAAGCTCTCGGTCAGTTACCGTAGCAACAGACTCTATGAATCTAACCTGGTCGGGACCAGGTTTTTCTCAATGAACCTCGACTTTCTCTCAGTCTCCGCCCTCTTTCAGAGCCACACACTCCATTTGATTTCCTCATTCATTCAGGCAGCAGGCGAGTTTTGGCGTAGCCTAGTTCTGCCGTCTGTCATTTAAAGAAATCATTAAAAAAAATAAATAAATTTAAAAAAAAATCAGAGTCAGTATATTAGAAGTCCATTAGGCACAGTAAGTGGCGACTTTTTTTCACTAACATGGCATGTCCTTTTGATAACGATCCCGTGGATGAAGGTGCAGCATTACTGCGCAGAGAATTAAATATTCGTCGAGAGATGGTTATCAGACCACGCATAGATGTTCTAGCATTTCCAGCCATTATCTTTTTGAGCGGTACCGTTTCACGTCACAGTCCATCATCTACATACACAACCTAAGCCGTCTTTACATTTGCAACATTACCAATCGTAGTCATGCTCTCACATCCCAGCAGATATTGTGTGTTGCGCTGCGTATCTTTGCAAATGGTTTGCAAAAGTTTTTTGTACAATGTCGGAGCCAGCCACTGGCCTTCCTAAATTCTGGCTTAGGGCCAGCTCCTCTGCCTCCGTTAGAGGTGGCGGTGCTGGACCACCACCCGTTTTACGGGCATCTGCCTTCTTTCTGTTGGCTGAGTAGAAGTCTGTGTTAGTTTAAATAGGATTAATTATTTAACAGAACATGATGTAGATGAGAAGCATTTATGTGTGTGAAACCAGCATTATGTTGGGGATAAAACAACTGCACAGTCAAACAGCCACTTAATATTTACTTTACAATGTAAAACATGATCAAAATGAGGTACCCCCATGAGATTATGCCGAGGTCTCACCTGTTTGAACAATGTTTTTAAATTTCATCCTAAACTGCTGCCAAGTGCGCTTGGACCTAAATGAAATAAATTAATAGGCCACCATTCAAGCAGTTTTCCTCTGTAATATTATTGTGATTACAAAGGACTACATTTAAACTTACGCAATGACCGAGCAGCAGCCGTCTCCCTCTCTTTTGCAGCTGCAGCGGTGTTGCACTTCTTTCTGAAAACATGCTCAAACTCGTCGTATGAGCGAATTAAGATGTCTAGTTCTAGGGGGGCGAAAAACGCAGCCATCCTCTTCCCCGTTGCCATGGTGACTGGTTGAATCGGGGCTCCATTGATGCTGGCTTTTTATAGTTGTGGTGCACGCGCTTAACTCCAGGTGAAACTACTCCGAGTTGATTAAACTGACTCAAATCAGCTGTTCTGGAACCGGAAACTCAGAGTTTTCTATCTCAGAGTAGATCAACTCAGAGTTCAGGATTAGACTCAGAGTTTGTTGAACCTGCTTTGTGAAACGGACCCCTGAGCTGTTTTCAGACAGTGCAAGGGGAAATTAACGTCACATCCTCAATCACCTACTCTGCCTGCTGCAGGGGCTGCTGCATTGAAATGTGGTAGGGGGCGCTATGGAGCCAGTTTTCATCACTGACTGAATATTGGTATTTAGACGTGTTCAGGCTGGGAGTCTTATCAAACATGTAAAGTTTGGTGTAGACTCCAGCATTTACACTAAACTTATAGCAATTTCGCCTGTCATGGCGAAACATCAAAACTCAACGCCACGCCACGGCCACACGCTTCAATGCTAAGTAAATGTTTTGATAACTTTTGATCACACACTATTGTAGATGACACACACTGATTTTGAAGTCGTTACCATGAATTCTGTAGGAGGAGTTCGTTAAAATACAAGGTATGCCAAATGGTCAAAAAAACGCGAAAAATGACCACTTTTATCAAGATGGCCGACTTCCTGTAGGACTTACGATATGGCTCCAAGAGGCTTTTTTGTGCGTCTTGACATGATACATTAGCCTCCCGAATTTCATTTTCCTAGGTTAATCTGGAAGGCGGGGCTACAATTTTGAAATTTTCAAGGGGGCGCTGTTGAGCCATATTGTCACGTCTATGCAAATGACCTATCCAGGATTTTAGCTGGTGTCGCTCCAGACATGTGTGCCAAGTTTCGTGACTGTAGACCCATCCCTTATCCCTAAAATACAGCATCGTATTTCATGGCGAAGGATGTGTCGCCATGGCAACGGCGTTTGGTCATGGGTCACGACCTACCCAATGTAGCATCACCAAGGTCTTACATCTTAGCTGAGTCAATTTCAGATGCATCGGCCAAATTTCCTAGGAGTAATACAACAAAGAACGACGCATGATACTTCCTGTTGCCAGTAGGTGGCGCTATGACTCTCACTAAATATGGGCCTGAAAATGTGTTCAGACCGGGACTCTTAACAAGCATATGAAATTTGGAAAAGATCAGACCATGTGGAGTCAAGTTATAAGGCTTTGAAATTTCATGGCGAGACATCGAAATTCGCCGCGTCGTCATGGCAACACCTTTCCACGAAAAGTCACCAACTTCATAATACACCATCTCCAAGGTCTTTAGGCTATTCTGAGTAAATTTGAGGTGGATCCCATCACCGTGCCACCCACAGAGCGTCAAAGTGTAAAACATGTAACTTCCTGTTGCCAGTAGGTGGCGCTATGACTTACATCCAATATTGACACATGGATGTGTTCAGGACGGGACTCTTTCCAAGCACAAAAGGTTTGGGTCTCTTAGGATCGTGCATGCCGGAGTTATGGCTGTTTGAATTTTCACGGCGAAGGATCGAAATTCGCCGCCCGACCACACCCCCTCAACAATGTCGAAAACTCACCGTTTTGATAACTTTTCATCTCCCAGGTCTGTAGATGATACTGACCGAATTTCAAGTTGCTCAGGTCAAATCCCTAGGAGGAGTTCGTTAAAGTACGCGGGCTAAAAACGGCAAAATTGGCCTGAAAAACGCAACTTTGAACCAAAATGGCCGACTTCCTGTTGGACTTAGGGTATGGCTCCAAGAGACTTTTTGGTGCGTCTGGTCATGATATATAAGCACACCAAATTTCATTGTTCTACGACCATCTGTATCGTGGGGCTCGCTTTTCTTAATTTTCTAGGTGGCGCTGTCGAGCCATTTTTCCCCGCATTTTTTGCGAGACGCATAAAATCTGCGATTTTCACCAGAACTGACGCGCACGCCAATTTCGGTGAGTTTTGGTACACGTTTGTAGAAGTTATTTGAGGTCAAAGAGTCGCAATAATAATAATAATAATAAGAATAATAATAATAATAATAATAATAATAATAATAATAATAATTCCTTTGGAAACAAGAGGGCTTCGCGCTGGTCAGCGCTCGGGCCCTAATAATTAAAGCTGCAAGCAGCGATGATCGGGCCCTCGCGTCCTTGCGTATGTCGGGGCTCGGCGCTGGTGAAGGGCTTCTGTCACGGGCATATAGATGTCCCCAGACCTGGGGTCCGTTTTACAAAGCAGGTTTAGTGAAAACTCAGAGTCTGTTAACCCTGAAATGAGGGAAACTCTGAGTTTTCCGTTTCAAAAAGGGAGGTAACTCAAACCAGAGAAAAAGGGATAACTCTAGCCTGTTTCAGAGAGAGGGGTAACTTAAGCTCTCGGTCAGTTACCGTAGCAACAGACTCTATGAATCTAACCTGGTCGGGACCAGGTTTTTCTCAATGAACCTCGACTTTCTCTCAGTCTCCGCCCTCTTTCAGAGCCACACACTCCATTTGATTTCCTCATTCATTCAGGCAGCAGGCGAGTTTTGGCGTAGCCTAGTTCTGCCGTCTGTCATTTAAAGAAATCATTAAAAAAAATAAATAAATTTAAAAAAAAATCAGAGTCAGTATATTAGAAGTCCATTAGGCACAGTAAGTGGCGACTTTTTTTCACTAACATGGCATGTCCTTTTGATAACGATCCCGTGGATGAAGGTGCAGCATTACTGCGCAGAGAATTAAATATTCGTCGAGAGATGGTTATCAGACCACGCATAGATGTTCTAGCATTTCCAGCCATTATCTTTTTGAGCGGTACCATTTCACGTCACAGTCCATCATCTACATACACAACCTAAGCCGTCTTTACATTTGCAACATTACCAATCGTAGTCATGCTCTCACATCCCAGCAGATATTGTGTGTTGCGCTGCGTATCTTTGCAAATGGTTTGCAAAAGTTTTTTGTACAATGTCGGAGCCAGCCACTGGCCTTCCTAAATTCTGGCTTAGGGCCAGCTCCTCTGCCTCCGTTAGAGGTGGCGGTGCTGGACCACCACCCGTTTTACGGGCATCTGCCTTCTTTCTGTTGGCTGAGTAGAAGTCTGTGTTAGTTTAAATAGGATTAATTATTTAACAGAACATGATGTAGATGAGAAGACATTTATGTGTGTGAAACCAGCATTATGTTGGGGATAAAACAACTGCACAGTCAAACAGCCACTTAATATTTACTTTACAATGTAAAACATGATCAAAATGAGGTACCCCCATGAGATTATGCCGAGGTCTCACCTGTTTGAACAATGTTTTTAAATTTCATCCTAAACTGCTGCCAAGTGCGCTTGGACCTAAATGAAATAAATTAATAGGCCACCATTCAAGCAGTTTTCCTCTGTAATATTATTGTGATTACAAAGGACTACATTTAAACTTACGCAATGACCGAGCAGCAGCCGTCTCCCTCTCTTTTGCAGCTGCAGCGGTGTTGCACTTCTTTCTGAAAACATGCTCAAACTCGTCGTATGAGCGAATTAAGATGTCTAGTTCTAGGGGGGCGAAAAACGCAGCCATCCTCTTCCCCGTTGCCATGGTGACTGGTTGAATCGGGGCTCCATTGATGCTGGCTTTTTATAGTTGTGGTGCACGCGCTTAACTCCAGGTGAAACTACTCCGAGTTGATTAAACTGACTCAAATCAGCTGTTCTGGAACCGGAAACTCAGAGTTTTCTATCTCAGAGTAGATCAACTCAGAGTTCAGGATTAGACTCAGAGTTTGTTGAACCTGCTTTGTGAAACGGACCCCTGAGCTGTTTTCAGACAGTGCAAGGGGAAATTAACGTCACATCCTCAATCACCTACTCTGCCTGCTGCAGGGGCTGCTGCATTGAAATGTGGTAGGGGGCGCTATGGAGCCAGTTTTCATCACTGACTGAATATTGGTATTTAGACGTGTTCAGGCTGGGAGTCTTATCAAACATGTAAAGTTTGGTGTAGACTCCAGCATTTACACTAAACTTATAGCAATTTCGCCTGTCATGGCGAAACATCAAAACTCAACGCCACGCCACGGCCACACGCTTCAATGCTAAGTAAATGTTTTGATAACTTTTGATCACACACTATTGTAGATGACACACACTGATTTTGAAGTCGTTACCATGAATTCTGTAGGAGGAGTTCGTTAAAATACAAGGTATGCCAAATGGTCAAAAAAACGCGAAAAATGACCACTTTTATCAAGATGGCCGACTTCCTGTAGGACTTACGATATGGCTCCAAGAGGCTTTTTTGTGCGTCTTGACATGATACATTAGCCTCCCGAATTTCATTTTCCTAGGTTAATCTGGAAGGCGGGGCTACAATTTTGAAATTTTCAAGGGGGCGCTGTTGAGCCATATTGTCACGTCTATGCAAATGACCTATCCAGGATTTTAGCTGGTGTCGCTCCAGACATGTGTGCCAAGTTTCGTGACTGTAGACCCATCCCTTATCCCTAAAATACAGCATCGTATTTCATGGCGAAGGATGTGTCGCCATGGCAACGGCGTTTGGTCATGGGTCACGACCTACCCAATGTAGCATCACCAAGGTCTTACATCTTAGCTGAGTCAATTTCAGATGCATCGGCCAAATTTCCTAGGAGTAATACAACAAAGAACGACGCATGATACTTCCTGTTGCCAGTAGGTGGCGCTATGACTCTCACTAAATATGGGCCTGAAAATGTGTTCAGACCGGGACTCTTAACAAGCATATGAAATTTGGAAAAGATCAGACCATGTGGAGTCAAGTTATAAGGCTTTGAAATTTCATGGCGAGACATCGAAATTCGCCGCGTCGTCATGGCAACACCTTTCCACGAAAAGTCACCAACTTCATAATACACCATCTCCAAGGTCTTTAGGCTATTCTGAGTAAATTTGAGGTGGATCCCATCACCGTGCCACCCACAGAGCGTCAAAGTGTAAAACATGTAACTTCCTGTTGCCAGTAGGTGGCGCTATGACTTACATCCAATATTGACACATGGATGTGTTCAGGACGGGACTCTTTCCAAGCACAAAAGGTTTGGGTCTCTTAGGATCGTGCATGCCGGAGTTATGGCTGTTTGAATTTTCACGGCGAAGGATCGAAATTCGCCGCCCGACCACACCCCCTCAACAATGTCGAAAACTCACCGTTTTGATAACTTTTCATCTCCCAGGTCTGTAGATGATACTGACCGAATTTCAAGTTGCTCAGGTCAAATCCCTAGGAGGAGTTCGTTAAAGTACGCGGGCTAAAAACGGCAAAATTGGCCTGAAAAACGCAACTTTGAACCAAAATGGCCGACTTCCTGTTGGACTTAGGGTATGGCTCCAAGAGACTTTTTGGTGCGTCTGGTCATGATATATAAGCACACCAAATTTCATTGTTCTACGACCATCTGTATCGTGGGGCTCGCTTTTCTTAATTTTCTAGGTGGCGCTGTCGAGCCATTTTTCCCCGCATTTTTTGCGAGACGCATAAAATCTGCGATTTTCACCAGAACTGACGCGCACGCCAATTTCGGTGAGTTTTGGTACACGTTTGTAGAAGTTATTTGAGGTCAAAGAGTCGCAATAATAATAATAATAATAAGAATAATAATAATAATAATAATAATAATAATAATAATAATTCCTTTGGAAACAAGAGGGCTTCGCGCTGGTCAGCGCTCGGGCCCTAATAATAATTAAAGCTGCAAGCAGCGATGATCGGGCCCTCGCGTCCTTGCGTATGTCGGGGCTCGGCGCTGGTGAAGGGCTTCTGTCACGGGCATATAGATGTCCCCAGACTTGGGGTCCGTTTTACAAAGCAGGTTTAGTGAAAACTCAGAGTTTGTTAACCCTGAAATGAGGGAAACTCTGAGTTTTCCGTTTCAAAAAGGGAGGTAACTCAAACCAGAGAAAGAGGGATAACTCTAGCCTGTTTCACAGAGAGGGGTAACTTAAGCTCTCGGTCAGTTACCGTAGCAACAGACTCTATGAATCTAACCTGGTCGGGACCAGGTTTTTCTCAATGAACCTCGAGTTTCTCTCAGTCTCCGCCCTCTTTCAGAGCCACACACTCCATTTGATTTCCTCATTCATTCAGGCAGCAGGCGAGTTTTGGCGTAGCCTAGTTCTGCCGTCTGTCATTTAAAGAAATCATTAAAAAAAATAAATAAATTTAAAAAAAAATCAGAGTCAGTATATTAGAAGTCCATTAGGCACAGTAAGTGGCGACTTTTTTTCACTAACATGGCATGTCCTTTTGATAACGATCCCGTGGATGAAGGTGCAGCATTACTGCGCAGAGAATTAAATATTCGTCGAGAGATGGTTATCAGACCACGCATAGATGTTCTAGCATTTCCAGCCATTATCTTTTTGAGCGGTACCATTTCACGTCACAGTCCATCATCTACATACACAACCTAAGCCGTCTTTACATTTGCAACATTACCAATCGTAATCATGCTCTCACATCCCAGCAGATATTGTGTGTTGCGCTGCGTTTCTTTGCAAACGGAAGTTTTTTTGTACAGTGTCGGGGCCAGCCACTGGCCTTCCTATGTTCTGGCTTAGGGCCAGCTCCTCTGCCTTCGTTAGAGGTGGCGGTGCTGGACCACCACCCGTTTTACGGACATCTGCCTTCTTTCTGTTGGCTGAGTAGAAGTCTGTGTTAGTTTAAATAGGATTAATTATTTAACAGAACATGATGTAGATGAGAAGACATTTATGTGTGTGAAACCAGCATTATGTTGGGGATAAAACAACTGCACAGTCAAACAGCCACTTAATATTTACTTTACAATGTAAAACATGATCAAAATGAGGTACCCCCATGAGATTATGCCGAGGTCTCACCTGTTTGAACAATGTTTTTAAATTTCATCCTAAACTGCTGCCAAGTGCGCTTGGACCTAAATGAAATAAATTAATAGGCCACCATTCAAGCAGTTTTCCTCTGTAATATTATTGTGATTACAAAGGACTACATTTAAACTTACGCAATGACCGAGCAGCAGCCGTCTCCCTCTCTTTTGCAGCTGCAGCGGTGTTGCACTTCTTTCTGAAAACATGCTCAAACTCGTCGTATGAGCGAATTAAGATGTCTAGTTCTAGGGGGGCGAAAAACGCAGCCATCCTCTTCCCCGTTGCCATGGTGACTCGTTGAATTGGGGCTCCATTGATGCTGGCTTTTTATAGTTGTGGTGCACGCGCTTAACTCCAGGTGAAACTACTCCGAGTTGATTAAACTGACTCAAATCAGCTGTTCTGGAACCGGAAACTCAGAGTTTTCTATCTCAGAGTAGATCAACTCAGAGTTCAGGATTAGACTCAGAGTTTGTTGAACCTGCTTTGTGAAACGGACCCCTGAGCTGTTTTCAGACAGTGCAAGGGGAAATTAACGTCACATCCTCAATCACCTACTCTGCCTGCTGCAGGGGCTGCTGCATTGAAATGTGGTAGGGGGCGCTATGGAGCCAGTTTTCATCACTGACTGAATATTGCTAGTTAGACGTGTTCAGGCTGGGAGTCTTATCAAACATGTAAAGTTTGGTGTAGACTCCAGCATTTACACTAAACTTATAGCAATTTCGCCTGTCATGGCGAAACATCAAAACTCAACGCCACGCCACGGCCACACGCTTCAATGCTAAGTAAATGTTTTGATAACTTTTGATCACACACTAGTGTAGATGACACACACTGATTTTGAAGTCGTTACCATGAATTCTGTAGGAGGAGTTCGTTAAAATACAAGGTATGCCAAATGGTCAAAAAAACGCGAAAAATGACCACTTTTATTAAGATGGCCGACTTCCTGTAGGACTTACGATATGGCTCCAAGAGGCTTTTTTGTGTGTCTTGACATGATACATTAGCCTCCCGAATTTCATTTTCCTAGGTTCATCTGGAAGGCGGGGCTACAATTTTGAAATTTTCAAGGGGGCGCTGTTGAGCCATATTGTCACGTCTATGCAAATGACCTATCCAGGATTTTAGCTGGTGTCGCTCCAGACATGTGTGCCAAGTTTCGTGACTGTAGACCCATCCCTTATCCCTAAAATACACCATCGTATTTCATGGCGAAGGATGTGTCGCCATGGCAACGGCGTTTGGTCATGGGTCATGACCTACCAAAGGTAGCATCACCAAGGTCTTACATCTTAGCTGAGTCAATTTCAGATGCATCGGCCAAATTTCCTAGGAGTAATACAACAAAGAACGACGCATGATACTTCCTGTTGCCAGTAGGTGGCGGTATGACTCTCACTAAATATGGGCCTGACAATGTGTTCAGACCGGGACTCTTAACAAGCATATGAAATTTGGAAAAGATCAGACCATGTGGAGTCAAGTTATAAGGCTTTGAAATTTCATGGCGAGACATCGAAATTCGCCGCGTCGTCATGGCAACACCTTTCCACGAAAAGTCACCAACTTCATAATATACCATCTCCAAGGTCTTTAGGCTATTCTGAGTAAATTTGAGGTGGATCCCATCACCGTGCCACCCACAGAGCGTCAAAGTGTAAAACATGTAACTTCCTGTTGCCAGTAGGTGGCGCTATGACTTACATCCAATATTGACACATGGATGTGTTCAGGACGGGACTCTTTCCAAGCACAAAAGGTTTGGGTCTCTTAGGATCGTGCATGCCGGAGTTAAGGCTGTTTGAATTTTCACGGCGAAGGATCGAAATTCGCCGCCCGACCACACCCCCTCAACAATGTCGAAAACTCACCGTTTTGATAACTTTTCATCTCCCAGGTCTGTAGATGATACTGACCGAATTTCAAGTTGCTCAGGTCAAATCCCTAGGAGGAGTTCGTTAAAGTACGCGAGCTAAAAACGGCAAAATTGGCCTGAAAATGGCAACTTTGAACCAAAATGGCCGACTTCCTGTTGGATTTAGGGTATGGCTCCAAGAGACTTTTTGGTGCGTCTGGTCATGATATATAAGCACACCAAATTTCATTGTTCTACGACCATCTGTATCGTGGGGCTCGCTTTTCTTAATTTTCTAGGTGGCGCTGTCGAGCCATTTTTCCCCGCATTTTTTGCGAGACGCATAAAATCTGCGATTTTCACCAGAACTGACGCGCACGCCAATTTCGGTGAGTTTTGGTACACGTTTGTAGAAGTTATTTGAGGTCAAAGAGTCGCAATAATAATAATAATAATAATAATAATAATAATAATTAAAGCTGCAAGCAGCGATGATCGGGCCCTCGCGTCCTTGCGTATGTCGGGGCTCGGCGCTGGTGAAGGGCTTCTGTCACGGGCATATAGATGTCCCCAGACCTGGGGTCCGTTTTACAAAGCAGGTTTAGTGAAAACTCAGAGTCTGTTAACCCTGAAATGAGGGAAACTCTGAGTTTTCCGTTTCAAAAAGGGAGGTAACTCAAACCAGAGAAAGAGGGATAACTCTAGCCTGTTTCAGAGAGAGGGGTAACTTAAGCTCTCGGTCAGTTACCGTAGCAACAGACTCTATGAATCTAACCTGGTCGGGACCAGGTTTTTCTCAATGAACCTCGACTTTCTCTCAGTCTCCGCCCTCTTTCAGAGCCACACACTCCATTTGATTTCCTCATTCATTCAGGCAGCAGGCGAGTTTTGGCGTAGCCTAGTTCTGCCGTCTGTCATTTAAAGAAATCATTAAAAAAAATAAATAAATTTAAAAAAAAATCAGAGTCAGTATATTAGAAGTCCATTAGGCACAGTAAGTGGCGACTTTTTTTCACTAACATGGCATGTCCTTTTGATAACGATCCCGTGGATGAAGGTGCAGCATTACTGCGCAGAGAATTAAATATTCGTCGAGAGATGGTTATCAGACCACGCATAGATGTTCTAGCATTTCCAGCCATTATCTTTTTGAGCGGTACCATTTCACGTCACAGTCCATCATCTACATACACAACCTAAGCCGTCTTTACATTTGCAACATTACCAATCGTAGTCATGCTCTCACATCCCAGCAGATATTGTGTGTTGCGCTGCGTTTCTTTGCAAATGGTTTGCAAAAGTTTTTTGTACAATGTCGGAGCCAGCCACTGGCCTTCCTAAATTCTGGCTTAGGGCCAGCTCCTCTGCCTCCGTTAGAGGTGGCGGTGCTGGACTACCACCCGTTTTACGGACATCTGCCTTCTTTCTGTTGGCTGAGTAGAAGTCTGTGTTAGTTTAAATAGGATTAATTATTTAACAGAACATGATGTAGATGAGAAGACATTTATGTGTGTGAAACCAGCATTATGTTGGGGATAAAACAACTGCACAGTCAAACAGCCACTTAATATTTACTTTACAATGTAAAACATGATCAAAATGAGGTACCCCCATGAGATTATGCCGAGGTCTCACCTGTTTGAACAATGTTTTTAAATTTCATCCTAAACTGCTGCCAAGTGCGCTTGGACCTAAATGAAATAAATTAATAGGCCACCATTCAAGCAGTTTTCCTCTGTAATATTATTGTGATTACAAAGGACTACATTTAAACTTACGCAATGACCGAGCAGCAGCCGTCTCCCTCTCTTTTGCAGCTGCAGCGGTGTTGCACTTCTTTCTGAAAACATGCTCAAACTCGTCGTATGAGCGAATTAAGATGTCTAGTTCTAGGGGGGCGAAAAACGCAGCCATCCTCTTCCCCGTTGCCATGGTGACTGGTTGAATCGGGGCTCCATTGATGCTGGCTTTTTATAGTTGTGGTGCACGCGCTTAACTCCAGGTGAAACTACTCCGAGTTGATTAAACTGACTCAAATCAGCTGTTCTGGAACCGGAAACTCAGAGTTTTCTATCTCAGAGTAGATCAACTCAGAGTTCAGGATTAGACTCAGAGTTTGTTGAACCTGCTTTGTGAAACGGACCCCTGAGCTGTTTTCAGACAGTGCAAGGGGAAATTAACGTCACATCCTCAATCACCTACTCTGCCTGCTGCAGGGGCTGCTGCATTGAAATGTGGTAGGGGGCGCTATGGAGCCAGTTTTCATCACTGACTGAATATTGCTATTTAGACGTGTTCAGGCTGGGAGTCTTATCAAACATGTAAAGTTTGGTGTAGACTCCAGCATTTACACTAAACTTATAGCAATTTCGCCTGTCATGGCGAAACATCAAAACTCAACGCCACGCCACGGCCACACGCTTCAATGCTAAGTAAATGTTTTGATAACTTTTGATCACACACTATTGTAGATGACACACACTGATTTTGAAGTCGTTACCATGAATTCTGTAGGAGGAGTTCGTTAAAATACAAGGTATGCCAAATGGTCAAAAAAACGCGAAAAATGACCACTTTTATCAAGATGGCCGACTTCCTGTAGGACTTACGATATGGCTCCAAGAGGCTTTTTTGTGCGTCTTGACATGATACATTAGCCTCCCGAATTTCATTTTCCTAGGTTCATCTGGAAGGCGGGGCTACAATTTTGAAATTTTCAAGGGGGCGCTGTTGAGCCATATTGTCACGTCTATGCAAATGACCTATCCAGGATTTTAGCTGGTGTCGCTCCAGACATGTGTGCCAAGTTTCGTGACTGTAGACCCATCCCTTATCCCTAAAATACAGCATCGTATTTCATGGCGAAGGATGTGTCGCCATGGCAACGGCGTTTGGTCATGGGTCACGACCTACCCAATGTAGCATCACCAAGGTCTTACATCTTAGCTGAGTCAATTTCAGATGCATCGGCCAAATTTCCTAGGAGTAATACAACGGGGAACGACGCATGATACTTCCTGTTGCCAGTAGGTGGCGCTATGACTCTCACTAAATATGGGCCTGAAAATGTGTTCAGACCGGGACTCTTAACAAGCATATGAAATTTGGAAAAGATCAGACCATGTGGAGTCAAGTTATAAGGCTTTGAAATTTCATGGCGAGACATCGAAATTCGCCGCGTCGTCATGGCAACACCTTTCCACGAAAAGTCACCAACTTCATAATACACCATCTCCACGGTCTTTAGGCTATTCTGAGTAAATTTGAGGTGGATCCCATCACCGTGCCACCCACAGAGCGTCAAAGTGTAAAACATGTAACTTCCTGTTGCCAGTAGGTGGCGCTATGACTTACATCCAATATTGACACATGGATGTGTTCAGGACGGGACTCTTTCCAAGCACAAAAGGTTTGGGTCTCTTAGGATCGTGCATGCCGGAGTTATGGCTGTTTGAATTTTCACGGCGAAGGATCGAAATTCGCCGCCCGACCACACCCCCTCAACAATGTCGAAAACTCACCGTTTTGATAACTTTTCATCTCCCAGGTCTGTAGATGATACTGACCGAATTTCAAGTTGCTCAGGTCAAATCCCTAGGAGGAGTTCGTTAAAGTACGCGGGCTAAAAACGGCAAAATTGGCCTGAAAAACGCAACTTTGAACCAAAATGGCCGACTTCCTGTTGGACTTAGGGTATGGCTCCAAGAGACTTTTTGGTGCGTCTGGTCATGATATATAAGCACACCAAATTTCATTGTTCTACGACCATCTGTATCGTGGGGCTCGCTTTTCTTAATTTTCTAGGTGGCGCTGTCGAGCCATTTTTCCCCGCATTTTTTGCGAGACGCATAAAATCTGCGATTTTCACCAGAACTGACGCGCACGCCAATTTCGGTGAGTTTTGGTACACGTTTGTAGAAGTTATTTGAGGTCAAAGAGTCGCAATAATAATTAAAGCTGCAAGCAGCGATGATCGGGCCCTCGCACCCCAGCGCATGTCGAAGTGACGCTCAGTCGAAGGGCTTTTGTCAGTGACTTGTTGTGTAAAGTTTGAGGCAGATCCAACCGTGTACACTCAAGTTATATCAATTTCCTCTGTCATGGCGAAACATCAAAAGTCAACGCCACGCCACGGCCAAACCATCATGATCATACACTAGTCTAGATGACACACACTGATTTTGAAGTCCTTACCATGGATTCTGTAGGAGGAGTTCTTTAAAATACAAGGTATGCGAAATGGCCAAGAAAAGGCCAAAATGTACCATTTTTTTCAAGATGGCCGACTTCCTGTTCGACTTACAATAAGGCTTCAAGAGGCTTTTTTGTGCGTGTTGACATTATACATGTGCCCTGTGAATTTCATCTTTCTACATTAATCTGGAAGGCGGGGCTGCAATTTTGAAATTTTAAAGGGGGCGCTGTTGAGCCATTTTGCCACGCCCATTCAAAGCGACCACATAGGATTTGAGCTGACATCACTCTAGACATGTGTGTCAAGTTTCATGACTGTAGAGCAATCCCTTCTCCCTGAAAAACAGTATCATATTTCATGGCGAAGGATGTGTCGCCATGGTAACAGCATTCAGTTTTGGGTCATGAGCTGCCAAATGTAGCATCACCAAGGTCTTGTTTATTAGCTGACTTAATTTCAGGTGCATCAGCCAAATTTCCTAGGAGTAATTAGACAAAGTACGACGCATGATACTTCCTGTTGCCAGTAGGTGGCGCTATGACTTTCGCTAAATATGAGACTGAACATGTGTTCAGATTGGGACTCTTAACAAGCATATGAAATTTGGAAAAGATCAGACCACGTGGAGTCAAGTTATAAGGCATTGAAATTTCATGGCGTCACATCGAAATTGGCCGCGTCGCCATGGCAACACCTTTCAACGAAGGGTCACCAACTTCATAATATAAGATCTCCAAGGTCTTGAGGCTATTCTCAGTAAATTTCAGCTGGATTCCATCACCGTGCTGCCCACAGGGCGTCAGAGCGTAAAACATGTAACTTCCTGTTGCCAGGAGGTGGCGCTATGACTCATATCCTGTATTGTCACATGGACCCGTTCAGGGCGGGACTCTTATGAAGCACAAAAGGTTTGGCTCTCTTAGGATCATGTATGCCGGAGTTATAGCCGTTTCATTTTTCATGGCGAAGGATCGAAATTCGCCGCCCAGCCACGCCCCCTAGGAAAGACTAATGAGAATTGTTTTAATAACTTTTAATCTCCTATGCCTGTAGATGATACGGACCGAATTTGAAAGTCCTGGGGTCAAATCTCTAGGAGGAGTTCGTTAAAGTATGCGGGCTGGAAATGACAAAATCGGTGCAAAATTTCAACTTTGATACAAAATGGCCGACTTCCCGTTGGAGTTAGGCTATGTGTCCTTGAGACCTTTTGGTGCGTCTGGTCATGATACATATGCATACCGAATTTCGTTCTCCTACGACAATCTGTATCGAGGGGCTCAATTTTCTTGACTTTCTAGGTGGCGCTGTCGAGCCATTTTGTCCTTCTTTATTTCGAGACCCATAAAATATCGCAATTTTCGCCAGTCCTGACATCTGTGCAAATTTTCATGAGTTTTCGTGCATGTTTAGGCCCTCAAAAATGCGTTTGTTTCGGAGGAATAATAATAATAATAATAATTAAAGCTGCAAGCAGCGATGATCGGGCCCTCGCACCCCAGCGCATGTCGAAGTGACGCTCAGTCGAAGGGCTTTTGTCAGTGACTTGTTGTGTAAAGTTTGAGGCAGATCCAACCGTGTACACTCAAGTTATATCAATTTCCTCTGTCATGGCGAAACATCAAAAGTCAACGCCACGCCACGGCCAAACCATCATGATCATACACTAGTCTAGATGACACACACTGATTTTTAAGTCCTTACCATGGATTCTGTAGGAGGAGTTCTTTAAAATACAAGGTATGCGAAATGGCCAAGAAAAGGCGAAAATGTACCATTTTTTTCAAGATGGCCGACTTCCTGTTCGACTTACAATAAGGCTTGAAGAGGCTTTTTTGTGCGTGTTGACATTATACATGTGCCCTGTGAATTTCATCTTTCTACGTTAATCTGGAAGGCGGGGCTGCAATTTTGAAATTTTAAAGGGGGCGCTGTTGAGCCATTTTGCCACGCCCATTCAAAGTGACCACATAGGATTTTAGCTGACATCACTCTAGACATGTGTGTCAAGTTTCATGACTGTAGAGCAATCCCTTCTCCCTGAAAAACAGTATCGTATTTCATGGCGAAGGATGTGTCGCCATGGTAACAGCATTCAGTTTTGGGTCATGAGCTGCCAAATGTAGCATCACCAAGGTCTTGTTTATTAGCTGACAAGCATATGAAATTTGGAAAAGATCAGACCACGTGGAGTCAAGTTATAAGGCATTGAAATTTCATGGCGTCACATCGAAATTCGCCGCGTCGCCATGGCAACACCTTTCAACGAAGGGTCACCAACTTCATAATATAAGATCTCCAAGGTCTTGAGGCTATTCTCAGTAAATTTCAGCTGGATTCCATCACCGTGCTGCCCACAGGGCGTCAGAGCGTAAAACATGTAACTTCCTGTTGCCAGGAGGTGGCGCTATGACTCATATCCTGTATTGTCACATGGACCCGTTCAGGGCAGGACTCTTATGAAGCACAAAAGGTTTGGCTCTCTTAGGATCATGTATGCCGGAGTTATAGCCGTTTCATTTTTTAAAGGGGGCGCTGTTGAGCCATTTTGCCACGCCCATTCAAAGTGACCACATAGGATTTTAGCTGACATCACTCTAGACATGTGTGTCAAGTTTCATGACTGTAGAGCAATCCCTTCTCCCTGAAAAACAGTATCGTATTTCATGGCGAAGGATGTGTCGCCATGGTAACAGCATTCAGTTTTGGGTCATGAGCTGCCAAATGTAGCATCACCAAGGTCTTGTTTATTAGCTGACTTAATTTCAGGTGCATCAGCCAAATTTCCTAGGAGTAATTAGACAAAGTACGACACATGATACTTCCTGTTGCCAGTAGGTGGCGCTATGACTTTGGCTAAATATGAGACTGAACATGTGTTCAGATCGGGACTCTTAACAAGCATATGAAATTTGGAAAAGATCAGACCACGTGGAGTCAAGTTATAAGGCATTGAAATTTCATGGCGTCACATCGAAATTGGCCGCGTCGCCATGGCAACACCTTTCAACGAAGGGTCACCAACTTCATAATATAAGATCTCCAAGGTCTTGAGGCTATTCTCAGTAAATTTCAGCTGGATTCCATCACCGTGCTGCCCACAGGGCGTCAGAGCGTAAAACATGTAACTTCCTGTTGCCAGGAGGTGGCGCTATGACTCATATCCTGTATTGTCACATGGACCCGTTCAGGGCGGGACTCTTATGAAGCACAAAAGGTTTGGCTCTCTTAGGATCATGTATGCCGGAGTTATAGCCGTTTCATTTTTCATGGCGAAGGATCGAAATTCGCCGCCCAGCCACGCCCCCTAGGAAAGACTAATGAGAATTGTTTTAATAACTTTTAATCTCCTATGCCTGTAGATGATACGGACCGAATTTGAAAGTCCTGGGGTCAAATCTCTAGGAGGAGTTCGTTAAAGTATGCGGGCTGGAAATGACAAAATTTCAACTTTGATACAAAATGGCCGACTTCCTGTTGGAGTTAGGCTATGTGTCCTTCGGACTTTTTGGTGCGTCTGGTCATGATACATATGCATACCGAATTTCGTTCTCCTACGACAATCTGTATCGAGGGGGTCAATTCTAGGTGGCGCTGTCGAGCCATTTTGTCCCGCTTTATTTCGAGACCCATAAAATATCGCAATTTTCGCCAGTCCTGACATCTGTGCAAATTTTCATGAGTTTTCGTGCATGTTTAGGCCCTCAAAAATGCGTTTGTTTCGGAGGAATAATAATAATAATAATAACTCCTTCAGTTTCAATAGGGCTTCGCACCGGTCGGTGCTCGGGCCCTAATAATAATAATAATAATAATAATAATAATAATAACTCCTTCAGTTTCAATAGGGCTTCGCACCGGTCGGTGCTCGGGCCCTAATAATAATAATAAGAATAATAATAATAATAATAATAATAATAATAATAATAATTCCTTTGGAAACAAGAGGGCTTCGCGCTGGTCAGCGCTCGGGCCCTAATAATAATAATAATAATTAAAGCTGCAAGCAGCGATGATCGGGCCCTCGCGTCCTTGCGTATGTCGGGGCTCGGCGCTGGTGAAGGGCTTCTGTCACGGGCATATAGATGTCCCCAGACCTGGGGTCCGTTTTACAAAGCAGGTTTAGTGAAAACTCAGAGTTTGTTAACCCTGAAATGAGGGAAACTCTGAGTTTTCCGTTTCAAAAAGGGAGGTAACTCAAACCAGAGAAAGAGGGATAACTCTAGCCTGTTTCACAGAGAGGGGTAACTTAAGCTCTCGGTCAGTTACCGTAGTAACAGACTCTATGAATCTAACCTGGTCGGGACCAGGTTTTTCTCAATGAACCTCGACTTTCTCTCAGTCTCCGCCCTCTTTCAGAGCCACACACTCCATTTGATTTCCTCATTCATTCAGGCAGCAGGCGAGTTTTGGCGTAGCCTAGTTCTGCCGTCTGTCATTTAAAGAAATCATTAAAAAAAATAAATTAATTAAAAAAAAAATCAGAGTCAGTATATTAGAAGTCCATTAGGCACAGTAAGTGGCGACTTTTTTTCACTAACATGGCATGTCCTTTTGATAACGATCCCGTGGATGAAGGTGCAGCATTACTGCGCAGAGAATTAAATATTCGTCGAGAGATGGTTATCAGACCACGCATAGATGTTCTAGCATTTCCAGCCATTATCTTTTTGAGCGGTACCGTTTCACGTCACAGTCCATCATCTACATACACAACCTAAGCCGTCTTTACATTTGCAACATTACCAATCGTAGTCATGCTCTCACATCCCAGCAGATATTGTGTGTTGCGCTGCGTTTCTTTGCAAATGGTTTGCAAAAGTTTTTTGTACAATGTCGGAGCCAGCCACTGGCCTTCCTAAATTCTGGCTTAGGGCCAGCTCCTCTGCCTCCGTTAGAGGTGGCGGTGCTGGACCACCACCCGTTTTACGGGCATCTGCCTTCTTTCTGTTGGCTGAGTAGAAGTCTGTGTTAGTTTAAATAGGATTAATTATTTAACAGAACATGATGTAGATGAGAAGACATTTATGTGTGTGAAACCAGCATTATGTTGGGGATAAAACAACTGCACAGTCAAACAGCCACTTAATATTTACTTTACAATGTAAAACATGATCAAAATGAGGTACCCCCATGAGATTATGCCGAGGTCTCACCTGTTTGAACAATGTTTTTAAATTTCATCCTAAACTGCTGCCAAGTGCGCTTGGACCTAAATGAAATAAATTAATAGGCCACCATTCAAGCAGTTTTCCTCTGTAATATTATTGTGATTACAAAGGACTACATTTAAACTTACGCAATGACCGAGCAGCAGCCGTCTCCCTCTCTTTTGCAGCTGCAGCGGTGTTGCACTTCTTTCTGAAAACATGCTCAAACTCGTCGTATGAGCGAATTAAGATGTCTAGTTCTAGGGGGGCGAAAAACGCAGCCATCCTCTTCCCCGTTGCCATGGTGACTGGTTGAATCGGGGCTCCATTGATGCTGGCTTTTTATAGTTGTGGTGCACGCGCTTAACTCCAGGTGAAACTACTCCGAGTTGATTAAACTGACTCAAATCAGCTGTTCTGGAACCGGAAACTCAGAGTTTTCTATCTCAGAGTAGATCAACTCAGAGTTCAGGATTAGACTCAGAGTTTGTTGAACCTGCTTTGTGAAACGGACCCCTGAGCTGTTTTCAGACAGTGCAAGGGGAAATTAACGTCACATCCTAAATCACCTACTCTGCCTGCTGCAGGGGCTGCTGCATTGAAATGTGGTAGGGGGCGCTATGGAGCCAGTTTTCATCACTGACTGAATATTGCTATTTAGACGTGTTCAGGCTGGGAGTCTTATCAAACATGTAAAGTTTGGTGTAGACTCCAGCATTTACACTAAACTTATAGCAATTTCGCCTGTCATGGCGAAACATCAAAACTCAACGCCACGCCACGGCCACACGCTTCAATGCTAAGTAAATGTTTTGATAACTTTTGATCACACACTAGTGTAGATGACACACACTGATTTTGAAGTCGTTACCATGAATTCTGTAGGAGGAGTTCGTTAAAATACAAGGTATGCCAAATGGCCAAAAAAACGCGAAAAATGACCACTTTTATCAAGATGGCCGACTTCCTGTAGGACTTACGATATGGCTCCAAGAGGCTTTTTTGTGCGTCTTGACATGATACATTAGCCTCCCGAATTTCATTTTCCTAGGTTCATCTGGAAGGCGGGGCTACAATTTTGAAATTTTCAAGGGGGCGCTGTTGAGCCATATTGTCACGTCTATGCAAATGACCTATCCAGGATTTTAGCTGGTGTCGCTCCAGACATGTGTGCCAAGTTTCGTGACTGTAGACCCATCCCTTATCCCTAAAATACACCATCGTATTTCATGGCGAAGGATGTGTCGCCATGGCAACGGCGTTTGGTCATGGGTCACGACCTACCCAATGTAGCATCACCAAGGTCTTACATCTTAGCTGAGTCAATTTCAGATGCATCGGCCAAATTTCCTAGGAGTAATACAACAAAGAACGACGCATGATACTTCCTGTTGCCAGTAGGTGGCGCTATGACTCTCACTAAATATGGGCCTGAAAATGTGTTCAGACCGGGACTCTTAACAAGCATATGAAATTTGGAAAAGATCAGACCATGTGGAGTCAAGTTATAAGGCTTTGAAATTTCATGGCGAGACATCGAAATTCGCCGCGTCGTCATGGCAACACCTTTCCACGAAAAGTCACCAACTTCATAATATACCATCTCCAAGGTCTTTAGGCTATTCTGAGTAAATTTGAGGTGGATCCCATCACCGTGCCACCCACAGAGCGTCAAAGTGTAAAACATGTAACTTCCTGTTGCCAGTAGGTGGCGCTATGACTTACATCCAATATTGACACATGGATGTGTTCAGGACGGGACTCTTTCCAAGCACAAAAGGTTTGGGTCTCTTAGGATCGTGCATGCCGGAGTTATGGCTGTTTGAATTTTCACGGCGAAGGATCGAAATTCGCCGCCCGACCACACCCCCTCAACAATGTCGAAAACTCACCGTTTTGATAACTTTTCATCTCCCAGGTCTGTAGATGATACTGACCGAATTTCAAGTTGCTCAGGTCAAATCCCTAGGAGGAGTTCGTTAAAGTACGCGGGCTAAAAACGGCAAAATTGGCCTGAAAATCGCAACTTTGAACCAAAATGGCCGACTTCCTGTTGGATTTAGGGTATGGCTCCAAGAGACTTTTTGGTGCGTCTGGTCATGATATATAAGCACACCAAATTTCATTGTTCTACGACCATCTGTATCGTGGGGCTCGCTTTTCTTAATTTTCTAGGTGGCGCTGTCGAGCCATTTTTCCCCGCATTTTTTGCGAGACGCATAAAATCTGCGATTTTCACCAGAACTGACGCGCACGCCAATTTCGGTGAGTTTTGGTACACGTTTGTAGAAGTTATTTGAGGTCAAAGAGTCGCAATAATAATAATAATAATAAGAATAATAATAATAATAATAATAATAATAATAATAATAATTCCTTTGGAAACAAGAGGGCTTCGCGCTGGTCAGCGCTCGGGCCCTAATAATAATAATAATAATAATAATTCCTTTGGAAACAAGAGGGCTTCGCGCTGGTCAGCGCTCGGGCCCTAATAATAATAATAATTCCTTTGGAAACAAGAGGGCTTCGCGCTGGTCAGCGCTCGGGCCCTAATTAAAGCTGCAAGCAGCGATGATCGGGCCCTCGCGTCCTTGCGTATGTCGGGGCTCGGCGCTGGTGAAGGGCTTCTGTCACGGGCATATAGATGTCCCCAGACCTGGGGTCCGTTTTACAAAGCAGGTTTAGTGAAAACTCAGAGTCTGTTAACCCTGAAATGAGGGAAACTCTGAGTTTTCCGTTTCAAAAAGGGAGGTAACTCAAACCAGAGAAAGAGGGATAACTCTAGCCTGTTTCACAGAGAGGGGTAACTTAAGCTCTCGGTCAGTTACCGTAGCAACAGACTCTATGAATCTAACCTGGTCGGGACCAGGTTTTTATCAATGAACCTCGACTTTCTCTCAGTCTCCGCCCTCTTTCAGAGCCACACACTCCATTTGATTTCCTCATTCATTCAGGCAGCAGGCGAGTTTTGGCGTAGCCTAGTTCTGCCGTCTGTCATTTAAAGAAATCATTAAAAAAAATAAATAAATTTAAAAAAAAATCAGAGTCAGTATATTAGAAGTCCATTAGGCACAGTAAGTGGTGACTTTTTTTCACTAACATGGCATGTCCTTTTGATAACGATCCCGTGGATGAAGGTGCAGCATTACTGCGCAGAGAATTAAATATTCGTCGAGAGATGGTTATCAGACCACGCATAGATGTTCTAGCATTTCCAGCCATTATCTTTTTGAGCGGTACCATTTCACGTCACAGTCCATCATCTACATACACAACCTAAGCCGTCTTTACATTTGCAACATTACCAATCGTAGTCATGCTCTCACATCCCAGCAGATATTGTGTGTTGCGCTGCGTTTCTTTGCAAATGGTTTGCAAAAGTTTTTTGTACAATGTCGGAGCCAGCCACTGGCCTTCCTAAATTCTGGCTTAGGGCCAGCTCCTCTGCCTCCGTTAGAGGTGGCGGTGCTGGACCACCACCCGTTTTACGGACATCTGCCTTCTTTCTGTTGGCTGAGTAGAAGTCTGTGTTAGTTTAAATAGGATTAATTATTTAACAGAACATGATGTAGATGAGAAGACATTTATGTGTGTGAAACCAGCATTATGTTGGGGATAAAACAACTGCACAGTCAAACAGCCACTTAATATTTACTTTACAATGTAAAACATGATCAAAATGAGGTACCCCCATGAGATTATGCCGAGGTCTCACCTGTTTGAACAATGTTTTTAAATTTCATCCTAAACTGCTGCCAAGTGCGCTTGGACCTAAATGAAATAAATTAATAGGCCACCATTCAAGCAGTTTTCCTCTGTAATATTATTGTGATTGCAAAGGACTACATTTAAACTTACGCAATGACCGAGCAGCAGCCGTCTCCCTCTCTTTTGCAGCTGCAGCGGTGTTGCACTTCTTTCTGAAAACATGCTCAAACTCGTCGTATGAGCGAATTAAGATGTCTAGTTCTAGGGGGGCGAAAAACGCAGCCATCCTCTTCCCCGTTGCCATGGTGACTGGTTGAATCGGGGCTCCATTGATGCTGGCTTTTTATAGTTGTGGTGCACGCGCTTAACTCCAGGTGAAACTACTCCGAGTTGATTAAACTGACTCAAATCAGCTGTTCTGGAACCGGAAACTCAGAGTTTTCTATCTCAGAGTAGATCAACTCAGAGTTCAGGATTAGACTCAGAGTTTGTTGAACCTGCTTTGTGAAACGGACCCCTGAGCTGTTTTCAGACAGTGCAAGGGGAAATTAACGTCACATCCTCAATCACCTACTCTGCCTGCTGCAGGGGCTGCTGCATTGAAATGTGGTAGGGGGCGCTATGGAGCCAGTTTTCATCACTGACTGAATATTGCTATTTAGACGTGTTCAGGCTGGGAGTCTTATCAAACATGTAAAGTTTGGTGTAGACTCCAGCATTTACACTAAACTTATAGCAATTTCGCCTGTCATGGCGAAACATCAAAACTCAACGCCACGCCACGGCCACACGCTTCAATGCTAAGTAAATGTTTTGATAACTTTTGATCACACACTAGTGTAGATGACACACACTGATTTTGAAGTCGTTACCATGAATTCTGTAGGAGGAGTTCGTTAAAATACAAGGTATGCCAAATGGTCAAAAAAACGCGAAAAATGACCACTTTTATCAAGATGGCCGACTTCCTGTAGGACTTACAATATGGCTCCAAGAGGCTTTTTTGTGCGTCTTGACATGATACATTAGCCTCCCGAATTTCATTTTCCTAGGTTCATCTGGAAGGCGGGGCTACAATTTTGAAATTTTCAAGGGGGCGCTGTTGAGCCATATTGTCACATCTATGCAAATGACCTATCCAGGATTTTAGCTGGTGTCGCTCCAGACATGTGTGCCAAGTTTCGTGACTGTAGACCCATCCCTTATCCCTAAAATACACCATCGTATTTCATGGCGAAGGATGTGTCGCCATGGCAACGGCGTTTGGTCATGGGTCACGACCTACCCAATGTAGCATCACCAAGGTCTTACATCTTAGCTGAGTCAATTTCAGATGCATCGGCCAAATTTCCTAGGAGTAATACAACAAAGAACGACGCATGATACTTCCTGTTGCCAGTAGGTGGCGCTATGACTCTCACTAAATATGGGCCTGAAAATGTGTTCAGACCGGGACTCTTAACAAGCATATGAAATTTGGAAAAGATCAGACCATGTGGAGTCAAGTTATAAGGCTTTGAAATTTCATGGCGAGACATCGAAATTCGCCGCGTCGTCATGGCAACACCTTTCCACAAAAAGTCACCAACTTCATAATATACCATCTCCAAGGTCTTTAGGCTATTCTGAGTAAATTTGAGGTGGATCCCATCACCGTGCCACCCACAGAGCGTCAAAGTGTAAAACATGTAACTTCCTGTTGCCAGTAGGTGGCGCTATGACTTACATCCAATATTGACACATGGATGTGTTCAGGACGGGACTCTTTCCAAGCACAAAAGGTTTGGGTCTCTTAGGATCGTGCATGCCGGAGTTATGGCTGTTTGAATTTTCACGGCGAAGGATCGAAATTCGCCGCCCGACCACACCCCCTCAACAATGTCGAAAACTCACCGTTTTGATAACTTTTCATCTCCCAGGTCTGTAGATGATACTGACCGAATTTCAAGTTGCTCAGGTCAAATCCCTAGGAGGAGTTCGTTAAAGTACGCGGGCTAAAAACGGCAAAATTGGCCTGAAAATCGCAACTTTGAACCAAAATGGCTGACTTCCTGTTGGATTTAGGGTATGGCTCCAAGAGACTTTTTGGTGCGTCTGGTCATGATATATAAGCACACCAAATTTCATTGTTCTACGACCATCTGTATCGTGGGGCTCGCTTTTCTTAATTTTCTAGGTGGCGCTGTCGAGCCATTTTTCCCCGCATTTTTTGCGAGATGCATAAAATCTGCGATTTTCACCAGAACTGACGCGCACGCCAATTTCGGTGAGTTTTGGTACACGTTTGTAGAAGTTATTTGAGGTCAAAGAGTCGCAATAATAATAATAATTAAAGCTGCAAGCAGCGATGATCGGGCCCTCGCGTCCTTGCGTATGTCGGGGCTCGGCGCTGGTGAAGAGCTTCTGTCAGGGGCATATAGATGTCCCCAGACCTGGGCTGTTTTCAGACAGTGCAAGGGGAGATTAACGTCACATCCTCAATCACCTACTCTGCCTGCTGCAGGGGCTGCTGCATTGAAATGTGGTAGGGGGCGCTATGGAGCCAGTTTTCATCACTGGCTGAATATTGCTATTTAGATGTGTTCAGGCTGGGAGTCTTATCAAACATGTAAAGTTTGGTGTAGACTCCAGCATTTACACTAAACTTATAGCAATTTCGCCTGTCATGGCGAAACATCAAAACTCAACGCCACGCCACGGCCACACGCTTCAATGATAACTAAATCTTTTGATAACTTTTGATCGCACACTAGTGCAGATGACACACACTGATTTTGAAGTCGTTACGATGAATTCTGTAGGAGGAGTTCGTTAAAATACAAGGTATGCGAAATGGCCAAAAAAACGCGAAAAATGACCACTTTTATCAAGATGGCCGACTTCCTGTAGGACTTACAATATGGCTCCAAGAGGCTTTTTTGTGCATCTTGACATGATACATATACCTCCCGAATTTCAGTTTTGTACGTTAATCTGAAAGGCGGGGCTACAATTTTGAAATTTTCAAGGGGGCGCTGTTGAGCCATATTGTCATGTCTATGCAAATGACCTATCCAGGATTTTAGCTGGTGTCGCTCCAGACATGTGTGCCAAGTTTCGTGACTGTAGACCCATCCTTTATCCCTAAAATACAGCATCGTATTTCATGGCGAAGGATGTGTCGCCATGGCAACGGCGTTTGGTCATGGGTCATGACCTGCCCAATGTAGCATCACCAAGGTCTTACATCTTAGCTGAGTCAATTTCAGATGCATCGGCCAAATTTCCTAGGAGTAATACAACAAAGAACGACGCATGATACTTCCTGTTGCCAGTAGGTGGCGCTATGACTCTCACTAAATATGGGCCTGAAAATGTGTTCAGACCGGGACTCTTAACAAGAATATGAAATTTGGAAAAGATCAGACCATGTGGAGTCAAGTTATAAGGCTTTGAAATTTCATGGCGAGACATCGAAATTCGCCGCGTCGTCATGGCAACACCTTTCCACGAAAAGTCACCAACTTCATAATGTACCATCTCCAAGGTCTTAAGGCTATTCTGAGTAAATTTGAGGTGGATCCCATCACCGTGCCACCCACAGAGCGTCAAAGTGTAAAACATGTAACTTCCTGTTGCCAGTAGGTGGCACTATGACTTACATCCAATATTGACACATGGATGTGTTCAGGACGGGACTCTTTCCAAGCACAAAAGGTTTGGGTCTCTTAGGATCATGTATGCCGGAGTTATGGCTGTTTGAATTTTCACGGCGAAGGATCGAAATTCGCCGCCCGACCACACCCCCTAAACAATGTCGAAAACTCACCGTTTTGATAACTTTTCATCTCCCAGGTCTGTAGATGATACTGACCGAATTTCAAGTTGCTCAGGTCAAATCCCTAGGAGGAGTTCGTTAAAGTACGCGGGCTAAAAACGGCGAAATTGGCCTGAAAATCGCGACTTTGAACCAAAATGGCCGACTTCCTGTTGGATTTAGGGTATGGCTCCAAGAGAGTTTTTGGTGCGTCTGGTCATGATATATAAGCACACCAAATTTCATTGTTCTACGACCATCTGTATCGTGGGGCTCGCTTTTCTTAATTTTCTAGGTGGCGCTGTTGAGCCATTTTTCCCCGCATTTTTTGCGAGACGCATAAAATCTGCGATTTTCACCAGAACTGACGCGCACGCCAATTTCGGTGAGTTTTGGTACACGTTTGTAGAAGTTATTTGAGGTCAAAGAGTCGCAATAATAATAATAATAAGAATAATAATAATAATTAAAGCTGCAAGCAGCGATGATCGGGCCCTCGCACCCCAGCGCATGTCGAAGTGACGCTCAGTCAAAGGGCTTTTGTCAGTGACTTGTTGTGTAAAGTTTGAGGCAGATCCAACCGTGTACACTCAAGTTATATCAATTTCCTCTGTCATGGCGAAACAGCAAATGTCAACGCCACGCCACGGCCAAACCATCATGATCATACACTAGTCTAGATGACACACACTGATTTTTAAGTCCTTACCATGGATTCTGTAGGAGGAGTTCTTTAAAATACAAGGTATGCGAAATGGCCAAGAAAAGGCGAAAATGTACCATTTTTTTCAAGATGGCCGACTTCCTGTTCGACTTACAATAAGGCTTCAAGAGGCTTTTTTGTGCGTGTTGACATTATACATGTGCCCTGTGAATTTCATCTTTCTACGTTAATCTGGAAGGCGGGGCTGCAATTTTGAAATTTTCAAGGGGGCGCTGTTGAGCCATTTTGTCATGTCTATGCAAATGACCTATCCAGGATTTTAGCTGGTGTCGCTCCAGACATGTGTGCCAAGTTTCGTGACTGTAGACCCATCCTTTATCCCTAAAATACAGCATCGTATTTCATGGCGAAGGATGTGTCGCCATGGCAACGGCGTTTGGTCATGGGTCATGACCTGCCCAATGTAGCATCACCAAGGTCTTACATCTTAGCTGAGTCAATTTCAGATGCATCGGCCAAATTTCCTAGGAGTAATACAACAAAGAACGACGCATGATACTTCCTGTTGCCAGTAGGTGGCGCTATGACTCTCACTAAATATGGGCCTGACAATGTGTTCAGACCGGGACTCTTAACAAGAATATGAAATTTGGAAAAGATCAGACCATGTGGAGTCAAGTTATAAGGCTTTGAAATTTCATGGCGAGACATCGAAATTCGCCGCGTCGTCATGGCAACACCTTTCCACGAAAAGTCACCAACTTCATAATGTACCATCTCCAAGGTCTTTAGGCTATTCTGAGTAAATTTGAGCTGGATCCCATCACCGTGCCACCCACAGAGCGTCAAAGTGTAAAACATGTAACTTCCTGTTGCCAGTAGGTGGCGCTATGACTTACATCCAATATTGACACATGGATGTGTTCAGGACGGGACTCTTTCCAAGCACAAAAGGTTTGGGTCTCTTAGGATCGTGCATGCCGGAGTTATGGCTGTTTGAATTTTCACGGCGAAGGATCGAAATTCGCCGCCCGACCACACCCCCTCAACAATGTCGAAAACTCACCGTTTTGATAACTTTTCATCTCCCAGGTCTGTAGATGATACTGACCGAATTTCAAGTTGCTCAGGTCAAATCCCTAGGAGGAGTTCGTTAAAGTACGCGGGCTAAAAACGGCAAAATTGGCCTGAAAATGGCAACTTTGAACCAAAATGGCCGACTTCCTGTTGGATTTAGGGTATGGCTCCAAGAGACTTTTTGGTGCGTCTGGTCATGATATATAAGCACACCAAATTTCATTGTTCTACGACCATCTGTATCGTGGGGCTCGCTTTTCTTAATTTTCTAGGTGGCGCTGTCGAGCCATTTTTCCCCGCATTTTTTGCGAGACGCATAAAATCTGCGATTTTCACCAGAACTGACGCGCACGCCAATTTCGGTGAGTTTTGGTACACGTTTGTAGAAGTTATTTGAGGTCAAAGAGTCGCAATAATAATAATAATAAGAATAATAAGAATAATAATAATAATAATAATAATAATAATAATTCCTTTGGAAACAAGAGGGCTTCGCGCTGGTCAGCGCTCGGGCCCTAATTAAAGCTGCAAGCAGCGATGATCGGGCCCTCGCGTCCTTGCGTATGTCGGGGCTCGGCACTGGTGAAGGGCTTCTGTCACGGGCATATAGATGTCCCCAGACCTGGGGTCCGTTTTACAAAGCAGGTTTAGTGAAAACTCAGAGTTTGTTAACCCTGAAATGAGGGAAACTCTGAGTTTTCCGTTTCAAAAAGGGAGGTAACTCAAACCAGAGAAAGAGGGATAACTCTAGCCTGTTTCACAGAGAGGGGTAACTTAAGCTCTCGGTCAGTTACCGTAGCAACAGACTCTATGAATCTAACCTGGTCGGGACCAGGTTTTTCTCAATGAACCTCGACTTTCTCTCAGTCTCCGCCCTCTTTCAGAGCCACACACTCCATTTGATTTCCTCATTCATTCAGGCAGCAGGCGAGTTTTGGCGTAGCCTAGTTCTGCCGTCTGTCATTTAAAGAAATCATTAAAAAAAATAAATAAATTTAAAAAAAAATCAGAGTCAGTATATTAGAAGTCCATTAGGCACAGTAAGTGGCGACTTTTTTTCACTAACATGGCATGTCCTTTTGATAACGATCCCGTGGATGAAGGTGCAGCATTACTGCGCAGAGAATTAAATATTCGTCGAGAGATGGTTATCAGACCACGCATAGATGTTCTAGCATTTCCAGCCATTATCTTTTTGAGCGGTACCATTTCACGTCACAGTCCATCATCTACATACACAACCTAAGCCGTCTTTACATTTGCAACATTACCAATCGTAATCATGCTCTCACATCCCAGCAGATATTGTGTGTTGCGCTGCGTTTCTTTGCAAACGGAAGTTTTTTTGTACAGTGTCGGGGCCAGCCACTGGCCTTCCTATGTTCTGGCTTAGGGCCAGCTCCTCTGCCTCCGTTAGAGGTGGCGGTGCTGGACCACCACCCGTTTTACGGACATCTGCCTTCTTTCTGTTGGCTGAGTAGAAGTCTGTGTTAGTTTAAATAGGATTAATTATTTAACAGAACATGATGTAGATGAGAAGACATTTATGTGTGTGAAACCAGCATTATGTTGGGGATAAAACAACTGCACAGTCAAACAGCCACTTAATATTTACTTTACAATGTAAAACATGATCAAAATGAGGTTCCCCCATGAGATTATGCCGAGGTCTCACCTGTTTGAACAATGTTTTTAAATTTCATCCTAAACTGCTGCCAAGTGCGCTTGGACCTAAATGAAATAAATTAATAGGCCACCATTCAAGCAGTTTTCCTCTGTAATATTATTGTGATTGCAAAGGACTACATTTAAACTTACGCAATGACCGAGCAGCAGCCGTCTCCCTCTCTTTTGCAGCTGCAGCGGTGTTGCACTTCTTTCTGAAAACATGCTCAAACTCGTCGTATGAGCGAATTAAGATGTCTAGTTCTAGGGGGGCGAAAAACGCAGCCATCCTCTTCCCCGTTGCCATGGTGACTGGTTGAATCGGGGCTCCATTGATGCTGGCTTTTTATAGTTGTGGTGCACGCGCTTAACTCCAGGTGAAACTACTCCGAGTTGATTAAACTGACTCAAATCAGCTGTTCTGGAACCGGAAACTCAGAGTTTTCTATCTCAGAGTAGATCAACTCAGAGTTCAGGATTAGACTCAGAGTTTGTTGAACCTGCTTTGTGAAACGGACCCCTGAGCTGTTTTCAGACAGTGCAAGGGGAAATTAACGTCACATCCTCAATCACCTACTCTGCCTGCTGCAGGGGCTGCTGCATTGAAATGTGGTAGGGGGCGCTATGGAGCCAGTTTTCATCACTGACTGAATATTGCTAGTTAGACGTGTTCAGGCTGGGAGTCTTATCAAACATGTAAAGTTTGGTGTAGACTCCAGCATTTACACTAAACTTATAGCAATTTCGCCTGTCATGGCGAAACATCAAAACTCAACGCCACGCCACGGCCACACGCTTCAATGCTAAGTAAATGTTTTGATAACTTTTGATCACACACTAGTGTAGATGACACACACTGATTTTGAAGTCGTTACCATGAATTCTGTAGGAGGAGTTCGTTAAAATACAAGGTATGCCAAATGGTCAAAAAAACGCGAAAAATGACCACTTTTATCAAGATGGCCGACTTCCTGTAGGACTTACGATATGGCTCCAAGAGGCTTTTTTGTGCGTCTTGACATGATACATTAGCCTCCCGAATTTCATTTTCCTAGGTTCATCTGGAAGGCGGGGCTACAATTTTGAAATTTTCAAGGGGGCGCTGTTGAGCCATATTGTCACGTCTATGCAAATGACCTATCCAGGATTTTAGCTGGTGTCGCTCCAGACATGTGTGCCAAGTTTCGTGACTGTAGACCCATCCCTTATCCCTAAAATACACCATCGTATTTCATGGCGAAGGATGTGTCGCCATGGCAACGGCGTTTGGTCATGGGTCACGACCTACCAAAGGTAGCATCACCAAGGTCTTACATCTTAGCTGAGTCAATTTCAGATGCATCGGCCAAATTTCCTAGGAGTAATACAACAAAGAACGACGCATGATACTTCCTGTTGCCAGTAGGTGGCGGTATGACTCTCACTAAATATGGGCCTGACAATGTGTTCAGACCGGGACTCTTAACAAGCATATGAAATTTGGAAAAGATCAGACCATGTGGAGTCAAGTTATAAGGCTTTGAAATTTCATGGCGAGACATCGAAATTCGCCGCGTCGTCATGGCAACACCTTTCCACGAAAAGTCACCAACTTCATAATATACCATCTCCAAGGTCTTTAGGCTATTCTGAGTAAATTTGAGGTGGATCCCATCACCGTGCCACCCACAGAGCGTCAAAGTGTAAAACATGTAACTTCCTGTTGCCAGTAGGTGGCGCTATGACTTACATCCAATATTGACACATGGATGTGTTCAGGACGGGACTCTTTCCAAGCACAAAAGGTTTGGGTCTCTTAGGATCGTGCATGCCGGAGTTATGGCTGTTTGAATTTTCACGGCGAAGGATCGAAATTCGCCGCCCGACCACACCCCCTCAACAATGTCGAAAACTCACCGTTTTGATAACTTTTCATCTCCCAGGTCTGTAGATGATACTGACCGAATTTCAAGTTGCTCAGGTCAAATCCCTAGGAGGAGTTCGTTAAAGTACGCGAGCTAAAAACGGCAAAATTGGCCTGAAAATCGCAACTTTGAACCAAAATGGCTGACTTCCTGTTGGATTTAGGGTATGGCTCCAAGAGACTTTTTGGTGCGTCTGGTCATGATATATAAGCACACCAAATTTCATTGTTCTACGACCATCTGTATCGTGGGGCTCGCTTTTCTTAATTTTCTAGGTGGCGCTGTCGAGCCATTTTTCCCCGCATTTTTTGCGAGACGCATAAAATCTGCGATTTTCACCAGAACTGACGCGCACGCCAATTTCGGTGAGTTTTGGTACACGTTTGTAGAAGTTATTTGAGGTCAAAGAGTCGCAATAATAATAATAATAATAAGAATAATAATAATTAAAGCTGCAAGCAGCGATGATCGGGCCCTCGCGTCCTTGCGTATGTCGGGGCTCGGCGCTGGTGAAGGGCTTCTGTCACGGGCATATAGATGTCCCCAGACCTGGGGTCCGTTTTACAAAGCAGGTTTAGTGAAAACTCAGAGTTTGTTAACCCTGAAATGAGGGAAACTCTGAGTTTTCCGTTTCAAAAAGGGAGGTAACTCAAACCAGAGAAAGAGGGATAACTCTAGCCTGTTTCACAGAGAGGGGTAACTTAAGCTCTCGGTCAGTTACCGTAGCAACAGACTCTATGAATCTAACCTGGTCGGGACCAGGTTTTTCTCAATGAACCTCGACTTTCTCTCAGTCTCCGCCCTCTTTCAGAGCCACACACTCCATTTGATTTCCTCATTCATTCAGGCAGCAGGCGAGTTTTGGCGTAGCCTAGTTCTGCCGTCTGTCATTTAAAGAAATCATTAAAAAAAATAAATAAATTAAAAAAAAAATCAGAGTCAGTATATTAGAAGTCCATTAGGCACAGTAAGTGGCGACTTTTTTTCACTAACATGGCATGTCCTTTTGATAACGATCCCGTGGATGAAGGTGCAGCATTACTGCGCAGAGAATTAAATATTCGTCGAGAGATGGTTATCAGACCACGCATAGATGTTCTAGCATTTCCAGCCATTATCTTTTTGAGCGGTACCATTTCACGTCACAGTCCATCATCTACATACACAACCTAAGCCGTCTTTACATTTGCAACATTACCAATCGTAATCATGCTCTCACATCCCAGCAGATATTGTGTGTTGCGCTGCGTTTCTTTGCAAACGGAAGTTTTTTTGTACAGTGTCGGGGCCAGCCACTGGCCTTCCTATGTTCTGGCTTAGGGCCAGCTCCTCTGCCTTCGTTAGAGGTGGCGGTGCTGGACCACCACCCGTTTTACGGACATCTGCCTTCTTTCTGTTGGCTGAGTAGAAGTCTGTGTTAGTTTAAATAGGATTAATTATTTAACAGAACATGATGTAGATGAGAAGACATTTATGTGTGTGAAACCAGCATTATGTTGGGGATAAAACAACTGCACAGTCAAACAGCCACTTAATATTTACTTTACAATGTAAAACATGATCAAAATGAGGTACCCCCATGAGATTATGCCGAGGTCTCACCTGTTTGAACAATGTTTTTAAATTTCATCCTAAACTGCTGCCAAGTGCGCTTGGACCTAAATGAAATAAATTAATAGGCCACCATTCAAGCAGTTTTCCTCTGTAATATTATTGTGATTACAAAGGACTACATTTAAACTTACGCAATGACCGAGCAGCAGCCGTCTCCCTCTCTTTTGCAGCTGCAGCGGTGTTGCACTTCTTTCTGAAAACATGCTCAAACTCGTCGTATGAGCGAATTAAGATGTCTAGTTCTAGGGGGGCGAAAAACGCAGCCATCCTCTTCCCCGTTGCCATGGTGACTCGTTGAATTGGGGCTCCATTGATGCTGGCTTTTTATAGTTGTGGTGCACGCGCTTAACTCCAGGTGAAACTACTCCGAGTTGATTAAACTGACTCAAATCAGCTGTTCTGGAACCGGAAACTCAGAGTTTTCTATCTCAGAGTAGATCAACTCAGAGTTCAGGATTAGACTCAGAGTTTGTTGAACCTGCTTTGTGAAACGGACCCCTGAGCTGTTTTCAGACAGTGCAAGGGGAAATTAACGTCACATCCTCAATCACCTACTCTGCCTGCTGCAGGGGCTGCTGCATTGAAATGTGGTAGGGGGCGCTATGGAGCCAGTTTTCATCACTGACTGAATATTGCTAGTTAGACGTGTTCAGGCTGGGAGTCTTATCAAACATGTAAAGTTTGGTGTAGACTCCAGCATTTACACTAAACTTATAGCAATTTCGCCTGTCATGGCGAAACATCAAAACTCAACGCCACGCCACGGCCACACGCTTCAATGCTAAGTAAATGTTTTGATAACTTTTGATCACACACTAGTGTAGATGACACACACTGATTTTGAAGTCGTTACCATGAATTCTGTAGGAGGAGTTCGTTAAAATACAAGGTATGCCAAATGGTCAAAAAAACGCGAAAAATGACCACTTTTATTAAGATGGCCGACTTCCTGTAGGACTTACGATATGGCTCCAAGAGGCTTTTTTGTGTGTCTTGACATGATACATTAGCCTCCCGAATTTCATTTTCCTAGGTTCATCTGGAAGGCGGGGCTACAATTTTGAAATTTTCAAGGGGGCGCTGTTGAGCCATATTGTCACGTCTATGCAAATGACCTATCCAGGATTTTAGCTGGTGTCGCTCCAGACATGTGTGCCAAGTTTCGTGACTGTAGACCCATCCCTTATCCCTAAAATACACCATCGTATTTCATGGCGAAGGATGTGTCGCCATGGCAACGGCGTTTGGTCATGGGTCATGACCTACCAAAGGTAGCATCACCAAGGTCTTACATCTTAGCTGAGTCAATTTCAGATGCATCGGCCAAATTTCCTAGGAGTAATACAACAAAGAACGACGCATGATACTTCCTGTTGCCAGTAGGTGGCGGTATGACTCTCACTAAATATGGGCCTGACAATGTGTTCAGACCGGGACTCTTAACAAGCATATGAAATTTGGAAAAGATCAGACCATGTGGAGTCAAGTTATAAGGCTTTGAAATTTCATGGCGAGACATCGAAATTCGCCGCGTCGTCATGGCAACACCTTTCCACGAAAAGTCACCAACTTCATAATATACCATCTCCAAGGTCTTTAGGCTATTCTGAGTAAATTTGAGGTGGATCCCATCACCGTGCCACCCACAGAGCGTCAAAGTGTAAAACATGTAACTTCCTGTTGCCAGTAGGTGGCGCTATGACTTACATCCAATATTGACACATGGATGTGTTCAGGACGGGACTCTTTCCAAGCACAAAAGGTTTGGGTCTCTTAGGATCGTGCATGCCGGAGTTAAGGCTGTTTGAATTTTCACGGCGAAGGATCGAAATTCGCTGCCCGACCACACCCCCTCAACAATGTCGAAAACTCACCGTTTTGATAACTTTTCATCTCCCAGGTCTGTAGATGATACTGACCGAATTTCAAGTTGCTCAGGTCAAATCCCTAGGAGGAGTTCGTTAAAGTACGCGAGCTAAAAACGGCAAAATTGGCCTGAAAATGGCAACTTTGAACCAAAATGGCCGACTTCCTGTTGGATTTAGGGTATGGCTCCAAGAGACTTTTTGGTGCGTCTGGTCATGATATATAAGCACACCAAATTTCATTGTTCTACGACCATCTGTATCGTGGGGCTCGCTTTTCTTAATTTTCTAGGTGGCGCTGTCGAGCCATTTTTCCCCGTATTTTTTGCGAGACGCATAAAATCTGCGATTTTCACCAGAACTGACGCGCACGCCAATTTCGGTGAGTTTTGGTACACGTTTGTAGAAGTTATTTGAGGTCAAAGAGTCGCAATAATAATAATAATAATAAGAATAATAATAATAATAATAATAATAATAATAATAATAATTCCTTTGGAAACAAGAGGGCTTCGCGCTGGTCAGCGCTCGGGCCCTAATTAAAGCTGCAAGCAGCGATGATCGGGCCCTCGCGTCCTTGCGTATGTCGGGGCTCGGCGCTGGTGAAGGGCTTCTGTCACAGGCATATAGATGTCCCCAGACCTGGGGTCCGTTTTACAAAGCAGGTTTAGTGAAAACTCAGAGTCTGTTAACCCTGAAATGAGGGAAACTCTGAGTTTTCCGTTTCAAAAAGGGAGGTAACTCAAACCAGAGAAAGAGGGATAACTCTAGCCTGTTTCAGAGAGAGGGGTAACTTAAGCTCTCGGTCAGTTACCGTAGCAACAGACTCTATGAATCTAACCTGGTCGGGACCAGGTTTTTCTCAATGAACCTCGAGTTTCTCTCAGTCTCCGCCCTCTTTCAGAGCCACACACTCCATTTGATTTCCTCATTCATTCAGGCAGCAGGCGAGTTTTGGCGTAGCCTAGTTCTGCTGTCTGTCATTTAAAGAAATCATTAAAAAAAAAAAATAAATTTAAAAAAAAATCAGAGTCAGTATATTAGAAGTCCATTAGGCACAGTAAGTGGCGACTTTTTTTCACTAACATGGCATGTCCTTTTGATAACGACCCCGTGGATGAAGGTGCAGCATTACTGCGCAGAGAATTAAATATTCGTCGAGAGATGGTTATCAGACCACGCATAGATGTTCTAGCATTTCCAGCCATTATCTTTTTGAGCGGTACCGTTTCACGTCACAGTCCATCATCTACATACACAACCTAAGCCGTCTTTACATTTGCAACATTACCAATCGTAGTCATGCTCTCACATCCCAGCAGATATTGTGTGTTGCGCTGCGTATCTTTGCAAATGGTTTGCAAAAGTTTTTTGTACAATGTCGGAGCCAGCCACTGGCCTTCCTAAATTCTGGCTTAGGGCCAGCTCCTCTGCCTCCGTTAGAGGTGGCGGTGCTGGACCACCACCCGTTTTACGGGCATCTGCCTTCTTTCTGTTGGCTGAGTAGAAGTCTGTGTTAGTTTAAATAGGATTAATTATTTAACAGAACATGATGTAGATGAGAAGCATTTATGTGTGTGAAACCAGCATTATGTTGGGGATAAAACAACTGCACAGTCAAACAGCCACTTAATATTTACTTTACAATGTAAAACATGATCAAAATGAGGTACCCCCATGAGATTATGCCGAGGTCTCACCTGTTTGAACAATGTTTTTAAATTTCATCCTAAACTGCTGCCAAGTGCGCTTGGACCTAAATGAAATAAATTAATAGGCCACCATTCAAGCAGTTTTCCTCTGTAATATTATTGTGATTACAAAGGACTACATTTAAACTTACGCAATGACCGAGCAGCAGCCGTCTCCCTCTCTTTTGCAGCTGCAGCGGTGTTGCACTTCTTTCTGAAAACATGCTCAAACTCGTCGTATGAGCGAATTAAGATGTCTAGTTCTAGGGGGGCGAAAAACGCAGCCATCCTCTTCCCCGTTGCCATGGTGACTGGTTGAATCGGGGCTCCATTGATGCTGGCTTTTTATAGTTGTGGTGCACGCGCTTAACTCCAGGTGAAACTACTCCGAGTTGATTAAACTGACTCAAATCAGCTGTTCTGGAACCGGAAACTCAGAGTTTTCTATCTCAGAGTAGATCAACTCAGAGTTCAGGATTAGACTCAGAGTTTGTTGAACCTGCTTTGTGAAACGGACCCCTGAGCTGTTTTCAGACAGTGCAAGGGGAAATTAACGTCACATCCTCAATCACCTACTCTGCCTGCTGCAGGGGCTGCTGCATTGAAATGTGGTAGGGGGCGCTATGGAGCCAGTTTTCATCACTGACTGAATATTGGTATTTAGACGTGTTCAGGCTGGGAGTCTTATCAAACATGTAAAGTTTGGTGTAGACTCCAGCATTTACACTAAACTTATAGCAATTTCGCCTGTCATGGCGAAACATCAAAACTCAACGCCACGCCACGGCCACACGCTTCAATGCTAAGTAAATGTTTTGATAACTTTTGATCACACACTATTGTAGATGACACACACTGATTTTGAAGTCGTTACCATGAATTCTGTAGGAGGAGTTCGTTAAAATACAAGGTATGCCAAATGGTCAAAAAAACGCGAAAAATGACCACTTTTATCAAGATGGCCGACTTCCTGTAGGACTTACGATATGGCTCCAAGAGGCTTTTTTGTGCGTCTTGACATGATACATTAGCCTCCCGAATTTCATTTTCCTAGGTTCATCTGGAAGGCGGGGCTACAATTTTGAAATTTTCAAGGGGGCGCTGTTGAGCCATATTGTCACGTCTATGCAAATGACCTATCCAGGATTTTAGCTGGTGTCGCTCCAGACATGTGTGCCAAGTTTCGTGACTGTAGACCCATCCCTTATCCCTAAAATACACCATCGTATTTCATGGCGAAGGATGTGTCGCCATGGCAACGGCGTTTGGTCATGGGTCATGACCTACCCAATGTAGCATCACCAAGGTCTTACATCTTAGCTGAGTCAATTTCAGATGCATCGGCCAAATTTCCTAGGAGTAATACAACAAAGAACGACGCATGATACTTCCTGTTGCCAGTAGGTGGCGCTATGACTCTCACTAAATATGGGCCTGAAAATGTGTTCAGACCGGGACTCTTAACAAGCATATGAAATTTGGAAAAGATCAGACCATGTGGAGTCAAGTTATAAGGCTTTGAAATTTCATGGCGAGACATCGAAATTCGCCGCGTCGTCATGGTAACACCTTTCCACGAAAAGTCACCAACTTCATAATATACCATCTCCAAGGTCTTTAGGCTATTCTGAGTAAATTTGAGGTGGATCCCATCACCGTGCCACCCACAGAGCGTCAAAGTGTAAAACATGTAACTTCCTGTTGCCAGTAGGTGGCGCTATGACTTACATCCAATATTGACACATGGATGTGTTCAGGACGGGACTCTTTCCAAGCACAAAAGGTTTGGGTCTCTTAGGATCGTGCATGCCGGAGTTATGGCTGTTTGAATTTTCACGGCGAAGGATCGAAATTCGCCGCCCGACCACACCCCCTCAACAATGTCGAAAACTCACCGTTTTGATAACTTTTCATCTCCCAGGTCTGTAGATGATACTGACCGAATTTCAAGTTGCTCAGGTCAAATCCCTAGGAGGAGTTCGTTAAAGTACGCGGGCTAAAAACGGCAAAATTGGCCTGAAAATCGCAACTTTGAACCAAAATGGCCGACTTCCTGTTGGATTTAGGGTATGGCTCCAAGAGACTTTTTGGTGCGTCTGGTCATGATATATAAGCACACCAAATTTCATTGTTCTACGACCATCTGTATCGTGGGGCTCGCTTTTCTTAATTTTCTAGGTGGCGCTGTCGAGCCATTTTTCCCCGCATTTTTTGCGAGACGCATAAAATCTGCGATTTTCACCAGAACTGACGCGCACGCCAATTTCGGTGAGTTTTGGTACACGTTTGTAGAAGTTATTTGAGGTCAAAGAGTCGCAATAATAATAATAATAATAATAATAATAATAATTAAAGCTGCAAGCAGCGATGATCGGGCCCTCGCGTCCTTGCGTATGTCGGGGCTCGGCGCTGGTGAAGGGCTTCTGTCACGGGCATATAGATGTCCCCAGACCTGGGGTCCGTTTTACAAAGCAGGTTTAGTGAAAACTCAGAGTCTGTTAACCCTGAAATGAGGGAAACTCTGAGTTTTCCGTTTCAAAAAGGGAGGTAACTCAAACCAGAGAAAAAGGGATAACTCTAGCCTGTTTCACAGAGAGGGGTAACTTAAGCTCTCGGTCAGTTACCGTAGCAACAGACTCTATGAATCTAACCTGGTCGGGACCAGGTTTTTCTCAATGAACCTCGACTTTCTCTCAGTCTCCGCCCTCTTTCAGAGCCACACACTCCATTTGATTTCCTCATTCATTCAGGCAGCAGGCGAGTTTTGGCGTAGCCTAGTTCTGCTGTCTGTCATTTAAAGAAATCATTAAAAAAAAAAAATAAATTTAAAAAAAAATCAGAGTCAGTATATTAGAAGTCCATTAGGCACAGTAAGTGGCGACTTTTTTTCACTAACATGGCATGTCCTTTTGATAACGATCCCGTGGATGAAGGTGCAGCATTACTGCGCAGAGAATTAAATATTCGTCGAGAGATGGTTATCAGACCACGCATAGATGTTCTAGCATTTCCAGCCATTATCTTTTTGAGCGGTACCGTTTCACGTCACAGTCCATCATCTACATACACAACCTAAGCCGTCTTTACATTTGCAACATTACCAATCGTAGTCATGCTCTCACATCCCAGCAGATATTGTGTGTTGCGCTGCGTATCTTTGCAAATGGTTTGCAAAAGTTTTTTGTACAATGTCGGAGCCAGCCACTGGCCTTCCTAAATTCTGGCTTAGGGCCAGCTCCTCTGCCTCCGTTAGAGGTGGCGGTGCTGGACCACCACCCGTTTTACGGGCATCTGCCTTCTTTCTGTTGGCTGAGTAGAAGTCTGTGTTAGTTTAAATAGGATTAATTATTTAACAGAACATGATGTAGATGAGAAGCATTTATGTGTGTGAAACCAGCATTATGTTGGGGATAAAACAACTGCACAGTCAAACAGCCACTTAATATTTACTTTACAATGTAAAACATGATCAAAATGAGGTACCCCCATGAGATTATGCCGAGGTCTCACCTGTTTGAACAATGTTTTTAAATTTCATCCTAAACTGCTGCCAAGTGCGCTTGGACCTAAATGAAATAAATTAATAGGCCACCATTCAAGCAGTTTTCCTCTGTAATATTATTGTGATTACAAAGGACTACATTTAAACTTACGCAATGACCGAGCAGCAGCCGTCTCCCTCTCTTTTGCAGCTGCAGCGGTGTTGCACTTCTTTCTGAAAACATGCTCAAACTCGTCGTATGAGCGAATTAAGATGTCTAGTTCTAGGGGGGCGAAAAACGCAGCCATCCTCTTCCCCGTTGCCATGGTGACTGGTTGAATCGGGGCTCCATTGATGCTGGCTTTTTATAGTTGTGGTGCACGCGCTTAACTCCAGGTGAAACTACTCCGAGTTGATTAAACTGACTCAAATCAGCTGTTCTGGAACCGGAAACTCAGAGTTTTCTATCTCAGAGTAGATCAACTCAGAGTTCAGGATTAGACTCAGAGTTTGTTGAACCTGCTTTGTGAAACGGACCCCTGAGCTGTTTTCAGACAGTGCAAGGGGAAATTAACGTCACATCCTCAATCACCTACTCTGCCTGCTGCAGGGGCTGCTGCATTGAAATGTGGTAGGGGGCGCTATGGAGCCAGTTTTCATCACTGACTGAATATTGGTATTTAGACGTGTTCAGGCTGGGAGTCTTATCAAACATGTAAAGTTTGGTGTAGACTCCAGCATTTACACTAAACTTATAGCAATTTCGCCTGTCATGGCGAAACATCAAAACTCAACGCCACGCCACGGCCACACGCTTCAATGCTAAGTAAATGTTTTGATAACTTTTGATCACACACTATTGTAGATGACACACACTGATTTTGAAGTCGTTACCATGAATTCTGTAGGAGGAGTTCGTTAAAATACAAGGTATGCCAAATGGTCAAAAAAACGCGAAAAATGACCACTTTTATCAAGATGGCCGACTTCCTGTAGGACTTACGATATGGCTCCAAGAGGCTTTTTTGTGCGTCTTGACATGATACATTAGCCTCCCGAATTTCATTTTCCTAGGTTAATCTGGAAGGCGGGGCTACAATTTTGAAATTTTCAAGGGGGCGCTGTTGAGCCATATTGTCACGTCTATGCAAATGACCTATCCAGGATTTTAGCTGGTGTCGCTCCAGACATGTGTGCCAAGTTTCGTGACTGTAGACCCATCCCTTATCCCTAAAATACAGCATCGTATTTCATGGCGAAGGATGTGTCGCCATGGCAACGGCGTTTGGTCATGGGTCACGACCTACCCAATGTAGCATCACCAAGGTCTTACATCTTAGCTGAGTCAATTTCAGATGCATCGGCCAAATTTCCTAGGAGTAATACAACAAAGAACGACGCATGATACTTCCTGTTGCCAGTAGGTGGCGCTATGACTCTCACTAAATATGGGCCTGAAAATGTGTTCAGACCGGGACTCTTAACAAGCATATGAAATTTGGAAAAGATCAGACCATGTGGAGTCAAGTTATAAGGCTTTGAAATTTCATGGCGAGACATCGAAATTCGCCGCGTCGTCATGGCAACACCTTTCCACGAAAAGTCACCAACTTCATAATACACCATCTCCAAGGTCTTTAGGCTATTCTGAGTAAATTTGAGGTGGATCCCATCACCGTGCCACCCACAGAGCGTCAAAGTGTAAAACATGTAACTTCCTGTTGCCAGTAGGTGGCGCTATGACTTACATCCAATATTGACACATGGATGTGTTCAGGACGGGACTCTTTCCAAGCACAAAAGGTTTGGGTCTCTTAGGATCGTGCATGCCGGAGTTATGGCTGTTTGAATTTTCACGGCGAAGGATCGAAATTCGCCGCCCGACCACACCCCCTCAACAATGTCGAAAACTCACCGTTTTGATAACTTTTCATCTCCCAGGTCTGTAGATGATACTGACCGAATTTCAAGTTGCTCAGGTCAAATCCCTAGGAGGAGTTCGTTAAAGTACGCGGGCTAAAAACGGCAAAATTGGCCTGAAAAACGCAACTTTGAACCAAAATGGCCGACTTCCTGTTGGACTTAGGGTATGGCTCCAAGAGACTTTTTGGTGCGTCTGGTCATGATATATAAGCACACCAAATTTCATTGTTCTACGACCATCTGTATCGTGGGGCTCGCTTTTCTTAATTTTCTAGGTGGCGCTGTCGAGCCATTTTTCCCCGCATTTTTTGCGAGACGCATAAAATCTGCGATTTTCACCAGAACTGACGCGCACGCCAATTTCGGTGAGTTTTGGTACACGTTTGTAGAAGTTATTTGAGGTCAAAGAGTCGCAATAATAATAATAATAATAAGAATAATAATAATAATAATAATAATAATAATAATAATAATTCCTTTGGAAACAAGAGGGCTTCGCGCTGGTCAGCGCTCGGGCCCTAATAATAATAATAATAATAATAATAATTCCTTTGGAAACAAGAGGGCTTCGCGCTGGTCAGCGCTCGGGCCCTAATAATAATAATAATAATTAAAGCTGCAAGCAGCGATGATCGGGCCCTCGCGTCCTTGCGTATGTCGGGGCTCGGCGCTGGTGAAGAGCTTCTGTCAGGGGCATATAGATGTCCCCAGACCTGGGCTGTTTTCAGACAGTGCAAGGGGAGATTAACGTCACATCCTCAATCACCTACTCTGCCTGCTGCAGGGGCTGCTGCATTGAAATGTGGTAGGGGGCGCTATGGAGCCAGTTTTCATCACTGGCTGAATATTGCTATTTAGATGTGTTCAGGCTGGGAGTCTTATCAAACATGTAAAGTTTGGTGTAGACTCCAGCATTTACACTAAACTTATAGCAATTTCGCCTGTCATGGCGAAACATCAAAACTCAACGCCACGCCACGGCCACACGCTTCAATGATAACTAAATCTTTTGATAACTTTTGATCACACACTAGTGCAGATGACACACACTGATTTTGAAGTCGTTACGATGAATTCTGTAGGAGGAGTTCGTTAAAATACAAGGTATGCGAAATGGCCAAAAAAACGCGAAAAATGACCACTTTTATCAAGATGGCCGACTTCCTGTAGGACTTACAATATGGCTCCAAGAGGCTTTTTTGTGCATCTTGACATGATACATATACCTCCCGAATTTCAGTTTTGTACGTTAATCTGAAAGGCGGGGCTACAATTTTGAAATTTTCAAGGGGGCGCTGTTGAGCCATATTGTCATGTCTATGCAAATGACCTATCCAGGATTTTAGCTGGTGTCGCTCCAGACATGTGTGCCAAGTTTCGTGACTGTAGACCCATCCTTTATCCCTAAAATACAGCATCGTATTTCATGGCGAAGGATGTGTCGCCATGGCAACGGCGTTTGGTCATGGGTCATGACCTGCCCAATGTAGCATCACCAAGGTCTTACATCTTAGCTGAGTCAATTTCAGATGCATCGGCCAAATTTCCTAGGAGTAATACAACAAAGAACGACGCATGATACTTCCTGTTGCCAGTAGGTGGCGCTATGACTCTCACTAAATATGGGCCTGAAAATGTGTTCAGACCGGGACTCTTAACAAGAATATGAAATTTGGAAAAGATCAGACCATGTGGAGTCAAGTTATAAGGCTTTGAAATTTCATGGCGAGACATCGAAATTCGCCGCGTCGTCATGGCAACACCTTTCCACGAAAAGTCACCAACTTCATAATGTACCATCTCCAAGGTCTTAAGGCTATTCTGAGTAAATTTGAGGTGGATCCCATCACCGTGCCACCCACAGAGCGTCAAAGTGTAAAACATGTAACTTCCTGTTGCCAGTAGGTGGCACTATGACTTACATCCAATATTGACACATGGATGTGTTCAGGACGGGACTCTTTCCAAGCACAAAAGGTTTGGGTCTCTTAGGATCATGTATGCCGGAGTTATGGCTGTTTGAATTTTCACGGCGAAGGATCGAAATTCGCCGCCCGACCACACCCCCTAAACAATGTCGAAAACTCACCGTTTTGATAACTTTTCATCTCCCAGGTCTGTAGATGATACTGACCGAATTTCAAGTTGCTCAGGTCAAATCCCTAGGAGGAGTTCGTTAAAGTACGCGGGCTAAAAACGGCGAAATTGGCCTGAAAATCGCGACTTTGAACCAAAATGGCCGACTTCCTGTTGGATTTAGGGTATGGCTCCAAGAGAGTTTTTGGTGCGTCTGGTCATGATATATAAGCACACCAAATTTAATTGTTCTACGACCATCTGTATCGTGGGGCTCGCTTTTCTTAATTTTCTAGGTGGCGCTGTTGAGCCATTTTTCCCCGCATTTTTTGCGAGACGCATAAAATCTGCGATTTTCACCAGAACTGACGCGCACGCCAATTTCGGTGAGTTTTGGTACACGTTTGTAGAAGTTATTTGAGGTCAAAGAGTCGCAATAATAATAATAATAATAATAATAATAATAATAATAATAATAATAATAATAATAATAATAATAATAATAATTCCTTTGGAAACAAGAGGGCTTCGCGCTGGTCAGCGCTCGGGCCCTAATAATAATAATAATAATTCCTTTGGAAACAAGAGGGCTTCGCGCTGGTCAGCGCTCGGGCCCTAATAATAAGAATAATAATTAAAGCTGCAAGCAGCGATGATCGGGCCCTCGCGTCCTTGCGTATGTCGGGGCTCGGCGCTGGTGAAGGGCTTCTGTCACGGGCATATAGATGTCCCCAGACCTGGGGTCCGTTTTACAAAGCAGGTTTAGTGAAAACTCAGAGTCTGTTAACCCTGAAATGAGGGAAACTCTGAGTTTTCCGTTTCAAAAAGGGAGGTAACTCAAACCAGAGAAAGAGGGATAACTCTAGCCTGTTTCAGAGAGAGGGGTAACTTAAGCTCTCGGTCAGTTACCGTAGCAACAGACTCTATGAATCTAACCTGGTCGGGACCAGGTTTTTATCAATGAACCTCGACTTTCTCTCAGTCTCCGCCCTCTTTCAGAGCCACACACTCCATTTGATTTCCTCATTCATTCAGGCAGCAGGCGAGTTTTGGCGTAGCCTAGTTCTGCCGTCTGTCATTTAAAGAAATCATTAAAAAAAATAAATAAATTAAAAAAAAAAATCAGAGTCAGTATATTAGAAGTCCATTAGGCACAGTAAGTGGCGACTTTTTTTCACTAACATGGCATGTCCTTTTGATAACGATCCCGTGGATGAAGGTGCAGCATTACTGCGCAGAGAATTAAATATTCGTCGAGAGATGGTTATCAGACCACGCATAGATGTTCTAGCATTTCCAGCCATTATCTTTTTGAGCGGTACCATTTCACGTCACAGTCCATCATCTACATACACAACCTAAGCCGTCTTTACATTTGCAACATTACCAATCGTAGTCATGCTCTCACATCCCAGCAGATATTGTGTGTTGCGCTGCGTTTCTTTGCAAATGGTTTGCAAAAGTTTTTTGTACAATGTCGGAGCCAGCCACTGGCCTTCCTAAATTCTGGCTTAGGGCCAGCTCCTCTGCCTCCGTTAGAGGTGGCGGTGCTGGACCACCACCCGTTTTACGGACATCTGCCTTCTTTCTGTTGGCTGAGTAGAAGTCTGTGTTAGTTTAAATAGGATTAATTATTTAACAGAACATGATGTAGATGAGAAGACATTTATGTGTGTGAAACCAGCATTATGTTGGGGATAAAACAACTGCACAGTCAAACAGCCACTTAATATTTACTTTACAATGTAAAACATGATCAAAATGAGGTACCCCCATGAGATTATGCCGAGGTCTCACCTGTTTGAACAATGTTTTTAAATTTCATCCTAAACTGCTGCCAAGTGCGCTTGGACCTAAATGAAATAAATTAATAGGCCACCATTCAAGCAGTTTTCCTCTGTAATATTATTGTGATTACAAAGGACTACATTTAAACTTACGCAATGACCGAGCAGCAGCCGTCTCCCTCTCTTTTGCAGCTGCAGCGGTGTTGCACTTCTTTCTGAAAACATGCTCAAACTCGTCGTATGAGCGAATTAAGATGTCTAGTTCTAGGGGGGCGAAAAACGCAGCCATCCTCTTCCCCGTTGCCATGGTGACTCGTTGAATCGGGGCTCCATTGATGCTGGCTTTTTATAGTTGTGGTGCACGCGCTTAACTCCAGGTGAAACTACTCCGAGTTGATTAAACTGACTCAAATCAGCTGTTCTGGAACCGGAAACTCAGAGTTTTCTATCTCAGAGTAGATCAACTCAGAGTTCAGGATTAGACTCAGAGTTTGTTGAACCTGCTTTGTGAAACGGACCCCTGAGCTGTTTTCAGACAGTGCAAGGGGAAATTAACGTCACATCCTCAATCACCTACTCTGCCTGCTGCAGGGGCTGCTGCATTGAAATGTGGTAGGGGGCGCTATGGAGCCAGTATTCATCACTGACTGAATATTGCTATTTAGACATGTTCAGGCTGGGAGTCTTATCAAACATGTAAAGTTTGGTGTAGACTCCAGCATTTACACTAAACTTATAGCAATTTCGCCTGTCATGGCGAAACATCAAAACTCAACGCCACGCCACGGCCACACGCTTCAATGCTAAGTAAATGTTTTGATAACTTTTGATCACACACTAGTGTAGATGACACACACTGATTTTGAAGTCGTTACCATGAATTCTGTCGGAGGAGTTCGTTAAAATACAAGGTATGCCAAATGGTCAAAAAAACGCGAAAAATGACCACTTTTATCAAGATGGCCGACTTCCTGTAGGACTTACGATATGGCTCCAAGAGGCTTTTTTGTGCGTCTTGACATGATACATTAGCCTCCCGAATTTCATTTTCCTAGGTTCATCTGGAAGGCGGGGCTACAATTTTGAAATTTTCAAGGGGGCGCTGTTGAGCCATATTGTCACGTCTATGCAAATGACCTATCCAGGATTTTAGCTGGTGTCGCTCCAGACATGTGTGCCAAGTTTCGTGACTGTAGACCCATCCCTTATCCCTAAAATACACCATCGTATTTCATGGCGAAGGATGTGTCGCCATGGCAACGGCGTTTGGTCATGGGTCATGACCTACCCAATGTAGCATCACCAAGGTCTTACATCTTAGCTGAGTCAATTTCAGATGCATCGGCCAAATTTCCTAGGAGTAATACAACAAAGAACGACGCATGATACTTCCTCTTGCCAGTAGGTGGCGCTATGACTCTCACTAAATATGGGCCGGAAAATGTGTTCAGACCGGGACTCTTAACAAGCATATGAAATTTGGAAAAGATCAGACCATGTGGAGTCAAGTTATAAGGCTTTGAAATTTCATGGCGAGACATCGAAATTCGCCGCGTCGTCATGGCAACACCTTTCCACGAAAAGTCACCAACTTCATAATATACCATCTCCAAGGTCTTTAGGCTATTCTGAGTAAATTTGAGGTGGATCCCATCACCGTGCCACCCACAGAGCGTCAAAGTGTAAAACATGTAACTTCCTGTTGCCAGTAGGTGGCGCTATGACTTACATCCAATATTGACACATGGATGTGTTCAGGACGGGACTCTTTCCAAGCACAAAAGGTTTGGGTCTCTTAGGATCGTGCATGCCGGAGTTATGGCTGTTTGAATTTTCACGGCGAAGGATCGAAATTCGCCGCCCGACCACACCCCCTCAACAATGTCGAAAACTCACCGTTTTGATAACTTTTCATCTCCCAGGTCTGTAGATGATACTGACCGAATTTCAAGTTGCTCAGGTCAAATCCCTAGGAGGAGTTCGTTAAAGTACGCGGGCTAAAAACGGCAAAATTGGCCTGGAAATCGCAACTTTGAACCAAAATGGCCGACTTCCTGTTGGATTTAGGGTATGGCTCCAAGAGACTTTTTGGTGCGTCTGGTCATGATATATAAGCACACCAAATTTCATTGTTCTACGACCATCTGTATCGTGGGGCTCGCTTTTCTTAATTTTCTAGGTGGCGCTGTCGAGCCATTTTTCCCCGCATTTTTTGCGAGACGCATAAAATCTGCGATTTTCACCAGAACTGACGCGCACGCCAATTTCGGTGAGTTTTGGTACACGTTTGTAGAAGTTATTTGAGGTCAAAGAGTCGCAATAATAATAATAATAAGAATTAAAGCTGCAAGCAGCGATGATCGGGCCCTCGCACCCCAGCGCATGTCGAAGTGACGCTCAGTCGAAGGGCTTTTGTCAGTGACTTGTTGTGTAAAGTTTGAGGCAGATCCAACCGTGTACACTCAAGTTATATCAATTTCCTCTGTCATGGCGAAACATCAAAAGTCAACGCCACGCCACGGCCAAACCATCATGATCATACACTAGTCTAGATGACACACACTGATTTTTAAGTCCTTACCATGGATTCTGTAGGAGGAGTTCTTTAAAATACAAGGTATGCGAAATGGCCAAGAAAAGGCCAAAATGTACCATTTTTTTCAAGATGGCCGACTTCCTGTTCCACTTACAATAAGGCTTCAAGAGGCTTTTTTGTGCGTGTTGACATTATACATGTGCCCTGTGAATTTCATCTTTCTACGTTAATCTGGAAGGCGGGGCTGCAATTTTGAAATTTTAAAGGGGGCGCTGTTGAGCCATTTTGCCACGCCCATTCAAAGTGACCACATAGGATTTTAGCTGACATCACTCTAGACATGTGTGTCAAGTTTCATGACTGTAGAGCAATCCCTTCTCCCTGAAAAACAGTATCGTATTTCATGGCGAAGGATGTGTCGCCATGGTAACAGCATTCAGTTTTGGGTCATGAGCTGCCAAATGTAGCATCACCAAGGTCTTGTTTATTAGCTGACAAGCATATGAAATTTGGAAAAGATCAGACCACGTGGAGTCAAGTTATAAGGCATTGAAATTTCATGGCGTCACATCGAAATTCGCCGCGTCGCCATGGCAACACCTTTCAACGAAGGGTCACCAACTTCATAATATAAGATCTCCAAGGTCTTGAGGCTATTCTCAGTAAATTTCAGCTGGATTCCATCACCGTGCTGCCCACAGGGCGTCAGAGCGTAAAACATGTAACTTCCTGTTGCCAGGAGGTGGCGCTATGACTCATATCCTGTATTGTCACATGGACCCGTTCAGGGCAGGACTCTTATGAAGCACAAAAGGTTTGGCTCTCTTAGGATCATGTATGCCGGAGTTATAGCCGTTTCATTTTTTAAAGGGGGCGCTGTTGAGCCATTTTGCCACGCCCATTCAAAGCGACCACATAGGATTTTAGCTGACATCACTCTAGACATGTGTGTCAAGTTTCATGACTGTAGAGCAATCCCTTCTCCCTGAAAAACAGTATCGTATTTCATGGCGAAGGATGTGTCGCCATGGTAACAGCATTCAGTTTTGGGTCATGAGCTGCCAAATGTAGCATCACCAAGGTCTTGTTTATTAGCTGACTTAATTTCAGGTGCATCAGCCAAATTTCCTAGGAGTAATTAGACAAAGTACGACACATGATACTTCCTGTTGCCAGTAGGTGGCGCTATGACTTTGGCTAAATATGAGACTGAACATGTGTTCAGATCGGGACTCTTAACAAGCATATGAAATTTGGAAAAGATCAGACCACGTGGAGTCAAGTTATAAGGCATTGAAATTTCATGGCGTCACATCGAAATTGGCCGCGTCGCCATGGCAACACCTTTCAACGAAGGGTCACCAACTTCATAATATAAGATCTCCAAGGTCTTGAGGCTATTCTCAGTAAATTTCAGCTGGATTCCATCACCGTGCTGCCCACAGGGCGTCAGAGCGTAAAACATGTAACTTCCTGTTGCCAGGAGGTGGCGCTATGACTCATATCCTGTATTGTCACATGGACCCGTTCAGGGCGGGACTCTTATGAAGCACAAAAGGTTTGGCTCTCTTAGGATCATGTATGCCGGAGTTATAGCCGTTTCATTTTTCATGGCGAAGGATCGAAATTCGCCGCCCAGCCACGCCCCCTAGGAAAGACTAATGAGAATTGTTTTAATAACTTTTAATCTCCTATGCCTGTAGATGATACGGACCGAATTTGAAAGTCCTGGGGTCAAATCTCTAGGAGGAGTTCGTTAAAGTATGCGGGCTGGAAATGACAAAATTTCAACTTTGATACAAAATGGCCGACTTCCTGTTGGAGTTAGGCTATGTGTCCTTGGGACTTTTTGGTGCGTCTGGTCATGATACATATGCATACCGAATTTCGTTCTCCTACGACAATCTGTATCGAGGGGGTCAATTCTAGGTGGCGCTGTCGAGCCATTTTGTCCCGCTTTATTTCGAGACCCATAAAATATCGCAATTTTCGCCAGTCCTGACATCTGTGCAAATTTTCATGAGTTTTCGTGCATGTTTAGGCCCTCAAAAATGCGTTTGTTTCGGAGGAATAATAATAATAATAATAACTCCTTCAGTTTCAATAGGGCTTCGCACCGGTCGGTGCTCGGGCCCTAATAATAATTAAAGCTGCAAGCAGCGATGATCGGGCCCTCGCGTCCTTGCGTATGTCGGGGCTCGGCGCTGGTGAAGAGCTTCTGTCAGGGGCATATAGATGTCCCCAGACCTGGGCTGTTTTCAGACAGTGCAAGGGGAGATTAACGTCACATCCTCAATCACCTACTCTGCCTGCTGCAGGGGCTGCTGCATTGAAATGTGGTAGGGGGCGCTATGGAGCCAGTTTTCATCACTGGCTGAATATTGCTATTTAGATGTGTTCAGGCTGGGAGTCTTATCAAACATGTAAAGTTTGGTGTAGACTCCAGCATTTACACTAAACTTATAGCAATTTCGCCTGTCATGGCGAAACATCAAAACTCAACGCCACGCCACGGCCACACGCTTCAATGATAACTAAATCTTTTGATAACTTTTGATCGCACACTAGTGCAGATGACACACACTGATTTTGAAGTCGTTACGATGAATTCTGTAGGAGGAGTTCGTTAAAATACAAGGTATGCGAAATGGCCAAAAAAACGCGAAAAATGACCACTTTTATCAAGATGGCCGACTTCCTGTAGGACTTACAATATGGCTCCAAGAGGCTTTTTTGTGCATCTTGACATGATACATATACCTCCCGAATTTCAGTTTTGTACGTTAATCTGAAAGGCGGGGCTACAATTTTGAAATTTTCAAGGGGGCGCTGTTGAGCCATATTGTCATGTCTATGCAAATGACCTATCCAGGATTTTAGCTGGTGTCGCTCCAGACATGTGTGCCAAGTTTCGTGACTGTAGACCCATCCTTTATCCCTAAAATACAGCATCGTATTTCATGGCGAAGGATGTGTCGCCATGGCAACGGCGTTTGGTCATGGGTCATGACCTGCCCAATGTAGCATCACCAAGGTCTTACATCTTAGCTGAGTCAATTTCAGATGCATCGGCCAAATTTCCTAGGAGTAATACAACAAAGAACGACGCATGATACTTCCTGTTGCCAGTAGGTGGCGCTATGACTCTCACTAAATATGGGCCTGAAAATGTGTTCAGACCGGGACTCTTAACAAGAATATGAAATTTGGAAAAGATCAGACCATGTGGAGTCAAGTTATAAGGCTTTGAAATTTCATGGCGAGACATCGAAATTCGCCGCGTCGTCATGGCAACACCTTTCCACGAAAAGTCACCAACTTCATAATGTACCATCTCCAAGGTCTTAAGGCTATTCTGAGTAAATTTGAGGTGGATCCCATCACCGTGCCACCCACAGAGCGTCAAAGTGTAAAACATGTAACTTCCTGTTGCCAGTAGGTGGCACTATGACTTACATCCAATATTGACACATGGATGTGTTCAGGACGGGACTCTTTCCAAGCACAAAAGGTTTGGGTCTCTTAGGATCATGTATGCCGGAGTTATGGCTGTTTGAATTTTCACGGCGAAGGATCGAAATTCGCCGCCCGACCACACCCCCTAAACAATGTCGAAAACTCACCGTTTTGATAACTTTTCATCTCCCAGGTCTGTAGATGATACTGACCGAATTTCAAGTTGCTCAGGTCAAATCCCTAGGAGGAGTTCGTTAAAGTACGCGGGCTAAAAACGGCGAAATTGGCCTGAAAATCGCGACTTTGAACCAAAATGGCCGACTTCCTGTTGGATTTAGGGTATGGCTCCAAGAGAGTTTTTGGTGCGTCTGGTCATGATATATAAGCACACCAAATTTAATTGTTCTACGACCATCTGTATCGTGGGGCTCGCTTTTCTTAATTTTCTAGGTGGCGCTGTTGAGCCATTTTTCCCCGCATTTTTTGCGAGACGCATAAAATCTGCGATTTTCACCAGAACTGACGCGCACGCCAATTTCGGTGAGTTTTGGTACACGTTTGTAGAAGTTATTTGAGGTCAAAGAGTCGCAATAATAATAATAATAATAATAATAATAATAATAATAATAATAATAATAATAATAATAATTCCTTTGGAAACAAGAGGGCTTCGCGCTGGTCAGCGCTCGGGCCCTAATTAAAGCTGCAAGCAGCGATGATCGGGCCCTCGCGTCCTTGCGTATGTCGGGGCTCGGCGCTGGTGAAGGGCTTCTGTCACGGGCATATAGATGTCCCCTGACCTGGGGTCCGTTTTACAAAGCAGGTTTAGTGAAAACTCAGAGTCTGTTAACCCTGAAATGAGGGAAACTCTGAGTTTTCCGTTTCAAAAAGGGAGGTAACTCAAACCAGAGAAAGAGGGATAACTCTAGCCTGTTTCAGAGAGAGGGGTAACTTAAGCTCTCGGTCAGTTACCGTAGCAACAGACTCTATGAAGCTAACCTGGTCGGGACCAGGTTTTTCTCAATGAACCTCGACTTTCTCTCAGTCTCCGCCCTCTTTCAGAGCCACACACTCCATTTGATTTCCTCATTCATTCAGGCAGCAGGCGAGTTTTGGCGTAGCCTAGTTCTGCCGTCTGTCATTTAAAACAATCATTAAAAAAAATAAATAAATTAAAAAAAAAATCAGAGTCAGTATATTAGAAGTCCATTAGGCACAGTAAGTGGCGACTTTTTTTCACTAACATGGCATGTCCTTTTGATAACGATCCCGTGGATGAAGGTGCAGCATTACTGCGCAGAGAATTAAATATTCGTCGAGAGATGGTTATCAGACCACGCATAGATGTTCTAGCATTTCCAGCCGTTATCTTTTTGAGCGGTACCATTTCACGTCACAGTCCATCATCTACATACACAACCTAAGCCGTCTTTACATTTGCAACATTACCAATCGTAATCATGCTCTCACATCCCAGCAGATATTGTGTGTTGCGCTGCGTTTCTTTGCAAACGGAAGTTTTTTTGTACAGTGTCGGGGCCAGCCACTGGCCTTCCTATGTTCTGGCTTAGGGCCAGCTCCTCTGCCTCCGTTAGAGGTGGCGGTGCTGGACCACCACCCGTTTTACAGACATCTGCCTTCTTTCTGTTGGCTGAGTAGAAGTCTGTGTTAGTTTAAATAGGATTAATTATTTAACAGAACATGATGTAGATGAGAAGACATTTATGTGTGTGAAACCAGCATTATGTTGGGGATAAAACAACTGCACAGTCAAACAGCCACTTAATATTTACTTTACAATGTAAAACATGATCAAAATGAGGTACCCCCATGAGATTATGCCGAGGTCTCACCTGTTTGAACAATGTTTTTAAATTTCATCCTAAACTGCTGCCAAGTGCGCTTGGACCTAAATGAAATAAATTAATAGGCCACCATTCAAGCAGTTTTCCTCTGTAATATTATTGTGATTACAAAGGACTACATTTAAACTTACGCAATGACCGAGCAGCAGCCGTCTCCCTCTCTTTTGCAGCTGCAGCGGTGTTGCACTTCTTTCTGAAAACATGCTCAAACTCGTCGTATGAGCGAATTAAGATGTCTAGTTCTAGGGGGGCGAAAAACGCAGCCATCCTCTTCCCCGTTGCCATGGTGACTGGTTGAATTGGGGCTCCATTGATGCTGGCTTTTTATAGTTGTGGTGCACGCGCTTAACTCCAGGTGAAACTACTCCGAGTTGATTAAACTGACTCAAATCAGCTGTTCTGGAACCGGAAACTCAGAGTTTTCTATCTCAGAGTAGATCAACTCAGAGTTCAGGATTAGACTCAGAGTTTGTTGAACCTGCTTTGTGAAACGGACCCCTGAGCTGTTTTCAGACAGTGCAAGGGGAAATTAACGTCACATCCTCAATCACCTACTCTGCCTGCTGCAGGGGCTGCTGCATTGAAATGTCGTAGGGGGCGCTATGGAGCCAGTTTTCATCACTGACTGAATATTGCTATTTAGACGTGTTCAGGCTGGGAGTCTTATCAAACATGTAAAGTTTGGTGTAGACTCCAGCATTTACACTAAACTTATAGCAATTTCGCCTGTCATGGCGAAACATCAAAACTCAACGCCACGCCACGGCCACACGCTTCAATGCTAAGTAAATGTTTTGATAACTTTTGATCACACACTAGTGTAGATGACACACACTGATTTTGAAGTCGTTACCATGAATTCTGTAGGAGGAGTTCGTTAAAATACAAGGTATGCCAAATGGTCAAAAAAACGCGAAAAATGACCACTTTTATCAAGATGGCCGACTTCCTGTAGGACTTACGATATGGCTCCAAGAGGCTTTTTTGTGCGTCTTGACATGATACATTAGCCTCCCGAATTTCATTTTCCTAGGTTCATCTGGAAGGCGGGGCTACAATTTTGAAATTTTCAAGGGGGCGCTGTTGAGCCATATTGTCACGTCTATGCAAATGACCTATCCAGGATTTTAGCTGGTGTCGCTCCAGACATGTGTGCCAAGTTTCGTGACTGTAGACCCATCCCTTATCCCTAAAATACAGCATCGTATTTCATGGCGAAGGATGTGTCGCCATGGCAACGGCGTTTGGTCATGGGTCACGACCTACCCAATGTAGCATCACCAAGGTCTTACATCTTAGCTGAGTCAATTTCAGATGCATCGGCCAAATTTCCTAGGAGTAATACAACAAAGAACGACGCATGATACTTCCTGTTGCCAGTAGGTGGCGCTATGACTCTCACTAAATATGGGCCTGACAATGTGTTCAGACCGGGACTCTTAACAAGCATATGAAATTTGGAAAAGATCAGACCATGTGGAGTCAAGTTATAAGGCTTTGAAATTTCATGGCGAGACATCGAAATTCGCCGCGTCGTCATGGCAACACCTTTCCACGAAAAGTCACCAACTTCATAATATACCATCTCCAAGGTCTTTAGGCTATTCTGAGTAAATTTGAGGTGGATCCCATCACCGTGCCACCCACAGAGCGTCAAAGTGTAAAACATGTAACTTCCTGTTGCCAGTAGGTGGCGCTATGACTTACATCCAATATTGACACATGGATGTGTTCAGGACGGGACTCTTTCCAAGCACAAAAGGTTTGGGTCTCTTAGGATCGTGCATGCCGGAGTTATGGCTGTTTGAATTTTCACGGCGAAGGATCGAAATTCGCCGCCCGACCACACCCCCTCAACAATGTCGAAAACTCACCGTTTTGATAACTTTTCATCTCCCAGGTCTGTAGATGATACTGACCGAATTTCAAGTTGCTCAGGTCAAATCCCTAGGAGGAGTTTGTTAAAGTACGCGGGCTAAAAACGGCAAAATTGGCCTGAAAATCGCAACTTTGAACCAAAATGGCCGACTTCCTGTTGGATTTAGGGTATGGCTCCAAGAGAGTTTTTGGTGCATCTGGTCATGATATATAAGCACACCAAATTTCATTGTTCTACGACCATCTGTATCGTGGGGCTCGCTTTTCTTAATTTTCTAGGTGGCGCTGTCGAGCCATTTTTCCCCGCATTTTTTGCGAGACGCATAAAATCTGCGATTTTCACCAGAACTGACGCGCACGCCAATTTCGGTGAGTTTTGGTACACGTTTGTAGAAGTTATTTGAGGTCAAAGAGTCGCAATAATAATAATAATAAGAATTAAAGCTGCAAGCAGCGATGATCGGGCCCTCGCGTCCTTGCGTATGTCGGGGCTCGGCGCTGGTGAAGGGCTTCTGTCACGGGCATATAGATGTCCCCAGACCTGGGGTCCGTTTTACAAAGCAGGTTTAGTGAAAACTCAGAGTCTGTTAACCCTGAAATGAGGGAAACTCTGAGTTTTCCGTTTCAAAAAGGGAGGTAACTCAAACCAGAGAAAGAGGGATAACTCTAGCCTGTTTCACAGAGAGGGGTAACTTAAGCTCTCGGTCAGTTACCGTAGCAACAGACTCTATGAATCTAACCTGGTCGGGACCAGGTTTTTCTCAATGAACCTCGACTTTCTCTCAGTCTCCGCCCTCTTTCAGAGCCACACACTCCATTTGATTTCCTCATTCATTCAGGCAGCAGGCGAGTTTTGGCGTAGCCTAGTTCTGCCGTCTGTCATTTAAAGAAATCATTAAAAAAAATAAATAAATTTAAAAAAAAATCAGAGTCAGTATATTAGAAGTCCATTAGGCACAGTAAGTGGTGACTTTTTTTCACTAACATGGCATGTCCTTTTGATAACGATCCCGTGGATGAAGGTGCAGCATTACTGCGCAGAGAATTAAATATTTGTCGAGAGATGGTTATCAGACCACGCATAGATGTTCTAGCATTTCCAGCCATTATCTTTTTGAGCGGTACCATTTCACGTCACAGTCCATCATCTACATACACAACCTAAGCCGTCTTTACATTTGCAACATTACCAATCGTAGTCATGCTCTCACATCCCAGCAGATATTGTGTGTTGCGCTGCGTTTCTTTGCAAATGGTTTGCAAAAGTTTTTTGTACAATGTCGGAGCCAGCCACTGGCCTTCCTAAATTCTGGCTTAGGGCCAGCTCCTCTGCCTCCGTTAGAGGTGGCGGTGCTGGACCACCACCCGTTTTACGGACATCTGCCTTCTTTCTGTTGGCTGAGTAGAAGTCTGTGTTAGTTTAAATAGGATTAATTATTTAACAGAACATGATGTAGATGAGAAGACATTTATGTGTGTGAAACCAGCATTATGTTGGGGATAAAACAACTGCACAGTCAAACAGCCACTTAATATTTACTTTACAATGTAAAACATGATCAAAATGAGGTACCCCCATGAGATTATGCCGAGGTCTCACCTGTTTGAACAATGTTTTTAAATTTCATCCTAAACTGCTGCCAAGTGCGCTTGGACCTAAATGAAATAAATTAATAGGCCACCATTCAAGCAGTTTTCCTCTGTAATATTATTGTGATTGCAAAGGACTACATTTAAACTTACGCAATGACCGAGCAGCAGCCGTCTCCCTCTCTTTTGCAGCTGCAGCGGTGTTGCACTTCTTTCTGAAAACATGCTCAAACTCGTCGTATGAGCGAATTAAGATGTCTAGTTCTAGGGGGGCGAAAAACGCAGCCATCCTCTTCCCCGTTGCCATGGTGACTGGTTGAATCGGGGCTCCATTGATGCTGGCTTTTTATAGTTGTGGTGCACGCGCTTAACTCCAGGTGAAACTACTCCGAGTTGATTAAACTGACTCAAATCAGCTGTTCTGGAACCGGAAACTCAGAGTTTTCTATCTCAGAGTAGATCAACTCAGAGTTCAGGATTAGACTCAGAGTTTGTTGAACCTGCTTTGTGAAACGGACCCCTGAGCTGTTTTCAGACAGTGCAAGGGGAAATTAACGTCACATCCTCAATCACCTACTCTGCCTGCTGCAGGGGCTGCTGCATTGAAATGTGGTAGGGGGCGCTATGGAGCCAGTTTTCATCACTGACTGAATATTGCTATTTAGACGTGTTCAGGCTGGGAGTCTTATCAAACATGTAAAGTTTGGTGTAGACTCCAGCATTTACACTAAACTTATAGCAATTTCGCCTGTCATGGCGAAACATCAAAACTCAACGCCACGCCACGGCCACACGCTTCAATGCTAAGTAAATGTTTTGATAACTTTTGATCACACACTAGTGTAGATGACACACACTGATTTTGAAGTCGTTACCATGAATTCTGTAGGAGGAGTTCGTTAAAATACAAGGTATGCCAAATGGTCAAAAAAACGCGAAAAATGACCACTTTTATCAAGATGGCCGACTTTCTGTAGGACTTACGATATGGCTCCAAGAGGCTTTTTTGTGCGTCTTGACATGATACATTAGCCTCCCGAATTTCATTTTCCTAGGTTCATCTGGAAGGCGGGGCTACAATTTTGAAATTTTCAAGGGGGCGCTGTTGAGCCATATTGTCACGTCTATGCAAATGACCTATCCAGGATTTTAGCTGGTGTCGCTCCAGACATGTGTGCCAAGTTTCGTGACTGTAGACCCATCCCTTATCCCTAAAATACACCATCGTATTTCATGGCGAAGGATGTGTCGCCATGGCAACGGCGTTTGGTCATGGGTCACGACCTACCCAATGTAGCATCACCAAGGTCTTACATCTTAGCTGAGTCAATTTCAGATGCATCGGCCAAATTTCCTAGGAGTAATACAACAAAGAACGACGCATGATACTTCCTGTTGCCAGTAGGTGGCGCTATGACTCTCACTAAATATGGGCCTGACAATGTGTTCAGACCGGGACTCTTAACAAGCATATGAAATTTGGAAAAGATCAGACCATGTGGAGTCAAGTTATAAGGCTTTGAAATTTCATGGCGAGACATCGAAATTCGCCGCGTCGTCATGGCAACACCTTTCCACGAAAAGTCACCAACTTCATAATATACCATCTCCAAGGTCTTTAGGTTATTCTGAGTAAATTTGAGGTGGATCCCATCACCGTGCCACCCACAGAGCGTCAAAGTGTAAAACATGTAACTTCCTGTTGCCAGTAGGTGGCGCTATGACTTACATCCAATATTGACACATGGATGTGTTCAGGACGGGACTCTTTCCAAGCACAAAAGGTTTGGGTCTCTTAGGATCGTGCATGCCGGAGTTATGGCTGTTTGAATTTTCACGGCGAAGGATCGAAATTCGCCGCCCGACCACACCCCCTCAACAATGTCGAAAACTCACCGTTTTGATAACTTTTCATCTCCCAGGTCTGTAGATGATACTGACCGAATTTCAAGTTGCTCAGGTCAAATCCCTAGGAGGAGTTCGTTAAAGTACGCGGGCTAAAAACGGCAAAATTGGCCTGAAAATGGCAACTTTGAACCAAAATGGCCGACTTCCTGTTGGATTTAGGGTATGGCTCCAAGAGAGTTTTTGGTGCGTCTGGTCATGATATATAAGCACACCAAATTTCATTGTTCTACGACCATCTGTATCGTGGGGCTCGCTTTTCTTAATTTTCTAGGTGGCGCTGTCGAGCCATTTTTCCCCGCATTTTTTGCGAGACGCATAAAATCTGCGATTTTCACCAGAACTGACGCGCACGCCAATTTTGGTGAGTTTTGGTACACGTTTGTAGAAGTTATTTGAGGTCAAAGAGTCGCAATAATAATAATAATAAGAATAATAATAATAATAATAATAATAATAATAATAATTCCTTTGGAAACAAGAGGGCTTCGCGCTGGTCAGCGCTCGGGCCCTAATTAAAGCTGCAAGCAGCGATGATCGGGCCCTCGCGTCCTTGCGTATGTCGGGGCTCGGCACTGGTGAAGGGCTTCTGTCACGGGCATATAGATGTCCCCAGACCTGGGGTCCGTTTTACAAAGCAGGTTTAGTGAAAACTCAGAGTTTGTTAACCCTGAAATGAGGGAAACTCTGAGTTTTCCGTTTCAAAAAGGGAGGTAACTCAAACCAGAGAAAGAGGGATAACTCTAGCCTGTTTCACAGAGAGGGGTAACTTAAGCTCTCGGTCAGTTACCGTAGCAACAGACTCTATGAATCTAACCTGGTCGGGACCAGGTTTTTCTCAATGAACCTCGACTTTCTCTCAGTCTCCGCCCTCTTTCAGAGCCACACACTCCATTTGATTTCCTCATTCATTCAGGCAGCAGGCGAGTTTTGGCGTAGCCTAGTTCTGCCGTCTGTCATTTAAAGAAATCATTAAAAAAAATAAATAAATTAAAAAAAAAATCAGAGTCAGTATATTAGAAGTCCATTAGGCACAGTAAGTGGCGACTTTTTTTCACTAACATGGCATGTCCTTTTGATAACGATCCCGTGGATGAAGGTGCAGCATTACTGCGCAGAGAATTAAATATTCGTCGAGAGATGGTTATCAGACCACGCATAGATGTTCTAGCATTTCCAGCCATTATCTTTTTGAGCGGTACCATTTCACGTCACAGTCCATCATCTACATACACAACCTAAGCCGTCTTTACATTTGCAACATTACCAATCGTAATCATGCTCTCACATCCCAGCAGATATTGTGTGTTGCGCTGCGTTTCTTTGCAAACGGAAGTTTTTTTGTACAGTGTCGGGGCCAGCCACTGGCCTTCCTATGTTCTGGCTTAGGGCCAGCTCCTCTGCCTCCGTTAGAGGTGGCGGTGCTGGACCACCACCCGTTTTACGGACATCTGCCTTCTTTCTGTTGGCTGAGTAGAAGTCTGTGTTAGTTTAAATAGGATTAATTATTTAACAGAACATGATGTAGATGAGAAGACATTTATGTGTGTGAAACCAGCATTATGTTGGGGATAAAACAACTGCACAGTCAAACAGCCACTTAATATTTACTTTACAATGTAAAACATGATCAAAATTAGGTTCCCCCATGAGATTATGCCGAGGTCTCACCTGTTTGAACAATGTTTTTAAATTTCATCCTAAACTGCTGCCAAGTGCGCTTGGACCTAAATGAAATAAATTAATAGGCCACCATTCAAGCAGTTTTCCTCTGTAATATTATTGTGATTGCAAAGGACTACATTTAAACTTACGCAATGACCGAGCAGCAGCCGTCTCCCTCTCTTTTGCAGCTGCAGCGGTGTTGCACTTCTTTCTGAAAACATGCTCAAACTCGTCGTATGAGCGAATTAAGATGTCTAGTTCTAGGGGGGCGAAAAACGCAGCCATCCTCTTCCCCGTTGCCATGGTGACTGGTTGAATCGGGGCTCCATTGATGCTGGCTTTTTATAGTTGTGGTGCACGCGCTTAACTCCAGGTGAAACTACTCCGAGTTGATTAAACTGACTCAAATCAGCTGTTCTGGAACCGGAAACTCAGAGTTTTCTATCTCAGAGTAGATCAACTCAGAGTTCAGGATTAGACTCAGAGTTTGTTGAACCTGCTTTGTGAAACGGACCCCTGAGCTGTTTTCAGACAGTGCAAGGGGAAATTAACGTCACATCCTCAATCACCTACTCTGCCTGCTGCAGGGGCTGCTGCATTGAAATGTGGTAGGGGGCGCTATGGAGCCAGTTTTCATCACTGACTGAATATTGCTAGTTAGACGTGTTCAGGCTGGGAGTCTTATCAAACATGTAAAGTTTGGTGTAGACTCCAGCATTTACACTAAACTTATAGCAATTTCGCCTGTCATGGCGAAACATCAAAACTCAACGCCACGCCACGGCCACACGCTTCAATGCTAAGTAAATGTTTTGATAACTTTTGATCACACACTAGTGTAGATGACACACACTGATTTTGAAGTCGTTACCATGAATTCTGTAGGAGGAGTTCGTTAAAATACAAGGTATGCCAAATGGTCAAAAAAACGCGAAAAATGACCACTTTTATCAAGATGGCCGACTTCCTGTAGGACTTACGATATGGCTCCAAGAGGCTTTTTTGTGCGTCTTGACATGATACATTAGCCTCCCGAATTTCATTTTCCTAGGTTCATCTGGAAGGCGGGGCTACAATTTTGAAATTTTCAAGGGGGCGCTGTTGAGCCATATTGTCACGTCTATGCAAATGACCTATCCAGGATTTTAGCTGGTGTCGCTCCAGACATGTGTGCCAAGTTTCGTGACTGTAGACCCATCCCTTATCCCTAAAATACACCATCGTATTTCATGGCGAAGGATGTGTCGCCATGGCAACGGCGTTTGGTCATGGGTCACGACCTACCAAAGGTAGCATCACCAAGGTCTTACATCTTAGCTGAGTCAATTTCAGATGCATCGGCCAAATTTCCTAGGAGTAATACAACAAAGAACGACGCATGATACTTCCTGTTGCCAGTAGGTGGCGGTATGACTCTCACTAAATATGGGCCTGACAATGTGTTCAGACCGGGACTCTTAACAAGCATATGAAATTTGGAAAAGATCAGACCATGTGGAGTCAAGTTATAAGGCTTTGAAATTTCATGGCGAGACATCGAAATTCGCCGCGTCGTCATGGCAACACCTTTCCACGAAAAGTCACCAACTTCATAATATACCATCTCCAAGGTCTTTAGGCTATTCTGAGTAAATTTGAGGTGGATCCCATCACCGTGCCACCCACAGAGCGTCAAAGTGTAAAACATGTAACTTCCTGTTGCCAGTAGGTGGCGCTATGACTTACATCCAATATTGACACATGGATGTGTTCAGGACGGGACTCTTTCCAAGCACAAAAGGTTTGGGTCTCTTAGGATCGTGCATGCCGGAGTTATGGCTGTTTGAATTTTCACGGCGAAGGATCGAAATTCGCCGCCCGACCACACCCCCTCAACAATGTCGAAAACTCACCGTTTTGATAACTTTTCATCTCCCAGGTCTGTAGATGATACTGACCGAATTTCAAGTTGCTCAGGTCAAATCCCTAGGAGGAGTTCGTTAAAGTACGCGAGCTAAAAACGGCAAAATTGGCCTGAAAATCGCAACTTTGAACCAAAATGGCTGACTTCCTGTTGGATTTAGGGTATGGCTCCAAGAGACTTTTTGGTGCGTCTGGTCATGATATATAAGCACACCAAATTTCATTGTTCTACGACCATCTGTATCGTGGGGCTCGCTTTTCTTAATTTTCTAGGTGGCGCTGTCGAGCCATTTTTCCCCGCATTTTTTGCGAGACGCATAAAATCTGCGATTTTCACCAGAACTGACGCGCACGCCAATTTCGGTGAGTTTTGGTACACGTTTGTAGAAGTTATTTGAGGTCAAAGAGTCGCAATAATAATAATAATAATAATAATAATAATAATAATAATAATAATAATAATAATAATAATTCCTTTGGAAACAAGAGGGCTTCGCGCTGGTCAGCGCTCGGGCCCTAATAATAATAATAATAATAATAATAATAATAATAATAATAATAATAATAATAATTCCTTTGGAAACAAGAGGGCTTCGCGCTGGTCAGCGCTCGGGCCCTAATAATAATAATAATAATAATAATAATAATAATTAAAGCTGCAAGCAGCGATGATCGGGCCCTCGCGTCCTTGCGTATGTCGGGGCTCGGCGCTGGTGAAGGGCTTCTGTCACGGGCATATAGATGTCCCCAGACCTGGGGTCCGTTTTACAAAGCAGGTTTAGTGAAAACTCAGAGTCTGTTAACCCTGAAATGAGGGAAACTCTGAGTTTTCCGTTTCAAAAAGGGAGGTAACTCAAACCAGAGAAAGAGGGATAACTCTAGCCTGTTTCACAGAGAGGGGTAACTTAAGCTCTCGGTCAGTTACCGTAGCAACAGACTCTATGAATCTAACCTGGTCGGGACCAGGTTTTTCTCAATGAACCTCGACTTTCTCTCAGTCTCCGCCCTCTTTCAGAGCCACACACTCCATTTGATTTCCTCATTCATTCAGGCAGCAGGCGAGTTTTGGCGTAGCCTAGTTCTGCCGTCTGTCATTTAAAGAAATCATTAAAAAAAAAAAATAAATTAAAAAAAAAATCAGAGTCAGTATATTAGAAGTCCATTAGGCACAGTAAGTGGCGACTTTTTTTCACTAACATGGCATGTCCTTTTGATAACGATCCCGTGGATGAAGGTGCAGCATTACTGCGCAGAGAATTAAATATTCGTCGAGAGATGGTTATCAGACCACGCATAGATGTTCTAGCATTTCCAGCCATTATCTTTTTGAGCGGTACCATTTCACGTCACAGTCCATCATCTACATACACAACCTAAGCCGTCTTTACATTTGCAACATTACCAATCGTAATCATGCTCTCACATCCCAGCAGATATTGTGTGTTGCGCTGCGTTTCTTTGCAAACGGAAGTTTTTTTGTACAGTGTCGGGGCCAGCCACTGGCCTTCCTATGTTCTGGCTTAGGGCCAGCTCCTCTGCCTCCGTTAGAGGTGGCGGTGCTGGACCACCACCCGTTTTACGGACATCTGCCTTCTTTCTGTTGGCTGAGTAGAAGTCTGTGTTAGTTTAAATAGGATTAATTATTTAACAGAACATGATGTAGATGAGAAGACATTTATGTGTGTGAAACCAGCATTATGTTGGGGATAAAACAACTGCACAGTCAAACAGCCACTTAATATTTACTTTACAATGTAAAACATGATCAAAATGAGGTTCCCCCATGAGATTATGCCGAGGTCTCACCTGTTTGAACAATGTTTTTAAATTTCATCCTAAACTGCTGCCAAGTGCGCTTGGACCTAAATGAAATAAATTAATAGGCCACCATTCAAGCAGTTTTCCTCTGTAATATTATTGTGATTACAAAGGACTACATTTAAACTTACGCAATGACCGAGCAGCAGCCGTCTCCCTCTCTTTTGCAGCTGCAGCGGTGTTGCACTTCTTTCTGAAAACATGCTCAAACTCGTCGTATGAGCGAATTAAGATGTCTAGTTCTAGGGGGGCGAAAAACGCAGCCATCCTCTTCCCCGTTGCCATGGTGACTGGTTGAATCGGGGCTCCATTGATGCTGGCTTTTTATAGTTGTGGTGCACGCGCTTAACTCCAGGTGAAACTACTCCGAGTTGATTAAACTGACTCAAATCAGCTGTTCTGGAACCGGAAACTCAGAGTTTTCTATCTCAGAGTAGATCAACTCAGAGTTCAGGATTAGACTCAGAGTTTGTTGAACCTGCTTTGTGAAACGGACCCCTGAGCTGTTTTCAGACAGTGCAAGGGGAAATTAACGTCACATCCTCAATCACCTACTCTGCCTGCTGCAGGGGCTGCTGCATTGAAATGTGGTAGGGGGCGCTATGGAGCCAGTTTTCATCACTGACTGAATATTGCTATTTAGACGTGTTCAGGCTGGGAGTCTTATCAAACATGTAAAGTTTGGTGTAGACTCCAGCATTTACACTAAACTTATAGCAATTTCGCCTGTCATGGCGAAACATCAAAACTCAACGCCACGCCACGGCCACACGCTTCAATGCTAAGTAAATGTTTTGATAACTTTTGATCACACACTAGTGTAGATGACACACACTGATTTTGAAGTCGTTACCATGAATTCTGTAGGAGGAGTTCGTTAAAATACAAGGTATGCCAAATGGTCAAAAAAACGCGAAAAATGACCACTTTTATCAAGATGGCCGACTTCCTGTAGGACTTACGATATGGCTCCAAGAGGCTTTTTTGTGCGTCTTGACATGATACATTAGCCTCCCGAATTTCATTTTCCTAGGTTCATCTGGAAGGCGGGGCTACAATTTTGAAATTTTCAAGGGGGCGCTGTTGAGCCATATTGTCACGTCTATGCAAATGACCTATCCAGGATTTTAGCTGGTGTCGCTCCAGACATGTGTGCCAAGTTTCGTGACTGTAGACCCATCCCTTATCCCTAAAATACAGCATCGTATTTCATGGCGAAGGATGTGTCGCCATGGCAACGGCGTTTGGTCATGGGTCACGACCTACCCAATGTAGCATCACCAAGGTCTTACATCTTAGCTGAGTCAATTTCAGATGCATCGGCCAAATTTCCTAGGAGTAATACAACAAAGAACGACGCATGATACTTCCTGTTGCCAGTAGGTGGCGCTATGACTCTCACTAAATATGGGCCTGACAATGTGTTCAGACCGGGACTCTTAACAAGCATATGAAATTTGGAAAAGATCAGACCATGTGGAGTCAAGTTATAAGGCTTTGAAATTTCATGGCGAGACATCGAAATTCGCCGCGTCGTCATGGCAACACCTTTCCACGAAAAGTCACCAACTTCATAATATACCATCTCCAAGGTCTTTAGGCTATTCTGAGTAAATTTGAGGTGGATCCCATCACCGTGCCACCCACAGAGCGTCAAAGTGTAAAACATGTAACTTCCTGTTGCCAGTAGGTGGCGCTATGACTTACATCCAATATTGACACATGGATGTGTTCAGGACGGGACTCTTTCCAAGCACAAAAGGTTTGGGTCTCTTAGGATCGTGCATGCCGGAGTTATGGCTGTTTGAATTTTCACGGCGAAGGATCGAAATTCGCCGCCCGACCACACCCCCTCAACAATGTCGAAAACTCACCGTTTTGATAACTTTTCATCTCCCAGGTCTGTAGATGATACTGACCGAATTTCAAGTTGCTCAGGTCAAATCCCTAGGAGGAGTTCGTTAAAGTACGCGAGCTAAAAACGGCAAAATTGGCCTGAAAATCGCAACTTTGAACCAAAATGGCCGACTTCCTGTTGGATTTAGGGTATGGCTCCAAGAGACTTTTTGGTGCGTCTGGTCATGATATATAAGCACACCAGATTTCATTGTTCTACGACCATCTGTATCGTGGGGCTCGCTTTTCTTAATTTTCTAGGTGGCGCTGTCGAGCCATTTTTCCCCGCATTTTTTGCGAGACGCATAAAATCTGCGATTTTCACCAGAACTGACGCGCACGCCAATTTCGGTGAGTTTTGGTACACGTTTGTAGAAGTTATTTGAGGTCAAAGAGTCGCAATAATAATAATAATTAAAGCTGCAAGCAGCGATGATCGGGCCCTCGCGTCCTTGCGTATGTCGGGGCTCGGCGCTGGTGAAGGGCTTCTGTCACGGGCATATAGATGTCCCCAGACCTGGGGTCCGTTTTACAAAGCAGGTTTAGTGAAAACTCAGAGTCTGTTAACCCTGAAATGAGGGAAACTCTGAGTTTTCCGTTTCAAAAAGGGAGGTAACTCAAACCAGAGAAAGAGGGATAACTCTAGCCTGTTTCAGAGAGAGGGGTAACTTAAGCTCTCGGTCAGTTACCGTAGCAACAGACTCTATGAATCTAACCTGGTCGGGACCAGGTTTTTCTCAATGAACCTCGACTTTCTCTCAGTCTCCGCCCTCTTTCAGAGCCACACACTCCATTTGATTTCCTCATTCATTCAGGCAGCAGGCGAGTTTTGGCGTAGCCTAGTTCTGCCGTCTGTCATTTAAAGAAATCATTAAAAAAAATAAATAAATTTAAAAAAAAATCAGAGTCAGTATATTAGAAGTCCATTAGGCACAGTAAGTGGCGACTTTTTTTCACTAACATGGCATGTCCTTTTGATAACGATCCCGTGGATGAAGGTGCAGCATTACTGCGCAGAGAATTAAATATTCGTCGAGAGATGGTTATCAGACCACGCATAGATGTTCTAGCATTTCCAGCCATTATCTTTTTGAGCGGTACCATTTCACGTCACAGTCCATCATCTACATACACAACCTAAGCCGTCTTTACATTTGCAACATTACCAATCGTAGTCATGCTCTCACATCCCAGCAGATATTGTGTGTTGCGCTGCGTTTCTTTGCAAATGGTTTGCAAAAGTTTTTTGTACAATGTCGGAGCCAGCCACTGGCCTTCCTAAATTCTGGCTTAGGGCCAGCTCCTCTGCCTCCGTTAGAGGTGGCGGTGCTGGACTACCACCCGTTTTACGGACATCTGCCTTCTTTCTGTTGGCTGAGTAGAAGTCTGTGTTAGTTTAAATAGGATTAATTATTTAACAGAACATGATGTAGATGAGAAGACATTTATGTGTGTGAAACCAGCATTATGTTGGGGATAAAACAACTGCACAGTCAAACAGCCACTTAATATTTACTTTACAATGTAAAACATGATCAAAATGAGGTACCCCCATGAGATTATGCCGAGGTCTCACCTGTTTGAACAATGTTTTTAAATTTCATCCTAAACTGCTGCCAAGTGCGCTTGGACCTAAATGAAATAAATTAATAGGCCACCATTCAAGCAGTTTTCCTCTGTAATATTATTGTGATTACAAAGGACTACATTTAAACTTACGCAATGACCGAGCAGCAGCCGTCTCCCTCTCTTTTGCAGCTGCAGCGGTGTTGCACTTCTTTCTGAAAACATGCTCAAACTCGTCGTATGAGCGAATTAAGATGTCTAGTTCTAGGGGGGCGAAAAACGCAGCCATCCTCTTCCCCGTTGCCATGGTGACTGGTTGAATCGGGGCTCCATTGATGCTGGCTTTTTATAGTTGTGGTGCACGCGCTTAACTCCAGGTGAAACTACTCCGAGTTGATTAAACTGACTCAAATCAGCTGTTCTGGAACCGGAAACTCAGAGTTTTCTATCTCAGAGTAGATCAACTCAGAGTTCAGGATTAGACTCAGAGTTTGTTGAACCTGCTTTGTGAAACGGACCCCTGAGCTGTTTTCAGACAGTGCAAGGGGAAATTAACGTCACATCCTCAATCACCTACTCTGCCTGCTGCAGGGGCTGCTGCATTGAAATGTGGTAGGGGGCGCTATGGAGCCAGTTTTCATCACTGACTGAATATTGCTATTTAGACGTGTTCAGGCTGGGAGTCTTATCAAACATGTAAAGTTTGGTGTAGACTCCAGCATTTACACTAAACTTATAGCAATTTCGCCTGTCATGGCGAAACATCAAAACTCAACGCCACGCCACGGCCACACGCTTCAATGCTAAGTAAATGTTTTGATAACTTTTGATCACACACTATTGTAGATGACACACACTGATTTTGAAGTCGTTACCATGAATTCTGTAGGAGGAGTTCGTTAAAATACAAGGTATGCCAAATGGTCAAAAAAACGCGAAAAATGACCACTTTTATCAAGATGGCCGACTTCCTGTAGGACTTACGATATGGCTCCAAGAGGCTTTTTTGTGCGTCTTGACATGATACATTAGCCTCCCGAATTTCATTTTCCTAGGTTCATCTGGAAGGCGGGGCTACAATTTTGAAATTTTCAAGGGGGCGCTGTTGAGCCATATTGTCACGTCTATGCAAATGACCTATCCAGGATTTTAGCTGGTGTCGCTCCAGACATGTGTGCCAAGTTTCGTGACTGTAGACCCATCCCTTATCCCTAAAATACAGCATCGTATTTCATGGCGAAGGATGTGTCGCCATGGCAACGGCGTTTGGTCATGGGTCACGACCTACCCAATGTAGCATCACCAAGGTCTTACATCTTAGCTGAGTCAATTTCAGATGCATCGGCCAAATTTCCTAGGAGTAATACAACAAAGAACGACGCATGATACTTCCTGTTGCCAGTAGGTGGCGCTATGACTCTCACTAAATATGGGCCTGAAAATGTGTTCAGACCGGGACTCTTAACAAGCATATGAAATTTGGAAAAGATCAGACCATGTGGAGTCAAGTTATAAGGCTTTGAAATTTCATGGCGAGACATCGAAATTCGCCGCGTCGTCATGGCAACACCTTTCCACGAAAAGTCACCAACTTCATAATACACCATCTCCACGGTCTTTAGGCTATTCTGAGTAAATTTGAGGTGGATCCCATCACCGTGCCACCCACAGAGCGTCAAAGTGTAAAACATGTAACTTCCTGTTGCCAGTAGGTGGCGCTATGACTTACATCCAATATTGACACATGGATGTGTTCAGGACGGGACTCTTTCCAAGCACAAAAGGTTTGGGTCTCTTAGGATCGTGCATGCCGGAGTTATGGCTGTTTGAATTTTCACGGCGAAGGATCGAAATTCGCCGCCCGACCACACCCCCTCAACAATGTCGAAAACTCACCGTTTTGATAACTTTTCATCTCCCAGGTCTGTAGATGATACTGACCGAATTTCAAGTTGCTCAGGTCAAATCCCTAGGAGGAGTTCGTTAAAGTACGCGGGCTAAAAACGGCAAAATTGGCCTGAAAAACGCAACTTTGAACCAAAATGGCCGACTTCCTGTTGGACTTAGGGTATGGCTCCAAGAGACTTTTTGGTGCGTCTGGTCATGATATATAAGCACACCAAATTTCATTGTTCTACGACCATCTGTATCGTGGGGCTCGCTTTTCTTAATTTTCTAGGTGGCGCTGTCGAGCCATTTTTCCCCGCATTTTTTGCGAGACGCATAAAATCTGCGATTTTCACCAGAACTGACGCGCACGCCAATTTCGGTGAGTTTTGGTACACGTTTGTAGAAGTTATTTGAGGTCAAAGAGTCGCAATAATAATAATAATAATAAGAATAATAATAATAATAATAATAATAATAATAATAATAATTCCTTTGGAAACAAGAGGGCTTCGCGCTGGTCAGCGCTCGGGCCCTAATTAAAGCTGCAAGCAGCGATGATCGGGCCCTCGCGTCCTTGCGTATGTCGGGGCTCGGCGCTGGTGAAGGGCTTCTGTCACGGGCATATAGATGTCCCCAGACCTGGGGTCCGTTTTACAAAGCAGGTTTAGTGAAAACTCAGAGTTTGTTAACCCTGAAATGAGGGAACTCTGAGTTTTCCGTTTCAAAAAGGGAGGTAACTCAAACCAGAGAAAGAGGGATAACTCTAGCCTGTTTCACAGAGAGGGGTAACTTAAGCTCTCGGTCAGTTACCGTAGCAACAGACTCTATGAATCTAACCTGGTCGGGACCAGGTTTTTCTCAATGAACCTCGAGTTTCTCTCAGTCTCCGCCCTCTTTCAGAGCCACACACTCCATTTGATTTCCTCATTCATTCAGGCAGCAGGCGAGTTTTGGCGTAGCCTAGTTCTGCCGTCTGTCATTTAAAGAAATCATTAAAAAAAATAAATAAATTAAAAAAAAAATCAGAGTCAGTATATTAGAAGTCCATTAGGCACAGTAAGTGGCGACTTTTTTTCACTAACATGGCATGTCCTTTTGATAACGATCCCGTGGATGAAGGTGCAGCATTACTGCGCAGAGAATTAAATATTCGTTGAGAGATGGTTATCAGACCACTCATAGATGTTCTAGCATTTCCAGCCATTATCTTTTTGAGCGGTACCGTTTCACGTCACAGTCCATCATCTACATACAAAACCTAATCCGTCTTTACATTTGCAACATTACCAATCGTAGTCATGCTCTCACATCCCAGCAGATATTGTGTGTTGCGCTGCGTTTCTTTGCAAATGGTTTGCAAAAGTTTTTTGTACAAGTATGGAGCCAGCCACTGGCCTTCCTAAATTCTGGCTTAGGGCCAGCTCCTCTGCCTCCGTTAGAGGTGGCGGTGCTGGACCACCACCCGTTTTACGGACATCTGCCTTCTTTCTGTTGGCTGAGTAGAAGTCTGTGTTAGTTTAAATAGGATTAATTATTTAACAGAACATGATGTAGATGAGAAGACATTTATGTGTGTGAAACCAGCATTATGTTGGGGATAAAACAACTGCACAGTCAAACAGCCACTTAATATTTTCTTTACAATGTAAAACATGATCAAAATGAGGTACCCCCATGAGATTATGCCGAGGTCTCACCTGTTTGAACAATGTTTTTAAATTTCATCCTAAACTGCTGCCAAGTGCGCTTGGACCTAAATGAAATAAATTAATAGGCCACCATTCAAGCAGTTTTCCTCTGTAATATTATTGTGATTACAAAGGACCACATTTAAACTTACGCAATGACCGAGCAGCAGCCGTCTCCCTCTCTTTTGCAGCTGCAGCGGTGTTGCACTTCTTTCTGAAAACATGCTCAAACTCGTCGTATGAGCGAATTAAGATGTCTAGTTCTAGGGGGGCGAAAAACGCAGCCATCCTCTTCCCCGTTGCCATGGTGACTGGTTGAATCGGGGCTCCATTGATGCTGGCTTTTTATAGTTGTGGTGCACGCGCTTAACTCCAGGTGAAACTACTCCTATGATTAAACTGACTCAAATCAGCTGTTCTGGAACCGGAAACTCAGAGTTTTCTATCTCAGAGTAGATCAACTCAGAGTTCAGGATTAGACTCAGAGTTTGTTGAACCTGCTTTGTGAAACGGACCCCTGAGCTGTTTTCAGACAGTGCAAGGGGAAATTAACGTCACATCCTCAATCACCTACTCTGCCTGCTGCAGGGGCTGCTGCATTGAAATGTGGTAGGGGGCGCTATGGAGCCAGTTTTCATCACTGACTGAATATTGGTATTTAGATGTGTTCAGGCTGGGAGTCTTATCAAACATGTGAAGTTTGGTGTAGACTCCAGCATTTACACTAAACTTATAGCAATTTCGCCTGTCATGGCGAAACATCAAAACTCAACGCCACGCCACGGCCACACGCTTCAATGCTAAGTAAATGTTTTGATAACTTTTGATCACACACTAGTGTAGATGACACACACTGATTTTGAAGTCGTTACCATGAATTCTGTAGGAGGAGTTCGTTAAAATACAAGGTATGCCAAATGGTCAAAAAAACGCGAAAAATGACCACTTTTATCAAGATGGCCGACTTCCTGTAGGACTTACGATATGGCTCCAAGAGGCTTTTTTGTGTGTCTTGACATGATACATTAGCCTCCCGAATTTCATTTTCCTAGGTTCATCTGGAAGGCGGGGCTACAATTTTGAAATTTTCAAGGGGGCGCTGTTGAGCCATATTGTCACGTCTATGCAAATGACCTATCCAGGATTTTAGCTGGTGTCGCTCCAGACATGTGTGCCAAGTTTCGTGACTGTAGACCCATCCCTTATCCCTAAAATACAGCATCGTATTTCATGGCGAAGGATGTGTCGCCATGGCAACGGCGTTTGGTCATGGGTCATGACCTACCCAATGTAGCATCACCAAGGTCTTACATCTTAGCTGAGTCAATTTCAGATGCATCGGCCAAATTTCCTAGGAGTAATACAACAAAGAACGACGCATGATACTTCCTGTTGCCAGTAGGTGGCGCTATGACTCTCACTAAATATGGGCCTGACAATGTGTTCAGACCGGGACTCTTAACAAGCATATGAAATTTGGAAAAGATCAGACCATGTGGAGTCAAGTTATAAGGCTTTGAAATTTCATGGCGAAACATCGAAATTCGCCGCGTCGTCATGGCAACACCTTTCCACGAAAAGTCACCAACTTCATAATATACCATCTCCAAGGTCTTTAGGCTATTCTGAGTAAATTTGAGGTGGATCCCATCACCGTGCCACCCACAGAGCGTCAAAGTGTAAAACATGTAACTTCCTGTTGCCAGTAGGTGGCGCTATGACTTACATCCAATATTGACACATGGATGTGTTCAGGACGGGACTCTTTCCAAGCACAAAAGGTTTGGGTCTCTTAGGATCGTGCATGCCGGAGTTATGGCTGTTTGAATTTTCACGGCGAAGGATCGAAATTCGCCGCCCGACCACACCCCCTCAACAATGTCGAAAACTCACCGTTTTGATAACTTTTCATCTCCCAGGTCTGTAGATGATACTGACCGAATTTCAAGTTGCTCAGGTCAAATCCCTAGGAGGAGTTCGTTAAAGTACGCGGGCTAAAAACGGCAAAATTGGCCTGAAAATGGCAACTTTGAACCAAAATGGCCGACTTCCTGTTGGATTTAGGGTATGGCTCCAAGAGACTTTTTGGTGCGTCTGGTCATGATATATAAGCACACCAAATTTCATTGTTCTACGACCATCTGTATCGTGGGGCTCGCTTTTCTTAATTTTCTAGGTGGCGCTGTCGAGCCATTTTTCCCCGCATTTTTTGCGAGACGCATAAAATCTGCGATTTTCACCAGAACTGACGCGCACGCCAATTTCGGTGAGTTTTGGTACACGTTTGTAGAAGTTATTTGAGGTCAAAGAGTCGCAATAATAATAATAATAATAAGAATAATAATAATAATAATAATAATAATAATAATAATAATTCCTTTGGAAACAAGAGGGCTTCGTGCTGGTCAGCGCTCGGGCCCTAATAATTAAAGCTGCAAGCAGCGATGATCGGGCCCTCGCGTCCTTGCGTATGTCGGGGCTTGGCGCTGGTGAAGAGCTTCTGTCAGGGGCATATAGATGTCCCCAGACCTGGGCTGTTTTCAGACAGTGCAAGGGGAGATTAACGTCACATCCTCAATCACCTACTCTGCCTGCTGCAGGGGCTGCTGCATTGAAATGTGGTAGGGGGCGCTATGGAGCCAGTTTTCATCACTGACTGAATATTGCTATTTAGATGTGTTCAGGCTGGGAGTCTTATCAAACATGTAAAGTTTGGTGTAGACTCCAGCATTTACACTAAACTTATAGCAATTTCGCCTGTCATGGCGAAACATCAAAACTCAACGCCACGCCACGGCCACACGCTTCAATGATAACTAAATCTTTTGATAACTTTTGATCGCACACTAGTGCAGATGACACACACTGATTTTGAAGTCGTTACGATGAATTCTGTAGGAGGAGTTCGTTAAAATACAAGGTATGCGAAATGGTCAAAAAAACGCGAAAAATGACCACTTTTATCAAGATGGCCGACTTCCTGTAGGACTTACAATATGGCTCCAAGAGGCTTTTTTGTGCATCTTGACATGATACATATACCTCCCGAATATCAGTGTTGTACGTTAATCTGAAAGGCGGGGCTACAATTTTGAAATTTTCAAGGGGGCGCTGTTGAGCCATATTGTCACGTCTATGCAAATGACCTATCCAGGATTTTAGCTGATGTCGCTCCAGACATGTGTGCCAAGTTTCGTGACTGTAGACCCATCCTTTATCCCTAAAATACAGCATCGTATTTCATGGCGAAGGATGTGTCGCCATGGCAACGGCGTTTGGTCATGGGTCATGACCTGCCCAATGTAGCATCACCAAGGTCTTACATCTTAGCTGAGTCAATTTCAGATGCATCGGCCAAATTTCCTAGGAGTAATACAACAAAGAACGACGCATGATACTTCCTGTTGCCAGTAGGTGGCGCTATGACTCTCACTAAATATGGGCCTGAAAATGTGTTCAGACCGGGACTCTTAACAAGAATATGAAATTTGGAAAAGATCAGACCATGCGGAGTCAAGTTATAAGGCTTTGAAATTTCATGGCGAGACATCGAAATTCGCCGCGTCGTCATGGCAACACCTTTCCACGAAAAGTCACCAACTTCATAATGTACCATCTCCAAGGTCTTAAGGCTATTCTGAGTAAATTTGAGGTGGATCCCATCACCGTGCCACCCACAGAGCGTCAAAGTGTAAAACATGTAACTTCCTGTTGCCAGTAGGTGGCGCTATGACTTACATCCAATATTGACACATGGATGTGTTCAGGACGGGACTCTTTCCAAGCACAAAAGGTTTGGGTCTCTTAGGATCATGTATGCCGGAGTTATGGCTGTTTGAATTTTCACGGCGAAGGATCGAAATTCGCCGCCCGACCACACCCCCTCAACAATGTCGAAAACTCACCGTTTTGATAACTTTTCATCTCCCAGGTCTGTAGATGATACTGACCGAATTTCAAGTTGCTCAGGTCAAATCCCTAGGAGGAGTTCGTTAAAGTACGCGGGCTAAAAACGGCAAAATTGGCCTGAAAATCGCAACTTTGAACCAAAATGGCTGACTTCCTGTTGGATTTAGGGTATGGCTCCAAGAGACTTTTTGGTGCGTCTGGTCATGATATATAAGCACACCAAATTTCATTGTTCTACGACCATCTGTATCGTGGGGCTCGCTTTTCTTAATTTTCTAGGTGGCGCTGTCGAGCCATTTTTCCCCGCATTTTTTGCGAGACGCATAAAATCTGCGATTTTCACCAGAACTGACGCGCACGCCAATTTCGGTGAGTTTTGGTACACGTTTGTAGAAGTTATTTGAGGTCAAAGAGTCGCAATAATAATAATAATAATAAGAATAATAATAATAATAATAATAATAATAATAATAATAATAATTCCTTTGGAAACAAGAGGGCTTCGCGCTGGTCAGCGCTCGGGCCCTAATTAAAGCTGCAAGCAGCGATGATCGGGCCCTCGCGTCCTTGCGTATGTCGGGGCTCGGCGCTGGTGAAGGGCTTCTGTCACGGGCATATAGATGTCCCCAGACCTGGGGTCCGTTTTACAAAGCAGGTTTAGTGAAAACTCAGAGTTTGTTAACCCTGAAATGAGGGAAACTCTGAGTTTTCCGTTTCAAAAAGGGAGGTAACTCAAACCAGAGAAAGAGGGATAACTCTAGCCTGTTTCACAGAGAGGGGTAACTTAAGCTCTCGGTCAGTTACCGTAGCAACAGACTCTATGAATCTAACCTGGTCGGGACCAGGTTTTTCTCAATGAACCTCGACTTTCTCTCAGTCTCCGCCCTCTTTCAGAGCCACACACTCCATTTGATTTCCTCATTCATTCAGGCAGCAGGCGAGTTTTGGCGTAGCCTAGTTCTGCCGTCTGTCATTTAAAGAAATCATTAAAAAAAATAAATAAATTAAAAAAAAAATCAGAGTCAGTATATTAGAAGTCCATTAGGCACAGTAAGTGGCGACTTTTTTTCACTAACATGGCATGTCCTTTTGATAACGATCCCGTGGATGAAGGTGCAGCATTACTGCGCAGAGAATTAAATATTCGTCGAGAGATGGTTATCAGACCACGCATAGATGTTCTAGCATTTCCAGCCATTATCTTTTTGAGCGGTACCATTTCACGTCACAGTCCATCATCTACATACACAACCTAAGCCGTCTTTACATTTGCAACATTACCAATCGTAATCATGCTCTCACATCCCAGCAGATATTGTGTGTTGCGCTGCGTTTCTTTGCAAACGGAAGTTTTTTTGTACAGTGTCGGGGCCAGCCACTGGCCTTCCTATGTTCTGGCTTAGGGCCAGCTCCTCTGCCTTCGTTAGAGGTGGCGGTGCTGGACCACCACCCGTTTTACGGACATCTGCCTTCTTTCTGTTGGCTGAGTAGAAGTCTGTGTTAGTTTAAATAGGATTAATTATTTAACAGAACATGATGTAGATGAGAAGACATTTATGTGTGTGAAACCAGCATTATGTTGGGGATAAAACAACTGCACAGTCAAACAGCCACTTAATATTTACTTTACAATGTAAAACATGATCAAAATGAGGTACCCCCATGAGATTATGCCGAGGTCTCACCTGTTTGAACAATGTTTTTAAATTTCATCCTAAACTGCTGCCAAGTGCGCTTGGACCTAAATGAAATAAATTAATAGGCCACCATTCAAGCAGTTTTCCTCTGTAATATTATTGTGATTACAAAGGACTACATTTAAACTTACGCAATGACCGAGCAGCAGCCGTCTCCCTCTCTTTTGCAGCTGCAGCGGTGTTGCACTTCTTTCTGAAAACATGCTCAAACTCGTCGTATGAGCGAATTAAGATGTCTAGTTCTAGGGGGGCGAAAAACGCAGCCATCCTCTTCCCCGTTGCCATGGTGACTCGTTGAATCGGGGCTCCATTGATGCTGGCTTTTTATAGTTGTGGTGCACGCGCTTAACTCCAGGTGAAACTACTCCGAGTTGATTAAACTGACTCAAATCAGCTGTTCTGGAACCGGAAACTCAGAGTTTTCTATCTCAGAGTAGATCAACTCAGAGTTCAGGATTAGACTCAGAGTTTGTTGAACCTGCTTTGTGAAACGGACCCCTGAGCTGTTTTCAGACAGTGCAAGGGGAAATTAACGTCACATCCTCAATCACCTACTCTGCCTGCTGCAGGGGCTGCTGCATTGAAATGTGGTAGGGGGCGCTATGGAGCCAGTTTTCATCACTGACTGAATATTGCTAGTTAGACGTGTTCAGGCTGGGAGTCTTATCAAACATGTAAAGTTTGGTGTAGACTCCAGCATTTACACTAAACTTATAGCAATTTCGCCTGTCATGGCGAAACATCAAAACTCAACGCCACGCCACGGCCACACGCTTCAATGCTAAGTAAATGTTTTGATAACTTTTGATCACACACTAGTGTAGATGACACACACTGATTTTGAAGTCGTTACCATGAATTCTGTAGGAGGAGTTCGTTAAAATACAAGGTATGCCAAATGGTCAAAAAAACGCGAAAAATGACCACTTTTATTAAGATGGCCGACTTCCTGTAGGACTTACGATATGGCTCCAAGAGGCTTTTTTGTGTGTCTTGACATGATACATTAGCCTCCCGAATTTCATTTTCCTAGGTTCATCTGGAAGGCGGGGCTACAATTTTGAAATTTTCAAGGGGGCGCTGTTGAGCCATATTGTCACGTCTATGCAAATGACCTATCCAGGATTTTAGCTGGTGTCGCTCCAGACATGTGTGCCAAGTTTCGTGACTGTAGACCCATCCCTTATCCCTAAAATACACCATCGTATTTCATGGCGAAGGATGTGTCGCCATGGCAACGGCGTTTGGTCATGGGTCATGACCTACCAAAGGTAGCATCACCAAGGTCTTACATCTTAGCTGAGTCAATTTCAGATGCATCGGCCAAATTTCCTAGGAGTAATACAACAAAGAACGACGCATGATACTTCCTGTTGCCAGTAGGTGGCGGTATGACTCTCACTAAATATGGGCCTGACAATGTGTTCAGACCGGGACTCTTAACAAGCATATGAAATTTGGAAAAGATCAGACCATGTGGAGTCAAGTTATAAGGCTTTGAAATTTCATGGCGAGACATCGAAATTCGCCGCGTCGTCATGGCAACACCTTTCCACGAAAAGTCACCAACTTCATAATATACCATCTCCAAGGTCTTTAGGCTATTCTGAGTAAATTTGAGGTGGATCCCATCACCGTGCCACCCACAGAGCGTCAAAGTGTAAAACATGTAACTTCCTGTTGCCAGTAGGTGGCGCTATGACTTACATCCAATATTGACACATGGATGTGTTCAGGACGGGACTCTTTCCAAGCACAAAAGGTTTGGGTCTCTTAGGATCGTGCATGCCGGAGTTAAGGCTGTTTGAATTTTCACGGCGAAGGATCGAAATTCGCCGCCCGACCACACCCCCTCAACAATGTCGAAAACTCACCGTTTTGATAACTTTTCATCTCCCAGGTCTGTAGATGATACTGACCGAATTTCAAGTTGCTCAGGTCAAATCCCTAGGAGGAGTTCGTTAAAGTACGCGAGCTAAAAACGGCAAAATTGGCCTGAAAATCGCAACTTTGAACCAAAATGGCCGACTTCCTGTTGGATTTAGGGTATGGCTCCAAGAGACTTTTTGGTGCGTCTGGTCATGATATATAAGCACACCAAATTTCATTGTTCTACGACCATCTGTATCGTGGGGCTCGCTTTTCTTAATTTTCTAGGTGGCGCTGTCGAGCCATTTTTCCCCGTATTTTTTGCGAGACGCATAAAATCTGCGATTTTCACCAGAACTGACGCGCACGCCAATTTCGGTGAGTTTTGGTACACGTTTGTAGAAGTTATTTGAGGTCAAAGAGTCGCAATAATAATAATAATAATAAGAATTAAAGCTGCAAGCAGCGATGATCGGGCCCTCGCGTCCTTGCGTATGTCGGGGCTCGGCACTGGTGAAGGGCTTCTGTCACGGGCATATAGATGTCCCCAGACCTGGGGTCCGTTTTACAAAGCAGGTTTAGTGAAAACTCAGAGTTTGTTAACCCTGAAATGAGGGAAACTCTGAGTTTTCCGTTTCAAAAAGGGAGGTAACTCAAACCAGAGAAAGAGGGATAACTCTAGCCTGTTTCACAGAGAGGGGTAACTTAAGCTCTCGGTCAGTTACCGTAGCAACAGACTCTATGAATCTAACCTGGTCGGGACCAGGTTTTTCTCAATGAACCTCGACTTTCTCTCAGTCTCCGCCCTCTTTCAGAGCCACACACTCCATTTGATTTCCTCATTCATTCAGGCAGCAGGCGAGTTTTGGCGTAGCCTAGTTCTGCCGTCTGTCATTTAAAGAAATCATTAAAAAAAATAAATAAATTAAAAAAAAAATCAGAGTCAGTATATTAGAAGTCCATTAGGCACAGTAAGTGGCGACTTTTTTTCACTAACATGGCATGTCCTTTTGATAACGATCCCGTGGATGAAGGTGCAGCATTACTGCGCAGAGAATTAAATATTCGTCGAGAGATGGTTATCAGACCACGCATAGATGTTCTAGCATTTCCAGCCATTATCTTTTTGAGCGGTACCATTTCACGTCACAGTCCATCATCTACATACACAACCTAAGCCGTCTTTACATTTGCAACATTACCAATCGTAATCATGCTCTCACATCCCAGCAGATATTGTGTGTTGCGCTGCGTTTCTTTGCAAACGGAAGTTTTTTTGTACAGTGTCGGGGCCAGCCACTGGCCTTCCTATGTTCTGGCTTAGGGCCAGCTCCTCTGCCTCCGTTAGAGGTGGCGGTGCTGGACCACCACCCGTTTTACGGACATCTGCCTTCTTTCTGTTGGCTGAGTAGAAGTCTGTGTTAGTTTAAATAGGATTAATTATTTAACAGAACATGATGTAGATGAGAAGACATTTATGTGTGTGAAACCAGCATTATGTTGGGGATAAAACAACTGCACAGTCAAACAGCCACTTAATATTTACTTTACAATGTAAAACATGATCAAAATGAGGTTCCCCCATGAGATTATGCCGAGGTCTCACCTGTTTGAACAATGTTTTTAAATTTCATCCTAAACTGCTGCCAAGTGCGCTTGGACCTAAATGAAATAAATTAATAGGCCACCATTCAAGCAGTTTTCCTCTGTAATATTATTGTGATTGCAAAGGACTACATTTAAACTTACGCAATGACCGAGCAGCAGCCGTCTCCCTCTCTTTTGCAGCTGCAGCGGTGTTGCACTTCTTTCTGAAAACATGCTCAAACTCGTCGTATGAGCGAATTAAGATGTCTAGTTCTAGGGGGGCGAAAAACGCAGCCATCCTCTTCCCCGTTGCCATGGTGACTGGTTGAATCGGGGCTCCATTGATGCTGGCTTTTTATAGTTGTGGTGCACGCGCTTAACTCCAGGTGAAACTACTCCGAGTTGATTAAACTGACTCAAATCAGCTGTTCTGGAACCGGAAACTCAGAGTTTTCTATCTCAGAGTAGATCAACTCAGAGTTCAGGATTAGACTCAGAGTTTGTTGAACCTGCTTTGTGAAACGGACCCCTGAGCTGTTTTCAGACAGTGCAAGGGGAAATTAACGTCACATCCTCAATCACCTACTCTGCCTGCTGCAGGGGCTGCTGCATTGAAATGTGGTAGGGGGCGCTATGGAGCCAGTTTTCATCACTGACTGAATATTGCTAGTTAGACGTGTTCAGGCTGGGAGTCTTATCAAACATGTAAAGTTTGGTGTAGACTCCAGCATTTACACTAAACTTATAGCAATTTCGCCTGTCATGGCGAAACATCAAAACTCAACGCCACGCCACGGCCACACGCTTCAATGCTAAGTAAATGTTTTGATAACTTTTGATCACACACTAGTGTAGATGACACACACTGATTTTGAAGTCGTTACCATGAATTCTGTAGGAGGAGTTCGTTAAAATACAAGGTATGCCAAATGGTCAAAAAAACGCGAAAAATGACCACTTTTATCAAGATGGCCGACTTCCTGTAGGACTTACGATATGGCTCCAAGAGGCTTTTTTGTGCGTCTTGACATGATACATTAGCCTCCCGAATTTCATTTTCCTAGGTTCATCTGGAAGGCGGGGCTACAATTTTGAAATTTTCAAGGGGGCGCTGTTGAGCCATATTGTCACGTCTATGCAAATGACCTATCCAGGATTTTAGCTGGTGTCGCTCCAGACATGTGTGCCAAGTTTCGTGACTGTAGACCCATCCCTTATCCCTAAAATACACCATCGTATTTCATGGCGAAGGATGTGTCGCCATGGCAACGGCGTTTGGTCATGGGTCACGACCTACCAAAGGTAGCATCACCAAGGTCTTACATCTTAGCTGAGTCAATTTCAGATGCATCGGCCAAATTTCCTAGGAGTAATACAACAAAGAACGACGCATGATACTTCCTGTTGCCAGTAGGTGGCGGTATGACTCTCACTAAATATGGGCCTGACAATGTGTTCAGACCGGGACTCTTAACAAGCATATGAAATTTGGAAAAGATCAGACCATGTGGAGTCAAGTTATAAGGCTTTGAAATTTCATGGCGAGACATCGAAATTCGCCGCGTCGTCATGGCAACACCTTTCCACGAAAAGTCACCAACTTCATAATATACCATCTCCAAGGTCTTTAGGCTATTCTGAGTAAATTTGAGGTGGATCCCATCACCGTGCCACCCACAGAGCGTCAAAGTGTAAAACATGTAACTTCCTGTTGCCAGTAGGTGGCGCTATGACTTACATCCAATATTGACACATGGATGTGTTCAGGACGGGACTCTTTCCAAGCACAAAAGGTTTGGGTCTCTTAGGATCGTGCATGCCGGAGTTATGGCTGTTTGAATTTTCACGGCGAAGGATCGAAATTCGCCGCCCGACCACACCCCCTCAACAATGTCGAAAACTCACCGTTTTGATAACTTTTCATCTCCCAGGTCTGTAGATGATACTGACCGAATTTCAAGTTGCTCAGGTCAAATCCCTAGGAGGAGTTCGTTAAAGTACGCGGGCTAAAAACGGCAAAATTGGCCTGAAAATGGCAACTTTGAACCAAAATGGCCGACTTCCTGTTGGATTTAGGGTATGGCTCCAAGAGACTTTTTGGTGCGTCTGGTCATGATATATAAGCACACCAAATTTCATTGTTCTACGACCATCTGTATCGTGGGGCTCGCTTTTCTTAATTTTCTAGGTGGCGCTGTCGAGCCATTTTTCCCCGCATTTTTTGCGAGACGCATAAAATCTGCGATTTTCACCAGAACTGACGCGCACGCCAATTTCGGTGAGTTTTGGTACACGTTTGTAGAAGTTATTTGAGGTCAAAGAGTCGCAATAATAATAATAATAATAAGAATAATAATAATTAAAGCTGCAAGCAGCGATGATCGGGCCCTCGCGTCCTTGCGTATGTCGGGGCTCGGCGCTGGTGAAGGGCTTCTGTCACGGGCATATAGATGTCCCCAGACCTGGGGTCCGTTTTACAAAGCAGGTTTAGTGAAAACTCAGAGTTTGTTAACCCTGAAATGAGGGAAACTCTGAGTTTTCCGTTTCAAAAAGGGAGGTAACTCAAACCAGAGAAAGAGGGATAACTCTAGCCTGTTTCACAGAGAGGGGTAACTTAAGCTCTCGGTCAGTTACCGTAGCAACAGACTCTATGAATCTAACCTGGTCGGGACCAGGTTTTTCTCAATGAACCTCGACTTTCTCTCAGTCTCCGCCCTCTTTCAGAGCCACACACTCCATTTGATTTCCTCATTCATTCAGGCAGCAGGCGAGTTTTGGCGTAGCCTAGTTCTGCCGTCTGTCATTTAAAGAAATCATTAAAAAAAATAAATAAATTAAAAAAAAAATCAGAGTCAGTATATTAGAAGTCCATTAGGCACAGTAAGTGGCGACTTTTTTTCACTAACATGGCATGTCCTTTTGATAACGATCCCGTGGATGAAGGTGCAGCATTACTGCGCAGAGAATTAAATATTCGTCGAGAGATGGTTATCAGACCACGCATAGATGTTCTAGCATTTCCAGCCATTATCTTTTTGAGCGGTACCATTTCACGTCACAGTCCATCATCTACATACACAACCTAAGCCGTCTTTACATTTGCAACATTACCAATCGTAATCATGCTCTCACATCCCAGCAGATATTGTGTGTTGCGCTGCGTTTCTTTGCAAACGGAAGTTTTTTTGTACAGTGTCGGGGCCAGCCACTGGCCTTCCTATGTTCTGGCTTAGGGCCAGCTCCTCTGCCTTCGTTAGAGGTGGCGGTGCTGGACCACCACCCGTTTTACGGACATCTGCCTTCTTTCTGTTGGCTGAGTAGAAGTCTGTGTTAGTTTAAATAGGATTAATTATTTAACAGAACATGATGTAGATGAGAAGACATTTATGTGTGTGAAACCAGCATTATGTTGGGGATAAAACAACTGCACAGTCAAACAGCCACTTAATATTTACTTTACAATGTAAAACATGATCAAAATGAGGTACCCCCATGAGATTATGCCGAGGTCTCACCTGTTTGAACAATGTTTTTAAATTTCATCCTAAACTGCTGCCAAGTGCGCTTGGACCTAAATGAAATAAATTAATAGGCCACCATTCAAGCAGTTTTCCTCTGTAATATTATTGTGATTACAAAGGACTACATTTAAACTTACGCAATGACCGAGCAGCAGCCGTCTCCCTCTCTTTTGCAGCTGCAGCGGTGTTGCACTTCTTTCTGAAAACATGCTCAAACTCGTCGTATGAGCGAATTAAGATGTCTAGTTCTAGGGGGGCGAAAAACGCAGCCATCCTCTTCCCCGTTGCCATGGTGACTCGTTGAATTGGGGCTCCATTGATGCTGGCTTTTTATAGTTGTGGTGCACGCGCTTAACTCCAGGTGAAACTACTCCGAGTTGATTAAACTGACTCAAATCAGCTGTTCTGGAACCGGAAACTCAGAGTTTTCTATCTCAGAGTAGATCAACTCAGAGTTCAGGATTAGACTCAGAGTTTGTTGAACCTGCTTTGTGAAACGGACCCCTGAGCTGTTTTCAGACAGTGCAAGGGGAAATTAACGTCACATCCTCAATCACCTACTCTGCCTGCTGCAGGGGCTGCTGCATTGAAATGTGGTAGGGGGCGCTATGGAGCCAGTTTTCATCACTGACTGAATATTGCTAGTTAGACGTGTTCAGGCTGGGAGTCTTATCAAACATGTAAAGTTTGGTGTAGACTCCAGCATTTACACTAAACTTATAGCAATTTCGCCTGTCATGGCGAAACATCAAAACTCAACGCCACGCCACGGCCACACGCTTCAATGCTAAGTAAATGTTTTGATAACTTTTGATCACACACTAGTGTAGATGACACACACTGATTTTGAAGTCGTTACCATGAATTCTGTAGGAGGAGTTCGTTAAAATACAAGGTATGCCAAATGGTCAAAAAAACGCGAAAAATGACCACTTTTATTAAGATGGCCGACTTCCTGTAGGACTTACGATATGGCTCCAAGAGGCTTTTTTGTGTGTCTTGACATGATACATTAGCCTCCCGAATTTCATTTTCCTAGGTTCATCTGGAAGGCGGGGCTACAATTTTGAAATTTTCAAGGGGGCGCTGTTGAGCCATATTGTCACGTCTATGCAAATGACCTATCCAGGATTTTAGCTGGTGTCGCTCCAGACATGTGTGCCAAGTTTCGTGACTGTAGACCCATCCCTTATCCCTAAAATACACCATCGTATTTCATGGCGAAGGATGTGTCGCCATGGCAACGGCGTTTGGTCATGGGTCATGACCTACCAAAGGTAGCATCACCAAGGTCTTACATCTTAGCTGAGTCAATTTCAGATGCATCGGCCAAATTTCCTAGGAGTAATACAACAAAGAACGACGCATGATACTTCCTGTTGCCAGTAGGTGGCGGTATGACTCTCACTAAATATGGGCCTGACAATGTGTTCAGACCGGGACTCTTAACAAGCATATGAAATTTGGAAAAGATCAGACCATGTGGAGTCAAGTTATAAGGCTTTGAAATTTCATGGCGAGACATCGAAATTCGCCGCGTCGTCATGGCAACACCTTTCCACGAAAAGTCACCAACTTCATAATATACCATCTCCAAGGTCTTTAGGCTATTCTGAGTAAATTTGAGGTGGATCCCATCACCGTGCCACCCACAGAGCGTCAAAGTGTAAAACATGTAACTTCCTGTTGCCAGTAGGTGGCGCTATGACTTACATCCAATATTGACACATGGATGTGTTCAGGACGGGACTCTTTCCAAGCACAAAAGGTTTGGGTCTCTTAGGATCGTGCATGCCGGAGTTAAGGCTGTTTGAATTTTCACGGCGAAGGATCGAAATTCGCTGCCCGACCACACCCCCTCAACAATGTCGAAAACTCACCGTTTTGATAACTTTTCATCTCCCAGGTCTGTAGATGATACTGACCGAATTTCAAGTTGCTCAGGTCAAATCCCTAGGAGGAGTTCGTTAAAGTACGCGAGCTAAAAACGGCAAAATTGGCCTGAAAATGGCAACTTTGAACCAAAATGGCCGACTTCCTGTTGGATTTAGGGTATGGCTCCAAGAGACTTTTTGGTGCGTCTGGTCATGATATATAAGCACACCAAATTTCATTGTTCTACGACCATCTGTATCGTGGGGCTCGCTTTTCTTAATTTTCTAGGTGGCGCTGTCGAGCCATTTTTCCCCGTATTTTTTGCGAGACGCATAAAATCTGCGATTTTCACCAGAACTGACGCGCACGCCAATTTCGGTGAGTTTTGGTACACGTTTGTAGAAGTTATTTGAGGTCAAAGAGTCGCAATAATAATAATAATAATAAGAATTAAAGCTGCAAGCAGCGATGATCGGGCCCTCGCGTCCTTGCGTATGTCGGGGCTCGGCGCTGGTGAAGAGCTTCTGTCAGGGGCATATAAATGTCCCCAGACCTGGGCTGTTTTCAGACAGTGCAAGGGGAGATTAATGTCACATCCTCAATCACCTACTCTGCCTGCTGCAGGGGCTGCTGCATTGAAATGTGGTAGGGGGCGCTATGGAGCCAGTTTTCATCACTGACTGAATATTGGTATTTAGACGTGTTCAGGCTGGGAGTCTTATCAAACATGTAAAGTTTGGTGTAGACTCCAGCATTTACACTAAACTTATAGCAATTTCGCCTGTCATGGCGAAACATCAAAACTCAACGCCACGCCACGGCCACACGCTTCAATGCTAAGTAAATGTTTTGATAACTTTTGATCACACACTAGTGTAGATGACACACACTGATTTTGAAGTCGTTACCATGAATTCTGTAGGAGGAGTTCGTTAAAATACAAGGTATGCCAAATGGTCAAAAAAACGCGAAAAATGACCACTTTTATCAAGATGGCCGACTTTCTGTAGGACTTACGATATGGCTCCAAGAGGCTTTTTTGTGCGTCTTGACATGATACATTAGCCTCCCGAATTTCATTTTCCTAGGTTCATCTGAAAGGCGGGGCTACAATTTTGAAATTTTCAAGGGGGCGCTGTTGAGCCATATTGTCACGTCTATGCAAATGACCTATCCAGGATTTTAGCTGGTGTCGCTCCAGACATGTGTGCCAAGTTTCGTGACTGTAGACCCATCCCTTATCCCTAAAATACACCATCGTATTTCATGGCGAAGGATGTGTCGCCATGGCAACGGCGTTTGGTCATGGGTCACGACCTACCCAATGTAGCATCACCAAGGTCTTACATCTTAGCTGAGTCAATTTCAGATGCATCGGCCAAATTTCCTAGGAGTAATACAACGGGGAACGACGCATGATACTTCCTGTTGCCAGTAGGTGGCGCTATGACTCTCACTAAATATGGGTCTGACAATGTGTTCAGACCGGGACTCTTAACAAGCATATGAAATTTGGAAAAGATCAGACCATGTGGAGTCAAGTTATAAGGCTTTGAAATTTCATGGCGAGACATCGAAATTCGCCGCGTCGTCATGGCAACACCTTTCCACGAAAAGTCACCAACTTCATAATATACCATCTCCAAGGTCTTTAGGCTATTCTGAGTAAATTTGAGGTGGATCCCATCACCGTGCCACCCACAGAGCGTCAAAGTGTAAAACATGTAACTTCCTGTTGCCAGTAGGTGGCGCTATGACTTACATCCAATATTGACACATGGATGTGTTCAGGACGGGACTCTTTCCAAGCACAAAAGGTTTGGGTCTCTTAGGATCGTGCATGCCGGAGTTATGGCTGTTTGAATTTTCACGGCGAAGGATCGAAATTCGCCGCCCGACCACACCCCCTCAACAATGTCGAAAACTCACCGTTTTGATAACTTTTCATCTCCCAGGTCTGTAGATGATACTGACCGAATTTCAAGTTGCTCAGGTCAAATCCCTAGGAGGAGTTCGTTAAAGTACGCGGGCTAAAAACGGCAAAATTGGCCTGAAAATGGCAACTTTGAACCAAAATGGCCGACTTCCTGTTGGATTTAGGGTATGGCTCCAAGAGACTTTTTGGTGCGTCTGGTCATGATATATAAGCACACCAAATTTCATTGTTCTACGACCATCTGTATCGTGGGGCTCGCTTTTCTTAATTTTCTAGGTGGCGCTGTCGAGCCATTTTTCCCCGCATTTTTTGCGAGACGCATAAAATCTGCGATTTTCACCAGAACTGACGCGCACGCCAATTTCGGTGAGTTTTGGTACACGTTTGTAGAAGTTATTTGAGGTCAAAGAGTCGCAATAATAATAATAATAAGAATAATAATAATAATAATAATAATAATAATAATAATTCCTTTGGAAACAAGAGGGCTTCGCGCTGGTCAGCGCTCGGGCCCTAATAATAATAATAATAATAATAATAATAATAATAATAATTCCTTTGGAAACAAGAGGGCTTCGCGCTGGTCAGCGCTCGGGCCCTAATTAAAGCTGCAAGCAGCGATGATCGGGCCCTCGCGTCCTTGCGTATGTCGGGGCTCGGCGCTGGTGAAGGGCTTCTGTCACGGGCATATAGATGTCCCCAGACCTGGGGTCCGTTTTACAAAGCAGGTTTAGTGAAAACTCAGAGTTTGTTAACCCTGAAATGAGGGAACTCTGAGTTTTCCGTTTCAAAAAGGGAGGTAACTCAAACCAGAGAAAGAGGGATAACTCTAGCCTGTTTCACAGAGAGGGGTAACTTAAGCTCTCGGTCAGTTACCGTAGCAACAGACTCTATGAATCTAACCTGGTCGGGACCAGGTTTTTCTCAATGAACCTCGAGTTTCTCTCAGTCTCCGCCCTCTTTCAGAGCCACACACTCCATTTGATTTCCTCATTCATTCAGGCAGCAGGCGAGTTTTGGCGTAGCCTAGTTCTGCCGTCTGTCATTTAAAGAAATCATTAAAAAAAATAAATAAATTAAAAAAAAAATCAGAGTCAGTATATTAGAAGTCCATTAGGCACAGTAAGTGGCGACTTTTTTTCACTAACATGGCATGTCCTTTTGATAACGATCCCGTGGATGAAGGTGCAGCATTACTGCGCAGAGAATTAAATATTCGTTGAGAGATGGTTATCAGACCACTCATAGATGTTCTAGCATTTCCAGCCATTATCTTTTTGAGCGGTACCGTTTCACGTCACAGTCCATCATCTACATACAAAACCTAATCCGTCTTTACATTTGCAACATTACCAATCGTAGTCATGCTCTCACATCCCAGCAGATATTGTGTGTTGCGCTGCGTTTCTTTGCAAATGGTTTGCAAAAGTTTTTTGTACAAGTATGGAGCCAGCCACTGGCCTTCCTAAATTCTGGCTTAGGGCCAGCTCCTCTGCCTCCGTTAGAGGTGGCGGTGCTGGACCACCACCCGTTTTACGGACATCTGCCTTCTTTCTGTTGGCTGAGTAGAAGTCTGTGTTAGTTTAAATAGGATTAATTATTTAACAGAACATGATGTAGATGAGAAGACATTTATGTGTGTGAAACCAGCATTATGTTGGGGATAAAACAACTGCACAGTCAAACAGCCACTTAATATTTTCTTTACAATGTAAAACATGATCAAAATGAGGTACCCCCATGAGATTATGCCGAGGTCTCACCTGTTTGAACAATGTTTTTAAATTTCATCCTAAACTGCTGCCAAGTGCGCTTGGACCTAAATGAAATAAATTAATAGGCCACCATTCAAGCAGTTTTCCTCTGTAATATTATTGTGATTACAAAGGACCACATTTAAACTTACGCAATGACCGAGCAGCAGCCGTCTCCCTCTCTTTTGCAGCTGCAGCGGTGTTGCACTTCTTTCTGAAAACATGCTCAAACTCGTCGTATGAGCGAATTAAGATGTCTAGTTCTAGGGGGGCGAAAAACGCAGCCATCCTCTTCCCCGTTGCCATGGTGACTGGTTGAATCGGGGCTCCATTGATGCTGGCTTTTTATAGTTGTGGTGCACGCGCTTAACTCCAGGTGAAACTACTCCTATGATTAAACTGACTCAAATCAGCTGTTCTGGAACCGGAAACTCAGAGTTTTCTATCTCAGAGTAGATCAACTCAGAGTTCAGGATTAGACTCAGAGTTTGTTGAACCTGCTTTGTGAAACGGACCCCTGAGCTGTTTTCAGACAGTGCAAGGGGAAATTAACGTCACATCCTCAATCACCTACTCTGCCTGCTGCAGGGGCTGCTGCATTGAAATGTGGTAGGGGGCGCTATGGAGCCAGTTTTCATCACTGACTGAATATTGGTATTTAGATGTGTTCAGGCTGGGAGTCTTATCAAACATGTGAAGTTTGGTGTAGACTCCAGCATTTACACTAAACTTATAGCAATTTCGCCTGTCATGGCGAAACATCAAAACTCAACGCCACGCCACGGCCACACGCTTCAATGCTAAGTAAATGTTTTGATAACTTTTGATCACACACTAGTGTAGATGACACACACTGATTTTGAAGTCGTTACCATGAATTCTGTAGGAGGAGTTCGTTAAAATACAAGGTATGCCAAATGGTCAAAAAAACGCGAAAAATGACCACTTTTATCAAGATGGCCGACTTACTGTAGGACTTACGATATGGCTCCAAGAGGCTTTTTTGTGTGTCTTGACATGATACATTAGCCTCCCGAATTTCATTTTCCTAGGTTCATCTGGAAGGCGGGGCTACAATTTTGAAATTTTCAAGGGGGCGCTGTTGAGCCATATTGTCACGTCTATGCAAATGACCTATCCAGGATTTTAGCTGGTGTCGCTCCAGACATGTGTGCCAAGTTTCGTGACTGTAGACCCATCCCTTATCCCTAAAATACAGCATCGTATTTCATGGCGAAGGATGTGTCGCCATGGCAACGGCGTTTGGTCATGGGTCATGACCTACCCAATGTAGCATCACCAAGGTCTTACATCTTAGCTGAGTCAATTTCAGATGCATCGGCCAAATTTCCTAGGAGTAATACAACAAAGAACGACGCATGATACTTCCTGTTGCCAGTAGGTGGCGCTATGACTCTCACTAAATATGGGCCTGACAATGTGTTCAGACCGGGACTCTTAACAAGCATATGAAATTTGGAAAAGATCAGACCATGTGGAGTCAAGTTATAAGGCTTTGAAATTTCATGGCGAGACATCGAAATTCGCCGCGTCGTCATGGCAACACCTTTCCACGAAAAGTCACCAACTTCATAATATACCATCTCCAAGGTCTTTAGGCTATTCTGAGTAAATTTGAGGTGGATCCCATCACCGTGCCACCCACAGAGCGTCACAGTGTAAAACATGTAACTTCCTGTTGCCAGTAGGTGGCGCTATGACTTACATCCAATATTGACACATGGATGTGTTCAGGACGGGACTCTTTCCAAGCACAAAAGGTTTGGGTCTCTTAGGATCGTGCATGCCGGAGTTAAGGCTGTTTGAATTTTCACGGCGAAGGATCGAAATTCGCCGCCCGACCACACCCCCTCAACAATGTCGAAAACTCACCGTTTTGATAACTTTTCATCTCCCAGGTCTGTAGATGATACTGACCGAATTTCAAGTTGCTCAGGTCAAATCCCTAGGAGGAGTTCGTTAAAGTACGCGGGCTAAAAACGGCAAAATTGGCCTGAAAATGGCAACTTTGAACCAAAATGGCCGACTTCCTGTTGGATTTAGGGTATGGCTCCAAGAGACTTTTTGGTGCGTCTGGTCATGATATATAAGCACACCAAATTTCATTGTTCTACGACCATCTGTATCGTGGGGCTCGCTTTTCTTAATTTTCTAGGTGGCGCTGTCGAGCCATTTTTCCCCGCATTTTTTGCGAGACGCATAAAATCTGCGATTTTCACCAGAACTGACGCGCACGCCAATTTCGGTGAGTTTTGGTACACGTTTGTAGAAGTTATTTGAGGTCAAAGAGTCGCAATAATAATAATAATAATAAGAATAATAATAATAATAATAATAATTAAAGCTGCAAGCAGCGATGATCGGGCCCTCGCACCCCAGCGCATGTCGAAGTGACGCTCAGTCGAAGGGCTTTTGTCAGTGACTTGTGTAAAGTTTGAGGCAGATCCAACCGTGTACACTCAAGTTATATCAATTTCCTCTGTCATGGCGAAACATCAAAACTCAATGCCACGCCACGGCCAAACCATCATGATCATACACTAGTCTAGATGACACACACTGATTTTGAAGTCCTTACCATGGATTCTGTAGGAGGAGTTCTTTAAAATACAAGGTATGCGAAATGGCCAAGAAAAGGCCAAAATGTACCATTTTTTTCAAGATGGCCGACTTCCTGTTCCACTTACAATAAGGCTTCAAGAGGCTTTTTTGTGCGTGTTGACATTATACATGTGCCCTGTGAATTTCATCTTTCTACGTTAATCTGGAAGGCGGGGCTGCAATTTTGAAATTTTAAAGGGGGCGCTGTTGAGCCATTTTGCCACGCCCATTCAAAGTGACCACATAGGATTTTAGCTGACATCACTCTAGACATGTGTGTCAAGTTTCATGACTGTAGAGCAATCCCTTCTCCCTGAAAAACAGTATCGTATTTCATGGCGAAGGATGTGTCGCCATGGTAACAGCATTCCGTTTTGGGTCATGAGCTGCCAAATGTAGCATCACCAAGGTCTCGTTTATTAGCTGACTTAATTTCAGGTGCATCAGCCAAATTTCCTAGGAGTAATTAGACAAAGTACGACGCATGATACTTCCTGTTGCCAGTAGGTGGCGCTATGACTTTGGCTAAATATGAGACTGAACATGTGTTCAGATCGGGACTCTTAACAAGCATATGAAATTTGGAAAAGATCAGACCACGTGGAGTCAAGTTATAAGGCATTGAAATTTCATGGCGTCACATCGAAATTCGCCGCGTCGCCATGGCAACACCTTTCGACGAAGGGTCACCAACTTCATAATATAAGATCTCCAAGGTCTTGAGGCTATTCTCTGTAAATTTCAGCTGGATTCCATCACCGTGCTGCCCACAGGGCGTCAGAGCGTAAAACATGTAACTTCCTGTTGCCAGGAGGTGGCGCTATGACTCATATCCTGTATTGTCACATGGACCCGTTCAGGGCGGGACTCTTATGAAGCACAAAAGGTTTGGCTCTCTTAGGATCATGTATGCCGGAGTTATAGCCGTTTCATTTTTTAAAGGGGGCGCTGTTGAGCCATTTTGCCACGCCCATTCAAAGCGACCACACAGGATTTGTATGCCGGAGTTATAGCCGTTTCATTTTTTAAAGGGGGCGCTGTTGAGCCATTTTGCCACGCCCATTCAAAGCGACCACACAGGATTTTAGCTGACATCACTCTAGACATGTGTGTCAAGTTTCATGACTGTAGAGCAATCCCTTCTCCCTGAAAAACAGTATCGTATTTCATGGCGAAGGATGTGTCGCCATGGTAACAGCATTCCGTTTTGGGTCATGAGCTGCCAAATGTAGCATCACCAAGGTCTCGTTTATTAGCTGACTTAATTTCAGGTGCATCAGCCAAATTTCCTAGGAGTAATTAGACAAAGTACGACGCATGATACTTACTGTTGCCAGTAGGTGGCGCTATGACTTTGGCTAAATATGAGACTGAACATGTGTTCAGATCGGGACTCTTAACAAGCATATGAAATTTGGAAAAGATCAGACCACGTGGAGTCAAGTTATAAGGCATTGAAATTTCATGGCGTCACATCGAAATTCGCCGCGTCGCCATGGCAACACCTTTCGACGAAGGGTCACCAACTTCATAATATAAGATCTCCAAGGTCTTGAGGCTATTCTCTGTAAATTTCAGCTGGATTCCATCACCATGCTGCCCACAGGGCGTCAGAGCGTAAAACATGTAACTTCCTGTTGCCAGGAGGTGGCGCTATGACTCATATCCTGTATTGTCACATGGACCCGTTCAGGGCGGGACTCTTATGAAGCACAAAAGGTTTGGCTCTCTTAGGATCATGTATGCCGGAGTTATAGCCGTTTCATTTTTTAAAGGGGGCGCTGTTGAGCCATTTTGCCACGCCCATTCAAAGCGACCACACAGGATTTTAGCTGACATCACTCTAGACATGTGTGTCAAGTTTCATGACTGTAGAGCAATCCCTTCTCCCTGAAAAACAGTATCGTATTTCATGGCGAAGGATGTGTCGCCATGGTAACAGCATTCCGTTTTGGGTCATGAGCTGCCAAATGTAGCATCACCAAGGTCTCGTTTATTAGCTGACTTAATTTCAGGTGCATCAGCCAAATTTCCTAGGAGTAATTAGACAAAGTACGACGCATGATACTTCCTGTTGCCAGTAGGTGGCGCTATGACTTTGGCTAAATATGAGACTGAACATGTGTTCAGATCGGGACTCTTAACAAGCATATGAAATTTGGAAAAGATCAGACCACGTGGAGTCAAGTTATAAGGCATTGAAATTTCATGGCGTCACATCGAAATTCGCCGCGTCGCCATGGCAACACCTTTCGACGAAGGGTCACCAACTTCATAATATAAGATCTCCAAGGTCTTGAGGCTATTCTCTGTAAATTTCAGCTGGATTCCATCACCGTGCTGCCCACAGGGCGTCAGAGCGTAAAACATGTAACTTCCTGTTGCCAGGAGGTGGCGCTATGACTCATATCCTGTATTGTCACATGGACCCGTTCAGGGCGGGACTCTTATGAAGCACAAAAGGTTTGGCTCTCTTAGGATCATGTATGCCGGAGTTATAGCCGTTTCATTTTTCATGGCGAAGGATCGAAATTCGCCGCCCAGCCACGCCCCCTAGGAAAGACTAATGAGAATTGTTTTAATAACTTTTAATCTCCTATGCCTGTAGATGATACGGACCGAATTTGAAAGTCCTGGGGTCAAATCTCTAGGAGGAGTTCGTTAAAGTATGCGGGCTGGAAATGACAAAATTTCAACTTTGATACAAAATGGCCGACTTCCTGTTGGAGTTAGGCTATGTGTCCTTGAGACTTTTTGGTGCGTCTGGTCATGATACATATGCATACCGAATTTCGTTCTCCTACGACAATCTGTATCGAGGGGGTCAATTCTAGGTGGCGCTGTCGAGCCATTTTGTCCCGCTTTATTTCGAGACCCATAAAATATCGCAATTTTCGCTAGTCCTGACATCTGTGCAAATTTTCATGAGTTTTCGTGCATGTTTAGGCCCTCAAAAATGCGTTTGTTTCGGAGGAATAATAATAATAATAATAATAACTCCTTCAGTTTCAATAGGGCTTCGCACCGGTCGGTGCTCGGGCCCTAATAATAATAATAATAATTCCTTTGGAAACAAGAGGGCTTCGCGCTGGTCAGCGCTCGGGCCCTAATAATAATAATTAAAGCTGCAAGCAGCGATGATCGGGCCCTCGCGTCCTTGCGTATGTCGGGACTCGGCGCTGGTGAAGGGCTTCTGTCACGGGCATATAGATGTCCCCAGACCTGGGGTCCGTTTTACAAAGCAGGTTTAGTGAAAACTCAGAGTCTGTTAACCCTGAAATGAGGGAAACTCTGAGTTTTCCATTTCAAAAAGGGAGGTAACTCAAACCAGAGAAAGAGGGATAACTCTAGCCTGTTTCACAGAGAGGGGTAACTTAAGCTCTCGGTCAGTTACCGTAGCAACAGACTCTATGAATCTAACCTGGTCGGGACCAGGTTTTTCTCAATGAACCTCGACTTTCTCTCAGTCTCCGCCCTCTTTCAGAGCCACACACTCCATTTGATTTCCTCATTCATTCAGGCAGCAGGCGAGTTTTGGCGTAGCCTAGTTCTGCCGTCTGTCATTTAAAGAAATCATTAAAAAAAAAAAATAAATTTAAAAAAAAATCAGAGTCAGTATATTAGAAGTCCATTAGGCACAGTAAGTGGCGACTTTTTTTCACTAACATGGCATGTCCTTTTGATAACGATCCCGTGGATGAAGGTGCAGCATTACTGCGCAGAGAATTAAATATTCGTCGAGAGATGGTTATCAGACCACGCATAGATGTTCTAGCATTTCCAGCCATTATCTTTTTGAGCGGTACCATTTCACGTCACAGTCCATCATCTACATACACAACCTAAGCCGTCTTTACATTTGCAACATTACCAATCGTAGTCATGCTCTCACATCCCAGCAGATATTGTGTGTTGCGCTGCGTTTCTTTGCAAATGGTTTGCAAAAGTTTTTTGTACAATGTCGGAGCCAGCCACTGGCCTTCCTAAATTCTGGCTTAGGGCCAGCTCCTCTGCCTCCGTTAGAGGTGGCGGTGCTGGACTACCACCCGTTTTACGGACATCTGCCTTCTTTCTGTTGGCTGAGTAGAAGTCTGTGTTAGTTTAAATAGGATTAATTATTTAACAGAACATGATGTAGATGAGAAGACATTTATGTGTGTGAAACCAGCATTATGTTGGGGATAAAACAACTGCACAGTCAAACAGCCACTTAATATTTACTTTACAATGTAAAACATGATCAAAATGAGGTACCCCCATGAGATTATGCCGAGGTCTCACCTGTTTGAACAATGTTTTTAAATTTCATCCTAAACTGCTGCCAAGTGCGCTTGGACCTAAATGAAATAAATTAATAGGCCACCATTCAAGCAGTTTTCCTCTGTAATATTATTGTGATTACAAAGGACTACATTTAAACTTACGCAATGACCGAGCAGCAGCCGTCTCCCTCTCTTTTGCAGCTGCAGCGGTGTTGCACTTCTTTCTGAAAACATGCTCAAACTCGTCGTATGAGCGAATTAAGATGTCTAGTTCTAGGGGGGGCGAAAAACGCAGCCATCCTCTTCCCCGTTGCCATGGTGACTGGTTGAATCGGGGCTCCATTGATGCTGGCTTTTTATAGTTGTGGTGCACGCGCTTAACTCCAGGTGAAACTACTCCGAGTTGATTAAACTGACTCAAATCAGCTGTTCTGGAACCGGAAACTCAGAGTTTTCTATCTCAGAGTAGATCAACTCAGAGTTCAGGATTAGACTCAGAGTTTGTTGAACCTGCTTTGTGAAACGGACCCCTGAGCTGTTTTCAGACAGTGCAAGGGGAAATTAACGTCACATCCTCAATCACCTACTCTGCCTGCTGCAGGGGCTGCTGCATTGAAATGTGGTAGGGGGCGCTATGGAGCCAGTTTTCATCACTGACTGAATATTGCTATTTAGACGTGTTCAGGCTGGGAGTCTTATCAAACATGTAAAGTTTGGTGTAGACTCCAGCATTTACACTAAACTTATAGCAATTTCGCCTGTCATGGCGAAACATCAAAACTCAACGCCACGCCACGGCCACACGCTTCAATGCTAAGTAAATGTTTTGATAACTTTTGATCACACACTATTGTAGATGACACACACTGATTTTGAAGTCGTTACCATGAATTCTGTAGGAGGAGTTCGTTAAAATACAAGGTATGCCAAATGGTCAAAAAAACGCGAAAAATGACCACTTTTATCAAGATGGCCGACTTCCTGTAGGACTTACGATATGGCTCCAAGAGGCTTTTTTGTGCGTCTTGACATGATACATTAGCCTCCCGAATTTCATTTTCCTAGGTTCATCTGGAAGGCGGGGCTACAATTTTGAAATTTTCAAGGGGGCGCTGTTGAGCCATATTGTCACGTCTATGCAAATGACCTATCCAGGATTTTAGCTGGTGTCGCTCCAGACATGTGTGCCAAGTTTCGTGACTGTAGACCCATCCCTTATCCCTAAAATACACCATCGTATTTCATGGCGAAGGATGTGTCGCCATGGCAACGGCGTTTGGTCATGGGTCATGACCTACCAAAGGTAGCATCACCAAGGTCTTACATCTTAGCTGAGTCAATTTCAGATGCATCGGCCAAATTTCCTAGGAGTAATACAACAAAGAACGACGCATGATACTTCCTGTTGCCAGTAGGTGGCGCTATGACTCTCACTAAATATGGGCCTGAAAATGTGTTCAGACCGGGACTCTTAACAAGCATATGAAATTTGGAAAAGATCAGACCATGTGGAGTCAAGTTATAAGGCTTTGAAATTTCATGGCGAGACATCGAAATTCGCCGCGTCGTCATGGCAACACCTTTCCACGAAAAGTCACCAACTTCATAATACACCATCTCCAAGGTCTTTAGGCTATTCTGAGTAAATTTGAGGTGGATCCCATCACCGTGCCACCCACAGAGCGTCAAAGTGTAAAACATGTAACTTCCTGTTGCCAGTAGGTGGCGCTATGACTTACATCCAATATTGACACATGGATGTGTTCAGGACGGGACTCTTTCCAAGCACAAAAGGTTTGGGTCTCTTAGGATCGTGCATGCCGGAGTTAAGGCTGTTTGAATTTTCACGGCGAAGGATCGAAATTCGCCGCCCGACCACACCCCCTCAACAATGTCGAAAACTCACCGTTTTGATAACTTTTCATCTCCCAGGTCTGTAGATGATACTGACCGAATTTCAAGTTGCTCAGGTCAAATCCCTAGGAGGAGTTCGTTAAAGTACGCGGGCTAAAAACGGCAAAATTGGCCTGAAAAACGCAACTTTGAACCAAAATGGCCGACTTCCTGTTGGACTTAGGGTATGGCTCCAAGAGACTTTTTGGTGCGTCTGGTCATGATATATAAGCACACCAAATTTCATTGTTCTACGACCATCTGTATCGTGGGGCTCGCTTTTCTTAATTTTCTAGGTGGCGCTGTCGAGCCATTTTTCCCCGCATTTTTTGCGAGACGCATAAAATCTGTGATTTTCACCAGAACTGACGCGCACGCCAATTTCGGTGAGTTTTGGTACACGTTTGTAGAAGTTATTTGAGGTCAAAGAGTCGCAATAATAATAATAATAATAATAATAATAATAATAATAATAATAATAATAATAATAATAATTCCTTTGGAAACAAGAGGGCTTCGCGCTGGTCAGCGCTCGGGCCCTAATTAAAGCTGCAAGCAGCGATGATCGGGCCCTCGCGTCCTTGCGTATGTCGGGGCTCGGCGCTGGTGAAGGGCTTCTGTCACGGGCATATAGATGTCCCCAGACCTGGGGTCCGTTTTACAAAGCAGGTTTAGTGAAAACGCAGAGTCTGTTAACCCTGAAATGAGGGAAACTCTGAGTTTTCCGTTTCAAAAAGGGAGGTAACTCAAACCAGAGAAAGAGGGATAACTCTAGCCTGTTTCAGAGAGAGGGGTAACTTAAGCTCTCGGTCAGTTACCGTAGCAACAGACTCTATGAATCTAACCTGGTCGGGACCAGGTTTTTCTCAATGAACCTCGAGTTTCTCTCAGTCTCCGCCCTCTTTCAGAGCCACACACTCCATTTGATTTCCTCATTCATTCAGGCAGCAGGCGAGTTTTGGCGTAGCCTAGTTCTGCCGTCTGTCATTTAAAGAAATCATTAAAAAAAAAAAATAAATTAAAAAAAAAATCAGAGTCAGTATATTAGAAGTCCATTAGGCACAGTAAGTGGCGACTTTTTTTCACTAACATGGCATGTCCTTTTGATAACGATCCCGTGGATGAAGGTGCAGCATTACTGCGCAGAGAATTAAATATTCGTCGAGAGATGGTTATCAGACCACGCATAGATGTTCTAGCATTTCCAGCCATTATCTTTTTGAGCGGTACCATTTCACGTCACAGTCCATCATCTACATACACAACCTAAGCCGTCTTTACATTTGCAACATTACCAATCGTAGTCATGCTCTCACATCCCAGCAGATATTGTGTGTTGCGCTGCGTTTCTTTGCAAATGGTTTGCAAAAGTTTTTTGTACAATGTCGGAGCCAGCCACTGGCCTTCCTAAATTCTGGCTTAGGGCCAGCTCCTCTGCCTCCGTTAGAGGTGGCGGTGCTGGACCACCACCCGTTTTACGGGCATCTGCCTTCTTTCTGTTGGCTGAGTAGAAGTCTGTGTTAGTTTAAATAGGATTAATTATTTAACAGAACATGATGTAGATGAGAAGACATTTATGTGTGTGAAACCAGCATTATGTTGGGGATAAAACAACTGCACAGTCAAACAGCCACTTAATATTTACTTTACAATGTAAAACATGATCAAAATGAGGTACCCCCATGAGATTATGCCGAGGTCTCACCTGTTTGAACAATGTTTTTAAATTTCATCCTAAACTGCTGCCAAGTGCGCTTGGACCTAAATGAAATAAATTAATAGGCCACCATTCAAGCAGTTTTCCTCTGTAATATTATTGTGATTACAAAGGACTACATTTAAACTTACGCAATGACCGAGCAGCAGCCGTCTCCCTCTCTTTTGCAGCCGCAGCGGTGTTGCACTTCTTTCTGAAAACATGCTCAAACTCGTCGTATGAGCGAATTAAGATGTCTAGTTCTAGGGGGGCGAAAAACGCAGCCATCCTCTTCCCCGTTGCCATGGTGACTCGTTGAATCGGGGCTCCATTTATGCTGGCTTTTTATAGTTGTGGTGCACGCGCTTAACTCCAGGTGAAACTACTCCGAGTTGATTAAACTGACTCAAATCAGCTGTTCTGGAACCGGAAACTCAGAGTTTTCTATCTCAGAGTAGATCAACTCAGAGTTCAGGATTAGACTCAGAGTTTGTTGAACCTGCTTTGTGAAACGGACCCCTGAGCTGTTTTCAGACAGTGCAAGGGGAAATTAACGTCACATCCTCAATCACCTACTCTGCCTGCTGCAGGGGCTGCTGCATTGAAATGTGGTAGGGGGCGCTATGGAGCCAGTTTTCATCACTGACTGAATATTGGTATTTAGACGTGTTCAGGCTGGGAGTCTTATCAAACATGTAAAGTTTGGTGTAGACTCCAGCATTTACACTAAACTTATAGCAATTTCGCCTGTCATGGCGAAACATCAAAACTCAACGCCACGCCACGGCCACACGCTTCAATGCTAAGTAAATGTTTTGATAACTTTTGATCACACACTAGTGTAGATGACACACACTGATTTTGAAGTCGTTACCATGAATTCTGTAGGAGGAGTTCGTTAAAATACAAGGTATGCCAAATGGTCAAAAAAACGCGAAAAATGACCACTTTTATCAAGATGGCCGACTTCCTGTAGGACTTACGATATGGCTCCAAGAGGCTTTTTTGTGCGTCTTGACATGATACATTAGCCTCCCGAATTTCATTTTCCTAGGTTCATCTGGAAGGCGGGGCTACAATTTTGAAATTTTCAAGGGGGCGCTGTTGAGCCATATTGTCACGTCTATGCAAATGACCTATCCAGGATTTTAGCTGGTGTCGCTCCAGACATGTGTGCCAAGTTTCGTGACTGTAGACCCATCCCTTATCCCTAAAATACACCATCGTATTTCATGGCGAAGGATGTGTCGCCATGGCAACGGCGTTTGGTCATGGGTCACGACCTACCCAATGTAGCATCACCAAGGTCTTACATCTTAGCTGAGTCAATTTCAGATGCATCGGCCAAATTTCCTAGGAGTAATACAACAAAGAACGACGCATGATACTTCCTGTTGCCAGTAGGTGGCGCTATGACTCTCACTAAATATGGGCCTGAAAATGTGTTCAGACCGGGACTCTTAACAAGCATATGAAATTTGGAAAAGATCAGACCATGTGGAGTCAAGTTATAAGGCTTTGAAATTTCATGGCGAGACATCGAAATTCGCCGCGTCGTCATGGCAACACCTTTCCACGAAAAGTCACCAACTTCATAATATACCATCTCCAAGGTCTTTAGGCTATTCTGAGTAAATTTGAGGTGGATCCCATCACCGTGCCACCCACAGAGCGTCAAAGTGTAAAACATGTAACTTCCTGTTGCCAGTAGGTGGCGCTATGACTTACATCCAATATTGACACATGGATGTGTTCAGGACGGGACTCTTTCCAAGCACAAAAGGTTTGGGTCTCTTAGGATCGTGCATGCCGGAGTTATGGCTGTTTGAATTTTCACGGCGAAGGATCGAAATTCGCCGCCCGACCACACCCCCTCAACAATGTCGAAAACTCACCGTTTTGATAACTTTTCATCTCCCAGGTCTGTAGATGATACTGACCGAATTTCAAGTTGCTCAGGTCAAATCCCTAGGAGGAGTTCGTTAAAGTACGCGGGCTAAAAACGGCAAAATTGGCCTGAAAATCGCAACTTTGAACCAAAATGGCCGACTTCCTGTTGGATTTAGGGTATGGCTCCAAGAGACTTTTTGGTGCGTCTGGTCATGATATATAAGCACACCAAATTTCATTGTTCTACGACCATCTGTAACGTGGGGCTCGCTTTTCTTAATTTTCTAGGTGGCGCTGTCGAGCCATTTTTCCCCGCATTTTTTGCGAGACGCATAAAATCTGCGATTTTCACCAGAACTGACGCGCACGCCAATTTCGGTGAGTTTTGGTACACGTTTGTAGAAGTTATTTGAGGTCAAAGAGTCGCAATAATAATAATAATAATAATAATTAAAGCTGCAAGCAGCGATGATCGGGCCCTCGCACCCCAGCGCATGTCGAAGTGACGCTCAGTCGAAGGGCTTTTGTCAGTGACTTGTTGTGTAAAGTTTGAGGCAGATCCAACCGTGTACACTCAAGTTATATCAATTTCCTCTGTCATGGCGAAACATCAAAACTCAACGCCACGCCACGGCCAAACCATCATGATCATACACTAGTCTAGATGACACACACTGATTTTTAAGTCCTTACGATGAATTCTGTAGGAGGAGTTCTTTAAAATACAAGGTATGCGAAATGGCCAAGAAAAGGCGAAAATTGACCAGTTTTTCAAGATGGCCGACTTCCTGTTCGACTTACAATAAGGCTTCAAGAGGCTTTTTTGTGCGTGTTGACATTATACATGTGCCCTGTGAATTTCATCTTTCTACGTTAATCTGGAAGGCGGGGCTGCAATTTTGAAATTTTAAAGGGGGCGCTGTTGAGCCATTTTGCCACACCCATTCAAAGCGACCACATAGGATTTGAGCTGACATCACTCTAGACATGTGTGTCAAGTTTCATGACTGTAGAGCAATCCCTTCTCCCTGAAAAACAGTATCATATTTCATGGCGAAGGATGTGTCGCCATGGTAACAGCATTCAGTTTTGGGTCATGAGCTGCCAAATGTAGCATCACCAAGGTCTTGTTTATTAGCTGACTTAATTTCAGGTGCATCAGCCAAATTTCCTAGGAGTAATTAGACAAAGTACGACGCATGATACTTCCTGTTGCCAGTAGGTGGCGCTATGACTTTCGCTAAATATGAGACTGAACATGTGTTCAGATTGGGACTCTTAACAAGCATATGAAATTTGGAAAAGATCAGACCACGTGGAGTCAAGTTATAAGGCATTGAAATTTCATGGCGTCACATCGAAATTCGCCGCGTCGCCATGGCAACACCTTTCAACGAAGGGTCACCAACTTCATAATATAAGATCTCCAAGGTCTTGAGGCTATTCTCAGTAAATTTCAGCTGGATTCCATCACCGTGCTGCCCACAGGGCGTCAGAGCGTAAAACATGTAACTTCCTGTTGCCAGGAGGTGGCGCTATGACTCATATCCTGTATTGTCACATGGACCCGTTCAGGGCGGGACTCTTATGAAGCACAAAAGGTTTGGCTCTCTTAGGATCATGTATGCCGGAGTTATAGCTGTTTCATTTTTCATGGCGAAGGATCGAAATTCGCCGCCCAGCCACGCCCCCTAGGAAAGACTAATGAGAATTGTTTTAATAACTTTTAATCTCCTATGCCTGTAGATGATACGGACCGAATTTGAAAGTCCTGGGGTCAAATCTCTAGGAGGAGTTCGTTAAAGTATGCGGGCTGGAAATGACAAAATCGGTGCAAAATTTCAACTTTGATACAAAATGGCCGACTTCCTGTTGGAGTTAGGCTATGTGTCCTTGAGACTTTTTGGTGCGCCTGGTCATGATACATATGCATACCGAATTTCGTTCTCCTACGACAATCTGTATCGAGGGGCTCAATTTTCTTGACTTTCTAGGTGGCGCTGTCGAGCCATTTTGTCCCGCTTTATTTCGAGACCCATAAAATATCGCAATTTTCGCCAGTCCTGACATCTGTGCAAATTTTCATGAGTTTTCGTGCATGTTTAGGCCCTCAAAAATGCGTTTGTTTCGGAGGAATAATAATAATAATAATAATAATTAAAGCTGCAAGCAGCGATGATCGGGCCCTCGCGTCCTTGCGTATGTCGGGGCTCGGCGCTGGTGAAGGGCTTCTGTCACGGGCATATAGATGTCCCCAGACCTGGGGTCCGTTTTACAAAGCAGGTTTAGTGAAAACTCAGAGTCTGTTAACCCTGAAATGAGGGAAACTCTGAGTTTTCCGTTTCAAAAAGGGAGGTAACTCAAACCAGAGAAATAGGATAACTCTAGCCTGTTTCAGAGAGAGGGGTAACTTAAGCTCTCGGTCAGTTACCGTAGCAACAGACTCTATGAATCTAACCTGGTCGGGACCAGGTTTTTCTCAATGAACCTCGACTTTCTCTCAGTCTCCGCCCTCTTTCAGAGCCACACACTCCATTTGATTTCCTCATTCATTCAGGCAGCAGGCGAGTTTTGGCGTAGCCTAGTTCTGCCGTCTGTCATTTAAAGAAATCATTAAAAAAAATAAATAAATTAAAAAAAAAATCAGAGTCAGTATATTAGAAGTCCATTAGGCACAGTAAGTGGCGACTTTTTTTCACTAACATGGCATGTCCTTTTGATAACGATCCCGTAGATGAAGGTGCAGCATTACTGCGCAGAGAATTAAATATTCGTCGAGAGATGGTTATCAGACCGCGCATAGATGTTCTAGCATTTCCAGCCATTATCTTTTTGAGCGGTACCGTTTCACGTCACAGTCCATCATCTACATACACAACCTAAGCCGTCTTTACATTTGCAACATTACCAATGGTAGTCATGCTCTCACATCCCAGCAAATATTGTGTGTTGCGCTGCGTTTCTTTGCAAACCGAAGTTTTTTGTAGAGTGTCAGGGCCAGCCACTGGCCTTCCTAAATTCTGGCTTAGGGCCAGCTCTAAGACTCCCAGACGTGTTCAGGCTGGGAGTCTTATCAAACATGTAAAGTTTGGTGTAGACTCCAGCATTTACACTAAACTTATAGGACTTTCACCTGTCATGGCGAAACATCAAAACTCAATGCCACGCCACGGCCACACGCTTCAATGCTAAGTAAATCTTTTGATAACTTTTGATCACACACTAGTGTAGATGACACACACTGATTTTGAAGTCGTTACCATGAATTCTGTAGGAGGAGTTCGTTAAAATACAAGGTATGCCAAATGGTCAAAAAAACGCGAAAAATGACCACTTTTATCAAGATGGCCGACTTCCTGTAGGACTTACAATATGGCTCCAAGAGGCTTTTTTGTGCATCTTGACATGATACATAAGCCTCCCGAATTTCATTTTCCTACGTTCATCTGGAAGGCGGGGCTACAATTTTGAAATTTTCAAGGGGGCGCTGTTGAGCCATATTGTCACGTTAATGTAAATGACCTATCCAGGATTTTAACTGGTGTCGCTCCAGACATGTGTGGCAAGTTTTATGACTGTAAACCCATCCCTTGTCCCTAAAATACAGCATCGTATTTCATGGCGAAGGATGTGTCGCCATGGCAACGGCGTTTGGTCATGGGTCATGACCTGCTAAATGTAGCATCACCAAGGTCTTACATCTTAGCTGAGTGAATTTCAGGTGCATCGGCCAAATTTCCTAGGAGTAATACAACAAAGAACGACGCATGATACTTCCTGTTGCCAGTAGGTGGCGCTATGACTCTCACTAAATATGGGCCTGACAATGTGTTCAGACCGGGACTCTTAACAAGAATATGAAATTTGGAAAAGATCAGACCATGTGGAGTCAAGTTATAAGGCTTTGAAATTTCATGGCGAGACATCGAAATTCGCCGCGTCGTCATGGCAACACCTTTCCACGAAAAGTCACCAACTTCATAATATACCATCTCCAAGGTCTTTAGGCTATTCTGAGTAAATTTGAGGTGGATCCCATCACCGTGCCACCCACAGAGCGTCAAAGTGTAAAACATGTAACTTCCTGTTGCCAGTAGGTGGCGCTATGACTTACATCCAATATTGACACATGGATGTGTTCAGGACGGGACTCTTTCCAAGCACAAAAGGTTTGGGTCTCTTAGGATCCTGCATGCCGGAGTTATGGCTGTTTGAATTTTCACGGTGAAGGATCGAAATTCGCCGCCCGACCACACCCCCTCAACAATGTCGAAAACTCACCGTTTTGATAACTTTTCATCTCCCAGGTCTGTAGATGATACTGACCGAATTTCAAGTTGCTCAGGTCAAATCCCTAGGAGGAGTTCGTTAAAGTACGCGGGCTAAAAACGGCAAAATTGGCCTGAAAATGGCAACTTTGAACCAAAATGGCCGACTTCCTGTTGGATTTAGGGTATGGCTCCAAGAGACTTTTTGGTGCGTCTGGTCATGATATATAAGCACACCAAATTTCATTGTTCTACGACCATCTGTATCGTGGGGCTCGCTTTTCTTAATTTTCTAGGTGGCGCTGTTGAGCCATTTTTCCCCGCATTTTTTGCGAGACGCATAAAATCTGCGATTTTCACCAGAACTGACGCGCACGCCAATTTCGGTGAGTTTTGGTACACGTTTGTAGAAGTTATTTGAGGTCAAAGAGTCGCAATAATAATAATAATAATAAGAATAATAATAATAATAATAATAATAATAATAATAATAATTCCTTTGGAAACAAGAGGGCTTCGCGCTGGTCAGCGCTCGGGCCCTAATAATAATAATAATAATAATAATAATAATAATAATTCCTTTGGAAACAAGAGGGCTTCGCGCTGGTCAGCGCTCGGGCCCTAATAATAATAATAATAATAATAATAATAATTCCTTTGGAAACAAGAGGGCTTCGCGCTGGTCAGCGCTCGGGCCCTAATAATAATAATAATAATTCCTTTGGAAACAAGAGGGCTCCGCGCTGGTCAGCGCTCGGGCCCTAATAATAACTCCTTCAGTTTCAATAGGGCTTCGCACCGGTCGGTGCTCGGGCCCTAATAATAATAATAATAACTCCTTCAGTTTCAATAGGGCTTCGCACCGGTCGGTGCTCGGGCCCTAATAATAATAACTCCTTCAGTTTCAATAGGGCTTCGCACCGGTCGGTGCTCGGGCCCTAATAATAATAATAATAATAATTCCTTCAGTTTCAATAGGGCTTCGCACCGGTCGGTGCTCGGGCCCTAATAATAATAATAATTAAAGCTGCAAGCAGCGATGATCGGGCCCTCGCGTCCTTGCGTATGTCGGGGCTCGGCGCTGGTGAAGGGCTTCTGTCACGGGCATATAGATGTCCCCAGACCTGGGGTCCGTTTTACAAAGCAGGTTTAGTGAAAACTCAGAGTTTGTTAACCCTGAAATGAGGGAACTCTGAGTTTTCCGTTTCAAAAAGGGAGGTAACTCAAACCAGAGAAAGAGGGATAACTCTAGCCTGTTTCACAGAGAGGGGTAACTTAAGCTCTCGGTCAGTTACCGTAGCAACAGACTCTATGAATCTAACCTGGTCGGGACCAGGTTTTTCTCAATGAACCTCGACTTTCTCTCAGTCTCCGCCCTCTTTCAGAGCCACACACTCCATTTGATTTCCTCATTCATTCAGGCAGCAGGCGAGTTTTGGCGTAGCCTAGTTCTGCCGTCTGTCATTTAAAGAAATCATTAAAAAAAATAAATAAATTAAAAAAAAAATCAGAGTCAGTATATTAGAAGTCCATTAGGCACAGTAAGTGGCGACTTTTTTTCACTAACATGGCATGTCCTTTTGATAACGATCCCGTGGATGAAGGTGCAGCATTACTGCGCAGAGAATTAAATATTCGTTGAGAGATGGTTATCAGACCACTCATAGATGTTCTAGCATTTCCAGCCATTATCTTTTTGAGCGGTACCGTTTCACGTCACAGTCCATCATCTACATACAAAACCTAATCCGTCTTTACATTTGCAACATTACCAATCGTAGTCATGCTCTCACATCCCAGCAGATATTGTGTGTTGCGCTGCGTTTCTTTGCAAATGGTTTGCAAAAGTTTTTTGTACAAGTATGGAGCCAGCCACTGGCCTTCCTAAATTCTGGCTTAGGGCCAGCTCCTCTGCCTCCGTTAGAGGTGGCGGTGCTGGACCACCACCCGTTTTACGGACATCTGCCTTCTTTCTGTTGGCTGAGTAGAAGTCTGTGTTAGTTTAAATAGGATTAATTATTTAACAGAACATGATGTAGATGAGAAGACATTTATGTGTGTGAAACCAGCATTATGTTGGGGATAAAACAACTGCACAGTCAAACAGCCACTTAATATTTTCTTTACAATGTAAAACATGATCAAAATGAGGTACCCCCATGAGATTATGCCGAGGTCTCACCTGTTTGAACAATGTTTTTAAATTTCATCCTAAACTGCTGCCAAGTGCGCTTGGACCTAAATGAAATAAATTAATAGGCCACCATTCAAGCAGTTTTCCTCTGTAATATTATTGTGATTACAAAGGACCACATTTAAACTTACGCAATGACCGAGCAGCAGCCGTCTCCCTCTCTTTTGCAGCTGCAGCGGTGTTGCACTTCTTTCTGAAAACATGCTCAAACTCGTCGTATGAGCGAATTAAGATGTCTAGTTCTAGGGGGGCGAAAAACGCAGCCATCCTCTTCCCCGTTGCCATGGTGACTGGTTGAATCGGGGCTCCATTGATGCTGGCTTTTTATAGTTGTGGTGCACGCGCTTAACTCCAGGTGAAACTACTCCTATGATTAAACTGACTCAAATCAGCTGTTCTGGAACCGGAAACTCAGAGTTTTCTATCTCAGAGTAGATCAACTCAGAGTTCAGGATTAGACTCAGAGTTTGTTGAACCTGCTTTGTGAAACGGACCCCTGAGCTGTTTTCAGACAGTGCAAGGGGAAATTAACGTCACATCCTCAATCACCTACTCTGCCTGCTGCAGGGGCTGCTGCATTGAAATGTGGTAGGGGGCGCTATGGAGCCAGTTTTCATCACTGACTGAATATTGGTATTTAGATGTGTTCAGGCTGGGAGTCTTATCAAACATGTGAAGTTTGGTGTAGACTCCAGCATTTACACTAAACTTATAGCAATTTCGCCTGTCATGGCGAAACATCAAAACTCAACGCCACGCCACGGCCACACGCTTCAATGCTAAGTAAATGTTTTGATAACTTTTGATCACACACTAGTGTAGATGACACACACTGATTTTGAAGTCGTTACCATGAATTCTGTAGGAGGAGTTCGTTAAAATACAAGGTATGCCAAATGGTCAAAAAAACGCGAAAAATGACCACTTTTATCAAGATGGCCGACTTCCTGTAGGACTTACGATATGGCTCCAAGAGGCTTTTTTGTGTGTCTTGACATGATACATTAGCCTCCCGAATTTCATTTTCCTAGGTTCATCTGGAAGGCGGGGCTACAATTTTGAAATTTTCAAGGGGGCGCTGTTGAGCCATATTGTCACGTCTATGCAAATGACCTATCCAGGATTTTAGCTGGTGTCGCTCCAGACATGTGTGCCAAGTTTCGTGACTGTAGACCCATCCCTTATCCCTAAAATACAGCATCGTATTTCATGGCGAAGGATGTGTCGCCATGGCAACGGCGTTTGGTCATGGGTCATGACCTACCCAATGTAGCATCACCAAGGTCTTACATCTTAGCTGAGTCAATTTCAGATGCATCGGCCAAATTTCCTAGGAGTAATACAACAAAGAACGACGCATGATACTTCCTGTTGCCAGTAGGTGGCGCTATGACTCTCACTAAATATGGGCCTGACAATGTGTTCAGACCGGGACTCTTAACAAGCATATGAAATTTGGAAAAGATCAGACCATGTGGAGTCAAGTTATAAGGCTTTGAAATTTCATGGCGAGACATCGAAATTCGCCGCGTCGTCATGGCAACACCTTTCCACGAAAAGTCACCAACTTCATAATATACCATCTCCAAGGTCTTTAGGCTATTCTGAGTAAATTTGAGGTGGATCCCATCACCGTGCCACCCACAGAGCGTCACAGTGTAAAACATGTAACTTCCTGTTGCCAGTAGGTGGCGCTATGACTTACATCCAATATTGACACATGGATGTGTTCAGGACGGGACTCTTTCCAAGCACAAAAGGTTTGGGTCTCTTAGGATCGTGCATGCCGGAGTTAAGGCTGTTTGAATTTTCACGGCGAAGGATCGAAATTCGCCGCCCGACCACACCCCCTCAACAATGTCGAAAACTCACCGTTTTGATAACTTTTCATCTCCCAGGTCTGTAGATGATACTGACCGAATTTCAAGTTGCTCAGGTCAAATCCCTAGGAGGAGTTCGTTAAAGTACGCGGGCTAAAAACGGCAAAATTGGCCTGAAAATGGCAACTTTGAACCAAAATGGCCGACTTCCTGTTGGATTTAGGGTATGGCTCCAAGAGACTTTTTGGTGCGTCTGGTCATGATATATAAGCACACCAAATTTCATTGTTCTACGACCATCTGTATCGTGGGGCTCGCTTTTCTTAATTTTCTAGGTGGCGCTGTCGAGCCATTTTTCCCCGCATTTTTTGCGAGACGCATAAAATCTGCGATTTTCACCAGAACTGACGCGCACGCCAATTTCGGTGAGTTTTGGTACACGTTTGTAGAAGTTATTTGAGGTCAAAGAGTCGCAATAATAATAATAATAATAAGAATAATAATAATAATTAAAGCTGCAAGCAGCGATGATCGGGCCCTCGCGTCCTTGCGTATGTCGGGGCTCGGCGCTGGTGAAGGGCTTCTGTCACGGGCATATAGATGTCCCCAGACCTGGGGTCCGTTTTACAAAGCAGGTTTAGTGAAAACGCAGAGTCTGTTAACCCTGAAATGAGGGAAACTCTGAGTTTTCCGTTTCAAAAAGGGAGGTAACTCAAACCAGAGAAAGAGGGATAACTCTAGCCTGTTTCAGAGAGAGGGGTAACTTAAGCTCTCGGTCAGTTACCGTAGCAACAGACTCTATGAATCTAACCTGGTCGGGACCAGGTTTTTCTCAATGAACCTCGAGTTTCTCTCAGTCTCCGCCCTCTTTCAGAGCCACACACTCCATTTGATTTCCTCATTCATTCAGGCAGCAGGCGAGTTTTGGCGTAGCCTAGTTCTGCCGTCTGTCATTTAAAGAAATCATTAAAAAAAATAAATAAATTAAAAAAAAAATCAGAGTCAGTATATTAGAAGTCCATTAGGCACAGTAAGTGGCGCCTTTTTTTCACTAACATGGCATGTCCTTTTGATAACGATCCCGTGGATGAAGGTGCAGCATTACTGCGCAGAGAATTAAATATTCGTCGAGAGATGGTTATCAGACCACGCATAGATGTTCTAGCATTTCCAGCCATTATCTTTTTGAGCGGTACCATTTCACGTCACAGTCCATCATCTACATACACAACCTAAGCCGTCTTTACATTTGCAACATTACCAATCGTAATCATGCTCTCACATCCCAGCAGATATTGTGTGTTGCGCTGCGTTTCTTTGCAAACGGAAGTTTTTTTGTACAGTGTCGGGGCCAGCCACTGGCCTTCCTAAATTCTGGCTTAGGGCCAGCTCCTCTGCCTCCGTTAGAGGTGGCGGTGCTGGACCACCACCCGTTTTACGGACATCTGCCTTCTTTCTGTTGGCTGAGTAGAAGTCTGTGTTAGTTTAAATAGGATTAATTATTTAACAGAACATGATGTAGATGAGAAGACATTTATGTGTGTGAAACCAGCATTATGTTGGGGATAAAACAACTGCACAGTCAAACAGCCACTTAATATTTACTTTACAATGTAAAACATGATCAAAATGAGGTACCCCCATGAGATTATGCCGAGGTCTCACCTGTTTGAACAATGTTTTTAAATTTCATCCTAAACTGCTGCCAAGTGCGCTTGGACCTAAATGAAATAAATTAATAGGCCACCATTCAAGCAGTTTTCCTCTGTAATATTATTGTGATTACAAAGGACTACATTTAAACTTACGCAATGACCGAGCAGCAGCCGTCTCCCTCTCTTTTGCAGCTGCAGCGGTGTTGCACTTCTTTCTGAAAACATGCTCAAACTCGTCGTATGAGCGAATTAAGATGTCTAGTTCTAGGGGGGCGAAAAACGCAGCCATCCTCTTCCCCGTTGCCATGGTGACTCGTTGAATTGGGGCTCCATTGATGCTGGCTTTTTATAGTTGTGGTGCACGCGCTTAACTCCAGGTGAAACTACTCCGAGTTGATTAAACTGACTCAAATCAGCTGTTCTGGAACCGGAAACTCAGAGTTTTCTATCTCAGAGTAGATCAACTCAGAGTTCAGGATTAGACTCAGAGTTTGTTGAACCTGCTTTGTGAAACGGACCCCTGAGCTGTTTTCAGACAGTGCAAGGGGAAATTAACGTCACATCCTCAATCACCTACTCTGCCTGCTGCAGGGGCTGCTGCATTGAAATGTGGTAGGGGGCGCTATGGAGCCAGTTTTCATCACTGACTGAATATTGCTATTTAGACGTGTTCAGGCTGGGAGTCTTATCAAACATGTAAAGTTTGGTGTAGACTCCAGCATTTACACTAAACTTATAGCAATTTCGCCTGTCATGGCGAAACATCAAAACTCAACGCCACGCCACGGCCACACGCTTCAATGCTAAGTAAATGTTTTGATAACTTTTGATCACACACTAGTGTAGATTACACACACTGATTTTGAAGTCGTTACCATGAATTCTGTAGGAGGAGTTCGTTAAAATACAAGGTATGCCAAATGGTCAAAAAAACGCGAAAAATGACCACTTTTATTAAGATGGCCGACTTCCTGTAGGACTTACGATATGGCTCCAAGAGGCTTTTTTGTGTGTCTTGACATGATACATTAGCCTCCCGAATTTCATTTTCCTAGGTTCATCTGGAAGGCGGGGCTACAATTTTGAAATTTTCAAGGGGGCGCTGTTGAGCCATATTGTCACGTCTATGCAAATGACCTATCCAGGATTTTAGCTGGTGTCGCTCCAGACATGTGTGCCAAGTTTCGTGACTGTAGACCCATCCCTTATCCCTAAAATACAGCATCGTATTTCATGGCGAAGGATGTGTCGCCATGGCAACGGCGTTTGGTCATGGGTCATGACCTACCCAATGTAGCATCACCAAGGTCTTACATCTTAGCTGAGTCAATTTCAGATGCATCGGCCAAATTTCCTAGGAGTAATACAACAAAGAACGACGCATGATACTTCCTGTTGTCAGTAGGTGGCGCTATGACTCTCACTAAATATGGGCCTGAAAATGTGTTCAGACCGGGACTCTTAACAAGCATATAGAATTTGGAAAAGATCAGACCATGTGGAGTCAAGTTATAAGGCTTTGAAATTTCATGGCGAGACATCGAAATTCGCCGCGTCGTCATGACAACACCTTTCCACGAAAAGTCACCAACTTCATAATATACCATCTCCAAGGTCTTTAGGCTATTCTGAGTAAATTTGAGGTGGATCCCATCACCGTGCCACCCACAGAGCGTCAAAGTGTAAAACATGTAACTTCCTGTTGCCAGTAGGTGGCGCTATGACTTACATCCAATATTGACACATGGATGTGTTCAGGACGGGACTCTTTCCAAGCACAAAAGGTTTGGGTCTCTTAGGATCGTGCATGCCGGAGTTAAGGCTGTTTGAATTTTCACGGCGAAGGATCGAAATTCGCCGCCCGACCACACCCCCTCAACAATGTCGAAAACTCACCGTTTTGATAACTTTTCATCTCCCAGGTCTGTAGATGATACTGACCGAATTTCAAGTTGCTCAGGTCAAATCCCTAGGAGGAGTTCGTTAAAGTACGCGGGCTAAAAACGGCAAAATTGGCCTGAAAATCGCAACTTTGAACCAAAATGGCCGACTTCCTGTTGGATTTAGGGTATGGCTCCAAGAGACTTTTTGGTGCGTCTGGTCATGATATATAAGCACACCAAATTTCATTGTTCTACGACCATCTGTATCGTGGGGCTCGCTTTTCTTAATTTTCTAGGTGGCGCTGTCGAGCCATTTTTCCCCGCATTTTTTGCGAGACGCATAAAATCTGCGATTTTCACCAGAACTGACGCGCACACCAATTTCGGTGAGTTTTGGTACACGTTTGTAGAAGTTATTTGAGGTCAAAGAGTCGCAATAATAATAATAATAAGAATAATAATAATAATAATAATAATAATAATAATAATAATAATTCCTTTGGAAACAAGAGGGCTTCGCGCTGGTCAGCGCTCGGGCCCTAATAATAATTAAAGCTGCAAGCAGCGATGATCGGGCCCTCGCGTCCTTGCATATGTCGGGGCTCGGCGCTGGTGAAGGGCTTCTGTCACGGGCATATAGATGTCCCCAGACCTGGGGTCCGTTTTACAAAGCAGGTTTAGTGAAAACGCAGAGTCTGTTAACCCTGAAATGAGGGAAACTCTGAGTTTTCCGTTTCAAAAAGGGAGGTAACTCAAACCAGAGAAAGAGGGATAACTCTAGCCTGTTTCAGAGAGAGGGGTAACTTAAGCTCTCGGTCAGTTACCGTAGCAACAGACTCTATGAATCTAACCTGGTCGGGACCAGGTTTTTCTCAATGAACCTCGAGTTTCTCTCAGTCTCCGCCCTCTTTCAGAGCCACACACTCCATTTGATTTCCTCATTCATTCAGGCAACAGGCGAGTTTTGGCGTAGCCTAGTTCTGCCGTCTGTCATTTAAAGAAATCATTAAAAAAAATAAATAAATTAAAAAAAAAATCAGAGTCAGTATATTAGAAGTCCATTAGGCACAGTAAGTGGCGACTTTTTTTCACTAACATGGCATGTCCTTTTGATAACGATCCCGTGGATGAAGGTGCAGCATTACTGCGCAGAGAATTAAATATTCGTCAAGAGATGGTTATCAGACCACGCATAGATGTTCTAGCATTTCCAGCCATTATCTTTTTGAGCGGTACCATTTCACGTCACAGTCCATCATCTACATACACAACCTAAGCCGTCTTTACATTTGCAACATTACCAATCGTAGTCATGCTCTCACATCCCAGCAGATATTGTGTGTTGCGCTGCGTTTCTTTGCAAATGGTTTGCAAAAGTTTTTTGTACAATGTCGGAGCCAGCCACTGGCCTTCCTAAATTCTGGCTTAGGGCCAGCTCCTCTGCCTCCGTTAGAGGTGGCGGTGCTGGACCACCACCCGTTTTACGGGCATCTGCCTTCTTTCTGTTGGCTGAGTAGAAGTCTGTGTTAGTTTAAATAGGATTAATTATTTAACAGAACATGATGTAGATGAGAAGACATTTATGTGTGTGAAACCAGCATTATGTTGGGGATAAAACAACTGCACAGTCAAACAGCCACTTAATATTTACTTTACAATGTAAAACATGATCAAAATGAGGTACCCCCATGAGATTATGCCGAGGTCTCACCTGTTTGAACAATGTTTTTAAATTTCATCCTAAACTGCTGCCAAGTGCGCTTGGACCTAAATGAAATAAATTAATAGGCGACCATTCAAGCAGTTTTCCTCTGTAATATTATTGTGATTACAAAGGACTACATTTAAACTTACGCAATGACCGAGCAGCAGCCGTCTCCCTCTCTTTTGCAGCTGCAGCGGTGTTGCACTTCTTTCTGAAAACATGCTCAAACTCGTCGTATGAGCGAATTAAGATGTCTAGTTCTAGGGGGGCGAAAAACGCAGCCATCCTCTTCCCCGTTGCCATGGTGACTCGTTGAATCGGGGCTCCATTGATGCTGGCTTTTTATAGTTGTGGTGCACGCGCTTAACTCCAGGTGAAACTACTCCGAGTTGATTAAACTGACTCAAATCAGCTGTTCTGGAACCGGAAACTCAGAGTTTTCTATCTCAGAGTAGATCAACTCAGAGTTCAGGATTAGACTCAGAGTTTGTTGAACCTGCTTTGTGAAACGGACCCCTGAGCTGTTTTCAGACAGTGCAAGGGGAAATTAACGTCACATCCTCAATCACCTACTCTGCCTGCTGCAGGGGCTGCTGCATTGAAATGTGGTAGGGGGCGCTATGGAGCCAGTTTTCATCACTGACTGAATATTGCTATTTAGACGTGTTCAGGCTGGGAGTCTTATCAAACATGTAAAGTTTGGTGTAGACTCCAGCATTTACACTAAACTTATAGCAATTTCGCCTGTCATGGCGAAACATCAAAACTCAACGCCACGCCACGGCCACACGCTTCAATGCTAAGTAAATGTTTTGATAACTTTTGATCACACACTAGTGTAGATGACACACACTGATTTTGAAGTCGTTACCATGAATTCTGTAGGAGGAGTTCGTTAAAATACAAGGTATGCCAAATGGTCAAAAAAACGCGAAAAATGACCACTTTTATCAAGATGGCCGACTTCCTGTAGGACTTACGATATGGCTCCAAGAGGCTTTTTTGTGCGTCTTGACATGATACATTAGCCCCCCGAATTTCATTTTCCTAGGTTCATCTGGAAGGCGGGGCTACAATTTTGAAATTTTCAAGGGGGCGCTGTTGAGCCATATTGTCACGTCTATGCAAATGACCTATCCAGGATTTTAGCTGGTGTCGCTCCAGACATGTGTGCCAAGTTTCGTGACTGTAGACCCATCCCTTATCCCTAAAATACACCATCGTATTTCATGGCGAAGGATGTGTCGCCATGGCAACGGCGTTTGGTCATGGGTCACGACCTACCCAATGTAGCATCACCAAGGTCTTACATCTTAGCTGAGTCAATTTCAGATGCATCGGCCAAATTTCCTAGGAGTAATACAACAAAGAACGACGCATGATACTTCCTGTTGCCAGTAGGTGGCGCTATGACTCTCACTAAATATGGGCCTGACAATGTGTTCAGACCGGGACTCTTAACAAGCATATGAAATTTGGAAAAGATCAGACCATGTGGAGTCAAGTTATAAGGCTTTGAAATTTCATGGCGAGACATCGAAATTCGCCGCGTCGTCATGGCAACACCTTTCCACGAAAAGTCACCAACTTCATAATATACCATCTCCAAGGTCTTTAGGCTATTCTGAGTAAATTTGAGGTGGATCCCATCACCGTGCCACCCACAGAGCGTCAAAGTGTAAAACATGTAACTTCCTGTTGCCAGTAGGTGGCGCTATGACTTACATCCAATATTGACACATGGATGTGTTCAGGACGGGACTCTTTCCAAGCACAAAAGGTTTGGGTCTCTTAGGATCGTGCATGCCGGAGTTATGGCTGTTTGAATTTTCACGGCGAAGGATCGAAATTCGCCGCCCGACCACACCCCCTCAACAATGTCGAAAACTCACCGTTTTGATAACTTTTCATCTCCCAGGTCTGTAGATGATACTGACCGAATTTCAAGTTGCTCAGGTCAAATCCCTAGGAGGAGTTCGTTAAAGTACGCGGGCTAAAAACGGCAAAATTGGCCTGAAAATGGCAACTTTGAACCAAAATGGCCGACTTCCTGTTGGATTTAGGGTATGGCTCCAAGAGACTTTTTGGTGCGTCTGGTCATGATATATAAGCACACCAAATTTCATTGTTCTACGACCATCTGTATCGTGGGGCTCGCTTTTCTTAATTTTCTAGGTGGCGCTGTCGAGCCATTTTTCCCCGCATTTTTTGCGAGACGCATAAAATCTGCGATTTTCACCAGAACTGACGCGCACGCCAATTTCGGTGAGTTTTGGTACACGTTTGTAGAAGTTATTTGAGGTCAAAGAGTCGCAATAATAATAATAATAATAAGAATAATTAAAGCTGCAAGCAGCGATGATCGGGCCCTCGCGTCCTTGCGTATGTCGGGGCTCGGCGCTGGTGAAGGGCTTCTGTCACGGGCATATAGATGTCCCCTGACCTGGGGTCCGTTTTACAAAGCAGGTTTAGTGAAAACTCAGAGTCTGTTAACCCTGAAATGAGGGAAACTCTGAGTTTTCCGTTTCAAAAAGGGAGGTAACTCAAACCAGAGAAAGAGGGATAACTCTAGCCTGTTTCAGAGAGAGGGGTAACTTAAGCTCTCGGTCAGTTACCGTAGCAACAGACTCTATGAAGCTAACCTGGTCGGGACCAGGTTTTTCTCAATGAACCTCGACTTTCTCTCAGTCTCCGCCCTCTTTCAGAGCCACACACTCCATTTGATTTCCTCATTCATTCAGGCAGCAGGCGAGTTTTGGCGTAGCCTAGTTCTGCCGTCTGTCATTTAAAACAATCATTAAAAAAAATAAATAAATTAAAAAAAAAATCAGAGTCAGTATATTAGAAGTCCATTAGGCACAGTAAGTGGCGACTTTTTTTCACTAACATGGCATGTCCTTTTGATAACGATCCCGTGGATGAAGGTGCAGCATTACTGCGCAGAGAATTAAATATTCGTCGAGAGATGGTTATCAGACCACGCATAGATGTTCTAGCATTTCCAGCCATTATCTTTTTGAGCGGTACCATTTCACGTCACAGTCCATCATCTACATACACAACCTAAGCCGTCTTTACATTTGCAACATTACCAATCGTAATCATGCTCTCACATCCCAGCAGATATTGTGTGTTGCGCTGCGTTTCTTTGCAAACGGAAGTTTTTTTGTACAGTGTCGGGGCCAGCCACTGGCCTTCCTATGTTCTGGCTTAGGGCCAGCTCCTCTGCCTCCGTTAGAGGTGGCGGTGCTGGACCACCACCCGTTTTACAGACATCTGCCTTCTTTCTGTTGGCTGAGTAGAAGTCTGTGTTAGTTTAAATAGGATTAATTATTTAACAGAACATGATGTAGATGAGAAGACATTTATGTGTGTGAAACCAGCATTATGTTGGGGATAAAACAACTGCACAGTCAAACAGCCACTTAATATTTACTTTACAATGTAAAACATGATCAAAATGAGGTACCCCCATGAGATTATGCCGAGGTCTCACCTGTTTGAACAATGTTTTTAAATTTCATCCTAAACTGCTGCCAAGTGCGCTTGGACCTAAATGAAATAAATTAATAGGCCACCATTCAAGCAGTTTTCCTCTGTAATATTATTGTGATTACAAAGGACTACATTTAAACTTACGCAATGACCGAGCAGCAGCCGTCTCCCTCTCTTTTGCAGCTGCAGCGGTGTTGCACTTCTTTCTGAAAACATGCTCAAACTCGTCGTATGAGCGAATTAAGATGTCTAGTTCTAGGGGGGCGAAAAACGCAGCCATCCTCTTCCCCGTTGCCATGGTGACTGGTTGAATTGGGGCTCCATTGATGCTGGCTTTTTATAGTTGTGGTGCACGCGCTTAACTCCAGGTGAAACTACTCCGAGTTGATTAAACTGACTCAAATCAGCTGTTCTGGAACCGGAAACTCAGAGTTTTCTATCTCAGAGTAGATCAACTCAGAGTTCAGGATTAGACTCAGAGTTTGTTGAACCTGCTTTGTGAAACGGACCCCTGAGCTGTTTTCAGACAGTGCAAGGGGAAATTAACGTCACATCCTCAATCACCTACTCTGCCTGCTGCAGGGGCTGCTGCATTGAAATGTGGTAGGGGGCGCTATGGAGCCAGTTTTCATCACTGACTGAATATTGCTATTTAGACGTGTTCAGGCTGGGAGTCTTATCAAACATGTAAAGTTTGGTGTAGACTCCAGCATTTACACTAAACTTATAGCAATTTCGCCTGTCATGGCGAAACATCAAAACTCAACGCCACGCCACGGCCACACGCTTCAATGCTAAGTAAATGTTTTGATAACTTTTGATCACACACTAGTGTAGATGACACACACTGATTTTGAAGTCGTTACCATGAATTCTGTAGGAGGAGTTCGTTAAAATACAAGGTATGCCAAATGGTCAAAAAAACGCGAAAAATGACCACTTTTATCAAGATGGCCGACTTTCTGTAGGACTTACGATATGGCTCCAAGAGGCTTTTTTGTGCGTCTTGACATGATACATTAGCCTCCCGAATTTCATTTTCCTAGGTTCATCTGGAAGGCGGGGCTACAATTTTGAAATTTTCAAGGGGGCGCTGTTGAGCCATATTGTCACGTCTATGCAAATGACCTATCCAGGATTTTAGCTGGTGTCGCTCCAGACATGTGTGCCAAGTTTCGTGACTGTAGACCCATCCCTTATCCCTAAAATACACCATCGTATTTCATGGCGAAGGATGTGTCGCCATGGCAACGGCGTTTGGTCATGGGTCACGACCTACCCAATGTAGCATCACCAAGGTCTTACATCTTAGCTGAGTCAATTTCAGATGCATCGGCCAAATTTCCTAGGAGTAATACAACGGGGAACGACGCATGATACTTCCTGTTGCCAGTAGGTGGCGCTATGACTCTCACTAAATATGGGCCTGACAATGTGTTCAGACCGGGACTCTTAACAAGCATATGAAATTTGGAAAAGATCAGACCATGTGGAGTCAAGTTATAAGGCTTTGAAATTTCATGGCGAGACATCGAAATTCGCCGCGTCGTCATGGCAACACCTTTCCACGAAAAGTCACCAACTTCATAATATACCATCTCCAAGGTCTTTAGGTTATTCTGAGTAAATTTGAGGTGGATCCCATCACCGTGCCACCCACAGAGCGTCAAAGTGTAAAACATGTAACTTCCTGTTGCCAGTAGGTGGCGCTATGACTTACATCCAATATTGACACATGGATGTGTTCAGGACGGGACTCTTTCCAAGCACAAAAGGTTTGGGTCTCTTAGGATCGTGCATGCCGGAGTTATGGCTGTTTGAATTTTCACGGCGAAGGATCGAAATTCGCCGCCCGACCACACCCCCTCAACAATGTCGAAAACTCACCGTTTTGATAACTTTTCATCTCCCAGGTCTGTAGATGATACTGACCGAATTTCAAGTTGCTCAGGTCAAATCCCTAGGAGGAGTTCGTTAAAGTACGCGGGCTAAAAACGGCAAAATTGGCCTGAAAATGGCAACTTTGAACCAAAATGGCCGACTTCCTGTTGGATTTAGGGTATGGCTCCAAGAGAGTTTTTGGTGCGTCTGGTCATGATATATAAGCACACCAAATTTCATTGTTCTACGACCATCTGTATCGTGGGGCTCGCTTTTCTTAATTTTCTAGGTGGCGCTGTCGAGCCATTTTTCCCCGCATTTTTTGCGAGACGCATAAAATCTGCGATTTTCACCAGAACTGACGCGCACGCCAATTTCGGTGAGTTTTGGTACACGTTTGTAGAAGTTATTTGAGGTCAAAGAGTCGCAATAATAATAATAATAAGAATAATAATAATAATAATAATAATAATAATAATAATTCCTTTGGAAACAAGAGGGCTTCGCGCTGGTCAGCGCTCGGGCCCTAATTAAAGCTGCAAGCAGCGATGATCGGGCCCTCGCGTCCTTGCGTATGTCGGGGCTCGGCGCTGGTGAAGGGCTTCTGTCACGGGCATATAGATGTCCCCTGACCTGGGGTCCGTTTTACAAAGCAGGTTTAGTGAAAACTCAGAGTCTGTTAACCCTGAAATGAGGGAAACTCTGAGTTTTCCGTTTCAAAAAGGGAGGTAACTCAAACCAGAGAAAGAGGGATAACTCTAGCCTGTTTCAGAGAGAGGGGTAACTTAAGCTCTCGGTCAGTTACCGTAGCAACAGACTCTATGAAGCTAACCTGGTCGGGACCAGGTTTTTCTCAATGAACCTCGACTTTCTCTCAGTCTCCGCCCTCTTTCAGAGCCACACACTCCATTTGATTTCCTCATTCATTCAGGCAGCAGGCGAGTTTTGGCGTAGCCTAGTTCTGCCGTCTGTCATTTAAAACAATCATTAAAAAAAATAAATAAATTAAAAAAAAAATCAGAGTCAGTATATTAGAAGTCCATTAGGCACAGTAAGTGGCGACTTTTTTTCACTAACATGGCATGTCCTTTTGATAACGATCCCGTGGATGAAGGTGCAGCATTACTGCGCAGAGAATTAAATATTCGTCGAGAGATGGTTATCAGACCACGCATAGATGTTCTAGCATTTCCAGCCATTATCTTTTTGAGCGGTACCATTTCACGTCACAGTCCATCATCTACATACACAACCTAAGCCGTCTTTACATTTGCAACATTACCAATCGTAATCATGCTCTCACATCCCAGCAGATATTGTGTGTTGCGCTGCGTTTCTTTGCAAACGGAAGTTTTTTTGTACAGTGTCGGGGCCAGCCACTGGCCTTCCTATGTTCTGGCTTAGGGCCAGCTCCTCTGCCTCCGTTAGAGGTGGCGGTGCTGGACCACCACCCGTTTTACAGACATCTGCCTTCTTTCTGTTGGCTGAGTAGAAGTCTGTGTTAGTTTAAATAGGATTAATTATTTAACAGAACATGATGTAGATGAGAAGACATTTATGTGTGTGAAACCAGCATTATGTTGGGGATAAAACAACTGCACAGTCAAACAGCCACTTAATATTTACTTTACAATGTAAAACATGATCAAAATGAGGTACCCCCATGAGATTATGCCGAGGTCTCACCTGTTTGAACAATGTTTTTAAATTTCATCCTAAACTGCTGCCAAGTGCGCTTGGACCTAAATGAAATAAATTAATAGGCCACCATTCAAGCAGTTTTCCTCTGTAATATTATTGTGATTACAAAGGACTACATTTAAACTTACGCAATGACCGAGCAGCAGCCGTCTCCCTCTCTTTTGCAGCTGCAGCGGTGTTGCACTTCTTTCTGAAAACATGCTCAAACTCGTCGTATGAGCGAATTAAGATGTCTAGTTCTAGGGGGGCGAAAAACGCAGCCATCCTCTTCCCCGTTGCCATGGTGACTGGTTGAATTGGGGCTCCATTGATGCTGGCTTTTTATAGTTGTGGTGCACGCGCTTAACTCCAGGTGAAACTACTCCGAGTTGATTAAACTGACTCAAATCAGCTGTTCTGGAACCGGAAACTCAGAGTTTTCTATCTCAGAGTAGATCAACTCAGAGTTCAGGATTAGACTCAGAGTTTGTTGAACCTGCTTTGTGAAACGGACCCCTGAGCTGTTTTCAGACAGTGCAAGGGGAAATTAACGTCACATCCTCAATCACCTACTCTGCCTGCTGCAGGGGCTGCTGCATTGAAATGTGGTAGGGGGCGCTATGGAGCCAGTTTTCATCACTGACTGAATATTGCTATTTAGACGTGTTCAGGCTGGGAGTCTTATCAAACATGTAAAGTTTGGTGTAGACTCCAGCATTTACACTAAACTTATAGCAATTTCGCCTGTCATGGCGAAACATCAAAACTCAACGCCACGCCACGGCCACACGCTTCAATGCTAAGTAAATGTTTTGATAACTTTTGATCACACACTAGTGTAGATGACACACACTGATTTTGAAGTCGTTACCATGAATTCTGTAGGAGGAGTTCGTTAAAATACAAGGTATGCCAAATGGTCAAAAAAACGCGAAAAATGACCACTTTTATCAAGATGGCCGACTTTCTGTAGGACTTACGATATGGCTCCAAGAGGCTTTTTTGTGCGTCTTGACATGATACATTAGCCTCCCGAATTTCATTTTCCTAGGTTCATCTGGAAGGCGGGGCTACAATTTTGAAATTTTCAAGGGGGCGCTGTTGAGCCATATTGTCACGTCTATGCAAATGACCTATCCAGGATTTTAGCTGGTGTCGCTCCAGACATGTGTGCCAAGTTTCGTGACTGTAGACCCATCCCTTATCCCTAAAATACACCATCGTATTTCATGGCGAAGGATGTGTCGCCATGGCAACGGCGTTTGGTCATGGGTCACGACCTACCCAATGTAGCATCACCAAGGTCTTACATCTTAGCTGAGTCAATTTCAGATGCATCGGCCAAATTTCCTAGGAGTAATACAACAAAGAACGACGCATGATACTTCCTGTTGCCAGTAGGTGGCGCTATGACTCTCACTAAATATGGGCCTGACAATGTGTTCAGACCGGGACTCTTAACAAGCATATGAAATTTGGAAAAGATCAGACCATGTGGAGTCAAGTTATAAGGCTTTGAAATTTCATGGCGAGACATCGAAATTCGCCGCGTCGTCATGGCAACACCTTTCCACGAAAAGTCACCAACTTCATAATATACCATCTCCAAGGTCTTTAGGTTATTCTGAGTAAATTTGAGGTGGATCCCATCACCGTGCCACCCACAGAGCGTCAAAGTGTAAAACATGTAACTTCCTGTTGCCAGTAGGTGGCGCTATGACTTACATCCAATATTGACACATGGATGTGTTCAGGACGGGACTCTTTCCAAGCACAAAAGGTTTGGGTCTCTTAGGATCGTGCATGCCGGAGTTATGGCTGTTTGAATTTTCACGGCGAAGGATCGAAATTCGCCGCCCGACCACACCCCCTCAACAATGTCGAAAACTCACCGTTTTGATAACTTTTCATCTCCCAGGTCTGTAGATGATACTGACCGAATTTCAAGTTGCTCAGGTCAAATCCCTAGGAGGAGTTCGTTAAAGTACGCGGGCTAAAAACGGCAAAATTGGCCTGAAAATGGCAACTTTGAACCAAAATGGCCGACTTCCTGTTGGATTTAGGGTATGGCTCCAAGAGAGTTTTTGGTGCGTCTGGTCATGATATATAAGCACACCAAATTTCATTGTTCTACGACCATCTGTATCGTGGGGCTCGCTTTTCTTAATTTTCTAGGTGGCGCTGTCGAGCCATTTTTCCCCGCATTTTTTGCGAGACGCATAAAATCTGCGATTTTCACCAGAACTGACGCGCACGCCAATTTCGGTGAGTTTTGGTACACGTTTGTAGAAGTTATTTGAGGTCAAAGAGTCGCAATAATAATAATAATAAGAATAATAATAATAATAATAATAATAATAATAATAATAATTCCTTTGGAAACAAGAGGGCTTCGCGCTGGTCAGCGCTCGGGCCCTAATTAAAGCTGCAAGCAGCGATGATCGGGCCCTCGCGTCCTTGCATATGTCGGGGCTCGGCGCTGGTGAAGGGCTTCTGTCACGGGCATATAGATGTCCCCAGACCTGGGGTCCGTTTTACAAAGCAGGTTTAGTGAAAACGCAGAGTCTGTTAACCCTGAAATGAGGGAAACTCTGAGTTTTCCGTTTCAAAAAGGGAGGTAACTCAAACCAGAGAAAGAGGGATAACTCTAGCCTGTTTCAGAGAGAGGGGTAACTTAAGCTCTCGGTCAGTTACCGTAGCAACAGACTCTATGAATCTAACCTGGTCGGGACCAGGTTTTTCTCAATGAACCTCGACTTTCTCTCAGTCTCCGCCCTCTTTCAGAGCCACACACTCCATTTGATTTCCTCATTCATTCAGGCAACAGGCGAGTTTTGGCGTAGCCTAGTTCTGCCGTCTGTCATTTAAAGAAATCATTAAAAAAAATAAATAAATTAAAAAAAAAATCAGAGTCAGTATATTAGAAGTCCATTAGGCACAGTAAGTGGCGACTTTTTTTCACTAACATGGCATGTCCTTTTGATAACGATCCCGTGGATGAAGGTGCAGCATTACTGCGCAGAGAATTAAATATTCGTCAAGAGATGGTTATCAGACCACGCATAGATGTTCTAGCATTTCCAGCCATTATCTTTTTGAGCGGTACCATTTCACGTCACAGTCCATCATCTACATACACAACCTAAGCCGTCTTTACATTTGCAACATTACCAATCGTAGTCATGCTCTCACATCCCAGCAGATATTGTGTGTTGCGCTGCGTTTCTTTGCAAATGGTTTGCAAAAGTTTTTTGTACAATGTCGGAGCCAGCCACTGGCCTTCCTAAATTCTGGCTTAGGGCCAGCTCCTCTGCCTCCGTTAGAGGTGGCGGTGCTGGACCACCACCCGTTTTACGGGCATCTGCCTTCTTTCTGTTGGCTGAGTAGAAGTCTGTGTTAGTTTAAATAGGATTAATTATTTAACAGAACATGATGTAGATGAGAAGACATTTATGTGTGTGAAACCAGCATTATGTTGGGGATAAAACAACTGCACAGTCAAACAGCCACTTAATATTTACTTTACAATGTAAAACATGATCAAAATGAGGTACCCCCATGAGATTATGCCGAGGTCTCACCTGTTTGAACAATGTTTTTAAATTTCATCCTAAACTGCTGCCAAGTGCGCTTGGACCTAAATGAAATAAATTAATAGGCCACCATTCAAGCAGTTTTCCTCTGTAATATTATTGTGATTACAAAGGACTACATTTAAACTTACGCAATGACCGAGCAGCAGCCGTCTCCCTCTCTTTTGCAGCTGCAGCGGTGTTGCACTTCTTTCTGAAAACATGCTCAAACTCGTCGTATGAGCGAATTAAGATGTCTAGTTCTAGGGGGGCGAAAAACGCAGCCATCCTCTTCCCCGTTGCCATGGTGACTCGTTGAATCGGGGCTCCATTGATGCTGGCTTTTTATAGTTGTGGTGCACGCGCTTAACTCCAGGTGAAACTACTCCGAGTTGATTAAACTGACTCAAATCAGCTGTTCTGGAACCGGAAACTCAGAGTTTTCTATCTCAGAGTAGATCAACTCAGAGTTCAGGATTAGACTCAGAGTTTGTTGAACCTGCTTTGTGAAACGGACCCCTGAGCTGTTTTCAGACAGTGCAAGGGGAAATTAACGTCACATCCTCAATCACCTACTCTGCCTGCTGCAGGGGCTGCTGCATTGAAATGTGGTAGGGGGCGCTATGGAGCCAGTTTTCATCACTGACTGAATATTGCTATTTAGACGTGTTCAGGCTGGGAGTCTTATCAAACATGTAAAGTTTGGTGTAGACTCCAGCATTTACACTAAACTTATAGCAATTTCGCCTGTCATGGCGAAACATCAAAACTCAACGCCACGCCACGGCCACACGCTTCAATGCTAAGTAAATGTTTTGATAACTTTTGATCACACACTAGTGTAGATGACACACACTGATTTTGAAGTCGTTACCATGAATTCTGTAGGAGGAGTTCGTTAAAATACAAGGTATGCCAAATGGTCAAAAAAACGCGAAAAATGACCACTTTTATCAAGATGGCCGACTTCCTGTAGGACTTACGATATGGCTCCAAGAGGCTTTTTTGTGCGTCTTGACATGATACATTAGCCCCCCGAATTTCATTTTCCTAGGTTCATCTGGAAGGCGGGGCTACAATTTTGAAATTTTCAAGGGGGCGCTGTTGAGCCATATTGTCACGTCTATGCAAATGACCTATCCAGGATTTTAGCTGGTGTCGCTCCAGACATGTGTGCCAAGTTTCGTGACTGTAGACCCATCCCTTATCCCTAAAATACACCATCGTATTTCATGGCGAAGGATGTGTCGCCATGGCAACGGCGTTTGGTCATGGGTCACGACCTACCCAATGTAGCATCACCAAGGTCTTACATCTTAGCTGAGTCAATTTCAGATGCATCGGCCAAATTTCCTAGGAGTAATACAACAAAGAACGACGCATGATACTTCCTGTTGCCAGTAGGTGGCGCTATGACTCTCACTAAATATGGGCCTGACAATGTGTTCAGACCGGGACTCTTAACAAGCATATGAAATTTGGAAAAGATCAGACCATGTGGAGTCAAGTTATAAGGCTTTGAAATTTCATGGCGAGACATCGAAATTCGCCGCGTCGTCATGGCAACACCTTTCCACGAAAAGTCACCAACTTCATAATATACCATCTCCAAGGTCTTTAGGCTATTCTGAGTAAATTTGAGGTGGATCCCATCACCGTGCCACCCACAGAGCGTCAAAGTGTAAAACATGTAACTTCCTGTTGCCAGTAGGTGGCGCTATGACTTACATCCAATATTGACACATGGATGTGTTCAGGACGGGACTCTTTCCAAGCACAAAAGGTTTGGGTCTCTTAGGATCGTGCATGCCGGAGTTATGGCTGTTTGAATTTTCACGGCGAAGGATCGAAATTCGCCGCCCGACCACACCCCCTCAACAATGTCGAAAACTCACCGTTTTGATAACTTTTCATCTCCCAGGTCTGTAGATGATACTGACCGAATTTCAAGTTGCTCAGGTCAAATCCCTAGGAGGAGTTCGTTAAAGTACGCGGGCTAAAAACGGCAAAATTGGCCTGAAAATGGCAACTTTGAACCAAAATGGCCGACTTCCTGTTGGATTTAGGGTATGGCTCCAAGAGACTTTTTGGTGCGTCTGGTCATGATATATAAGCACACCAAATTTCATTGTTCTACGACCATCTGTATCGTGGGGCTCGCTTTTCTTAATTTTCTAGGTGGCGCTGTCGAGCCATTTTTCCCCGCATTTTTTGCGAGACGCATAAAATCTGCGATTTTCACCAGAACTGACGCGCACGCCAATTTCGGTGAGTTTTGGTACACGTTTGTAGAAGTTATTTGAGGTCAAAGAGTCGCAATAATAATAATAATAATAAGAATTAAAGCTGCAAGCAGCGATGATCGGGCCCTCGCACCCCAGCGCATGTCGAAGTGACGCTCAGTCGAAGGACTTTTGTCAGTGACTTGTTGTGTAAAGTTTGAGGCAGATCCAACCGTGTACACTCAAGTTATATCAATTTCCTCTGTCATGGCGAAACATCAAAACTCAACGCCACGCCACGGCCAAACCATCATGATCATACACTAGTCTAGATGACACACACTGATTTTGAAGTCCTTACCATGGATTCTGTAGAAGTTCTTTAAAATACAAGGTATGCGAAATGGCCAAGAAAAGGCGAAAATGTACCATTTTTTTCAAGATGGCCGACTTCCTGTTCCACTTACAATAAGGCTTCAAGAGGCTTTTTTGTGCGTGTTGACATTATACATGTGCCCTGTGAATTTCATCTTTCTACGTTAATCTGGAAGGCGGGGCTGCAATTTTGAAATTTTAAAGGGGGCGCTGTTGAGCCATTTTGCCACGCCCATTCAAAGCGACCACATAGGATTTTAGCTGACATCACTCTAGACATGTGTGTCAAGTTTCATGACTGTAGAGCAATCCCTTCTCCCTGAAAAACAGTATCATATTTCATGGCGAAGGATGTGTCGCCATGGTAACAGCATTCAGTTTTGGGTCATGAGCTGCCAAATGTAGCATCACCAAGGTCTTGTTTATTAGCTGACTTAATTTCAGGTGCATCAGCCAAATGTCCTAGGAGTAATTAGACAAAGTACAACGCATGATACTTCCTGTTGCCAGTAGGTGGCGCTATGACTTTGGCTAAATATGAGACTGAACATGTGTTCAGATCGGGACTCTTAACAAGCATATGAAATTTGGAAAAGATCAGACCACGTGGAGTCAAGTTATAAGGCATTGAAATTTCATGGCGTCACATCGAAATTCGCCGCGTCGCCATGGCAACACCTTTCAACGAAGGGTCACCAACTTCATAATATAAGATCTCCAAGGTCTTGAGGCTATTCTCTGTAAATTTCAGCTGGATTCCATCACCATGCTGCCCACAGGGCGTCAGAGCGTAAAACATGTAACTTCCTGTTGCCAGGAGGTGGCGCTATGACTCATATCCTGTATTGTCACATGGACCCGTTCAGGGCGGGACTCTTATGAAGCACAAAAGGTTTGGCTCTCTTAGGATCATGTATGCCGGAGTTATAGCCGTTTCATTTTTCATGGCGAAGGATCGAAATTCGCCGCCCAGCCACGCCCCCTAGGAAAGACTAATGAGAATTGTTTTAATAACTTTTAATCTCCTATGCCTGTAGATGATACGGACCGAATTTGAAAGTCCTGGGGTCAAATCTCTAGGAGGAGTTCGTTAAAGTATGCGGGCTGGAAATGACAAAATTTCAACTTTGATACAAAATGGCCGACTTCCTGTTGGAGTTAGGCTATGTGTCCTTGGGACTTTTTGGTGCGTCTGGTCATGATACATATGCATACCGAATTTCGTTCTCCTACGACAATCTGTATCGAGGGGGTCAATTCTAGGTGGCGCTGTCGAGCCATTTTGTCCCGCTTTATTTCGAGACCCATAAAATATCGCAATTTTCGCCAGTCCTGACATCTGTGCAAATTTTCATGAGTTTTCGTGCATGTTTAGGCCCTCAAAAATGCGTTTGTTTCGGAGGAATAATAATAATAATAATAATAATAATAATAATAATAATAACTCCTTCAGTTTCAATAGGGCTTCGCACCGGTCGGTGCTCGGGCCCTAATAATAATAATAATTAAAGCTGCAAGCAGCGATGATCGGGCCCTCGCGTCCTTGCGTATGTCGGGGCTCGGCGCTGGTGAAGGGCTTCTGTCACGGGCATATAGATGTCCCCAGACCTGGGGTCCGTTTTACAAAGCAGGTTTAGTGAAAACTCAGAGTCTGTTAACCCTGAAATGAGGGAAACTCTGAGTTTTCCGTTTCAAAAAGGGAGGTAACTCAAACCAGAGAAAGAGGGATAACTCTAGCCTGTTTCAGAGAGAGGGGTAACTTAAGCTCTCGGTCAGTTACCGTAGCAACAGACTCTATGAATCTAACCTGGTCGGGACCAGGTTTTTCTCAATGAACCTCGAGTTTCTCTCAGTCTCCGCCCTCTTTCAGAGCCACACACTCCATTTGATTTCCTCATTCATTCAGGCAGCAGGCGAGTTTTGGCGTAGCCTAGTTCTGCCGTCTGTCATTTAAAGAAATCATTAAAAAAAATAAATAAATTAAAAAAAAAATCAGAGTCAGTATATTAGAAGTCCATTAGGCACAGTAAGTGGCGCCTTTTTTTCACTAACATGGCATGTCCTTTTGATAACGATCCCGTGGATGAAGGTGCAGCATTACTGCGCAGAGAATTAAATATTCGTCGAGAGATGGTTATCAGACCACGCATAGATGTTCTAGCATTTCCAGCCATTATCTTTTTGAGCGGTACCATTTCACGTCACAGTCCATCATCTACATACACAACCTAAGCCGTCTTTACATTTGCAACATTACCAATCGTAATCATGCTCTCACATCCCAGCAGATATTGTGTGTTGCGCTGCGTTTCTTTGCAAACGGAAGTTTTTTTGTACAGTGTCGGGGCCAGCCACTGGCCTTCCTATGTTCTGGCTTAGGGCCAGCTCCTCTGCCTCCGTTAGAGGTGGCGGTGCTGGACCACCACCCGTTTTACGGACATCTGCCTTCTTTCTGTTGGCTGAGTAGAAGTCTGTGTTAGTTTAAATAGGATTAATTATTTAACAGAACATGATGTAGATGAGAAGACATTTATGTGTGTGAAACCAGCATTATGTTGGGGATAAAACAACTGCACAGTCAAACAGCCACTTAATATTTACTTTACAATGTAAAACATGATCAAAATGAGGTACCCCCATGAGATTATGCCGAGGTCTCACCTGTTTGAACAATGTTTTTAAATTTCATCCTAAACTGCTGCCAAGTGCGCTTGGACCTAAATGAAATAAATTAATAGGCCACCATTCAAGCAGTTTTCCTCTGTAATATTATTGTGATTACAAAGGACTACATTTAAACTTACGCAATGACCGAGCAGCAGCCGTCTCCCTCTCTTTTGCAGCTGCAGCGGTGTTGCACTTCTTTCTGAAAACATGCTCAAACTCGTCGTATGAGCGAATTAAGATGTCTAGTTCTAGGGGGGCGAAAAACGCAGCCATCCTCTTCCCCGTTGCCATGGTGACTCGTTGAATTGGGGCTCCATTGATGCTGGCTTTTTATAGTTGTGGTGCACGCGCTTAACTCCAGGTGAAACTACTCCGAGTTGATTAAACTGACTCAAATCAGCTGTTCTGGAACCGGAAACTCAGAGTTTTCTATCTCAGAGTAGATCAACTCAGAGTTCAGGATTAGACTCAGAGTTTGTTGAACCTGCTTTGTGAAACGGACCCCTGAGCTGTTTTCAGACAGTGCAAGGGGAAATTAACGTCACATCCTCAATCACCTACTCTGCCTGCTGCAGGGGCTGCTGCATTGAAATGTGGTAGGGGGCGCTATGGAGCCAGTTTTCATCACTGACTGAATATTGCTATTTAGACGTGTTCAGGCTGGGAGTCTTATCAAACATGTAAAGTTTGGTGTAGACTCCAGCATTTACACTAAACTTATAGCAATTTCGCCTGTCATGGCGAAACATCAAAACTCAACGCCACGCCACGGCCACACGCTTCAATGCTAAGTAAATGTTTTGATAACTTTTGATCACACACTAGTGTAGATTACACACACTGATTTTGAAGTCGTTACCATGAATTCTGTAGGAGGAGTTCGTTAAAATACAAGGTATGCGAAATGGTCAAAAAAACGCGAAAAATGACCACTTTTATTAAGATGGCCGACTTCCTGTAGGACTTACGATATGGCTCCAAGAGGCTTTTTTGTGTGTCTTGACATGATACATTAGCCTCCCGAATTTCATTTTCCTAGGTTCATCTGGAAGGCGGGGCTACAATTTTGAAATTTTCAAGGGGGCGCTGTTGAGCCATATTGTCACGTCTATGCAAATGACCTATCCAGGATTTTAGCTGGTGTCGCTCCAGACATGTGTGCCAAGTTTCGTGACTGTAGACCCATCCCTTATCCCTAAAATACAGCATCGTATTTCATGGCGAAGGATGTGTCGCCATGGCAACGGCGTTTGGTCATGGGTCATGACCTACCCAATGTAGCATCACCAAGGTCTTACATCTTAGCTGAGTCAATTTCAGATGCATCGGCCAAATTTCCTAGGAGTAATACAACAAAGAACGACGCATGATACTTCCTGTTGTCAGTAGGTGGCGCTATGACTCTCACTAAATATGGGCCTGAAAATGTGTTCAGACCGGGACTCTTAACAAGCATATAGAATTTGGAAAAGATCAGACCATGTGGAGTCAAGTTATAAGGCTTTGAAATTTCATGGCGAGACATCGAAATTCGCCGCGTCGTCATGACAACACCTTTCCACGAAAAGTCACCAACTTCATAATATACCATCTCCAAGGTCTTTAGGCTATTCTGAGTAAATTTGAGGTGGATCCCATCACCGTGCCACCCACAGAGCGTCAAAGTGTAAAACATGTAACTTCCTGTTGCCAGTAGGTGGCGCTATGACTTACATCCAATATTGACACATGGATGTGTTCAGGACGGGACTCTTTCCAAGCACAAAAGGTTTGGGTCTCTTAGGATCGTGCATGCCGGAGTTAAGGCTGTTTGAATTTTCACGGCGAAGGATCGAAATTCGCCGCCCGACCACACCCCCTCAACAATGTCGAAAACTCACCGTTTTGATAACTTTTCATCTCCCAGGTCTGTAGATGATACTGACCGAATTTCAAGTTGCTCAGGTCAAATCCCTAGGAGGAGTTCGTTAAAGTACGCGGGCTAAAAACGGCAAAATTGGCCTGAAAATCGCAACTTTGAACCAAAATGGCCGACTTCCTGTTGGATTTAGGGTATGGCTCCAAGAGACTTTTTGGTGCGTCTGGTCATGATATATAAGCACACCAAATTTCATTGTTCTACGACCATCTGTATCGTGGGGCTCGCTTTTCTTAATTTTCTAGGTGGCGCTGTCGAGCCATTTTTCCCCGCATTTTTTGCGAGACGCATAAAATCTGCGATTTTCACCAGAACTGACGCGCACACCAATTTCGGTGAGTTTTGGTACACGTTTGTAGAAGTTATTTGAGGTCAAAGAGTCGCAATAATAATAATAATAAGAATAATAATAATAATAATAATAATAATAATAATAATTCCTTTGGAAACAAGAGGGCTTCGCGCTGGTCAGCGCTCGGGCCCTAATAATAATAATAATAATAATAATAATTCCTTTGGAAACAAGAGGGCTTCGCGCTGGTCAGCGCTCGGGCCCTAATAATAATAATAATAATAATAATAATAATAATAATTCCTTTGGAAACAAGAGGGCTTCGCGCTGGTCAGCGCTCGGGCCCTAATTAAAGCTGCAAGCAGCGATGATCGGGCCCTCGCGTCCTTGCGTATGTCGGGGCTCGGCGCTGGTGAAGGGCTTCTGTCACGGGCATATAGATGTCCCCAGACCTGGGGTCCGTTTTACAAAGCAGGTTTAGTGAAAACTCAGAGTCTGTTAACCCTGAAATGAGGGAAACTCTGAGTTTTCCGTTTCAAAAAGGGAGGTAACTCAAACCAGAGAAAGAGGGATAACTCTAGCCTGTTTCACAGAGAGGGGTAACTTAAGCTCTCGGTCAGTTACCGTAGCAACAGACTCTATGAATCTAACCTGGTCGGGACCAGGTTTTTCTCAATGAACCTCGAGTTTCTCTCAGTCTCCGCCCTCTTTCAGAGCCACACACTCCATTTGATTTCCTCATTCATTCAGGCAGCAGGCGAGTTTTGGCGTAGCCTAGTTCTGCCGTCTGTCATTTAAAGAAATCATTAAAAAAAATAAATAAATTAAAAAAAAAATCAGAGTCAGTATATTAGAAGTCCATTAGGCACAGTAAGTGGCGACTTTTTTTCACTAACATGGCATGTCCTTTTGATAACGATCCCGTGGATGAAGGTGCAGCATTACTGCGCAGAGAATTAAATATTCGTCGAGAGATGGTTATCAGACCACGCATAGATGTTCTAGCATTTCCAGCCATTATCTTTTTGAGCGGTACCATTTCACGTCACAGTCCATCATCTACATACACAACCTAAGCCGTCTTTACATTTGCAACATTACCAATCGTAATCATGCTCTCACATCCCAGCAGATATTGTGTGTTGCGCTGCGTTTCTTTGCAAACGGAAGTTTTTTTGTACAGTGTCGGGGCCAGCCACTGGCCTTCCTATGTTCTGGCTTAGGGCCAGCTCCTCTGCCTCCGTTAGAGGTGGCGGTGCTGGACCACCACCCGTTTTACGGACATCTGCCTTCTTTCTGTTGGCTGAGTAGAAGTCTGTGTTAGTTTAAATAGGATTAATTATTTAACAGAACATGATGTAGATGAGAAGACATTTATGTGTGTGAAACCAGCATTATGTTGGGGATAAAACAACTGCACAGTCAAACAGCCACTTAATATTTACTTTACAATGTAAAACATGATCAAAATGAGGTACCCCCATGAGATTATGCCGAGGTCTCACCTGTTTGAACAATGTTTTTAAATTTCATCCTAAACTGCTGCCAAGTGCGCTTGGACCTAAATGAAATAAATTAATAGGCCACCATTCAAGCAGTTTTCCTCTGTAATATTATTGTGATTACAAAGGACTACATTTAAACTTACGCAATGACCGAGCAGCAGCCGTCTCCCTCTCTTTTGCAGCTGCAGCGGTGTTGCACTTCTTTCTGAAAACATGCTCAAACTCGTCGTATGAGCGAATTAAGATGTCTAGTTCTAGGGGGGCGAAAAACGCAGCCATCCTCTTCCCCGTTGCCATGGTGACTCGTTGAATTGGGGCTCCATTGATGCTGGCTTTTTATAGTTGTGGTGCACGCGCTTAACTCCAGGTGAAACTACTCCGAGTTGATTAAACTGACTCAAATCAGCTGTTCTGGAACCGGAAACTCAGAGTTTTCTATCTCAGAGTAGATCAACTCAGAGTTCAGGATTAGACTCAGAGTTTGTTGAACCTGCTTTGTGAAACGGACCCCTGAGCTGTTTTCAGACAGTGCAAGGGGAAATTAACGTCACATCCTCAATCACCTACTCTGCCTGCTGCAGGGGCTGCTGCATTGAAATGTGGTAGGGGGCGCTATGGAGCCAGTTTTCATCACTAACTGAATATTGCTAGTTAGACGTGTTCAGGCTGGGAGTCTTATCAAACATGTAAAGTTTGGTGTAGACTCCAGCATTTACACTAAACTTATAGCAATTTCGCCTGTCATGGCGAAACATCAAAACTCAACGCCACGCCACGGCCACACGCTTCAATGCTAAGTAAATGTTTTGATAACTTTTGATCACACACTAGTGTAGATGACACACACTGATTTTGAAGTCGTTACCATGAATTCTGTAGGAGGAGTTCGTTAAAATACAAGGTATGCGAAATGGTCAAAAAAACGCGAAAAATGACCACTTTTATCAAGATGGCCGACTTCCTGTAGGACTTACAATATGGCTCCAAGAGGCTTTTTTGTGCGTCTTGACATGATACATAAGCCTCCCGAATTTCATTTTCCTACGTTCATCTGGAAGGCGGGGCTACAATTTTGAAATTTTCAAGGGGACGCTGTTGAGCCATATTGTCACGTCTATGCAAATGACCTATCCAGGATTTTAGCTGGTGTCGCTCCAGACATGTGTGCCAAGTTTCGTTACTGTAGACCCATCCCTTATCCCTAAAATACACCATCGTATTTCATGGCGAAGGATGTGTCGCCATGGCAACGGCGTTTGGTCATGGGTCACGACCTACCCAATGTAGCATCACCAAGGTCTTACATCTTAGCTGAGTCAATTTCAGATGCATCGGCCAAATTTCCTAGGAGTAATACAACAAAGAACGACGCATGATACTTCCTGTTGCCAGTAGGTGGCGCTATGACTCTCACTAAATATGGGCCTGACAATGTGTTCAGACCGGGACTCTTAACAAGCATATGAAATTTGGAAAAGATCAGACCATGTGGAGTCAAGTTATAAGGCTTTGAAATTTCATGGCGAGACATCGAAATTCGCCGCGTCGTCATGGCAACACCTTTCCACGAAAAGTCACCAACTTCATAATATACCATCTCCAAGGTCTTTAGGCTATTCTGAGTAAATTTGAGGTGGATCCCATCACCGTGCCACCCACAGAGCGTCAAAGTGTAAAACATGTAACTTCCTGTTGCCAGTAGGTGGCGCTATGACTTACATCCAATATTGACACATGGATGTGTTCAGGACGGGACTCTTTCCAAGCACAAAAGGTTTGGGTCTCTTAGGATCGTGCATGCCGGAGTTATGGCTGTTTGAATTTTCATGACGAAGGATCGAAATTCGCCGCCCGACCACACCCCCTCAACAATGTCGAAAACTCACCGTTTTGATAACTTTTCATCTCCCAGGTCTGCAGATGATACTGACCGAATTTCAAGTTGCTCAGGTCAAATCCCTAGGAGGAGTTCGTTAAAGTACGCGGGCTAAAAACGGCAAAATTGGCCTGAAAATGGCAACTTTGAACCAAAATGGCCGACTTCCTGTTGGATTTAGGGTATGGCTCCAAGAGACTTTTTGGTGCGTCTGGTCATGATATATAAGCACACCAAATTTCATTGTTCTACGACGATCTGTATCGTGGGGCTCGCTTTTCTTAATTTTCTAGGTGGCGCTGTCGAGCCATTTTTCCCCGCATTTTTTGCAAGACGCATAAAATCTGCGATTTTCACCAGAACTGACGCGCACGCCAATTTCGGTGAGTTTTGGTACACGTTTGTAGAAGTTATTTGAGGTCAAAGAGTCGCAATAATAATAATAATTAAAGCTGCAAGCAGCGATGATCGGGCCCTCGCGTCCTTGCGTATGTCGGGGCTCGGCGCTGGTGAAGGGCTTCTGTCACGGGCATATAGATGTCCCCAGACCTGGGGTCCGTTTCACAAAGCAGGTTTAGTGAAAACTCAGGGTCTGTTAACCCTGAAATGAGGGAAACTCTGAGTTTTCCGTTTCAAAAAGGGAGGTAACTCAAACCAGAGAAAGAGGGATAACTCTAGCCTGTTTCACAGAGAGGGGTAACTTAAGCTCTCGGTCAGTTACCGTAGCAACAGACTCTATGAATCTAACCTGGTCGGGACCAGGTTTTTCTCAATGAACCTCGACTTTCTCTCAGTCTCCGCCCTCTTTCAGAGCCACACACTCCATTTGATTTCCTCATTCATTCAGGCAGCAGGCGAGTTTTGGCGTAGCCTAGTTCTGCCGTCTGTCATTTCAAAAAATCATTAAAAAAAATAAATAAATTTAAAAAAAAAATCAGAGTCAGTATATTAGAAGTCCATTAGGCACAGTAAGTGGCGACTTTTTTTCACTAACATGGCATGTCCTTTTGATAACGATCCCGTGGATGAAGGTGCAGCATTACTGCGCAGAGAATTAAATATTCGTCGAGAGATGGTTATCAGACCACGCATAGATGTTCTAGCATTTCCAGCCATTATCTTTTTGAGCGGTACCATTTCACGTCACAGTCCATCATCTACATACACAACCTAAGCCGTCTTTACATTTGCAACATTACCAATCGTAGTCATGCTCTCACATCCCAGCAGATATTGTGTGTTGCGCTGCGTTTCTTTGCAAACCGAAGTTTTTTGTACAATGTCTGAGCCAGCCACTGGCTTTCCTATGTTCTGGCTTATGGCCAGCTCCTCTGTCCGTTAGAGGTGGCGGTGCTGGACCACCACCCGTTTTACAGGCATCTGCCTTCTTTCTGTTGGCTGAGTAGAAGTCTGTGTTAGTTTAAATAGGATTAATTATTTAACAGAACATGATGTAGATGAGAAGACATTTATGTGTGTGAAACCAGCATTATGTTGGGGATAAAACAACTGCTCAGTCAAACAGCCACTTAATATTTACTTTACAATGTAAAACATGATCAAAATGAGGTTCCCCCATGAGATTATGCCGAGGTCTCACCTGTTTGAACAATGTTTTTATATTTTATCCTAAACTGCTGCCAAGTGCGCTTCTCCCTCGCGGGATTGGACCTAAATGAAATAAATTAATAGGAGACCATTCATGCAGTTTTCCTCTGTAATACTATTGTGATTACAAAGGACTACATTTAAACTTACGCATTAACCGAGCAGCAGCCGTCTCTCTCTCTTTTGCAGCTGCAGCGGTGTTGCACTTCTTTCTGAAAACATGTTCAAACTCGTCGTATGAGCGAATTGAGATGTCTAGTTCTAGGGGGGTGAAAAACGCAGCCCTCCTCTTCCCCGTTGCCATGGTGACTCGTTGAATCGGGGCTCCATTGATGCTGGCTTTTTATAGTTGTGGTGCACGCGCTTAACTCCAGGTGAAACTACTCCGAGTTGATTAAACTGACTCAAATCAGCTGTTCTGGAACCGGAAACTCAGAGTTTTCTATCTCAGAGTAGATCAACTCAGAGTTCAGGATTAGACTCAGAGTTTGTTGAACCTGCTTTGTGAAACGGACCCCTGAGCTGTTTTCAGACAGTGCAAGGGGAAATTAACGTCACATCCTCAATCACCTACTCTGCCTGCTGCAGGGGCTGCTGCATTGAAATGTGGTAGGGGGCGCTATGGAGCCAGTTTTCATCACTGACTGAATATTGGTATTTAGACGTGTTCAGGCTGGGAGTCTTATCAAACATGTAAAGTTTGGTGTAGACTCCAGCATTTACACTAAACTTATAGCAATTTCGCCTGTCATGGCGAAACATCAAAACTCAACGCCACGCCACGGCCACACGCTTCAATGCTAAGTAAATGTTTTGATAACTTTTGATCACACACTAGTGTAGATGACACACACTGATTTTGAAGTCGTTACCATGAATTCTGTAGGAGGAGTTCGTTAAAATACAAGGTATGCGAAATGGTCAAAAAAACGCGAAAAATGACCACTTTTATCAAGATGGCCGACTTCCTGTAGGACTTACAATATGGCTCCAAGAGGCTTTTTTGTGCGTCTTGACATGATACATAAGCCTCCCGAATTTCATTTTCCTACGTTCATCTGGAAGGCGGGGCTACAATTTTGAAATTTTCAAGGGGACGCTGTTGAGCCATATTGTCACGTCTATGCAAATGACCTATCCAGGATTTTAGCTGGTGTCGCTCCAGACATGTGTGCCAAGTTTCGTGACTGTAGACCCATCCCTTATCCCTAAAATACACCATCGTATTTCATGGCGAAGGATGTGTCGCCATGACAACGGCGTTTGGTCATGGGTCATGACCTACCCAATGTAGCATCACCAAGGTCTTACATCTTAGCTGAGTCAATTTCAGATGCATCGGCCAAATTTCCTAGGAGTAATACAACAAAGAACGACGCATGATACTTCCTGTTGCCAGTAGGTGGCGCTATGACTCTCACTAAATATGGGCCTGAAAATGTGTTCAGACCGGGACTCTTAACAAGCATATGAAATTTGGAAAAGATCAGACCATGTGGAGTCAAGTTATAAGGCTTTGAAATTTCATGGCGAGACATCGAAATTCGCCGCGTCGTCATGGCAACACCTTTCCACGAAAAGTCACCAACTTCATAATATACCATCTCCAAGGTCTTTAGGCTATTCTGAGTAAATTTGAGGTGGATCCCATCACCGTGCCACCCACAGAGCGTCAAAGTGTAAAACATGTAACTTCCTGTTGCCAGTAGGTGGCGCTATGACTTACATCCAATATTGACACATGGATGTGTTCAGGACGGGACTCTTTCCAAGCACAAAAGGTTTGGGTCTCTTAGGATCGTGCATGCCGGAGTTATGGCTGTTTGAATTTTCATGACGAAGGATCGAAATTCGCCGCCCGACCACACCCCCTCAACAATGTCGAAAACTCACCGTTTTGATAACTTTTCATCTCCCAGGTCTGCAGATGATACTGACCGAATTTCAAGTTGCTCAGGTCAAATCCCTAGGAGGAGTTCGTTAAAGTACGCGGGCTAAAAACGGCAAAATTGGCCTGAAAATGGCAACTTTGAACCAAAATGGCCGACTTCCTGTTGGATTTAGGGTATGGCTCCAAGAGACTTTTTGGTGCGTCTGGTCATGATATATAAGCACACCAAATTTCATTGTTCTACGACGATCTGTATCGTGGGGCTCGCTTTTCTTAATTTTCTAGGTGGCGCTGTCGAGCCATTTTTCCCCGCATTTTTTGCGAGACGCATAAAATCTGCGATTTTCACCAGAACTGACGCGCACGCCAATTTTGGTGAGTTTTGGTACACGTTTGTAGAAGTTATTTGAGGTCAAAGAGTCGCAATAATAATAATAATAATAAGAATTAAAGCTGCAAGCAGCGATGATCGGGCCCTCGCACCCCAGCGCATGTCGAAGTGACGCTCAGTCGAAGGGCTTTTGTCAGTGACTTGTTGTGTAAAGTTTGAGGCAGATCCAACCGTGTACACTCAAGTTATATCAATTTCCTCTGTCATGGCGAAACATCAAAACTCAACGCCACGCCACGGCCAAACCATCATGATCATACACTAGTCTAGATGACACACACTGATTTTTAAGTCCTTACCATGGATTCTATAGGAGGAGTTCTTTAAAATACAAGGTATGCGAAATGGCCAAGAAAAGGCGAAAATGTACCATTTTTTTCAAGATGGCCGACTTCCTGTTCGACTTACAATAAGGCTTCAAGAGGCTTTTTTGTGCGTGTTGACATTATACATGTGCCCTGTGAATTTCATCTTTCTACGTTAATCTGGAAGGCGGGGCTGCAATTTTGAAATTTTAAAGGGGGCGCTGTTGAGCCATTTTGCCACGCCCATTCAAAGCGACCACATAGGATTTTAGCTGACATCACTCTAGACATGTGTGTCAAGTTTCATGACTGTAGAGCAATCCCTTCTCCCTGAAAAACAGTATCGTATTTCATGGCGAAGGATGTGTCGCCATGGTAACAGCATTCAGTTTTGGGTCATGAGCTGCCAAATGTAGCATCACCAAGGTCTCGTTTATTAGCTGACTTAATTTCAGGTGCATCAGCCAAATTTCCTAGGAGTAATTAGACAAAGTACGACGCATGATACTTCCTGTTGCCAGTAGGTGGCGCTATGACTTTGGCTAAATATGAGACTGAACATGTGTTCAGATCGGGACTCTTAACAAGCATAGGAAATTTGGAAAAGATCAGACCACGTGGAGTCAAGTTATAAGGCATTGAAATTTCATGGCGTCACATCGAAATTCGCCGCGTCGCCATGGCAACACCTTTCGACGAAGGGTCACCAACTTCATAATATAAGATCTCCAAGGTCTTGAGGCTATTCTCTGTAAATTTCAGCTGGATTCCATCACCGTGCTGCCCACAGGGCGTCAGAGCGTAAAACATGTAACTTCCTGTTGCCAGGAGGTGGCGCTATGACTCATATCCTGTATTGTCACATGGACCCGTTCAGGGCGGGACTCTTATGAAGCACAAAAGGTTTGGCTCTCTTAGGATCATGTATGCCGGAGTTATAGCCGTTTCATTTTTTAAAGGGGGCGCTGTTGAGCCATTTTGCCACGCCCATTCAAAGCGACCACACAGGATTTTAGCTGACATCACTCTAGACATGTGTGTCAAGTTTCATGACTGTAGAGCAATCCCTTCTCCCTGAAAAACAGTATCGTATTTCATGGCGAAGGATGTGTCGCCATGGTAACAGCATTCCGTTTTGGGTCATGAGCTGCCAAATGTAGCATCACCAAGGTCTCGTTTATTAGCTGACTTAATTTCAGGTGCATCAGCCAAATTTCCTAGGAGTAATTAGACAAAGTACGACGCATGATACTTCCTGTTGCCAGTAGGTGGCGCTATGACTTTGGCTAAATATGAGACTGAACATGTGTTCAGATCGGGACTCTTAACAAGCATATGAAATTTGGAAAAGATCAGACCACGTGGAGTCAAGTTATAAGGCATTGAAATTTCATGGCGTCACATCGAAATTCGCCGCGTCGCCATGGCAACACCTTTCGACGAAGGGTCACCAACTTCATAATATAAGATCTCCAAGGTCTTGAGGCTATTCTCTGTAAATTTCAGCTGGATTCCATCACCGTGCTGCCCACAGGGCGTCAGAGCGTAAAACATGTAACTTCCTGTTGCCAGGAGGTGGCGCTATGACTCATATCCTGTATTGTCACATGGACCCGTTCAGGGCGGGACTCTTATGAAGCACAAAAGGTTTGGCTCTCTTAGGATCATGTATGCCGGAGTTATAGCCGTTTCATTTTTCATGGCGAAGGATCGAAATTCGCCGCCCAGCCACGCCCCCTAGGAAAGACTAATGAGAATTGTTTTAATAACTTTTAATCTCCTATGCCTGTAGATGATACGGACCGAATTTGAAAGTCCTGGGGTCAAATCTCTAGGAGGAGTTCGTTAAAGTATGCGGGCTGGAAATGACAAAATTTCAACTTTGATACAAAATGGCCGACTTCCTGTTGGAGTTAGGCTATGTGTCCTTGAGACTTTTTGGTGCGTCTGGTCATGATACATATGCATACCGAATTTCGTTCTCCTACGACAATCTGTATCGAGGGGGTCAATTCTAGGTGGCGCTGTCGAGCCATTTTGTCCCGCTTTATTTCGAGACCCATAAAATATCTAAATTTTCGCTAGTCCTGACATCTGTGCAAATTTTCATGAGTTTTCGTGCATGTTTAGGCCCTCAAAAATGCGTTTGTTTCGGAGGAATAATAATAATAATAATAACTCCTTCAGTTTCAATAGGGCTTCGCACCGGTCGGTGCTCGGGCCCTAATTAAAGCTGCAAGCAGCGATGATCGGGCCCTCGCGTCCTTGCGTATGTCGGGGCTCGGCACTGGTGAAGGGCTTCTGTCACGGGCATATAGATGTCCCCAGACCTGGGGTCCGTTTTACAAAGCAGGTTTAGTGAAAACTCAGAGTTTGTTAACCCTGAAATGAGGGAAACTCTGAGTTTTCCGTTTCAAAAAGGGAGGTAACTCAAACCAGAGAAAGAGGGATAACTCTAGCCTGTTTCACAGAGAGGGGTAACTTAAGCTCTCGGTCAGTTACCGTAGCAACAGACTCTATGAATCTAACCTGGTCGGGACCAGGTTTTTCTCAATGAACCTCGACTTTCTCTCAGTCTCCGCCCTCTTTCAGAGCCACACACTCCATTTGATTTCCTCATTCATTCAGGCAGCAGGCGAGTTTTGGCGTAGCCTAGTTCTGCCGTCTGTCATTTAAAGAAATCATTAAAAAAAATAAATAAATTAAAAAAAAAATCAGAGTCAGTATATTAGAAGTCCATTAGGCACAGTAAGTGGCGACTTTTTTTCACTAACATGGCATGTCCTTTTGATAACGATCCCGTGGATGAAGGTGCAGCATTACTGCGCAGAGAATTAAATATTCGTCGAGAGATGGTTATCAGACCACGCATAGATGTTCTAGCATTTCCAGCCATTATCTTTTTGAGCGGTACCATTTCACGTCACAGTCCATCATCTACATACACAACCTAAGCCGTCTTTACATTTGCAACATTACCAATCGTAATCATGCTCTCACATCCCAGCAGATATTGTGTGTTGCGCTGCGTTTCTTTGCAAACGGAAGTTTTTTTGTACAGTGTCGGGGCCAGCCACTGGCCTTCCTATGTTCTGGCTTAGGGCCAGCTCCTCTGCCTCCGTTAGAGGTGGCGGTGCTGGACCACCACCCGTTTTACGGACATCTGCCTTCTTTCTGTTGGCTGAGTAGAAGTCTGTGTTAGTTTAAATAGGATTAATTATTTAACAGAACATGATGTAGATGAGAAGACATTTATGTGTGTGAAACCAGCATTATGTTGGGGATAAAACAACTGCACAGTCAAACAGCCACTTAATATTTACTTTACAATGTAAAACATGATGAAAATGAGGTTCCCCCATGAGATTATGCCGAGGTCTCACCTGTTTGAACAATGTTTTTAAATTTCATCCTAAACTGCTGCCAAGTGCGCTTGGACCTAAATGAAATAAATTAATAGGCCACCATTCAAGCAGTTTTCCTCTGTAATATTATTGTGATTGCAAAGGACTACATTTAAACTTACGCAATGACCGAGCAGCAGCCGTCTCCCTCTCTTTTGCAGCTGCAGCGGTGTTGCACTTCTTTCTGAAAACATGCTCAAACTCGTCGTATGAGCGAATTAAGATGTCTAGTTCTAGGGGGGCGAAAAACGCAGCCATCCTCTTCCCCGTTGCCATGGTGACTGGTTGAATCGGGGCTCCATTGATGCTGGCTTTTTATAGTTGTGGTGCACGCGCTTAACTCCAGGTGAAACTACTCCGAGTTGATTAAACTGACTCAAATCAGCTGTTCTGGAACCGGAAACTCAGAGTTTTCTATCTCAGAGTAGATCAACTCAGAGTTCAGGATTAGACTCAGAGTTTGTTGAACCTGCTTTGTGAAACGGACCCCTGAGCTGTTTTCAGACAGTGCAAGGGGAAATTAACGTCACATCCTCAATCACCTACTCTGCCTGCTGCAGGGGCTGCTGCATTGAAATGTGGTAGGGGGCGCTATGGAGCCAGTTTTCATCACTGACTGAATATTGCTAGTTAGACGTGTTCAGGCTGGGAGTCTTATCAAACATGTAAAGTTTGGTGTAGACTCCAGCATTTACACTAAACTTATAGCAATTTCGCCTGTCATGGCGAAACATCAAAACTCAACGCCACGCCACGGCCACACGCTTCAATGCTAAGTAAATGTTTTGATAACTTTTGATCACACACTAGTGTAGATGACACACACTGATTTTGAAGTCGTTACCATGAATTCTGTAGGAGGAGTTCGTTAAAATACAAGGTATGCCAAATGGTCAAAAAAACGCGAAAAATGACCACTTTTATCAAGATGGCCGACTTCCTGTAGGACTTACGATATGGCTCCAAGAGGCTTTTTTGTGCGTCTTGACATGATACATTAGCCTCCCGAATTTCATTTTCCTAGGTTCATCTGGAAGGCGGGGCTACAATTTTGAAATTTTCAAGGGGGCGCTGTTGAGCCATATTGTCACGTCTATGCAAATGACCTATCCAGGATTTTAGCTGGTGTCGCTCCAGACATGTGTGCCAAGTTTCGTGACTGTAGACCCATCCCTTATCCCTAAAATACACCATCGTATTTCATGGCGAAGGATGTGTCGCCATGGCAACGGCGTTTGGTCATGGGTCACGACCTACCCAATGTAGCATCACCAAGGTCTTACATCTTAGCTGAGTCAATTTCAGATGCATCGGCCAAATTTCCTAGGAGTAATACAACAAAGAACGACGCATGATACTTCCTGTTGCCAGTAGGTGGCGCTATGACTCTCACTAAATATGGGCCTGACAATGTGTTCAGACCGGGACTCTTAACAAGCATATGAAATTTGGAAAAGATCAGACCATGTGGAGTCAAGTTATAAGGCTTTGAAATTTCATGGCGAGACATCGAAATTCGCCGCGTCGTCATGGCAACACCTTTCCACGAAAAGTCACCAACTTCATAATATACCATCTCCAAGGTCTTTAGGCTATTCTGAGTAAATTTGAGGTGGATCCCATCACCGTGCCACCCACAGAGCGTCAAAGTGTAAAACATGTAACTTCCTGTTGCCAGTAGGTGGCGCTATGACTTACATCCAATATTGACACATGGATGTGTTCAGGACGGGACTCTTTCCAAGCACAAAAGGTTTGGGTCTCTTAGGATCGTGCATGCCGGAGTTATGGCTGTTTGAATTTTCACGGCGAAGGATCGAAATTCGCCGCCCGACCACACCCCCTCAACAATGTCGAAAACTCACCGTTTTGATAACTTTTCATCTCCCAGGTCTGTAGATGATACTGACCGAATTTCAAGTTGCTCAGGTCAAATCCCTAGGAGGAGTTCGTTAAAGTACGCGGGCTAAAAACGGCAAAATTGGCCTGAAAATGGCAACTTTGAACCAAAATGGCCGACTTCCTGTTGGATTTAGGGTATGGCTCCAAGAGACTTTTTGGTGCGTCTGGTCATGATATATAAGCACACCAAATTTCATTGTTCTACGACCATCTGTATCGTGGGGCTCGCTTTTCTTAATTTTCTAGGTGGCGCTGTCGAGCCATTTTTCCCCGCATTTTTTGCGAGACGCATAAAATCTGCGATTTTCACCAGAACTGATGCGCACGCCAATTTCGGTGAGTTTTGGTACACGTTTGTAGAAGTTATTTGAGGTCAAAGAGTCGCAATAATAATAATAATAATAATAATAATAATAATAATAATAATTAAAGCTGCAAGCAGCGATGATCGGGCCCTCGCACCCCAGCGCATGTCCAAGTGACGCTCAGTCGAAGGGCTTTTGTCAGTGACTTGTTGTGTAAAGTTTGAGGCAGATCCAACCGTGTACACTCAAGTTATATCAATTTCCTCTGTCATGGCGAAACAGCAAATGTCAACGCCACGCCACGGCCAAACCATCATGATCATACACTAGTCTAGATGACACACACTGATTTTGAAGTCCTTACCATGGATTCTGTAGGAGGAGTTCTTTAAAATACAAGGTATGCGAAATGGCCAAGAAAAGGCGAAAATGTACCATTTTTTTCAAGATGGCCGACTTCCTGTTCGACTTACAATAAGGCTTCAAGAGGCTTTTTTGTGCGTGTTGACATTATACATGTGCCCTGTGAATTTCATCTTTCTACGTTAATCTGGAAGGCGGGGCTGCAATTTTGAAATTTTCAAGGGGGCGCTGTTGAGCCATTTTGTCATGTCTATGCAAATGACCTATCCAGGATTTTAGCTGGTGTCGCTCCAGACATGTGTGCCAAGTTTCGTGACTGTAGACCCATCCTTTATCCCTAAAATACAGCATCGTATTTCATGGCGAAGGATGTGTCGCCATGGCAACGGCGTTTGGTCATGGGTCATGACCTGCCCAATGTAGCATCACCAAGGTCTTACATCTTAGCTGAGTCAATTTCAGATGCATCGGCCAAATTTCCTAGGAGTAATACAACAAAGAACGACGCATGATACTTCCTGTTGCCAGTAGGTGGCGCTATGACTCTCACTAAATATGGGCCTGACAATGTGTTCAGACCGGGACTCTTAACAAGAATATGAAATTTGGAAAAGATCAGACCATGTGGAGTCAAGTTATAAGGCTTTGAAATTTCATGGCGAGACATCGAAATTCGCCGCGTCGTCATGGCAACACCTTTCCACGAAAAGTCACCAACTTCATAATGTACCATCTCCAAGGTCTTTAGGCTATTCTGAGTAAATTTGAGCTGGATCCCATCACCGTGCCACCCACAGAGCGTCAAAGTGTAAAACATGTAACTTCCTGTTGCCAGTAGGTGGCGCTATGACTTACATCCAATATTGACACATGGATGTGTTCAGGACGGGACTCTTTCCAAGCACAAAAGGTTTGGGTCTCTTAGGATCGTGCATGCCGGAGTTATGGCTGTTTGAATTTTCACGGCGAAGGATCGAAATTCGCCGCCCGACCACACCCCCTCAACAATGTCGAAAACTCACCGTTTTGATAACTTTTCATCTCCCAGGTCTGTAGATGATACTGACCGAATTTCAAGTTGCTCAGGTCAAATCCCTAGGAGGAGTTCGTTAAAGTACGCGGGCTAAAAACGGCAAAATTGGCCTGAAAATCGCAACTTTGAACCAAAATGGCCGACTTCCTGTTGGATTTAGGGTATGGCTCCAAGAGACTTTTTGGTGCGTCTGGTCATGATATATAAGCACACCAAATTTCATTGTTCTACGACCATCTGTATCGTGGGGCTCGCTTTTCTTAATTTTCTAGGTGGCGCTGTCGAGCCATTTTTCCCCGCATTTTTTGCGAGACGCATAAAATCTGCGATTTTCACCAGAACTGACGCGCACGCCAATTTCGGTGAGTTTTGGTACACGTTTGTAGAAGTTATTTGAGGTCAAAGAGTCGCAATAATAATAATAATAAGAATAATAATAATAATAATAATAATAATAATAATAATTCCTTTGGAAACAAGAGGGCTTCGCGCTGGTCAGCGCTCGGGCCCTAATAATAATAATAATAATTCCTTTGGAAACAAGAGGGCTTCGCGCTGGTCAGCGCTCGGGCCCTAATAATTAAAGCTGCAAGCAGCGATGATCGGGCCCTCGCGTCCTTGCGTATGTCGGGGCTCGGCGCTGGTGAAGGGCTTCTGTCACGGGCATATAGATGTCCCCAGACCTGGGGTCCGTTTTACAAAGCAGGTTTAGTGAAAACGCAGAGTCTGTTAACCCTGAAATGAGGGAAACTCTGAGTTTTCCGTTTCAAAAAGGGAGGTAACTCAAACCAGAGAAAGAGGGATAACTCTAGCCTGTTTCAGAGAGAGGGGTAACTTAAGCTCTCGGTCAGTTACCGTAGCAACAGACTCTATGAATCTAACCTGGTCGGGACCAGGTTTTTCTCAATGAACCTCGAGTTTCTCTCAGTCTCCGCCCTCTTTCAGAGCCACACACTCCATTTGATTTCCTCATTCATTCAGGCAGCAGGCGAGTTTTGGCGTAGCCTAGTTCTGCCGTCTGTCATTTAAAGAAATCATTAAAAAAAAAAAATAAATTAAAAAAAAAAATCAGAGTCAGTATATTAGAAGTCCATTAGGCACAGTAAGTGGCGACTTTTTTTCACTAACATGGCATGTCCTTTTGATAACGATCCCGTGGATGAAGGTGCAGCATTACTGCGCAGAGAATTAAATATTCGTCGAGAGATGGTTATCAGACCACGCATAGATGTTCTAGCATTTCCAGCCATTATCTTTTTGAGCGGTACCATTTCACGTCACAGTCCATCATCTACATACACAACCTAAGCCGTCTTTACATTTGCAACATTACCAATCGTAGTCATGCTCTCACATCCCAGCAGATATTGTGTGTTGCGCTGCGTTTCTTTGCAAATGGTTTGCAAAAGTTTTTTGTACAATGTCGGAGCCAGCCACTGGCCTTCCTAAATTCTGGCTTAGGGCCAGCTCCTCTGCCTCCGTTAGAGGTGGCGGTGCTGGACCACCACCCGTTTTACGGGCATCTGCCTTCTTTCTGTTGGCTGAGTAGAAGTCTGTGTTAGTTTAAATAGGATTAATTATTTAACAGAACATGATGTAGATGAGAAGACATTTATGTGTGTGAAACCAGCATTATGTTGGGGATAAAACAACTGCACAGTCAAACAGCCACTTAATATTTACTTTACAATGTAAAACATGATCAATATGAGGTACCCCCATGAGATTATGCCGAGGTCTCACCTGTTTGAACAATGTTTTTAAATTTCATCCTAAACTGCTGCCAAGTGCGCTTGGACCTAAATGAAATAAATTAATAGGCCACCATTCAAGCAGTTTTCCTCTGTAATATTATTGTGATTACAAAGGACTACATTTAAACTTACGCAATGACCGAGCAGCAGCCGTCTCCCTCTCTTTTGCAGCTGCAGCGGTGTTGCACTTCTTTCTGAAAACATGCTCAAACTCGTCGTATGAGCGAATTAAGATGTCTAGTTCTAGGGGGGCGAAAAACGCAGCCATCCTCTTCCCCGTTGCCATGGTGACTGGTTGAATCGGGGCTCCATTGATGCTGGCTTTTTATAGTTGTGGTGCACGCGCTTAACTCCAGGTGAAACTACTCCGAGTTGATTAAACTGACTCAAATCAGCTGTTCTGGAACCGGAAACTCAGAGTTTTCTATCTCAGAGTAGATCAACTCAGAGTTCAGGATTAGACTCAGAGTTTGTTGAACCTGCTTTGTGAAACGGACCCCTGAGCTGTTTTCAGACAGTGCAAGGGGAAATTAACGTCACATCCTCAATCACCTACTCTGCCTGCTGCAGGGGCTGCTGCATTGAAATGTGGTAGGGGGCGCTATGGAGCCAGTTTTCATCACTGACTGAATATTGCTATTTAGACGTGTTCAGGCTGGGAGTCTTATCAAACATGTAAAGTTTGGTGTAGACTCCAGCATTTACACTAAACTTATAGCAATTTCGCCTGTCATGGCGAAACATCAAAACTCAACGCCACGCCACGGCCACACGCTTCAATGCTAAGTAAATGTTTTGATAACTTTTGATCACACACTATTGTAGATGACACACACTGATTTTGAAGTCGTTACCATGAATTCTGTAGGAGGAGTTCGTTAAAATACAAGGTATGCCAAATGGTCAAAAAAACGCGAAAAATGACCACTTTTATCAAGATGGCCGACTTCCTGTAGGACTTACGATATGGCTCCAAGAGGCTTTTTTGTGCGTCTTGACATGATACATTAGCCTCCCGAATTTCATTTTCCTAGGTTCATCTGGAAGGCGGGGCTACAATTTTGAAATTTTCAAGGGGGCGCTGTTGAGCCATATTGTCACGTCTATGCAAATGACCTATCCAGGATTTTAGCTGGTGTCGCTCCAGACATGTGTGCCAAGTTTCGTGACTGTAGACCCATCCCTTATCCCTAAAATACAGCATCGTATTTCATGGCGAAGGATGTGTCGCCATGGCAACGGCGTTTGGTCATGGGTCACGACCTACCCAATGTAGCATCACCAAGGTCTTACATCTTAGCTGAGTCAATTTCAGATGCATCGGCCAAATTTCCTAGGAGTAATACAACAAAGAACGACGCATGATACTTCCTGTTGCCAGTAGGTGGCGCTATGACTCTCACTAAATATGGGCCTGAAAATGTGTTCAGACCGGGACTCTTAACAAGCATATGAAATTTGGAAAAGATCAGACCATGTGGAGTCAAGTTATAAGGCTTTGAAATTTCATGGCGAGACATCGAAATTCGCCGCGTCGTCATGGCAACACCTTTCCACGAAAAGTCACCAACTTCATAATACACCATCTCCAAGGTCTTTAGGCTATTCTGAGTAAATTTGAGGTGGATCCCATCACCGTGCCACCCACAGAGCGTCAAAGTGTAAAACATGTAACTTCCTGTTGCCAGTAGGTGGCGCTATGACTTACATCCAATATTGACACATGGATGTGTTCAGGACGGGACTCTTTCCAAGCACAAAAGGTTTGGGTCTCTTAGGATCGTGCATGCCGGAGTTATGGCTGTTTGAATTTTCACGGCGAAGGATCGAAATTCGCCGCCCGACCACACCCCCTCAACAATGTCGAAAACTCACCGTTTTGATAACTTTTCATCTCCCAGGTCTGTAGATGATACTGACCGAATTTCAAGTTGCTCAGGTCAAATCCCTAGGAGGAGTTCGTTAAAGTACGCGGGCTAAAAACGGCAAAATTGGCCTGAAAAACGCAACTTTGAACCAAAATGGCCGACTTCCTGTTGGACTTAGGGTATGGCTCCAAGAGACTTTTTGGTGCGTCTGGTCATGATATATAAGCACACCAAATTTCATTGTTCTACGACCATCTGTATCGTGGGGCTCGCTTTTCTTAATTTTCTAGGTGGCGCTGTCGAGCCATTTTTCCCCGCATTTTTTGCGAGACGCATAAAATCTGCGATTTTCACCAGAACTGACGCGCACGCCAATTTCGGTGAGTTTTGGTACACGTTTGTAGAAGTTATTTGAGGTCAAAGAGTCGCAATAATAATAATAATAAGAATAATAATAATAATAATAATAATTAAAGCTGCAAGCAGCGATGATCGGGCCCTCGCGTCCTTGCGTATGTCGGGGCTTGGCGCTGGTGAAGAGCTTCTGTCAGGGGCATATAGATGTCCCCAGACCTGGGCTGTTTTCAGACAGTGCAAGGGGAGATTAACGTCACATCCTCAATCACCTACTCTGCCTGCTGCAGGGGCTGCTGCATTGAAATGTGGTAGGGGGCGCTATGGAGCCAGTTTTCATCACTGACTGAATATTGCTATTTAGATGTGTTCAGGCTGGGAGTCTTATCAAACATGTAAAGTTTGGTGTAGACTCCAGCATTTACACTAAACTTATAGCAATTTCGCCTGTCATGGCGAAACATCAAAACTCAACGCCACGCCACGGCCACACGCTTCAATGATAACTAAATCTTTTGATAACTTTTGATCGCACACTAGTGCAGATGACACACACTGATTTTGAAGTCGTTACGATGAATTCTGTAGGAGGAGTTCGTTAAAATACAAGGTATGCGAAATGGTCAAAAAAACGCGAAAAATGACCACTTTTATCAAGATGGCCGACTTCCTGTAGGACTTACAATATGGCTCCAAGAGGCTTTTTTGTGCATCTTGACATGATACATATACCTCCCGAATATCAGTTTTGTACGTTAATCTGAAAGGCGGGGCTACAATTTTGAAATTTTCAAGGGGGCGCTGTTGAGCCATATTGTCACGTCTATGCAAATGACCTATCCAGGATTTTAGCTGATGTCGCTCCAGACATGTGTGCCAAGTTTCGTGACTCTAGACCCATCCTTTATCCCTAAAATACAGCATCGTATTTCATGGCGAAGGATGTGTCGCCATGGCAACGGCGTTTGGTCATGGGTCATGACCTGCCCAATGTAGCATCACCAAGGTCTTACATCTTAGCTGAGTCAATTTCAGATGCATCGGCCAAATTTCCTAGGAGTAATACAACAAAGAACGACGCATGATACTTCCTGTTGCCAGTAGGTGGCGCTATGACTCTCACTAAATATGGGCCTGAAAATGTGTTCAGACCGGGACTCTTAACAAGAATATGAAATTTGGAAAAGATCAGACCATGCGGAGTCAAGTTATAAGGCTTTGAAATTTCATGGCGAGACATCGAAATTCGCCGCGTCGTCATGGCAACACCTTTCCACGAAAAGTCACCAACTTCATAATGTACCATCTCCAAGGTCTTAAGGCTATTCTGAGTAAATTTGAGGTGGATCCCATCACCGTGCCACCCACAGAGCGTCAAAGTGTAAAACATGTAACTTCCTGTTGCCAGTAGGTGGCGCTATGACTTACATCCAATATTGACACATGGATGTGTTCAGGACGGGACTCTTTCCAAGCACAAAAGGTTTGGGTCTCTTAGGATCATGTATGCCGGAGTTATGGCTGTTTGAATTTTCACGGCGAAGGATCGAAATTCGCCGCCCGACCACACCCCCTCAACAATGTCGAAAACTCACCGTTTTGATAACTTTTCATCTCCCAGGTCTGTAGATGATACTGACCGAATTTCAAGTTGCTCAGGTCAAATCCCTAGGAGGAGTTCGTTAAAGTACGCGGGCTAAAAACGGCAAAATTGGCCTGAAAATCGCAACTTTGAACCAAAATGGCTGACTTCCTGTTGGATTTAGGGTATGGCTCCAAGAGACTTTTTGGTGCGTCTGGTCATGATATATAAGCACACCAAATTTCATTGTTCTACGACCATCTGTATCGTGGGGCTCGCTATTCTTAATTTTCTAGGTGGCGCTGTCGAGCCATTTTTCCCCGCATTTTTTGCGAGACGCATAAAATCTGCGATTTTCACCAGAACTGACGCGCACGCCAATTTCGGTGAGTTTTGGTACACGTTTGTAGAAGTTATTTGAGGTCAAAGAGTCGCAATAATAATAATAATAATAAGAATAATAATAATAATAATAATAATAATAATAATAATAATAATAATAATTCCTTTGGAAACAAGAGGGCTTCGCGCTGGTCAGCGCTCGGGCCCTAATAATAATAATAATAATAATAATTCCTTTGGAAACAAGAGGGCTTCGCGCTGGTCAGCGCTCGGGCCCTAATAATAATAATAATAATAATAATTCCTTTGGAAACAAGAGGGCTTCGCGCTGGTCAGCGCTCGGGCCCTAATAATAATTCCTTCAGTTTCAATAGGGCTTCGCACCGGTCGGTGCTCGGGCCCTAATAATTCCTTCAGTTTCAATAGGGCTTCGCACCGGTCGGTGCTCGGGCCCTAATAATAATTCCTTCAGTTTCAATAGGGCTTCGCACCGGTCGGTGCTCGGGCCCTAATAATAATAATAATAACTCCTTCAGTTTCAATAGGGCTTCGCACCGGTCGGTGCTCGGGCCCTAATAATAATAACTCCTTCAGTTTCAATAGGGCTTCGCACCGGTCGGTGCTCGGGCCCTAATAATAATAATTCCTTCAGTTTCAATAGGGCTTCGCACCGGTCGGTGCTCGGGCCCTAATAATAATTCCTTCAGTTTCAATAGGGCTTCGCACCGGTCGGTGCTCGGGCCCTAATAATAATAATAATAATAATAATAACTCCTTCAGTTTCAATAGGGCTTCGCACCGGTCGGTGCTCGGGCCCTAATAATAATAATAATAATAATAATTCCTTTGGAAACAAGAGGGCTTCGCGCTGGTCAGCGCTCGGGCCCTAATAATAATAATAATAATAATAATTCCTTTGGAAACAAGAGGGCTTCGCGCTGGTCAGCGCTCGGGCCCTAATAATAATTCCTTCAGTTTCAATAGGGCTTCGCACCGGTCGGTGCTCGGGCCCTAATAATTCCTTCAGTTTCAATAGGGCTTCGCACCGGTCGGTGCTCGGGCCCTAATAATAATTCCTTCAGTTTCAATAGGGCTTCGCACCGGTCGGTGCTCGGGCCCTAATAATAATAATAATAACTTCTTCAGTTTCAATAGGGCTTCGCACCGGTCGGTGCTCGGGCCCTAATAATAATAACTCCTTCAGTTTCAATAGGGCTTCGCACCGGTCGGTGCTCGGGCCCTAATAATAATAATTCCTTCAGTTTCAATAGGGCTTCGCACCGGTCGGTGCTCGGGCCCTAATAATAATTCCTTCAGTTTCAATAGGGCTTCGCACCGGTCGGTGCTCGGGCCCTAATAATAATAATAATAATAATAATAACTCCTTCAGTTTCAATAGGGCTTCGCACCGGTCGGTGCTCGGGCCCTAATAACTCCTTCAGTTTCAATAGGGCTTTGCACCGGTCGGTGCTCGGGCCCTAATAATAATAATAATAATAATAATAATAATAATTCCTTTGGAAACAAGAGGGCCTCGCGCTGGGCAGCGCTCTGGCCCTAATAATAATTCCTTTGGATACAAGAGGGCTTCGCGCTGGTCAGCGCTCAGGCCCTAATAATAATAATTCCTTTGGATACAAGAGGGCTTCGCGCTGGTCAGCGCTCAGGCCCTAATAATAATAATTCCTTTGGATACAAGAGGGCTTCGCGCTGGTCAGCGCTCGGGCCTTAATAAACAGTGCGCCAAATTTTCTTCCTGGGATGGCGAAGTCATGACCCGCCCTCCTCTGCCTCTGATTGGCTAGTGCTCGTTGCCTTTGTTGGTTGGGTTGGTCAGGTTTAGACATGACGACTGAGATTGGTTAGGATTAGAGTAAGAATATCAAGGTAGGCCAATCAGAGACAGAGTAGAGCGGGCCATGACTTCGCCGTGCCAGGAAGAAAATATCGCGAACAGTACTTGGTTTGCGACTGATGACGTTTCACAAGAACACAAGTACAGACAAGAGCTCAGACTTATAAAAGCTTTAGTCAAATTGGCTTCAAAGCCTGGCGGTCTTCCTGGGCGCTTGATTAGTTGTGACCCGGACGTGACGTCAACAAGTTCTTCCTGCATCAGGACCGGCAAGATGGCAGCGGACACGCAGGTTTGTGTGGCTGGTTTTTGATAACACGCTCTCCGCGTACAGAATAGTAATTAAGTATTGTAGACACCAAATTCGTGGTATATTGAGTGCTGCTATATTAACATCGTGGTGTGTTTCGGCGTTTAATGAGTAACACAAGCGGAAACCAACAGTTACATAGCTGATTAGCCGTTAGCTGAGAGCTACGTAGAGTATGACTCCATCAGACTGAGCAGCTGCTGTGTTTGACGGTAACCTGCTCATACTGACACAGGACTGCTTTCGAAACACAGTGAGAAGCGAGATGAAGGCTTGTTATGATAGTAGCGTCTTCTAACTAACTGACCAAGTGCTTCAACTCGCCGTCATTAACTTTAGTTAGACTACATTCCCCAAGCTTGCCACACAGTCCTATAAGGTGATGAGATGAAGCACCGCCCTCCGTGTGCTATTAGCTGAATTGTTTTGAGTGGTTCAAATTCTCAGCAGATTAACCTGCTGACACAGTGATAGTGTTAACGATACTGGAAATCCCTTTGTCGACCACCAGTTGATCTAAAAGTTCAGCCTTCACTGTTTACTTCTTTGCAAAGGTACAGATTCACAAAAAATGTTTTTTCCCTTTTCTCTCAGATTTTTCTCTCCTTAAAACAATATTCTCCTCACACAGCACGCTTTAGACAAAACATAAAACTGACACATTTATAGGTTTTTTCAAACATACTAACTACAGCTGAGACGACTAGTCAATTCATTGAATGGTTGATTGACAATCTTCTTTTAAATCAAATCCAGTTTTTTTTCCATAGTTCCAGCCCCAAAAATGAAAGAAATTGCTGCCCTCCCTTTTCCCATATGATCATGCACTGAACACCTGTGGATGCTGGACTGTAGTTTGGACAGAACAAGCAACTATTTCTGCCATTTACTCTATCAGTAGACCAGCAGACCAGTTTTCCTACTAACTGTGACTTTTACTCCAGGTTTCAGACACGCTGAAGAAATTTGCCTTAAAAGTGACTACAGCCAGTGTGAAGGAGCGCAAGGAGATATTCGGAGAGCTGAAACGGTGTACAAAGGGTAAAGGTGAGGGATTTTGTGTCATCTCATTTGCTGCGCAATAATCTTTGGTTTAAAATCAACACTAATGTTAGATCAAATATCTATTTTAGAGTTACCAGAGCCTGCCATTAAAGGCCTGTGCAAGCTCTTCTGTCTCACTCCACACAGATATCGGTAGGTGGCCACTTTCAGTCACTAGAAAACCATACTTAACACAAAAGCATGATCCCACACAATGTTCTAGTTTTTAGTGTTTGTATCCTTTGTGTTTACATGTGGATGTGTGTGTATTTCAGAGATGCTGCCTCCCGCAGAGAACTCCTCTCTGTCATTGCCCAGCTGGCTGACAGTCAGCCTGACATCCTGGTGACCAGCCTCCTCCACTGCCTTCTGAACAGTGGAGTCATCAGCAAACATGGAGAGCCCAGGTGCGGCTCTGAACTTTATATTCAAGTTTTGTTTTTTTTTCATCTAGATCATCATTTTTGACAGTAGTTGCAGCACTTAATAAATACATACATTTACAGACCTACAGAAGAAAATTGATCCACACCATAGCTGAAATCCCATCATCATAGCACTGTCAGCATTAGACTTCTTTTGTTTTTAACTGTTTTGACAGGCAAGAAATGTATGGTTTTTATGATGTGACTGCTGTTAACTAATTAAAAAACAGGAACTAAAAACAGATGTATCATTGCATAAAAAGGAACATTTAAAAAAAAACAGACTACAGATTAAATTAAAATGTGTGTGTGTGTGTGTGTGTGTGTGTGTGTGTGTGTGTCTAGGAACCTATTCTTTGTTTCATTTTATCCTGGTTGTTTCTTCCCTCTCATGTTTGCCATATTATATTTTCAGTAAAAGCACAGGCTCTGCCGCCTTCATCGGCTTGTCTTGGACTTGCCTATTAGTGCCCATTGTGTTTTCTACGCCAGAGAAAAGAGAAGGAGCCATCTGGAAGAAAATGGTCAGTAAACTGCCTTTTTAAAATTGAAATGACATCATTGATATTATTATTGTCTGTGAAAAATCCTGTTAATGCTTTGTCTGCCTTCATCTTTTAGATGGAGGTTCAGAGCCTCCTTGTGGCTGAGGTGGTGGGTGGAGCCAAATCTATGGCTCGGAAATCAAGCCTCAAGAATCTCAGTCACCTCTGGGAGAAGGTGAGTATAGAACACACCAGCACTAAAAGACACAGGTTGACGTAAAAGGAGCCTGCTCCAGCCTGATCAGACTGAATTGTCATTTTGTTTCACTTCGGTCATTGACTTGATCTAAATCACTAAATAAATCAGAGTATTGGGGGCGATGCAGGTCAAGAACATGTTGCTGTTGTCGGCTTGTAAAGTCCAATAACAAAAGACATTGTGATGATAATGGTCTATATACATACAGTACCAGGCAAACATTTGGACTCATCTTCCCATTTATCTGAATGAGAAAGTATCTCCAAACTTTTGACTGGCACTATATTTAATCCAACTCGGATCCTAATGCATGTTCTAAGAACATATACGCATAATTGCTGGAAAGTTCTGACATGTTTCACCAGAACCCTGGACTGGTTGATCAATACATCGGCACTCTGTTGAGTCTGGACCAGAGCCCTACTACTCTGGCCATGCTGGGGGTGTGTTTAGACTTCTGCACAGCTCAGAAAGACAAAGCTACAATCGAGAAGCATAAGGTGAGTTTTTTTCAAGTTCACATTTTTAGTCTGATGTTGTTGATCAGTGCATTCATATGTTTTTTTTCTCGGATAGATATATTTTGTGGCTGCAGTGCTCATATAACTTTGTTTACTGTTTTTCCAGAGTGCCCTTTTGGATCTGTACATCAAGTCTGTCCTTATGAGCAAGACAAAACCTCAACAGCACATTTTGGACAAAAGCGGTTCCCTGTTGCGTCATGTCTCCCACTCCGAATTCAAGGAGCTGCTGCTGCCTACTCTGCAGAAGACAATGCTCCGCAGTCCAGAGAATGCCATGCAGAGTGAGACGCTTTTATTTTCTGAGCAAAATGTTTAATATTCACCTGATTAATTCTCAGGCAGCTCTCACACACCGGCTCTGATCTCTTGTCTTATCTCTTACCAGCTATTTCCTGCCTGCTGTCCACTGTGACCCTAGATCTCAGTCAGTATGCCATGGATATAGGAAAGGCCATAGCAAGTAAGACTTTAATGCATGCTAATTTCCATATAGAAAATAAAAATGAATGAGAAGCTCTGATCAATGTAGAACATTTCTCGGTATTTAATGTCTGTTGTGGTCTGTGTTCCAGGCCAGCTGAAAGCCAACAACACCCAGTTGATGGAGGAGGCGGTGCAGGCCATGCAGAACCTGGCCCAGCAGTGCAGTGACCCCACCGCTGTGCAGGACATCGTCACACACCTCTTCAAGATCCTTGGAGGTGAAGCAATTAATTTCCCTTATAACTGGTCAACTGACACATGATTGTTGTGTATGACAAATATCGTAATGTGCAATGTTTGTGGTTGCAGGCTCTGAGGGAAAGCTCACAGTTGTCGCCCAAAAGATGAGTGTGTTGTCAGGTAAGAGGCTTTGCCAACAGTTTTAATTATGCAATTATTATTCATTAAGATAGAATTGCAAACGGACACTTTTATACCAGACGATTTTTTTATTGTAGGAATTGCCAGTTGCAGCCATCATGCTGTGTCAGGAACGTCCAGCCAGACTCTCAGCTCTGCAGTCACTGTGATGTTCATCCCTTATTTACAGCAAGAAGGTATCATCACACTTTCATTGCTCTTTCCTCCTCTTCTCCCTGTCCTACTGTATAAGGTTTGAATGACTTTAAGTAAATTATCTTTAGAAGTCACAAGATGAACCCATAATGCAAGTTTATGTCTTTGGCCATAGCATAATGTTTTAGTCAAATACTAACTTTTCTTTTTTCTTTGTTGTATTTAGTTCATGAGGGAACTTTGGTGCATGCGGTGTCTGTGCTCTCCCAGTGGAGCAGTCGCCTCACAGTGGAAGTTCCCTCCGCTCTGCTGGACTGGTTGAAGAAGGCGTTCACCCTCAAGACCTCCACCTCTCTGGTTCGACATGCCTACCTTCAGGCCATGCTTGGGGCTTTCAAAGGTCAGTCCACGCAGGAGCCACTACATGTTGAATGTACAGATTCTGATATTGAATTGAAATCACACTTGACGTGCGTTTCTAATAAACTGACCTGTTGCCTTATTTGCTGGTTTTCAGGTGACACTGTGGCCCAGGCCTCAGACCTCATGCCGTTGCTCCTCCAAACTGTGGAGAAGGCTGCGGCACAAAACTCCCAGCATGCCCTGCTTGCAGAGGGTGTTGCAGCTTCTGTTCTCTTGAGTCGACTGGCTCTGCTGGACACACAGACAGGTGAGGCTTTTTTTTTGTTTGTGGAGCCTGTTGGAGAACTCTTGGAACACAAGGATCAGAGGTGGTGAAGATTTTTTTTTTTGTCTTTTTTGTCTCAGCAGAAGCTAAATTCTCCAGCTTTTGGAACCTGGTCTTAGATGAGAGGAAGCCGCTATTCACTACAGAGAAGTTCCTCTCACAGGCCAATGAAGAAAGTGAGGCAGTTTTCAAAATATCTCACTATCATCAGCTTAAAGGCTCATGAGTGATTTTTAAAATGTGAAGCAATGAAATAATGGCTTGTTTCTGTCGTTAGCTCTGCTCACAGTGCTGCTGCTCTGTGAAAGGCTCTTCTTGGACCATGCCCACAGGCTTAACACCAACAAATCACAGTGAGTCTGACCTTTTCTTTACCATACAGAGTGTTTTGCTCCTGAAAATGTCACAGAGCGCGTGTGTACTCAATTTCAACAATGCTTACACAAGCAGCTATTGTTAATGTTGACATTACAGCACATAAAGTGGCAGTTGCTGCATTATAAATGTAGTCCCTCTTCAAATCTCTTTGCCATTGTTGTTGCTGTTAGTTCAAATGTGCATAATCAGCTCATCAAAATAATGCAGGATACTCAGGGTAGCCATCATGAGCATGCAAACACAGTTACAAGCAAGTGCTTTTTTAAGTGGTAGTGTACACTAGTTTTTACTTTTAGCATTAACTTGATTAACTTTGAACATTGTTTTATGGGATATATATTAAAATGTGGTTTATCAATGTGTTTAATCATGTGAATTTATGAGAAACCAGATATGTTCCATCCTATAGCAACAATGCGACTTTCTTTTGTACTGTAGGTACACATAAAAACACTGTATGTGAAGAAAGTCCTAACATGCACTACAGGTTCAATACAGTTATTACCAAATAATTATAAATGATACATAGATGAACCTCATTCTGTGACAGAGCTGAAGTTGGTTATGGTTATACAGTCAGAAAAATGCAGAATACAACATTTTGATCATGGATTTGTTTCATTTACTTTGATCCTGTAGAGCTTTAATCACAAGTCAATTTTCTCACACGTAGGATGTATCACCATGCCACAGTTGTGGTCCTGTTGTCTCGGAGCTGGCGTGTGAGGAAGCGGGCACAACAATCTGTCAAGAAGCTGCTCTCCTCCCTGGGCGGATCCAGCCTTGCCCACGGTCTTCTGGGAGAACTCCAAGTAGTCATCAACAAACACAAAGTACAGGCCCTAGACCTTAAAAACATTAAGCCACATTTACTCATAATGTGAAATTGTACATTTGCATGTTTGGTAGATATCCTGCTCCCTTGAACAGTTGCTAAGTGTTTTTGTATGTTGTCAGGTTTTGCCCCAGGACGTCCTGTTGTCAGAGTCAGGAGAGCTGGGTGAGCTGGGCCGCAGCTACGTTCCTCCACGTGTCCTGCTGGATGCTCTGTGTGTCATTTGCTCCACTGCCAGCCAATGGGGTGACTCCAATGAAGCAGAGAACTTGGCCATGGAAATCCTCATAGTCACTCATCATCCATCCATAGGTATGAGAATGAATCTGCTGCCTACTTATTTACCAAAATGACTCCTTTCCTTCCAACACCAGGTTTTTGTAGTTTTAATAAAACTGGAATAGTGTATCGGTGCTCTCTCCCATGTTTTACATCTCGTCAACTCTGTGTGTAACTCTTTCAGTTGAAGCTCGCCGTGGCCTGTGGCCGATTCTGCTCTCCTCCATGAACATAAAAGCAGAGGAATTTATAGAGAAGAATTTGGAGGCTATTCTGCCACATCTGCTGGAGGTCAACGCAGACAACCAGGTCTCACAATAACAAACACCTCCTTACACTGCATTTACATATGATTTATATACACTGTTGGGGAGAAACTGAGGTCGTTTAAAAGATAAATAAGCAAAGAAAAAATGGAATTCAAATAAGGACATTGGTTATTAGCTCTTAGTGATGTGTTTTAAATGATACCTGGATGTTTAGTGGTCATTTGTTTCTCCTCAGGCGGTGAAAAATGCTGTTGGTGCCCTCTCCAGCCTCTCCCCAAACAAGCTGTTACCGCGGGTTATCAGTCATGTCACTGAGGGGCTTTCCCAACCCGCTCTACTTAATGTCACCAGGGAAGAGTACGCCATCATGTGCACACCTGAGGGAGTACTGTACGACAACAGCATCATTCAGAGGTAACAGATAACCTCTCCTAACACTCTGCACTTCTGAACTCAACAGAAATCTGTGTCATTTTCTATTGTCTCTCTGGCATTCATTTACTCCTGTCTTCTTTCTCTGCATGTGCTCCAGTGCCCAGAAGGAAAGCACCAAGAAGGTCAACATGAAGAGAGAGAACAAGGCTTACTCCTACAAGGAACAGATCATTGAACTGGAGTTACAGGAGGTAGTTTGAAGTTATTATCAGTGATGTTCTTCAGTGGTGTTAATGTCCGAATAATATTTTAAATGTTTTAATTTCTTTGATCTTGCAGGAGATGAAAAAGAAAAAAGGCATCAAAGATGAAGTGCAGCTAACCAGCAAGCAGAAGGAAATGATGCAAGCCCAGCTTGACAAGGAGTCTTCTATTCGCAAGAGACTTCAAGGGGTATGGAAGCAAAGTTACCAAAAAGATATTTCTAAAACCAAGTCCCAAGGTGTGACTTTCTTAATTTCTCCTCGTTGACCTGTGGCGTTCTTCTTGCTTTTCCCAGCTGAATGTGGAGTTACAGAGTGTGGTGGGTCTGCTGGAAGCCACTCTGATAGAGAGACCACCTCAGATCACCAGGGAGCTCCCCGCCATCCTCCAGGTCCTAACGCCTCTGCTGAAGTCCCCTCTGGCTGCTCCATGCATCCAGCAGGTGTTCTTGGACATCGGAGTCTGCCTCATGCCCCAACAACTCCACCATCTCGGTACACAACATGTCTTGGTGTATTGTATTACATTGATAGACACAGCTTTGTCCCAGCAGCATAAGTTTATATCATTCTTTTTTTTTTCTTCCAGCTGTGCTTGTGGGACATGTGACTTTACGGTTGCTGAAGCCAGAGTGTGATCTGGACCAGGCTTGGGGACAGGAGGACCTTGACACAGCAGCCAACCGCACTGTGCTGCTGATGCACAACCACACTGTCCCTCAGAGAGAGGGCAAGACTGGTGGTGAGGACACAAAGCTTCAGATGGTTTTTGACAGTTACAATATCAACTTAACACATAGACAGATATGCATACTTTTTTTTACAAATCATGTCAATTTCTGGCTAATATTGAGTGTTTAACATTGTTTGAATATATTCAGACCATCAGAAACTTCACTGTATTGTCCCTTTTCCCACTTACTTTAAGGAGTGTTTCCTAATGCACAGCTGGTAGACAAAAATCATGTGAAAAAAAAAATGCTGAATTCCTGCATATTGTCAGCACAGAGTTTATTAGAGATGCATTTTGGTCATGGACCTTTGTCAATGATTTATAAAAGCATCTGCAAGTCAAAATCTGCAGAATACAAATGGGGAAAAAAATAAAATAAATAGAAAAGTATTTCTAGAAAAGATTAGATGGGCGTTTTTTCCCAACAAGAAAAGTTCAAGTAGGGGAAGCAGATCAGTCAATAACCAGTCCAAGTGCCATATCAGATCTAGAAATATCTTCATAACCTTGAAGAAAAACAAGACTTATCTATTAGTGAAGACAAGAACAATATAATCTATTATGGAAATATTGAGTAAATGGTCTAATATTCCAAAAAAAAAATCAAGTCAGTATTTCAAACGAAAACTTTGAAGTAAATAGTCTGATACACATCTAGCCAATATTTATAAGAGATAATATGAGATCTTGCAGTGCAGGAGATGCAGAAGAGCAAATATCCCAACGATTTGTCATTAAAATGTAAAATAAGACACCTGACTCATTTCTGGCATACTGACTGCTTTCTTCCTTTTTCCAGACGTGGCTCGACTGTCTGCGCCGGCTTTCTCCGTCTGCTTCCCTCTTCTCAACGCCACGCTCAGGGAGTCTTCAGGCAGCACTGAGGAGACAGAGAATTTGATGACCAGATCCTTGCAAATCATCAACGAACATTCCCAGCTTCGGGCTAAGACAGATGATGACACTACCATAGATGAGGTAGAGACAAACTTTTCATCTCTTTCCCATTTTCTTTTGTCTTCTCTTGACTTGCACTGAAAGATGATGGGGAAATAATAATTGATTTAAAAAAAAAAAAACAAAAAGCTTTCTGCAGAGACATGCTGCAACATTTATTTACACAGTCTGCTACATAGCTGTCTTTTGTGTTTGCGCACCTTGTTGACAGCTATTAAGTAGAGCCGTTGCTCTATAAAAATAAATGGCATAGAAAATGAGAGAGGTTTATGTGACAGTTACTCCCATTTATTTTGTAGTGTAATGGATTTATGTGTTTTTCTACTTTCAGAACGGCCCAGAACTGCTTCCACGTGTCTCCATGCTGCTGCTACTGACCAGAATTATTTCCACAGCCACTCCGAGACTCCAGGTAAACAAGACACTTATCAAACATAGTTTCACTTCATTCCAAATTCAGACATTTACTTTATCTTGTTGATGGACTGATTTATCCAGATTTCAGCCGACAAAGTTAGGACTAGCCAGTGAACATATCAGAGCATTTAGCAGCTAAGGAACCAGATATTTCCCTCCAGAGTTGGTTAAGATTAAAAACAGAGCTAAAAGGAGAGGGAATATGTGACTTACAGTGGCCTTGTTGCCCGAAACACAACTCCAAATGTTGCTCCATGTCTGTTGGATGTTTAAATAGGCAACAAAGTTTGCCACATCAACTTGAAAGGTAATATAATGTCAGTGTTGTGTTCACAGCTTGTTGCTGCTGCCCAGAAGTGGCAATGAAATCAGTTATTGCAGGTCTAAACAAGAGTTTGGAGTAAAAACATTTTTAAAAATCCATGTTGTTGCTTTTCCCTGTGATATGAAACTTTTCACTCTCTGGGTTTTAGGTGTTGGCGTCTCAATGCTTGACTGCGCTGTGTGCCAGTGCTGGAGGAGGAGAGGGCTGCACTGTAGCAGAGCAGTCAGAGATAGACGTCTTGCTCAACGCACTCCTCTCACCCTGCTTCTCTGTCCGTGATGCTGCTCTCAGGGTTAGCTTCGGATTAGTTCATTTTAATATTGTTTGGCCTATCACCAGGAAGAGTAAACAGAGGTTTATTACAGACAGGGAAAGTCACTACATTTGATGGTTTTCAGCTGTTTTTCTCCGTAGCTATTAACACTGAATGTCTCTGTGCGTAGGGATTGTTGGAGATGGAGTTTGCTCTGCCTACGGACAGCACAGAGGCCAGCGGACTGAGTTTGTTGCGCAGGCTCTGGGTTGCCAGGTTTGATGTTGAGGAGGAGGGACGAGCCTTGGCTGAAAAGTATGTGTTTTGGGGTTTTCTAATGTTTCTTTGGCTCCTTTCGTCATCTGAGTGCTCATTTTGTACTATAACCCATTTGTCCCTGCATGAGTGTCTAAGTGTTTATAATAAACTGCTCAGGATTTGTAAAAATAGCAGCTAAGCAAAATTCTTCACTTCTCCCTTCTCCTCAGGCTCTGGGAGTCTCTGGGTCTGGAGTTGGTCCCTGACCTCTGCTCACTGTTGATTGGAGATGTCACCCACCATGAGGAGGCCGTCCGTTCTGCTGCGGCTGAAGCTCTGTCGAGTGCTGTGTCCCAGTACAGAGACCAGTCTGCCACAGTGCTCGGCCAGCTCACTGAGCTCTACCACCAGAAGCTTTATGTAAGACCTTGCCAACCTGTGAATACATTCTTACTAATGGATGGATCTGTGTTCAATAACCAAAGGATGATTGAATAAAAAAATATATGCATTTTTTAATTTAAAGAGACCCCCTCCTGTGCTGGATGCCCTGGGCAGAGTCATCTCTGAAGCTCCACCTGACCAATGGGAGGCCAGGTAAGAAAGACTAGCAACAGCGTTAAAGAGACATTGATCTGATAGAATCTCGCAGCCTTTGCAGCCAGCTTGTTACATTCATCTGTCATTTTGAGACAGATCATACAATTCTCTCAGTCCTGGGAGTTTGCTTTAGTGGTTATATGTCAGATATTGCCTTGAAAGCGAATCCTATTATAACCGGGAGTACAAGAAAGTCTAAAAATCTGTAAATAAAATGTTTATGTTCCTTCTTGTGCACTGAGCTCTTCTGTTACACACACTTTTCCATCAGGTGTGGCATTGCTCTGGCTCTGAACAAATTGTCCCAGTACCTGGAAGAATCTCAGGTCACCCCTCTCTTCCTCTTCTTTGTTCCTGATGCTCTGAACGACCGCCACACTGAAGTGCGGCGCTGCATGCTGGATGCTGCCCTCTCAGCTCTCAACACACATGGAAAGGTAAAGCTCACTGCTCGCTTTTCACTGCATAAACACACAGATACATTTCAGACATGTATCGTATGAGCATTTATATCTTTATAATATATATCTTTATTTATTCTGCTGTCCATGTGCATGAAATATGTGCTGTGTGTAACAGGACAATGTGAGCTCCCTGCTGCCCGTGTTTGAGGAGTTTCTGAAGAACGCCCCCCAGGACGCCAGCTACGACTCTGTCCGTCAGAGCGTTGTTATTCTCATGGGCTCTTTGGCCAAACATCTGGACAAAAATGACCCCAAGGTCAAACCCATTGTGGCCAAGTTGATCACAGCACTCTCTACACCTTCACAGCAGGTAAGCAACTCATCCTGCTTCTCTGCTCCACACTTGATTAGAGTGTCCAACATTTAAGAGTTTCAATAAGTAAAGAGTGTTCAACATTTAAGAGTTTCAGTAAGTAAATAGCAGAATGTTTAAAAATGATGGGAAAAGATTAAAAAATGAAGCTATAAACCACATGAAACATACTGTACAACACATTATCTCATGTGGTTTGTTATTTTTCATGCAGGTCCAGGAATCTGTGGCCAGCTGTTTACCTCCTTTAGTACCTGCCATCAAGGAAGACGCTGCAGGGATTGTAAGGAACCTGCTGCAGCTGCTGCTGGAGAGCGACAAGTATGCAGAGAGGAAAGGAGCAGCGTACGGACTGGCTGGCCTGGTCAAAGGACTTGGAATCCTGGCGCTCAAGCAGCAGGACATCATGACCACACTGACCGACGCCATCCAGGACAAGAAAAACTTCAGACGGAGGGAAGGTTAGTGAGAATTATACAACCACTGATCTGTTGGGTTTTGTATCAGTTTATACCTGATTTTGCAGATATTATGTATGTCAGACTACATTTTCTTCAATATATCCACCACACGACCGCCAGGAGGCACCATCTACTGGTACTCAAGACTTCAGCAACAGGAAGACCTTGTAGGACAGAAATTTAAAAAGTCTGACCAGCTGTTTGTCTCTTCTAGGGGCATTGTTTGCCTTTGAGATGCTGTGTAACATGTTGGGGAAGCTGTTTGAGCCGTATGTGGTCCATGTGCTCCCACACCTCTTGCTCTGCTTTGGAGACGGAAACCAATATGTCAGAGAGGTAAGCCGGCACATCTTCTCCTCCTGGCAATTTGTCTCTTTTCAAATTATCCCACGTCCTTCTCAAAGAATATAATTTTGATTTATCATCAAAATGACACTACACAAAATAACACTTAAACAACACTAAATTATTAGTCTTTCTGCACCATCCGGTGTTTCACACCATCTACATTAAAACATAACAGGGTTAGCCCAACATAAAACTATTCAATTATTTTTGTCCTCAATCAGTCAGGGAACTTGTGTGAAAATTGTTTGAGCCCCCCTCCTCTCACCTCCACCAGGCTGCAGACGACTGTGCCAAGGCTGTCATGAGGAACCTGAGCGCCCACGGTGTGAAGCTGGTCCTCCCCTCTCTGCTGGTTGCCCTGGAGGAGGAGTCCTGGAGGACTAAAGCAGGTAAGGAGCACCTATAAGGAGAGGGTTCCTAGGCAAGCTGGGAATGTACTGACGTGATGACAAACTATTTAATCTTCTCCACAAAAGACAGACATTTCCTGTACTACATATTCACTCTTATCTTGTCACTCTTTGAGATTATAATGCCATTTGGAATTATTGTAAGATACATTATTACTGTCTTGTTGATTGTGATAATAGTTATGAAGAACTGGGTAATAAATTTTCATTCTATACATTTTTAGATACCAGTATGGTGACGGTACAGTCAGTCACTATTGAATAAGTTGTCCCATCATACAGTGGATTCCCGTGAATCACCCTCCTCTTTCTTTTAGGCTCGGTGGAGTTGCTGGGTGCCATGGCTTTCTGTGCACCCAAGCAGTTATCCTCCTGTCTGCCCAGCATCGTACCCAAGCTGACTGAGGTACTGACTGACTCCCATGTGAAGGTGCAGAAGGCCGGGCAGCAAGCCCTCCGACAGATCGGCTCCGTCATCCGCAACCCCGAAATTCTTGGTAAAACTCATGAGAATCAGAGTTGCTACCACAGGAGTTTTGTGTCCTTTTAAAATTTTCAAAAATGTTTAAAGGACCCAAGAAGGCTTTAAAAACATACAAAACATTTTTTTCCCTGTATGGTGAGACAATTTCAGGGTGTTCGTATGCCCACTTCAAATTGTTACAGGGTTAGTTGTACAATATTCAAAACAGATTTTTATCAGGTTGCCCACTCATAGTTTAACACCACCATATTCACCCAGATTTGCACTGAGGATTCTCATAGACATGCAATACATACACAACATACAATATAATGCAGTCCAACAAGGTTAAGGGTTATAATCAGAACTATTCTTCTGTACTTTGTATTTTGACATTTCCATAGAGAAAATTCAGTAAGAGTAATTTAGTGAGCAGCTACCAGAAATGTATTGAAAAAAATGCCAGGTATGAATAAAATTAGACTTGCAATCAAGTACGTAAAGTTTTGGGAATGTTTCCCCACTAATGTTTGGTGTACTTGTGTTTTGAAAACTCAAAATGAGAAATAATGATAATATTGTTTCTTTCTCAGCCATTACCCCCATCCTGCTGGACGCTCTCACTGATCCCTCCAGGAGGACCCAGACCTGCCTGCAGACGTTGCTGGACACCAAGTTTGTACACTTCATTGATGCCCCCTCTCTCGCCCTGATCATGCCCATCGTCCAGAGAGCCTTCCAGGATCGCTCCACTGACACTCGCAAGATGGCTGCCCAGATCATTGGCAACATGTACTCCCTCACTGACCAGAAGGTATACGGCACTAAAATATCACAGTGACCCAGGCCCTCAAACCAGTGTTTTCTGTGGGCTTGCATTTTGGTTATAATAAACCAATATGTACTGTGTATGTGTCGTTGTTTATAGGATCTCTCACCCTACCTGCCTAGTGTCATTCCTGGACTGAAGGCCTCTCTGTTGGACCCGGTGCCTGAGGTGTGTTTAATGATGATAAATAGAGCCCAGTAATATGTGCTTTGTGTATGTGGGACTCATGCTGTAGCTGCTCTTCTTCTCCTCTCCAGGTACGTACAGTCTCAGCCAAAGCCCTGGGTGCCATGGTAAAGGGAATGGGTGAATCCTGCTTTGACGACCTGCTGCCGTGGCTCATGGAGACACTGGCCTCCGAGCAGAGCTCTGTAGATCGCTCTGGAGCTGCTCAAGGTCGGTTTCATCACTCATTCCCGCTGTTGTTTCCAATTTGCTCTTAAATATAATTTTTCAAAAGAGTCACTGATGGATGCCTGTCTTCAGGTCTGGCTGAGGTGATGGCCGGACTGGGAGTGGAGAAGCTGGACAAGCTGATGCCAGATGTGGTGCAGACAGCCAGCAAGGTGGACATAGCTTCCCACGTCAGAGATGGCTACATCATGATGTTCATCTACCTGCCCCTCACCTTTGGAGACAAGTTTACTCCCTATGTTGGGCCCATCATCCCCTGCATTCTCAAGGTATTTGTTCCTGTGTTCAAAATGTTTTGTTGTTATTTGCCTCTTAGCCCTGACTCTTGTCTAGAACTGTCTATTGGAAGTGCAACAGTGGTGTAGGCACTATTTAAATGATCTTAATCATCATTTATGGTAGAATGCATTGAAGACAAGCTATAGATACAGTGTCTATAAAGGGTCTCTTGGACATTTTCGTGTTCTGTTGTTTTATAATATTGAATCACGTGGATGTATTGTAAGATATTTTGGCACTGATCAACAGAAAACTGTCAAAATATTGGATGGAGATCACCTGTGTGAAAATAGTTTAGTTTAAATTAATTTTTATCTGGAAGCTGACTAGTCAATGTCCCAAACAGTTTATTTACTTACTGTGTATCATTCTGCACATCACATGTCATTGCAGCTCAGTAGTTCTTACCCTCTCTGTCTCCATTTTGTCAACCAGGCTCTGGCTGATGAGAATGAATATGTGAGAGACACTGCACTGCGAGCTGGGCAGCGCATCATCAGTATGTATGCTGAGACCGCCATTGCACTGCTGCTTCCTGAGCTGGAGCAGGGCCTGTTTGATGACCTGTGGAGAATCAGGTCACACTTACATACACAGTAATTTGTTAGAGATTGAATAAATGTCACCCTTGTATTGACTAAACTGTGCGTCCATGTTGTTGTTGGTTTGCAGGTTCAGCTCTGTGCAGCTGCTTGGAGATCTGTTGTTCCATATCTCTGGAGTGACAGGTAAGATGACCACAGAAACGGCCTCTGAGGATGACAACTTTGGAACTGCTGCATCCAATAAAGTATGAACACATTTATTTCTTCAGCAATTCTTCTATACATCCATCCAGTTAATAAAAGGAGGTATTTTTAGTCTTTATTCCCACTTAACCTCTCCATCACAGCAGTGTGGTGTGGGTCTGTGAAGAATCTGCACTTACATTGATGTTTTAAGCATTGCTGAGCTTTGAGCTTTTCCCTCCCAGGCTATTATTTCAGCTCTGGGTGCTGAGCGGCGTAACCGCGTCCTCTCTGGCCTCTATATGGGTCGTTCAGACACCCAGCTAGTGGTTCGACAGGCGTCCCTCCATGTGTGGAAGATTGTGGTGTCCAACACCCCCCGAACCCTCCGAGAGATTCTCCCAACCCTCTTCTCCCTCTTGCTGGGCTTCTTGGCTTCCACCTGCCCTGACAAGAGAACGGTACGGCTCCTTTTCACTTCATAACCCACTCAGTAGAGTTTTTACATTCTCTGGTTTGCAACTGTCGACAGTATTTGTGTTTTCCTTTATCTGTGAAATCACCTGCACCCTTCTTTGCTGACCCTAAGTGTTTGTGTGTTTTCAGATTGCTGCTCGGACACTGGGCGATCTGGTGAGGAAGCTGGGAGAGAAGATTCTCCCAGAGATTATTCCCATCCTGGAGGAGGGACTGCGCTCTGACAAGAGCGACGAGAGGCAGGGTGTCTGCATTGGCCTCAGTGAGATCATGAAGTCTACCAGCAAAGATGCGGTTAGTCTTACAGGCGCTGTAACACACACATTTCTCTGCCAGTTTAAAAGCATGTAGGAGAGACACCACAAACATACTCAGCATGAGAGACCCTCAACATAAGTCATACATAGTTAATGGTGAAAGGGGCACTCCACTCATTTTAAATGTCAAAGTTAATTTGCTGCTCAGCCAGTGAAAATGGTTATATAAAATCTTCTATGGCTCTGATGAAACTGATGATGTCATCAGTGCTATCTTGGAGATTACAAAAAGCCTGTGTCACAAATTGAGCCTGCGGAGTTTGAAAGACGTGGCCATTTACCAGACAAGGAAGGTCTAATGAGAAAAAAGGATCAAGTAGCATTATGCAAAGATGTGATTTGGAGCTTGAGCCATAATTGGGACTAAAAGTCAAGATGTCTCAGCCTCTGCTGCATCGATTTTGAACTTTCTTTTTAAAATCTGTCTATTGCGAGTTCCCCAATTTTATGTAAGTACAATACTAAGTTGCTTGCGTACCCTTTTATTTTTGTTTATTTAATCTTTATTCAGTCAGGCAGTCTCATTGAAATTAAGATCTCTTTTTCAAGAGAGACCTGAGAACAAGAAACATTCATTAGACAAGAACATAATCAGCAGACAGAAACAATACAATTACACAATAAACAAGAAATGAATAAACAGTTACAAGAATCATAAAAAACATCAGATAATAAAGCTTTAAAATCTCTAAGAGGAATGTAAGACTCAGGTTTGAGGGCAGTTTGCAGTTCATTCCATTTAAAAGATGCATGGTACCTGAAACAAGTTCTTGCAACATTAATGCGAACATGAGGGATATCTAAGGTTAAGTAGTTACTGGATCATGTGCTGTAGTTACTAGATTTAAATGAGAGAAGAGATGTGAGGTAGTTTGGAAGCTTCAGCAGTAGAGCTTTATAGATGAATAACATCAGATGGTTATTTCTTCTTGTCTGTAAGGAAGTCTAACCAACCGTGTGATACAGAGAACAATGATGAGTACGAAATTTGTCATTTGTGATAAAGTGTAATGCACTATGATACACAAGGTTTAACTGCTGAAGTGTTGATGGGGCAGCATGACAATACAGAATATCTCCATAGTTAAGGACAGACATGATGTTTAACTGAACAATAGTCTTACAGTTGGGAGAAGACAGACAACCTTTACTTCTATAAAGGAAGCCTAGTTTGATTTTTAATTTCTGAGTCAAATGTTGAATATGACTCTTGAATGATAGTCTGCTGTCAAGCCAAATTCCTAAGTATTTGTATGACTCAGCAAGATTAATATAGGTGCCATTTAAAGTTTTAATGGCAGGATTGTCAGTCACTGATGGAGGTGGAGAATACCATGTACTTGGTCTTTTCTGCATTTAAAACTAGTCTGTGATTAAGGAGTGATATTTGGAAAGCATCAAAGGCAGACTGAAGATTAGTGAGGGCCTTGGCTGGGATAGAGCCTGGGGCATATAAAATTGTATCATCTGCAAAATATGGACATTGAAGTATTGATTAGGGAGAATTATGTTATTTATGTATAATGCAAACAGCAGTGGACCAAGGATAGACCCTTGTGGCACCCCATTTCTGATGGCAAGAGGGCTTGACTGAGCACCATCAGCAACAACAGTTTGAGTTCTCTCTGTAAAGTGCGACTTCATATAGACTAGTTTATGAAGTAGGATTTTATGATTCAGTCATTTGCATTAGAGGTCAGTAAAGAGTGCAGCAGAAAATTGTTTTTTTTATCCAGGAAGGAGACAATGTTATCAATGACTGAAAATGCAGTTGTAATTGTGCAAAACCAGACTGCTTTGGCTGTAGTAAGTTCAGTGAATCAGTAAAGGTGCGTAGTTGTAAACTGACCAATAATTCTAGGATTTTTGCTTAGAAAGGAAGTTTAGATATTCGATGGTAGTTGTTGAGATCAGAGACATCACCACTTCTGTGTAAGGGAACTACTAAGGTGCTTTTCCATGAAGCTGGAATCAGGCCTGTTAAAAAGGTTTGATTAAAAATATGTGCTAAATGTGGACAGATTAAGGGGCACTTAGATGAAGAAGATATGGGTCAAGATTATCTGCACCAGTGTTTTTGCTTGCTTTTAACCCAAGCAGAGCTTTGTGAACATCTGCATTGCTTACCAAATTTAAAGAAAATTTGTAGTCAGAAGAAGCTGAGAGATTGGGGACTCCCTCTGCTGGACAGATATGGTAATTGTCTACAGTGAAAGACCAGAGGAGAGGAAATTGTGATTAAAAGCTTCAACTATGAATGATCTATCGGAAATATGACCAGATACTTGTTTGTTTTGTGGTGGGAGATGTGACCATGATGAATTCTTAAGAGATGCTATATTTTTCCAAAGTGTAGTGGAACAATCACAGGCACAGAGAGATTTCTGATAAAAATTTGATTTAGCCTTCCTAATCATGCTGGTGCAAATGTTTCTTTGTTGCCTAAAGGTTAACCAGTCCTCAGGGGAGCCACTGGATCTAGCCTTGGACCAGGCTTTGTCTGTGTTGTGGATGGTAGTGGAAAGTTGTCCAAGGACTATATCTGTTTTTAATTTTATGGGTTTTTTTATAAAGTGGTTTTCCAGTGCTATGCAGGATCAGTAATAAAGTGTTATCAATTTCAGAGATGAACAAATCATTTTAAAAAATCCTGAAGATTGAAATGCTTATAATTTCTTGTGGTGATAATTTTAGATTGAAATTTAGGGAGTTTGGTGTCTCTGACACAGGTGATGGGACAGTGATCACTAATGTCAAGGGCAAAAACTTCAGAGGCAGGGTATTTATGTGGTCTGTTAGTAAGTATGATATCAATTAATGTGGAGTTAAGAGTAGAGTGGGGGCAATAGATACCAACAATGCATGAGAGGCTAATTGTAGAGCACTTTGTTCTACTGGAAAAAATGCTATGTAAGTGCAGCCCTTTGCCATTAACCATGTGAAAATATATTGCCTCTCATTTCAAAATCCAAAATAAACAAATACAATAAAAAGATTTATATGTTTTTCACAACCTGGTCAATTTTGAAATCCTAGTTTACACCAGGAGTACGAGACATGACACCTGATTGACCTGATGTTTCTACTGTAGGTGCTGGTCTTCTCTGAGTCCCTGGTCCCCACAGTGAGGAAGGCTCTCTGTGACCCTCTGGAGGAGGTCCGAGAGGCTGCAGCCAAAACATTCGAGCAGCTCCACGCAACCATTGGTCACCAGGCGCTGGACGACATCCTGCCGACCCTGCTCAAACAGCTGGTGAGGAAGCGATGACACAAACATTCAGCAAACAGTTTATGTTAGACTTGAGCAATGAATAATACATTAAACGTCTTTTCCCAGGACGATGAGGAGACAGCTGAGTTTGCTTTGGACGGCTTGAAGCAAGTCATGGCTGTGAAGAGTCGCTCTGTGCTGCCTTACTTGGTGCCAAAGGTGAAGTTTCACTTTCAGGTTTTCCTTCTTTAGGCCTTATTATTGTGTCTGGCTGTGTGGCTGACTAAAGCAAATGTTCTCTCTGGTCATACCAGCTGACTGCTCCTCCTGTCAGCACTCGTGTGCTGGCCTTCCTGTCCGCTGTGGCTGGAGACGCTCTGACACGTCACCTTGGGGTCATCCTGCCCGCCCTGCTCTCCTCCCTCAAAGGAAAGTTGGGAACAGAGGATGAAGCACAGGTAATACCAGCATCCACCGACCATAATGGCTACTGCTGCTGTTGAGTTTGAGCCTCATATCATTATTATATCAGTTATTAAGGATAATTGTTTTTTATCGTACTTTGTGATAACGTTGATTTTATACCTGAATACCTGCTTCCCTCCATGTCAGGAGCTGTGCAGCTGTCAAACGGTGATCCTCTCGGTGGAGGATGAAGTGGGCCAGCGCATCATCATAGAGGACCTGTTGGAGGCCACACGAGGCCCTGAGCCCAGCCTCAGACAGGCTGCCGTCACCATCCTCAATGCCTACTTTGCTCGCACCCGTTTGGACTACAGCGCCCATACACGCACCCTGCTATCAGGCCTCATCCGCCTCCTCAATGACTCCAACACAGAGGTCTTGTCTCAGAGCTGGGACACCATCAACTCCATCACCAAGGTGTGCTGATGTGGCAGAATGTACATGTTTACAAAATTTGGTGCAAAAACAACACAGCACAGTTCATACTTTATTTTTGAATCAAAAGGCAAATGTAGACTTGTTTTTCTTGTATAGAAACTGGATGCGAGCAGCCAGCTGGCTATGATCGATGACCTACATCGAGACATTAGATCAGTAGCTGGAGATGTAAAGGGTCAGCACCTGCCCGGTTTCTGTCTGCCCAAGAAGGTAAGAAGGCTCCTCCTAGTTCAATAAAACTGGGACCTCCTCACAGCATGATGATGTCATTCCTTTGCCCTTCCTGCTACTAGGTTGTAAAATAACTTAAGTTTTCCGTGACACTACAGTGAACAGGAATCTGGTTCCCATATGTCACATGTTACTGTAATTGTGTACTCACTTAAAGAAACCATACTTCCTTATTTAGCTGGCGGTATCAACCAGCAGATACCAATCACATTTGTCTGTTCAACCCTGCAACATAACGTTTACCGTAGCGAGCTGTTTGCTAGCTCAAAATGACTGCTGTACACTTTGGGTATTAGTGCTGGAACATTACAGTGTTTTAATTGATTGGTCAATCAACAGGGCATTAAAAAGCATTAAAGCAGTTGTTAGATATTTAGGAAAATATAATTGCTTTCTTGTCGAGAGTTAGATGAGAACATCTATATCAATCTCATGTCAGTACACTAATTATGAGAGACTGGACACTGCTAGCCTGATTCTGTCCAGAGGTTAAAAAGTCCACCTAGCAACACCTCAAATTTAATTTCAGTCTTTATGCTACGCTAAGCTAATGTAATGTAATGTTCTCCCCGCGCCTGCGTGGGTTCTCTGGGTGGGTGCTCCGGCTTCCTCCCACAGACCAAAATACATTCAGGTTAGGTTAACTGGTGACTCTAACTATCCTGTAGGTGTAAATGAGAGCAAATGGTTGTTGGTCACTATATGTTAGCCCTGTGATAGACTGGTGACCTGTCCAGGCTGTACCCTGCCTCTCACCCAATGTCAGCTGAGCTTGGCTCCGTGACCCCCTAGAGGATAAGTGGTAAAGAAAATTGGACAGACATGAGATTGATATCAATCCTCTCATCAAACTCTTGGCAAGAAAGTGTATTTTACAAAATTTCGAACTATTCCTTTAATCAACAACTAGTCAATGAATTTATAATTTAAAATTATATGGTCCCTTAAATGTGAGGTTTTGCTGCTGTTCCTTGGTTTATATAGTGGTGAATTGAATATCTTCGTTTTGGACTGTTTAGAATAAACAAGCAATTTGAAGCGGCCACTTGGGGCTCTGGGAAATCATGGACATTTTTCACTATTTTCTTACATTTTATAGACTAAAAGATTACTTAATCCAAAACATGGATATATTATAATTCATAAAGAAATAATTGTTGCTGCCCTGCTCATTAATGCTGTATGTTATGTTCTTCCTATTTGTTTTCACAGGGTGTGATCTGTATTCTGCCTGTCCTGAGAGAGGGTGTCCTAACTGGCAGCCCTGAGCAGAAAGAAGAGGCAGCCAAAGCGCTAGGAGCGGTCATCAAACTGACCTCCCCCGAGGCCCTACGGCCCTCTGTCGTCAACATCACTGGACCGCTCATTCGTATCTTGGGTGACCGCTTTGCCTGGACAGTGAAGACGGCTCTGCTTGAGACTCTCACCCTACTGCTGGCAAAAGTCTGTTATCTGTATCTCCCCATGGGACACCTAAATGGCCAAATACTGTTGAAAAACACCATCATTTCTCCCCGCAGATGAATGAAGTATTAGTTGGGAGGCTAAGTCACATTGGCTCTAACCTCTGGACTGTATTCCTCCCCCAGGTGGGCATCGCCCTGAAGCCCTTCCTGCCACAGCTGCAGACCACCTTCCTGAAGGCCCTGCAGGACTCGAGCCGTGCTGTGAGACTGAGGGCTGCTGAGGCTCTGGGCCAACTGGTTTCTATCCACACCAAGGTTGACCCACTCTTCACCGAGCAGCTCTCTGCCATCCGCAATGCTGAGGATTCAGGAGTCAGGTGTGCACTCTTACAGTAGAGCACTGATACTGAAATCAATGAAATTATTTGGGAGACCGCTTAATATCATTAACCCTCAGATATACAATGCATATAAGATCATTGGCCCTAATTTGATGACATTTGAGATAATTTCCAGTGATTTACAGAAAATAATTGTGAAAATAAGAAATCTAATTTTCTCTTCTAATTCTGATAATTTTGGCGGTAATCATTTCAGAACCATTGGTCTGAAAGATGTGTCTGTGAAGTAAGCATGTGTCCACTCGTTGCAAAAAAAGTCATAGATAGAGGGAGCATAATGCTAAACCTGCATATTTTTTATTTGTCACTTGGGGGCAGTACAACAAACTATAAACACATAAACATATCTTCATCATATTAAGTTTATATGGCAAACATTTGCCTATTTACACTTCCAGCACTTCAGCATTCACTCTCCTAGCTCTGTTTTTTGTTTCCACCAACTAATGAGGAACGTACTTGGGTCTCTAGCTGCTAAATGTTTCAGTATGTTCACCAGCTCGTCACTAATTGTGCCATGGTTTATCAGAGTGTTTTAGCTGAAAACAGCTGCCTCCTGCTTCTAGAAATAAGGTTGATGAGAGCGGTGAGAGTGAACCAAAGCAGTATAAAATTTTGGGCTATAAAACCAAATCAATGAACTGGAACTGCAGAGTTGACACTACAAGCAACACCTTTCACATTACACATAGTTATCCGATCCATAATTAACATTGAAATATTGATTAGTGCAGTTTTAAATGGAAATCTGAGTGGTATTTGTGAAATGGTCACAGCCAAAGACAAGCACACCCCCTAGAACAATATACCAAACTTCCCTTAAACAATGTGTGGTTTGACATTTAACATGTGTGGTCTTAACTAGAGGCTGATATTATTGGCCAATACATCACAGATATCTGTATCAGCATATATTTTGGCAGATAGGCCTATTTTTAAACTGTAAAATGTCCTACTCAGTAAATATTTCAGTCAAAATTCCTTCATAACCAGGGATGATGATTATAGATTCAGATTGATGTTTTGGAAAAAGCTGTTAACAAAACAAACTCCATTCAGTAGCTGTTCTGGAGCTGTTGATCATTTTACATGATCTTCCTCAGCAGATGGAGTTGCCCAGCTATCATGGACATTTTTTGGTACACTTTAAGGACATGCCTTCCATATGGGCTTAAGTATTCAAAACAGCATTAATTATTAATAAACTTTGAAAATTTGCTCATCCAGTATTGCACCATATTTCTAACACAAGAAACACAGTCATAAAATAAAGGAACTTGATGAAATGAAATTGGGTTTACATCTCTAATGCTTGTGTTGTGTTCTTTACCCTCTCACAGGGAGACTATGCTTCAAGCCTTAAGGTTCGTCATCCAGGGGGCCGGGTCAAAGGTGGATCCAGCCATCCGCAAGAACATCACCACCACATTACTGGGCATGCTGGGACATGATGAGGTATGACAGGGGGAGCAGATGCCTTGCAGCTTCAAGTAGTGCTGAGGTTTTTTTTTTTTTCTGTGGTAACACGCCTGTTTTTCCAGCCCGAGGCCCATAATAGCTACTTAATACTTGAACGACACAATCATAGATTTAATAATACAATTAACAAAAAAAAAAGTGTAAATGTATAAGCAGTCAGAACAGATTTCACAGAGAGCTGTTTAGTGGTGTAGTTTCTTCTGTGATCACTGTAGAAAAACGGAAGTTAGCAGAGAGGATGTGGTTTTCTAAAAAGGTGGCTTTGAGTCTTCATGTCAGTTTGAGAATAAATGACAATGTCAACGTGTGTGTGTGTGTGTGTGTGTGTGTGTGTGTGTGTGTGTGTGTGTGTGTGTGTGTGTGTGTGTGTGTGTGTGTGTGTGTGTGTGTGTGTGTGTGTGTGTGTGTGTGTGTGTGTGTGTGTGTGTGTGTGTGTGTGTGTGTGTGTGTGTGTGTGTGTGTGTGTGTGTGTGCGTGCGCGCGCGCATGTAGGATGCAACTCGAATGGCTTCAGCCGGCTGTGTTGGTGAGATGTGCGCCTTCCTGTCAGAGGAGGAGTTGAGGAGTGTGTTACTTCAGCATGTCTTGGGTTAGTATTTGTGTGCAAAGCTGTTGTCACATCATCTTCACTTCTCTGACTTCAGCCAATAATATACGTGTATAATTTCAGGTTTGAATACATATTTTTGTAGTCAGAAAATGCATGTGGTGTACAGACTGAAATTAGTATTATTTCAGTTTAAAAATGTGTATTTTTACTTAGTTTGAACACAGTATTCTTGATGGATATTGTAGTAACACTTCTCATGATATATTTGTCCAAGATAACTGTATCAAGAAAGTCTGAATCTATCTGTGTGTGTGTGTGTGTGTGTGTGTTTTTATTCATTTTCTGCTGCTCCCTGTGCATCAGCAGCATATTGAGAGCACATGAGCTAATCATTTTTATCCCTCATTTTAGCGGACGTGTCTGGTGTGGATTGGATGGTGCGTCATGGTCGTAGCTTGGCCTTGGCCATAGCTGTCAAGTGTGCTCCTGAGAAGCTGTGTGGGAAGGAATACGGTGATAGTGTGACAGAGACTATTTTGAACAACGCCACTGCTGACAGGGTGAGGAGAATGGTGTGGTTAACGGCCCTTTGCTCTTTGGACATGAAAACATTTCTTCTATCTGTGTACATATATCCACTGCTACAGTGAATATCCTGAATAAAGCCACTTGTTTTTAACGCTTGTACACAAATTTAATAAACAAGCTGTAACTTTTAATTTAGTGTGCTTTAGAGGTGCTGGTACACAGATTATTTTAACCTTTGGATGGAGCCAGGCTAGATGTTTCCTCCTACTTCCAGTCTTTATGCTAAGCTAAGCTAACCATCCCCTGACTGCAGGTTCAGAACAGTCTTTTCATCTAACTCAGTAAGAAGGCAAATAAGACATTTTTACCAAAATGTATTTCTGAAACTCTAATTACATACCAACCTGTCTATTGTCTGAACAAGCCATTCAAAAAACAAGAGCTGCAGATTGTACAGATTAAAATACTCTTCAATAGAAGATTCAGAATAATTCCAAAATGAAAGTGATTAATATTTGTACATTTTCTCTATCTTATGAGCATCAGTACACACTGTGATTCTGCTTCTCTTCCAGATCCCCATTGCCACCAGTGGGATTAGAGGGATGGGATATCTGATGCGGCATCATCTCAGAACAGAGGGAGCCAATAGTGTTTCGCAGCGCATCATCACACAGTTTGTCAAGGTAAAGCAGGAACTGTTTCATTCAACTGATAATCACAGGCCATTTACTTCCCTTTTGCTATATTTGTATGTGTGAGGAAGTGAGTGCTAATAAGTCACAAATAGTTCTTCATCCTATTCTCCCAGGCTTTATGCAAATTATATAGGGCTGGAAAATGAAAAGTTTAACTGAACTTACATAGGGTGTTTGTGGATTTAGGTTTAGGATTTATGCAGAGCATTCAACATTGATTTATTTTTATAATAGGTTATTTTTTCATGATCACAGGCGAGCTGGAGCCTGTCCCAGAACACATGCTCTCTGTGTGAAAGAGAAATTAAAGCTGTGCTAATCAATATTTCATACATCAAAAATGGGTCAAATCACCATGTGTAATGTGAAGAGAGAGAATTATCATTCTACTCTGCAGTTCCCCTCAGCTCTACAGTGTTTTAATGTCTTTCAGCTCATTGTTTTGATTTTACGCTCTAAACTTAATTGTTTTGGTTCACTCTCACTGCTCTCATTAGTGTTTTCAGCAAAAAAAGTTTCAATAAACTCACTTTATGCTACCTGCCCAGCCACTAACTGCAGGCAGACAGTTAGCTGCTGATCATAGGGTAGCTAAAGAGCCAAATATTAAAGTTGGTGGAGACCAAAACGGAGCTACGAGAAAAGTGAATACTGGACTCTCATTTGTCGGACGGCCAAAAGCATGACTCCAAATAAATAAGCAAATGTTTGTCAACATGTTCTCTACAACAACTTTATAATGTGATATTAAGTCAGTGTTGTGTTTTCAGGGTGGTCCCAAAAAAATCAGATAATGCTGCTTTAAAAACTGTTTCATTAATTTTCATTAAGGAAATAAAATTTAATGGTACCAAGCACAAACAGTGACTCAGCATTTGTTACCTGATGTACAACCTCCTCTTTATATTGTAGTAAGCGGTTATTTAAACAAATGTTTCTCTATTTTTTTTACTCAATTATCGGGTCAGTAATAGTATGTTAGTGTGGTGAAATTTGAGTTTATAGGTTGATAATTCCAATAGTAACTGGAACATAAAATACATTCATTGATGGAATTCAACTCCAGTTGAGTCAAATATCATAAATCATCAATTCCACAAAGCATACACATCCAGTTATACGCTAAAATCTCATTATGAGAGATGATATCACACTGATCAGTTATCAGGGAGATATAAATAAAAACATAAGGCCATAACAGAGAGTGTGTAGGAAGATGAATATTGCGATGAGCGCCTGTTTCAACAGTGCTGGTAGATGGAGGTCTTGTGTTGTGACGCATGATGTCTGTATGACCCCATAGTGTCTTCAGAATCAGTCCAGTGACATCAGACTGGTGTCAGTGCGGGTGCTGTGGTGGGTGTTCAGAGACCCAGCCACGCCCTCCATGGAGGCTGTTCACATTAAGCCGCTGCTGAAGAGTCTGCTGGACAACACCAAGGACAAGAACACGAGCGTTAGAGCCCAGAGCGAACACACCATCGTCAACCTGCTCCAACTCCGCCAAGGAGAGGAAACCATGCAGGTCAGACTACAGACTGTCTGTAGTAGAAGTTACAGATGGAGAAAATGCATTCAGAAAAACACTGTTGTTCTGATTTTCAGCTTTTATCTCTTTCTGCAATTCAGGCTGTTACTGCCATTCTGGACTCTGCAAGTAATGACCTGCTATCAGAGTGTCACCGCCGGTCTTTGAAGAAAATCGCCAGCCTGCCGGACTCCAATGAAGAGATAGACGACACCATCCTAACATGATGGAGCAGGACTGAACCGTGAAATAAGATTGACTGACATGTCATACAAATCTCCACTGTATGACAACCCCAGATACACTCACCACATATGCCCATGTTGCCTTTCATGGACAAGGGCTGAGATGGGAAGTGTGTTTTGACTGTATTTCCCACATATTCCCCAATAAATTCCTCTTTTTTTTCCCTTACTTTGCTTCATTGTTTTAGCGGCCTTCAAACCCAATTTATAACTTTTTTTTTTTTTTTAATTTTAGCCCACAATGCGTAGGTTACTCTCCTGTACTTTCAGAACAAGGCCAATTCTGTTTTGACTTATCAGTGTGTTTTCACTTACTTATTTTACCAAAACAATTTGGAAGATTTATGACGCCACTGTAATGGAACATGACCCCTTTGATTAAGTTTTATTTGGACTTTGTGTGTGAGAGTTGTTTGGGGGGAAAGCAACTTCTTATAAGAATAAAAATCATTCTTATGTCAGTGATACGGTTGTAAAAAGGCAATACAAAATAAAAAGATCTTGATTTCAGAGCTGTTTTTCTTAGGGTGGGGTCAGAGGTCACTGGGACTTTTGTCACACATACAGGTATTTCACATGTTGATATTGTCAGTAAATATGAGTATTATATGAACCACATGTATTCAGGAGGCTGCTAGTAATTTTAGCCCTCCTGGCAAGGTAATTTAATGAAGTAACTGAATCTCTGGAGGAAAAAGTTATTATTCACATCCTATAAAGTACCATTTGGTTGGTTAGTGTAAATGGATGGTAGAAATATCATATGGCTGGTGGCTATCAGCGGGTTTTAGTATGATTGGTGTTGATCAGTTCATTTTTAATGAAATGTGAAGGATCCTGCCATGTACTGGACTGGTTGTGAATCAAGGAGATCTACGAGTTTCTGCTAGAAGTATGAGTGCAGTGTTCATCAATGGGATGGGACCGCTGTGCTGTAGCAGGAGCTTGCGCAGTGAGGCCGGATCAGAGTTGGGTGCAGCAGCTTCACCAGAGAAGGAAGCGGAGTTTCCGGCTGTTTGCAGCGGAGGGAGAGGATTGCTGACGCCGCGAAACCCCGAGAAAAAGGCCGCCGGCTCGGGGGGGCTAACAGTGTCTAGCATCGGCAGTGGTCGTTTTCTTTCATACCGGAGGGATCTGGGGGGCTGGTGATTTTTACAGGCCGAGGGGGGTCGGACAGCAAACCGAGCAAAGAAGCGTCCACAAGGCGGGGGGTGAGCCACCAGCTACCGGCATGGCCAGGGACTACGATTACCTCTTCAAGCTGCTCATCATCGGTGACAGCGGTAAGCCGACACCGGGGATGCGCGACGGGAAGTGGGCCTTGACGTGTTTTTTTTTTTTTTTTTTTAACATGCGGAGAAACAAAAATGTAGCTCCAGGGCCACAATGTTCGTATCTGACGCGTTTTACAAGTTGTTAGTTTTTATTTTGTGCATAGAAATTATTCGTGTAACGTAATTTACACATCCGACATATTCCTGTAGCGGTGACAGGGCGGAGGTTGTGTGTCCGGGCCGGGTGTCAGCCGATCAGGCCGGATATCGCCTCCAGATCATCAGGGTTTGTCTCTCGAAGATCTTCTCGTCTTGTCCATGAGATATGTTTTATTTTAGCTCCACATTAAACCAAACACCACACACCAAAAACCTTACTGTGGTTCAGAAAGTCTTGTAATTTGGTCTCTTGTTTGTATCTCTCACTAGCTATGGTAGCTAGCTGGAAGTTAGGCTAACTGTTAGCTTGAAAGAAAAAGCTGGGGGGCTGTCTGAAGTTGAGGACTTTCTGCACAAGCTATAGAAATGTTGTTATGTCTGCTGCGGTGTTAAATGAGCTAAGTTATTGAAATGCATTTTGTTTTTTAGCTTGCTAACATGACAGTGATAGCTACTTGATAGTGGAGGAATGCTGCACTGCAGTCTCTGGTTTGCATCCAGACAGTCAAAGTAAGTTATAGTGAAGTGAGACTGTCTAAGTGGTCAGTATCAACTCTAGTATCACTCAATGAAATGCGTGTCGGCCAAGCTGCCGAGGTTGAAAGACTGCTTTCACTGTGGGTAACTTTTTCCTGTTTATCTTCTTTGTTATGTTAAAAGCTAAGTCACAGCCACAGGTAGATGCATACTGTAAATCTGTGAAGAACTGATAAGGACTGCTCCTCCTGTATCTCTCCATTGAAGTGAAAACAGGCCTTTTATAATGCGACTCCACCCTCAATAGGAGTTTATCCTCATCCTGCAGGACCTCTTTGTGAGCAATGATCTTTGCATTCATTGACCATCCCGATCCTGGCACGACCCCATCAACTGGCTGCTCACAGTAGAGGGCAAGGCAGCACAGCAAGCCCTTCACTGCCACTTACACACAGATGCCAGTGTCCCCTCAGTACCACTGACTGTAGTCCTGCACTGAGTTAATTTAGGCAAGATGCTCCCGACTGCTGCCTCCCTTCAGCTTCACATAGACCGATCTGCAGCTGAGAATCAGACATGACCCACACTGGGTCTCCATGCTCGACTGAGGCTGTTTTATCACTTACGTGAACTTGTTTAGCCTCTTGGCTGTTGAGTATTTCATTACATTTTTCTCAATTTGGATGTTTTGAACTAGCCTTACACAGGTCGTGATTGTACTCATGAACAGGCATGATATGGATTGCCTTTATGAGATGTATCAAACATCACAAGGTGTTATTTATACATATTTCTAAGCTAGATGCTGCAGTGGTTAAAAATAGAAATGGCATGGATGGCTTTGTCACTGGAACCCTGGGTGAGTTAGTTCCTGAAAGAGATAGTGGTTTGGCAAAAAGATGATGCTCTCTCCTCTGCTTTGAAGCTTCAGGTATTGTTTGTTTGAACAAAACCCTGTAGCGTGGAGACGACAGAAACCTGAGAACTTTTATGTGGCGACTGATCAAATATGAGATGACAATAACACAATAGGTAGGCTAAGTAACAGTGCTGCAGGTCGGGCCACACCCCTCTCTACATACCTTCCAGTTGTAACCTGACAACTGATCTGTTGAAGACACAATCCTGATCTCGCTCATCTTCCCTCCTCTTCAATCTCATTCACCTTCTCCCTTCACTTTCTCCTCTCTCACTATCATGACCTCCTTCTGCTGTGGTTTTGACCAAACTCCAAGTGTTTGTTCTGCTGTTGCATTGATTAGGCTTCTGTATATTAAAACAACATCAGAATATTTAAAATGAAGGTTTAGGGTGCAGTCCTGCTCACCTCAAATCCATCAGCGTGTACACTGTGCAACAGGTATAACTTTGTGTGTTTAGCTTGCTGTAGTAAATCTTTAGGTACACAAGGATTACAGCAGCTGTTCAGGTTGACGTCTTGTTTTTGTTTTGCAGCCGTCAGATGGTGTTTGGTAACTAGGATATAATATGTGAAACCAAAACCCTACCGAAAACATGCCGCTTTGTGGTGCAATAAACCCTCCCAAAAAACTCAACATGCTTGTCCTCAGACAACTGTAGAATTTGTTTTGGAAGCTAGAAACTAAATATTATAAAGAATGTGTGGTTCTCATATTTTGGAAACCTGTTGTAATGCTAAACCTCATCCTGTGCTTTTTTTTCCTCTGCAGGAGTGGGAAAGAGCAGTCTCCTCCTGCGATTTGCAGACAACACATTTTCAGGTGCGTGTTCCTCCCTCGGCCGCTGTGGCATCAGTTCAGGACTTTGTACATTTAAGATTTCGCTCATGAAACCTGATGTTGTGTTTGTGCTGTGTGCGTGTTTGTAGGTAGCTATATCACCACGATTGGCGTGGACTTTAAGATCCGGACGGTGGAGATCAACGGGGAGAAGGTGAAGCTACAGATCTGGGATACAGCAGGGCAGGAGCGATTCCGCACCATTACCTCCACGTAAGTAGATCCGAACGCAGACACAGTCGTCAGGAGTTTTCAGGTGATGCTCTTGATTTTCATTTCAAGAATTGAATCTGAAACCAAGACAGGCTCTTTGTGGTCCTTAGATTAGGTATTATATGAGGAAGCAGTTTGTAGAAAACCAGTATAAGTACGTGCTGCTCTATGAAACTGGGTGGAATTCCCCACAGATCCTAATTACAGATGTGAGAGGGAGGCTCCTGGTCTCATACTGTAGTGCTACATGACGACAAGGGTTGGGCGTCTTAACCCTCTTTTTTTTCTTGTACTGTGTGTCAGTCACACTGCTGTCTGGTGTCTCATCCGGGTGCCTCTAGGTTCACACTAATGTACAGCAGAGCTTCCAAAGTTTTTTAAAGAGGATACTCTGGCCTTATTTTTTTATCTTTTTACTATCAACAAGTCACCTGAGTAGCCACAGCCTGATGTTCCCTCTGTGTTTGTGACATAAAACTCACATTGCTGCCCAAAAACTATTAAAAGCATATAAAGGAGCGATGCCATTGCAGTGGATTCTGTTCTCAATAGTTTTTGGATGACAGTGGAGTTTATGGCATAAGATACATCAGAATACACAAATGTTACTGGTTTATGGGATAAATTAATTATTGGTTTTTGGTCTGTGCAGGTGAATTGATGATGATGATGATGATAAAAAGATAAAGTAACATCAGCTTTATCCTTAAAGCACAAGACTCAAACTTTTCTCACACCGGCATTCAGACTTAATCAACCACATTGTTATTGTTTTTATGTTGCAACACAAGAGTAGGGGTTCCCACGCGCAAAAAAAAAAAAAGGACAAAAACACAGATGCTAAACATGTGTCCGACACGCCGAATGATTTCTATCTGTTCAGTTTGGCCAGCTGCTTCTCCGCACCTCAGCTGAGTCACAACACAAATCAAGGCGCCCACTGCACTTGAATGGAAACACTTTCTCTGTCAGGCAGGCTTTCAAAACATGCTGCATCATTTGCCATGACCCCCGTGACTCACAGCACAATGCTAATGAACAAAACTGGATTACGTCACATTCATGTAAGGTTTTCATGGGTGGTTGGAGGAGGGAGCGGGAGTCAGCCTGCAGGTGACTGTATTTAGATCTGTGGACAAGAAAAGGCAGTTAATGCTAAATGAATGCAGACTTAAAATATTACAAATGTTTTATTATTGTTTTATGGATGTCTTTCTATCGTTTTGGCATGACCCTACTACTACTATGATAATTATAATAGCATAAACAGTGTCCCTGTTACTATGTATAAACAGGTTACAAAGGGACTATTTCTTTGGTAGAAAGTAGTTCCAGTTAAAACTTTTTACAGTGAGTTCTGTGGATTATTGCAACACTGCTACTTGTCCTTTTTCACATCATTGTTCAATGCTGAGAATACCACAAACAAAATTACATTAAGCTCCATTATAAATCTATCTTAGTGACATATAACTCAAAATCAAAACCATCTGTGTGGCTAGTTACCACTAGGTATGTGAAACCATATGTTTTGTTTGTTTTTTGACATTTAGGCCTTTATATCTAGATTTTAAAGTCTGCATTAACATTTCTTTTTTGACAACATGGTGGCAGCTGGAACAAGCACCGTATACCACCTTTTTTAAGTTCAAACATTTTAGCAAATACTCATCTGAAGCACAGATCGAGCAACATTAGCATTCATTAAGAGTCGTGTCTCTGTCCACCTGATGAATGTGAGTCCTCTGTTTAGCTCTGGTTCTCCGGAGGAAATATCTGGCTCTTCAGCTGCTAAATGCTCCACTATGTTCACCAGCTAGTGACTAACTTTGTCTGTCTGTCTGTTTGGTGCTGGGTTGGTAGTGTTCAGAGGGTTTTTAGAGCTTTTTTCGCTGACTGCGTTTAAAATTAACACTGAGAGCAAACTGAAACACAATCTACAGCCCCGTAGATTTGAGGGGAACTGCTGAGTTGAGTGATGATTCTTTGTGTGTTTATGAGTGACTCCTTTCATATACTGTATATACAAAGTTTTTTTGATCCTTTGTTAAAATTGAAATATTGATTATAGCAGCTTTTCTATGAACTACACCCTACTGATTAAACTGCAGTAGGATTGCTGCAGTTGCTGTCTGCTGTCCTCTTAACCTGAGCATCGCTATGTCAGACAAGCAATTACACATTTGTTGTGTCCTCTGTCTTGCACTCGTTCCAGCTGTCAAACCAATGATTTCTCTTTCCTTAGTAAAGTGCCCAGCTGGAATATGGACTTGTCATTTCAATTACAGTGCAATTTACCTGAACACACTTGGTATTAGAGTACAAAATCGGCATCAAGGGTGTAATAAGACCTGGGCATAGATGTGTGGCTGCTCTCGCTGTAAGTGAGCAGCACTGATAAAAACAACATTGATGTGACCTCAAGCTCAGAATGCAGTCATCTTACCTATTCACTTCTTTATGACTTTGACTGGAGCAGACGGAGGCAGCTCTTCACATGCTTTTAGCTGTCACTATCCCGCCATAGTGAGTTCTGTCCAGAGCACAGTGAGGAGGGCATGTTTGACAGTTGTTATAATGTGCTAGCATCACTGCAGTGAGGACGTCCAGAACAGTAAATTCATCCAGAAAGCTTGAAATCCTCTTCAGTGCTGACGCTTCAGCTCCTGAGGAGTAAGGCTGTCCTATGACCGAGGCCTATCTAGGCTTATTGTTTGCTTGGCTGAAGTAGAGTGGCGTGGTGCCTCATTAGGGCCTAAATGAATTTCACTGTGCAGATGGATCACGGGCAGAGACCCGCTTGGTCAGACTGGCCCGGTGCAGTGGCCATATGTCCGACCCTGTGGCTGCGTGCCTGTGGCCGACCCACAGCTGCTATCAGCCCCAGGCACAAGTCAACACCTCCAAAGACCCATAGTTACTTCCCCTTCTAGTGAGTTCATGCTTGTATTCTAAGGTTTTTATTCTCATGTTTGTTTCATTAGCAAAAATTAGTTTTGAAATGCTGTCCCATCCTGATACTGTGTCTTTTCCAAGTTTACACAAACTGTTTTGGGGTTATATATAAAAGAACACATAATGATGGCTTTATTTTTTCCCCAAGAATGTGAAAATAATTATTAATGAGAGAGCCCCAAAGTGTGGAAGGAGTGAAATTTTTTTAGAATGATTAGTGATGATTTATTGGAGAGTAGAAAGTAGAGACAGACAGAAGATGAGGGGAGAAGGTGATGGACAGTGGAACCAGGGGCATTGTGATTACACGGTCAGCGTCTTAAACCTGAAGCCCACCAGGACGCCCCTTGATCAATGATTCTTAAGTAAGAGGTGCAGTTTATTAACTCTTTATTACCCTGTTTGTTCAATGTTTTACTACAGAAACTATGGTTTAAGATTCTCTATTCTTGTTCACTGAGCAGACACACACACAGAGCCATCCACCCCTGCTGTTGGGCGGCCCAGTGCTGCTGGACATCAGGGACATGCTCAGACAACACTGTATCCCCCCGCTGTCACGCCAGGCAGAAACGCACACACGCACACACACATAGTAAGCCTGACAAAAGGTTCTTTGTGTTTGTTTGGCACAGTGCAGCGACTCTGGGGCCTGGCCACTGTTTGAAGCTTCAGCAGCAGGTTTACTCTCAGTTCAACTGTCCTGCTGTCAGACTCCGCTTGACTTGTCTGTGTTGGACAGATGCTGTTCCTCGCACTTCTGTGGGTTTTCCTCAAGCAGTCACACACTTGGTCCTGATACACTGCAGTGTTGCATTATTGTAGAAAAGATTTAAAGGGATATTTTATCAATTGTAGCACTTCACTTCCATAAAGTTGGGGGACTTGTAAGAGACAGATTTTGAAAAATAAAATAAAATTCTCAGAGAATTCTTTAGAGAGCTCCTTCAGCACCACAGAAGACTGTTTTTACAGGCTGAGTATTTGTTACCATGACGAGTAAACTGATCCTCACGTGTGAAATTGGTGGAGTGTCCCTTTTTAAACTGAGTAGATAAAGTTCATTGAGTCAGTCTAGACAGTTAATTGCTTGGTAGAGGGCTCAATATTCAGGGTTACTTTTGAGGAGTCATTGTTAATTTTTTAAATAATTTTTTTAAAATTTAGAGATGATCAAGTTGGGTCTCCTCAAGTTTGAGATTAGTGTCCCCCTGCTGGACACTAGCATAAGTTACCTGATGTCACAGACTGACTGTGTCTCTCTGTATGTGCAGATACTACAGGGGAACGCACGGGGTCATAGTGGTATATGACGTCACGAGTGCCGAATCCTTCGTCAACGTCAAACGATGGCTACATGAAATCAACCAGAATTGTGATGATGTGTGCCGAATATTAGGTGAGTGTGTTTCCTTTTTTGGTGTCCAGAAAATAATCCATTTGCTTTGTTTAGACTCAACTCACAGAAGTCCTGCTGCTTCACCGTGGCATTTACTAACAGATTTCCTCGTATTTTCTATTTTCAGTGGGAAACAAGAACGACGACCCCAACTCCAAGGTGGTTGAGACGACTGACGCGCAGAAGTTTGCTGAGCAAATGGGCATCAACCTGTTTGAGACAAGCGCAAAAGAGAACATCAATGTTGAAGAGGTAAATCGTTCTTTCTGTCGTCTTCAGCTTCAGACTGTTTTGACTAACGTGTTTGTCTGAGTAGTTTCTGGAACATGTCTGGTATGCAGTGGAGCTCAATTGAAGGCTTGAATTGACCGTTTGCATAACTCCTGTCCTGAACTGCAATTGTCCAATCATAGCTTAGCAACTGTAACTAGGCACAGCAGGCCTGTCAAGCTTTGGGTTTCTTCACATGCCAAGAGTTTTGGAGGGTGGTGTCGCTTTTTATGGCCTTTATCAAAACCTAACTCAATGTTATTTCCAAGGCCAAGGAACATCTCATTAGCTAGCTACATTTTTGTGATACTACATTTACAGGTTATGTACAAAAAAGCCGTGTTCACAACTAGCACATCCACTGTGTGGAAGCCAGTCCTGATGCTACTATATCAGAGTGTAAGTAGTATCAGTGGCTCTGTCCTGCTCTATTGTTTTTGAGGAACTTCACTCTCCAGCAGCTCCTGCCTGCCAAACTCCAAAATAGCGTTACATTCGCCAAATACATTAGTTAGTCCTCTTAGTCATCTTAAAAGCCTTTTTTCTCTTGTTCAGCTAAATGTTACATTTTTCCTACACTGGGGTACAAAACACTCCTGTTTCTTTATTTCTGTCTCTACATAGATCAACTAGTGAGGATTCTGACTGCTTGCCTGGAACACTTTGCCTCAGTGTGTATGCTTGATATTATGTACATCAATACCATTTAAGACCCTTTTACAGAGTTCTTGTTTTTAAATGAGTTAGTTGGAAACATTAAAAGGTCAGCTGGAGACAGCATCCTCACAACAACATTAGCTTACTCAGCTACTTAGCTACAGCTGATAAATGAAGGACCAATTGTTTCAAAAAATTAAGAATTCAGGTGGTGAATCTGCCAGTGTCATCATTATAAACTATATGTGTTGTAACGGTAACCAAGGGGGACAGAGCTTAGGGGGGGCGGCTGGTTTCTGAAGTGTTTTTCCACATTCTGTGTTCCCAATTCAAATATTTCTAAACGATCTCCTCAATGTTACTGAACATAGAAACTCAGGACTCTCCTGGATAATGTAACGATCTTATAGGTTTATATAATGACCTCTAGTTTCAATTATTTCAACTTCGTTTCTGAAAAGTCATGTTTTGTCTGTGATTTTGGCAGCTAAGAATCCTGCAATACCCATGAGCCTTGACCTCCATCGCTATAGAGAGAAAGCCATTGGAGTTAATCAGAGCGTATTGAATTCAAAATGCTTCGTTGCTGAAGTTGTAAAGTAGTTACTGAATTCATACAAAAGTGATCCAGAAATTAAAACCGAACATATTCACTCTAGTTTGTAAAATCAGTTTTCTCAACATCATAATTTTTAATTTCCAACAGCCATTTGTGGCGCACTTGACTGAATTTTAAGCTCAGTGATTGGCTCAGTTTCTTGCTGAAATGCACCTTGGGAGGACCTCTACTCGAAATTCTTTATGTACTCAGTCTTGTACCTTCAACTTTTTAACCAGATATTTTCCGACACAGTTGTTCATTTTTTGTACTAATGATTTAACCAAGAGTTTCATGTTGATCCAAGCCGTAGAAGAAGTGCTCAAACTGTGAGTAACTTAACGTAGTTTATGGGAAAACTGAATGGGATTTTTACTTCCTGAACCAGGGGCGCCTGAAATAGCTCCTCCCACTTCACAGCTCTATTGGGTGAACCATTTTTTGATGGTATGTAACACCAGGATGTTGACTATTTTTTGGGGGGGGTTTGTTTGAGTACAGATTGGAAAAATCTAAAATATTGAACAGATTTCAGCTACAGTCAGGAAGGCGTTGCAGCGTTGAAGCAGCATCTTCCTCCTGTTATAAGAAAATGATGTGCACACTTTTCATAAACTGCAGTGTTTGATGTGGGTGCTCTGACATGCGGTACTCACCGCACATCGCTGGTTTGTGCTTCTCCTGCAGATGTTCAACTGCATCACAGAGCTAGTGCTAAGAGCCAAGAAGGAGGTGCTAGCCAAGCAGCAGCAGCAGCAACAGAACGACGTGGTCAAACTCACCCGGAACAGTAAACGAAAGAAAAAGTGCTGCTAGCAAACTCAAAGCCATCCTCACAAGGCCGGCAGCGTCTTCTCTTCACACACATACACACACGATGGGACTCAGAACATCTAAATTAAAGAGCAGATAAAGATTTAATAAATATACAGTGAAAGATTAAAAAAATAAATAAATAAATAAATGGAAAGAATTGTCCCCTTTGGACAAATTAATCATGAAGACTTTAAAAAGAATATGTACAGATTTTATTAGACGTCAGATCAAGTTTTATTTGGAACTCAGCAGATGGGCACTATTGACCTGAGGTCCTCCTTTCTTTAAGGATCTGCAAGCTGACAACTGACCGCCATAATGCTCAGATTTCTGTCCACATAATCCCCATATTCTTCATCAGTATCTCATCTCTCCTTCTCATTCCACTGCACACAGGACATTCAGAGTCAAGTCAGACTCTGCGCCTGAGGAGAAGGAGGGCTCACTTTTTTTTGGATCTATTTGTTTTCTTTCTAGTTTTTCTTTTCTTTTGCGGAGGGGGGGTTGGGGGGGGGGGGGGGGTTGTTTGGTTGTTTAGGGAGGTGGTTATTGGAGCGGGCGTCTGAGTAAGAGCGAAGGTCTCACTGCCTCGCTACAGTTTCAACATTTCAGACACCTGCGTTACCACGACTCACACCAAGAGATCATGAACTGCTAGATTTTGTTTTATTTGACTCGATGGGGGGAAAACAAATCAAACTGATGATGATGATGATGTTGATGATGATTGGTAGACGACCTTTAGCAACTAATCCGATGGACAGAACTGGTGACTTCTCATGTTTTGTTTTTCCTTGTCTATATTTTGCCAAGCTACCCGCCCTCTCTCCTCTAACCTCCAGTAGTGCTGAGCCAACGACCTGATTGATTTTATGTTTTTGTTTTTTTTTCTTTTTTGTCTTTTTTTTTTTTTTTTTTTTTTTTAATGCAGCAGAGCAGTTGAACCACTCCTGGAGCTCTGGGACGTCCAGCTCTGATAGCACCGTTCACTGCAGTCTTACTATGCTTTCAGAGTTTCCTTTTAAACCTTTTCCTCCATCTTTTTTTTTTAAAATGATGATACTGCCAATAATATAGATTAAAAAAAATTAGGAGCTCAGTGGCGCCTGTTATTGGACTGTTGCCATAGTGGCTTCTGGTTGGCCAAGAGGCAGGATGATCAGGGTCTGAATGGACTCTGTTGAGTCCTTAGGAAGCCCTCCCTCTCCCTCTGTATCCCTGCAGCCACTGGCCCTCTCTCCTCCGAGCACTCACACATCAGCACCTCTCACAGTGACAGACTCACCTCCTGCATTTGCTCTCTCAAGGGGGGCGAGTTCACCTCCGAACCTAACCATCAGCACGAGGAGGCTCTTGCTTTGGAAACTGGCTTCTCTCAGTCGCCACGGTGATCCATAGCAGACTGTTATTGCCCATGTTTCATCTGAGCACGCAAAGTTTGTTTGAAGGTAAAAGGTTACATGCATCCAGACTGTCAAGGATTTACTGTATTTCCTTAGCTTGCAGAGTCTCTAACTGTTAACTGTTGTTAAGGTCTGATGTCATGTGTTTCTTTGCTTTTCCGTGTCACCATCCCTGCTACCTTTTCGACAGAAGTGTTACTGGACAGTGTTTATGCATCGATGATGAGAGTGCGGCAGACAGTGAGGCTGTTACTGTAAGAGCAAACAGGGATGAACTGCAGCACTGGCTCCCAGGGTTTGGCACAGAGGCTGAAGCATCATACATGACCTATTACTGACTTTTTTTTTTTTTCTTCTTTGTTCTGATTTGGGAGAGTTGTAAACGGAGAGAGCTGTAGGAATCGGCTACGCTTCTGTTGAAAACATTGAGTTTTCATCCTCTGGACTCACTCTGGCAGCCGGTTTGGGATCCCAATAAGCACTGAGAGGTCCCAGTGTTTTTGACCTCCAGGGCCGAGAAATGGCATCAAATCTCACTTTATGATTTTTATTCATTATGTGTATGTATATATAAATATATTTGTGTGTTTATATTCAATATAGAACATACACACATAATTAGCACACCAAACTGTGCATGTGTTGAACATGCCCCCTGTGTGCTATGGTTGAAACACACTCGTCAGCGGTGGTTTGCTGTACACTGGAGAAAAAGAGATGTACTATTCATTTTTCCCTACATGAATTTAATCAGTAATAAACGTTTTAAAGGAATAAATATTTGACACATAATGACTGATCTCATTTGTCAGTGATTTGAGGCTTAACTTCATTTTGAACCTGTCTTTCTATTTTTGCTTCCTGTGAATAAAAATATATGGGAGGAAGTGTGTGCTGGTCTTTGGGAAGTCTCTTATAATCTGGAATGAAACCGCTTTGTGTCTTTAGTCTTACAGAGAGTTCATCGTCCTGTTGTATGAGAGCAGTTGAGATTTTTCCATGAACAGCAGCAAGAGTTAAGATAAATGAATAACTGTCTGTGTTTTACTGTCGTCCCTGCTATCATTAGTTCATAAGTGTCAGGAACAAATGTGAACATCCACATTTCTTCATTTACTATATACCTGCTTTGTTGGACTTGTGAATTTCACGCTATCAGTAGGGCTTTGTATCATTTGAAAATATATTACTGTATTTTAATTTGAATTTTCCAATATTTTCTATATTAATGCCGATTCCACAACAATGTCCTTCTTGATACCTTAGTTTGGAGAGTATAAAAATCATCCTTATTTTCTATTTGACAAAATCTGCCAAATAATGCATTAGAGTGAATATGGTCTAAAGCAGTTGTTCCCTAACAGTGACCAATGACCTGGGAAAATGTGACATGAAACTAAAGTTGAAGTTTTTCACATGTCAAACACAGGTTTCATTCATTTGGAAATAGTTGTGGAAAAAGTTGTGAAGAAAATGTAGTTCATGTTCTTGATAATATTATTGAGATAAACTCTGATAAAAAATAATAATAATTAACTGATGCTAACTCAAATATTCGACACTTTTATCTACTTTGTTACAGACAAGAGATGAGCCACACAGGTAAAAACTTCTATCATGGAATATGTGATTTTATATCACAATATCAGTATATATCGCGTTTTAAAACATTTTTGGGGAAATCAACTGAGAAACTGACAACGGGTTAAATAATCAGACAGGAATGTCTGTTTTTGGGTAATCAGGCAATTTAAATACCTGACACTGCATCACATTGATGCCAATGTCATATAAAAAACAATTCTGCTATTAATCAGTCTGGCTTGTTGATCTGCTACTTTGTTCACAATGGTCTAATACATCCAGAGATAAAAAAAAAGGGATATCTATCAGTATAAATGGTAAGACAAAGTCTGGAGAGGTCATTACATTTATTGCCTCTAATCGCGGGCCATTTCCTAAAAACTGAATATAAAAGCGCTTCATCACTTGTTGACATTTTTGCAATTTTGACAAATGGTGTTAAAATATAAAAGCATAAGGCTCCACCTCACTATTTCATGTGAACAATAATTTAGTGAATATGGTGATGCATACAGAGGATGTCTTATACTATTACAGTTTTTACTGATTGCTGCAATACACAGTTCACTTCAGACCCAGAGATTTATAGAAAGTGTTGGGGGATAAAGTGTGTGTGTGTGTGTGTGTGTGTGTGTGTGTGTGTGTGTGTGTGTGTGTGTGTTTGTGTATACACTGAATCAAATATTCAACCCCAAAATGTGTTTTTGTGTCTCTACAATTCCATCAAATAGAAATAATCCAGATGTATTGTACATAATTTTAAACACATTTCCCCAAAATTCAGCCAGACATATCTGGTATTTTTAAAAACTTTGGGAACTTGACTAGAATTTAAAATAAAGTTCTGCGAGTTTGAGCAAAGTCTGGATGCACAGCACAACTTTGTATTGACTGTCCCACCAACAGGCCTGACAGGTTTATGAATGAACAACTTAATGTTATGATTTTTTTTCTTCAAAAGAATCTTTACATCGATGATGTTCAAACTCGTTCCACTTTTTTGATAAAACTTATCCCTGCTCTTGTTGTATTCTTTGTAGATGATGGTGGTCTCATGTTTCAGCAGAAGGAGACACAGATGCAAACAGCTCATTTCAAACCTGTGACTGTGAGAATCAGAGAAAAAAAATCTATTTCTGTGCCAAGTCAAAGGAGACAAGCAGATTGTAAAGTATTTATTTGTACAAAATAATCCCCCAAACGCTAAGAAAATTGCATGATAAATATTCTGAATAGTTTGAAGCATTCTGTAACTGTAACAGTGCAGTTAGTCAGCAGTGAATGGAAGCACTCACACGGAGCACAATGAGTCCACCAAAAGCACTAAATTCCAAACAACATCCGACCAAGAAGAGATGAGCAACAGAAAACACACTCAATGGTATGTCTCTTTGTCACTGCAACACACACACACACACACACACACACACACACACACACACACACATACACCCACTCAGCCCACAGTGGCAGCATCGGGATGTTTAACACAGAAACACACAGAAGACAGCGTTTTAAAAATGCTTTCAATCAGAAAATGAATCAGTACAGTCTACAGTGTTGAAGCGACAGTCTTGAACAATACATACAGTCAAACAAGAAACAGAAATAGTAATTAGGACATAATGTGGACAAAACCAAATATTGTTTTTCTAACAAAAAGGTGACATGACGAGAGACAAATTACAGTCTGGTTATGGCAGGAGTGACTGGTGTTTAATCCAAGCTTGCTGCAGGTCTTTTCCTCACCTGTCAATCAGACAGTGGGGGAGTCTCAAACTAGCTAACACCCAATCCAACATTCAGTGTTTTCATTTCACCCACATTCACACTTTACATTTATTTCTGCCCGGGCGAAGAACATGTTCCTGTTTTTCTTATCTTTTTCTCTTTAGTTTTTGATCACGTCCCTTCAGGCAGGCGCAGTAAAAGATCTGGGTACCACCCTTCACAAAGAGTTATAAGGTGGGGTTTTCAGTGGTTTATAAATGCTTCATGGATCAGTTATAAACCACTAATAAGAACATATTTTGGGTTTATCCTCCTTCAGGAGTCCATTAATTTTCTGTTTAGCTCCAGGAAGACTCATTTAATGGATTGTTTGACCTCTGACCTTCTGGGAAGGGGCTGCAGAGAAAAATTCATTGTTCACACTTTAAGCCCCCCTATGTAACATTTATAAGCCTTATATAAACATTTAATACACTCTTTATAACACACTATAATGTAGTTATAAGCAGACTATTTAAGTTTTTATTAATGTACAGTATTTATCAACAATTATAACTTCTCCCATGAAGACATATTTTATATTATTACAACTGTGTTTTACTATATTGTCATTCAATATAAAATATATTTACATACCACCCTTTATTTATGGGTTCCCACAGGAGGAGTTATACATTAATAAACACTTACATCTGTTTATAACTACATCATAGTATGTTGTAAAGCATTTATTAACTGATAATATACAGTCTATAAATGGCTTACAATTGATCTATGAAGCATTGGTAAACCCTTTTTTAACCATTAATAAAGCCATTATTCACATCTTATAAACCCTTTATAAAGGCTGACTTATCAGGATATGATGCCAAGAACTGTCTGATCTGAACTTAATGATGAATTTGCAATTTATCGGGCACTCTTGGATTAATAATTGAGATTAATGAAGCTTCTCGTGTCCTTTCAGGTATATTACCCAACACATTGGTGAATAATTTGGTTGCTCATGTAGCTCTTGCCAGCTCTACTGCATGCCACCCCTGAGCAGTCAAATAAACATGAATGATAATGTCTGAGTCACCAGAAGAATTCCTGCTCACAGTTAGGACACAAATGGAAAAAAAACTACAAATAACAATGTACAGGTATATTTCTCTCTAAAAAAAGGTTTTCATCCAAAAGTTATGCATTTTTTCTTATAAATATATCGATTTCATCCAAACCTATTTCGACTTTTTTTTTTTAATAAAAAATCATTCTTTGGGTTGATCCTTCCCAACAACCAGCTGAGATGACAAGAAGACATCTGCATAGGTTTGCACAGCTGCATTAGACATGAGTTCAAACACAGACAGACATGAGACATCACTGTGCCACGCTGTAAGTCATTCATGCTCAGAGATTTCAGGTCAGCACATACTGTATTACCAATGGAGTCACAGATATGTCACCTAAACGGAAGCCCGACAGCTAAGAAATCAAAGTGCCTGTGAAGTATTGAAGCAATGAGAATGGAGGTAGACCTTTTTCTATTAGTGTTTAACCAAAGCAGCTCAGTTGTTGACCACAGCAGAGGACGTGTGGAGTGTCTTAACACCTACATGTCTTTTGATGATATGAAATTCAACAGGTTATTGTTGAGAAACAGATTGATTAATTTGGAGATCTCATGAGCATTTTACAGCTCTCCCTCCTTCTCACGCTGATGTAAACATTTTTAAATTTTGGTCAACTAGGAAGATGATTGACATCATGTGGACGATGTTGGACAGTTCTTTTTCCTCGGAAAAATGATATGTTTTAAATGTTAAATATAATGTGAATTGTAGAAAAATAATACTGGACAGATGCTATCACTAACTTCAGCCACCCAAAGATTTATTCACATGTTGGAGATGAACATGAAGGCCTGGTGGATCTCAGGGAGGGTCTAATGAAACTTTATCAGGCATTAGGGGAAATGTAGGATCCAATGTTTTAGGAGCTTGATATTAGGAGCCTAAAATGCATCTGCTGCTTCAATTTTTACATTTTTTTTAAGGCTGCATTGATGGTTTTTCTTGTTATGGCAATTGTCTTTTTACACATCAAGCAGACATGAAGCAACATTATCATTGATTCGGACAAACAAATTTTAAGTCCAATATTGTCTCTCCATCTATTTCTGGTTCTTTAGCTGGTAAATGCTGCACCATGCTCACCAGCTAGTCGCTAACTGTCTGTCTGCCATTTTTAACTGAGCAGGTAGTGAACAGTAGGTTTATGAGAGCTTTTTCACTGAAAACAGCTACTGTAAACCAGGTTGTTAAGAATGATGTGAGCCAAAACAGTGAAGTTAAAGTTGTAAAGTTAAAACAATAAGCAAATAAATGCTAAAATGCTGTGTAGAGCTAAGGGGAGCTGTAGAGTTGGGTAACAATTTTCAGTGGGTGTGTTACTACGAGCGACCCCTTTCACACTACATATACTCATTTGATACATTGTTAATATAAAATATTGTGTCAGTGCAGTTTTAATCTTTTGTAAGTCCCTCAACTTTATGTGAGTAAATCACTGGAGAGCCCCTTTAATAGTTTCCTTTTCTCACTTTGACTGGACATTTGGGTGGTAAACCTTGGTAAATCCTCACTGTAAAATGACATACTGCCTAAATGTCAATAAGAAATAAGCATTCTTTTTTGTCACTTGTTTTGTCAGATATACAGTACACTGTGTGATAAATCCAGCTGTGGCCTCATGTTGTGAACATCCCCTGAACAAATGAATAAACCTGAGAGATCACATATGGGTTGGTTGCAGCATCACTGCTCCGTACCAAGATGATGCTCATCATTCTGTTATGTCTCATCATATTCTGGTACACAACTCTGTCATGCTATCCTCATCTGTTCCCATGATCCTGCTGTGTCCCATATATCCCCTGTCTTTCCCCAGACTCCTTGGCCTGGTAACTGGGATGCATACAGTAAGAGTTAGTACATAGTGTTCCCTCTCTACAGAGTTGGCAGTGGGGTAGTAGAGATGGTTCGTAGGCACTACAAGGAAACCTTCCTCTTTGGAGGTAAACTTTGTGACCCTGTTCTTGATCTGTAAGACCACCTTTCTAAGAGAGGGGCTGAAGCCAAAGCCTCTGGGGAAGTCCTATTCTTATATTTCTATCTCTCATTGTCAGCAGTCACCAATGAACCAGTAAGAAGAAGAGTAATGGGACAGATAAAGTGCAAAAATGACCCCCCCCCCCCCCCAAAAAAAAAAAAAAAAAAAAACTTCAGTGTGTGTGCCACTGCCCATCTTTGGCTGTGTTGTTACCCCTGTACTGTGATGTCATTCCCTCCTTCTCCCTCGCCTTGTCTGTCTCTTGTCTGTCTGCTGTGCTGCTCAGGGCTTGTCCAACAGGGCTCAGTTCTTTTTGAAAAAAGAGAAAAGTCTCCTGTCCCGGTCGGAGATGCGGTGAGCTCGTCTGGAGGACTGACCGCTGTGGGCCCTCGATGACCCTGACAGGGAGGATGGGGCGGAGCGCCACTCGTCCTGCTGCTTGTCCATCAGCTGCTGGTCAATCATTCTGTGCATATCATCCTAGAGACAAGAACAAAGAGGCGAATGAAAGAAAGACGAGAGAGGTCAGACAGAGGGGGTGTATGACGGTGTCAAGGGATGTTTTGAGGAGATCAGACTGATTGATTACGTGTTAGGTAGTGATTACAGAGACACCACAATCACCTTTCACCCCTCTGTAGATCATTTGTTTTTGCTCAATATCTCAAAAAATGTAATCAGAAATGATATATCTCCATATCCATTTAGTTAGATCAGTATATACAAAGTTATTTTATTTATTTGTCTCTTTTTTTCCTTTCCACCATGTCTTTTTTTTTGTTTTGTTTTTTTTGTAATTCAACTTCAATGACACGCCATTACTGTTATTATTTGTTATTGTTTTTCTGTGCTTGTAAAACCAATTTTAAGAAAGTAAAAAAAAAAAAAGAAACGGTATATGTCCCAATCTGGCATTTGTATATGAGATTGGTCAAATTGTCAAAGGCCAGATAAACATAGTAGGGGGCCCCAGGGCCAAAATTAAAAGCAACTTCCACATTTTTTGCCCTATGGCCTAATACTACCTAGCTTGTGTGGTAATTTGATTAAAACTCATTACTTGGAGGAATATACTAGGAATATACAATATATAAATTCAAAACTGAAATAATGAAGGTGCTGTAACTAGTAACAATTATTTTCAGTTTTAATTAATCTGTCACTTATTTTTAAAATAAATAGATAGTGGACCCTGGTCACAGATCACATATGTGTACGTGTTGTGAAGAGTGTCTCTGATTCATTTATCTGAATAATTTTAGAGGCCTGAAGATGTAAAATTATCCAGTAATTTAAAAGAAGATGCAAACATTAGAGCAAAGTCTGAAAAAAACAACAGAACTTTGAGTTGTAGCAATATGTTTTTTCTGCTTTTCAATCTCGTTAATCATCTTGTGACCCCTGAGATTTACAATTTGACCCCTAGGAGGGAGAGCCACTGTTCTTAATTGCACCACATACTGTGACTTACCTAATGGATGAAAAGAAAAGTTTCCAGGTTTGTCGTTAGTAGTTATTGAGAGATAAAACCACCAGGGGGCTCTGACAAACTGCTAAATCAACAATTCTGATGAGAGACTGAAAATTAGCACTTGATGAATACATGGTTGCTTCTCTGAAATATTTCTAAAAACAAACCCTGAGTAAATCAACTAAATTTTATTAATCATGTTTAACTATCTGAGCACACTTTTTACAACTAAAAGGGTCTTTTTACTGTGGATCTCACCTAATCACAAACAGTAGCATTTTGATCTACTGGAGACACATGGGTGTTTTTGATGTCTGTGTTGTCATCTCGTAAGAGCTAAGTTCACCAGTGAGTAGATCACCTAAAAACATTCCTTGGGGGGGTGCAGGTGTATGGAGAGAAGAGACAAAGGCAGGTGGAGAGAGAGAGTGGTGGGTTGAATGATTCTCAGGGGTGGTTAATGGTTTCAGATAGAAAGGGAGCTGGTATGGGCGTTTCTCCGTGGCATGGAATGGCTCAGCATGGCGTGGTCAGGTTAGTGCAGGGTAGAACGGCGAGATGGCACAGCTTGGCTCACCTCTAAGGCAGGAGGGGGGGTACCACAGGGGAGAAAGGGTGGTACGGAAGCTGAGAAAGGCCACTAGATCAGAAACCACAAGAGCCAAACAGTAAAGAGCCCTGAGGAGGCAAACTGTGGGTAGGGAGAAGAGAGAGGAAAGAGCTGCTAGTTACAGATGAGGGAGGGGAGGGAGGGAACACACACATACGCACACAATGTCCTCAGGCTACATATGTTATATGTTTCCTTACTGACATACATCCTCAGAAGTTAACTGAGTGATTTAATGTATGTGCACTGAAAACTGTTAAAACAGAGAGACACTAGACATGAGTTACAGGGAGGGGAAGGAAAAAACAAACTGATCTTGAAGTTAGTGTCATTTCATTTGTACACAACTTGTAACATCATGAAGTAACACATTTCTTTTATATATATTATATATTAGTCTGCCTATTAATTTAATTTTAAGGTAAATAGACAAAATTCATCCAAAAAGTAATTTAACAGAACAGCTTTATTGATGCAACAACCTTTTATAAAGCTGTTCCAAAATATTTGACAAACGGATTATTAGACTTTTCCTAAAACGCTTGTGACCTTTGACCCACCTGCCAAGCCTCCAGCTGCTGCGACAAGTTGAGCTTTTGCTGGATGGCGTCCAGGAGCTGGCCATTCAGAGACATGATGTCTATTTTACACTTGGCCAGCTCCATCTCCACCGCTTTCTTCCTGCAAGACACACATACAGAACAGCTAGTGATGTCATGCTAGCACAACGGCTTTATAGAGATTCTGCTTCAGCTGTTTTACATGCTGATGAATGTAGAGTCTCTTTAAAGGAATAGGAAGAAATATGCATATTTGCCAGCCAGTTAGCCTAGCTTAGCATAAAGGATGGAAGCAGTGGCAAACAGACAGCCCATCTCTGTCCAAAGGTAAAAATAAATCTTTTTAAAGGCCACTAAATAATACGTTATCGTTACTACCTCATGGAGACAACAAGACTTCAGAAAGTCACTGCTCCTGACCAAGAGCTAGTCCAGCACATAACGCCCTGTAACACCACAACATGATGTTTTTACACTCTATTTTTTGAAAGGATTAAATAAACAAGATATAACATTAATAGTGATAATGTGTGAACTCTAGAGGGGCTGGTATGTAGATTTTCTACCTATGAAACAAGCCATGCTAACTGCTTCCCCTGCTTCCAGTCTTTGTGCTAAGGTATGCTAACCATCTCCTGGCTCTGGCTCAATATTAAACGGACACACATGAGAGTGGTATTGAACAAGAAAGCGAATAAGCTGATATTTCCCAAAATGATGATTCATTGAAGCAAAAAGCAAAGAAATCCAGTCTCTACACTCTGCATCTTTTTAATCTCTGTGTTGAAGTGAATTTAAGGATAATTCTGCATCATTACAACTTGGGTCTTATTTTCAGTTTTAGCTATCATTTCTGCCAGTAATCCCTGATGTCTGGGAACATAGCAACGCTACTATAATGGCAATCTTTTTAACAAGCTAACGAGTTTAGCCAAATTATCTAAACCCTTCCTGTCTGTAAACAGTGATGAACGTGTATGGACACTTTGTTTTTTCATCCAAATTTGTTTAAAACCTGTATGATTGTTTCGTGTCCACTTGCAGTTCTTTTTAGGGATCTCACCACATTCCCAAATGTCAGCAGTTAACTTGGTGAGTACAATATTATTATTGTAATAATACAAAATTAGATCTAAATTGTATTAAACTAGAATTATCATTTACACTAGTCATTGTATGAAAAGCATTAAGTTACTGCTCCATTCTACATATTCTACATAATTGCAGGTGAAATTGAATTATTATTTGGAGTTATAACAGAATCAATGTAGCACTCATCAATATTCATGCAGTATTGTGTTGTGATCCTACTTGGCTATGGCGTCATCTCGGTCTCTAATTGCACTCTGGAGCTGCTCACTGGGTTCTCGGACTTCAGCCATCACCCTCATGCGCTCATTCTCCTCCTGGAGAGAGCACATCTCTACAGAGAGCAGCGCCATCTGTAGGGTATATGGGAGAATGACACACGTGTGATTGTTCACAGTCTCCAATGTTATATCGAGGGTTGCTTGTGTGTGAGACTGATATTTACTTGAGCCAGTTCAACAGGAGAAGAACTGACCTGAGTATGTGTTTGGAGCTGATTTTGTCTAAATTGTGAAAAACAGACAAGGTTAAAGGACCAGTGTGTAGGATTTAGTGGCATCTAGCGGTGAGGTTTCAGATTGCAACCAACTGAATACTCCTCCCCCTCCTGTTCCAAGCATGAAGGCAAAACTTGCAAAAAACGTGAAAGGACCTCTCTAGAGCCAGTGTTTGGTTTGTCTGTTCTGGGCTACTGTAGAAACATGGCGGTGCAATATGGCAGCCTCCATGGAAGGAGACCCGTTCCCTATTTATATATAAACAACTCATTCTAAGGTAACAAAAATACAACAATCCTTATTTTCAGGTGATTATACACTAATGAAAACATACTTATGAATATTATATTCCATTTCTACCAAGTCCGTTCCACTAGATGCCACTAAATTCTACACACTGCACCTTTAAAGCGATGTCCTATATTAAAAACATACATGACATTCATATCGACACACAAACTGCTCTGTACTACATCTGTAGCACTGGGTTGTTTAAATGTGTCTCTTAGACATAAGCACTCTTTAACACAATGTTATTCTGCCAAGAGAGATTGGATGTGATCTTAAATTAATGAGGGCTTTCTGACACTCTTCACCTTATTTGCAGCAAAGCCTTGTGAAGATTTTTGCCTTCTGGTCAAGCTTTAACATCTTCATGTAGGCTATCAGCTAATCCCTGATGCCTCACTGTTGTGCACATACATAGCATGTGTATGACTGAACACATGTGCAAGTAGAAGCCAGTACCTGATTGTGCAGCTGTAGCAGCTCCTCTTCATTGCTGCGTGTTTTGTCCTGCTCGGCTTCGTACAGCTCTCTGACTTCTCTCATTTCTTCTCCCAGCTTCCTCACCTGCTCCTCCAGAGCTTCCTCATCGCTGCGCCGCGAGCCCTTTCAACACAAGACACACACCACTTCACAACACAAACTGAAATATGTATTGTTACCACCTGAAGTACATTTTTGTGTGTCTCTAAAATGATCCCACAGAGGCTCCACCCTTTCAAAGTATTATTAAGTTAGCTGTACGTCAATTTTGCAACATCATCAACGTTTTTGAGGAGGTATTTTTCTAGTAGTACTAGTAAATAATAATTTTCTGGACAGAAACTGTATATTCGTAGGCAGGTTGGAAGGGAATATATAATTTGATACTAATCAAATAGGAGAAAAATAATTGCAAATAATGGTTTGTGTAGCTGAATGTGCAAAAAAGTAAAATTAGTCCACAGGTAATCGTACAATTCAGGTACTAGTATGCCAAACCCTCGCTATGCTGTTGCTCCCTTAATTTAGGCTATGTCAGAAAATTATCCCAAATTTTTAAAAGAAGCAGTCTATGTCATGATTTTAAGCCACTCTGCTCTCTAGTTCATGAGGGCTCTTTGAGTTGCGTGAAATAAATAAGATTTTAGCGATTCTTTCACAAAAGTGAAAAAGTGTTCTCTGGTAATTACAAACTGCTTATAAACTCCAACAAGAACTATGTAACTGATATACAATCTCCTTGTTTTCCTAAACATGTCTTGGAGAATTGTTCTTATTTTCTCTGTAATTAGTAACAAATTACATAGTTCTTAAATTATTGGGAATTTACGAGACCTTCACTTTTTTCAAATAGCAGCCATTTAAATATTGCTGACCAACTGCCAGCATTCAGCACATTCAGTACCGTGGACTCGTTGCCGTCCAGCAGATTCTGTGTCAACCTCCGTAGCTCTAGCAGGCTGGTGTGGAGGCTCCCAGTAGGCACATCCTTGGCTGAGGACGTCTCTGAGGACTCGTCCATGGAAGAGTCTGTGGACAAGGCCGAGTCTGTGACGTCGTTTCCCCGGAGATGGGAGCAGAGCGAGCGGACCTCACAGTAGGCCTCCCACAGCTGAAGACGCAGCTACACAGTCAGGGAGAGAGAGAGCATTTAGAAAAAGCACAACAAAAGTATTTCACAGTGGTTTTGGTGAGCTGTCCCACCTGATATTCACGGTGGGCAAAAAATTAAACAAAACATGCAAACAGTCCCCACAATTAAACACAATCCTACTGCTGTAATAGTAAGTGCAGGTGCTGGTTTACCTGCTCCCTTTCTTGCTCCTGCTCCTCCTGCTCCATGCTCTGCTCTATCTCACAGAGCAGACTGGATGGGTGGGGTGTGAGGCTTTGGAGGCTGTGCTCCTCCGTCAGCTCCTCCAGCCGAGCGGTCAGCTGTCTGTGGGACACCTGAACCTCCTGGAGCTCCAGCTGGCTCTGACGCAACTGGGCACAACAAAGGAGTCAACTTAACAGTGCAAAGTATAGTATATAGAGATTTGGAAGGACTGCTAATTGTAGCAGGTATATACTGTACACAAAAACGACAATCACAATATCTACAGAGGTTGTAGCTACCCTAAAAAACATGACATGTAACAGTCATTCATTCATGTCTCTGTACCTGTAGGTCCTTCTCGTGACACTGCTTCTCAAACACCAGCGTCCTTTCTCTGAGGTCATCCACTGTATTCTGCAGCAGCTCGTTCTCCTCCAGCATTGCATGCACCCGACGCTCCAGCTCCATCTTCCTCTCTGACAGCATCTTAATCTAACATGTCAAATAGTAGCAGTTAGATACTGCGCTGCGGGAAATAGGTATTAAGTGAACAAACTGAGGATTGTCTTGATTTCCTGGTCGATAGCGGTCAGATGGGCAGCTATGGACCTGATTTAAGTCTAAATTTTGTTGTTTCCCTGACTCTGAGGTGCACTCTCTCTCACACACACATACGCTCTTACACAAAATTAAAAAGTACTCCCACTGGCCTAAAGAATGTTTGTTGCCTAGCACAGGCGTAGGTGTTAGTTGCCACCCTTGTCTTTAGGAATGTCTTGGTGATATGTCATGGTCTCCACAAAGCTTGATATCAGCTCACTCCTTCCCATGCCTGTGTAACGGCCTTTGAGTGAAGGCTAGCATTACAGCAACCCAACGTATTCCTCATAGTGAGAGTTGTGTTGTTTTCCTTTGTAGCTGCCTGAGCAGCTTTCCACATTAAACAAACATCAGTTCTTGTTCATTTTTATCCCTCCTGCTTTTGACCTACATCTGGTAACCTACTTCACAGTGCAGGAGCTTATATGTGAATCGGTTGCTTTTACTACCATATGAGCATCTAACATTGCCAGGTTTCGGGCTGCTATAGTCTCTGTCTGACACAAATAGGGCAGAAAGCCATTAGTCATCGACACATGTCATATGAAAGGAAAGCGAAAAGTGGGAGCACCCAGACATTGCAGTATCTCAGCTAAATATAGAGTGGCTGTTTCTCCCAATTATAGTGCAGGCTCTGAAGTCTGGGTGTTTTCTGTGTAGCTTTGAAGTGAAGCCACGGGGAAATCTGAACTGCTTACATTGTTATGCTCTAACAGTACCTGTGTTTATGACATACAGTATGTGGCTGCTATCATATATGAGCACATGACTGACATCACAACACATATCATGCTCCAATAACCAAGCATGTTATTCATGCCTGATCTTAGAAAACAGGGATTGCCATAAGGATGTGGAAATGTCAAATAGAGATTTTTCACTTCTATTTAAAATTCCTTTTTAGCTTTTATTCCCTTTAACTTCAGATGACAACATGAGAGCTGAGTTTCTTTAACATTACAAGACATTAAATGTAAAATGCAAATTCATTATGGTCAAAAGTGTCAGTATTTTATTCAGAATGAGATTCAGCAGTCCACCCAATGAAATAATAGTACTGTACCCTATCATCAACCAGTTTAATTGGACAGAGAGGAGAGGCAATTCAAAATTCAAAAAAAGCAAAATCTTGGTGCAATCCTTGTTTCTGTATTTTACAAGACGTTACATGCAGCATGCAGTCTGGCCAACAGACAGCGTTCGGTAACCACTCACTTCTAGCCCTTGCTGCTCCAACCAGGAGGGAAGGAGGAATGGGTGAGGAGACAGATAAAGATTACAGAAAGAGAGGAAAAGATGAAGTGCCCTGACGGATTAAACAGTACCTAGGAATGCTAGTATAGCATGATAGATGATCACCAGCCTCTGAAAAATTGGACATTTGTTGATTTTTTTTCACTTATTATCAACAGAAACGCCAACTTTTAAGTGAGACTATGTGACCTTTGCTGAACAGCAGCTACATGAATTTCCCTTCATTTCCCAGGTTTCCCTTGAGCCAGTTGCATTCGAGACATCATCATTAGGCTATCTGACTAAGAGCAAATGAACAGGGACAAAAGCAGGAAACAATAACATGTCTCATGGTGAGGTATGGTTTGTTTACTTCGTTTTGCTTTTGTGATAAAGCCATTGAAATAAAATGTATCTCTGACATGTTTAAACACAGTGCAACAGTAGCAAAAGTGGTGAAGAGTCATTAAGTCACTGAACTCACTTGGTAATGTCAGTTACACAGCAACATCTATAAAACAGTAGCTAACATCACTAGCTACTGGTCATACTGGACCAAGTGAGACTGTAGTGAACTGGACAAGGTTGCGTTTTACTGCTTATAAATTCAATCTGATTTGTAAGAGGAAGAATGTGTTATTTCTTCTTTCAAATTTTACATAGTCTCACTTTAACTGCTGTAGGGATGTGCTGTCACCTTCTCATTGTGTAGCAATAACTCCAAACAAGTTTTTTACAGAAACAAAACTTGGCTGTACTTTGTTGTGTTAGGATTTTTGTCAAATTTTGGTGGATCAACTGTACTTGTATAAAGTGATCTACAAGGGAAAATGATACTGATAATGGCTCACCTCAGCCTGTAGAGTTTCTAGTCGTGTCATGTGCTGGCTTGTAGACATACTCTTCTCCCTGAAGTCATCCCGTAATGAATGGACCTGAGTGGACAGCTGCCTCTCCACCTCTGCAGCCTGGACAGAAACAGACAGACAGAAAGGTCAGAGAGAAAAATGAAGTTAAATTTGTGTCTAAAAGTGTGTCTACCCTGACATTCATTATTGATAAAGATCCCCTGCAGACATGTTATCTGATATGGTTTTTCCACAAACAAGTTCAGTTACCTAGTTAAAAATTCATAAAAAATACACCTACTCAATCTCTCTCATTGAAAAATGCAGAATCTTTGAGTGTGCAAATATCTTTCATTTCAAAAGTTTAACTACTGAACACAAGATGTCTCCTACTTCACCGAAAAGTCTGCTTTCCAAAAAGTCTGTTTTCAGAGTATGTGGATTGAAGGTTTCAAATTTCTACATCACACTTGTGTCAGACACACACTGGACCATGACTGGCCTACATACTAGTTGTGATGTCACAAAATCATGCTCATATGTGCATGTCTTGAAGATTTAAGGTGAGCACAGAGAATGAGCATTCAAATGTCAAACTCTGCACATATATCATTGTACACAGTGTAGGTCAAACATCCAAGTGAACTAACAATATGAAAACACATTTTTGAGCAGAGGACAACTTTAATGTTGACATTCTTAATGTGTTACATTAACTGCTCAGTTAAATTAGAAGCATTACTCAGCAGCTTCTCAGCCTGTCTTGCATTCCCAAGATACTGAGGGAGATGACTCATTGGAATCTGATAACAAATAGCACACACACATGCGCGCGCGCACACACACACACACACAAAAACACACACACACACTTAAACAGACATGTACAAATGCATAAACACATCAAAGTTTACTATGTACTAAGTGTTATTGATGTAGTGTTATTTGTTAATCACCGCTCCCAAGTCTATTGCAGTAAATGGTGAAATAGCTGTTCCCATGAAAGCATAATTTTACCTAAATGTCACAGCTCTTTTCAAAAGCCTTAAATAGTCGAGTGTATTTGTGCACTCCAGCTCAGCAGCAGACTGTGGGCATCAGTTGAGCTTATTGGACAGGTGGGATCAGGCCACACAGAGCCTGGCTGAGCATCATTAGCATAGAGCTGCACTCAGGAAGCTTCCGTTTGCATTATCATCACTGCCATGGCAACAGCAAAATCCTAAAAATCACTCACTTTCTACGGCTCACTGAGGATACACAAACTGTAGTAAATGAGTCAAACAGTGTAAGCACGGAAGTGACTGATCTGCGCAGCAGTTACAAGATCAATTTCTATAACCGTGGAGAGTTCTAATTATCAATGTTTTTCTGGTTTGTCTTTTAATCACTGGGTGATGAGTGAAAATAAATCTGACTTCTTAAAACATCAATTTGAAGTACAGCCTCTGGGTGGCACTAAACATTGCTGCGGCCTCTCAAGAAGCTTACAGATTTGCCAGCTGGTCGTGTAGGTACATTAGCTCACTTCAGTTCACTTTTGTCCTCAGGTAACACTGGTTGTATTCTGTAGCTGTGTTCTGCTGAGAGTCTCTGGAAAGGATAAGCTCCCAGGATGGCTCTGCTTCAGCTTCACTGTTCTGGAGCTTGAATCTGGACAGTGCCTAATACTACATCTCTCTGGAAGCACGACTACTCTGTCGAAATTTATATGATTTTTAGGATCCTGATAAAAACTATGGAATATCAATTCAGTTATGCATGCCAAAAGGTCAAAATGTTCTCCTCTAATAGGGAAAAATCTAGGGCAAATTTTGGCAGATATACCTGTCTCCCATTCTGGACACTCAGCAGTGTTATTCCATAAGTACTGAGATCAAAGCATTATGCATTCTTGAGGTATACAGCAAAGAAACTATAATTTGAGCTAATAACTTACTAAAGAAATGGCTAATTTTATAAAATCTGGAATATAAAATATTTTCCTTGTGTACCAGTCAGAACAGAATTAAATAATGGCTGCTAATAATTTTCACTACTTAATATACTCTAAACTCCAGTTGGGTGAAAATCAGAACACTTCACGTTTGAATTAAGTTGTCATTCAAAACACATAATGCTAATTTCTGACACTGAATGGATGGGAATTGATTGATATAGTGTAGGTTTAAGTTAAAGTGTGGCTCAGAACTATTTGCAACTACTTTGTTGCAATAGTCTTAAGTCACATTGACATTAGTATGAGCTAATGTCTCTGAAACCAATGGTAGAAAGTAACTAAGCACACTTCCTCAAGTACTGCACTTGAGTACATTTTTTTGTGCTTATACTTTACTTGAGTATTTCCATTTAATGCTTCTTTTTATATTTCAGCTTCACAACATTAATTTGACAGCTATAGTTACCAGCTACTTTACTGATAAAGAAATTACACACAAAATATACAGTGTAAGATGTGTATTGTATGATGTGTAAGTGTATGATTTGTTGTAATAGATTAAAGGACCGGTGTGTATGATTTAGTGGCATCTAGTGGTGAGGTTGCAGATTGAAACAAATTGAATAACCCTCCTCTCCCCCTCCCTTTCCAAACATGTAGAAGAACCTACAGTGGCCATGAAACTTGCAAAAAAACATGAAAGACCCTCTCTAGAGCCAGTGTTCTTGGTTTGTCTGTTCTGGGCTACTGTAGAAACATGGCGATGCAACATGGTGGGCTCTGCTCCCTATGTATATATAAAGGGCTCATTCTAAGATCACGAAAACACAACGATTCTTATTTTCAGGTGATTATAAACTAATGAAGACATGGTTATGAATATTATATTCCATTTCTGCCAAGTCCGTCCCGCTAGATGTCACTAAATTCTACACACTGTACCTTTAAATGACCCAGCAAAAGTATTTAAAATGAGCTCCAGCTTGATTAACTACAACATTAAAATGATATTTATACATAATGAAACATATAATAACACTCACAGGACTAACTTCTCTGCCTTATGAGTAGTTTTACTTTTGATACTTAAAGTACATTTTGCTGCTGGTATAGTTGCTTTCACTTAAGTAAAGAATCTGAATATTTTTTCCACCACTGTCTGAGCCAACAGGCTCAGTTATAATGACTAGATATGGGTTTCTATGTGACAGCTGTATCATCCTGCCTTTTTTGTGTGGGAAACAGATGTGCAGTCAGTGGAGGCCAGTGCAGGTCAAAGTGGTAACGTGACATCTAACCCACTGACCCAACACACTAACAGATTCAGATCATGACAAAAAAAAGCAGAGTTGATCACAGACAGTCTGATTTGCAGATACTAGCTTTATCTGCGCACAAATTCCTCAGATCCCAGATCAAGCATTATAAGCACGGCAGGACAAACAGGGGCAAATCAGACTGTTGCAGCAGAATCCAGGGCAGCGAAGTAGGGCTCAGCAGCAGAGAGACACATTCCTTTTACAGCCTGTTTACTCTGACATTTATCTGAGCAAATACTGTATACTTACTTTCCAGAGCAGAGCTGAACATAACTCTGTCTGTGGCAGTGGAACATGATCTGGCATTTATGACTACAGGTGCATCTCGGGTCTTTGGTCGCGCAACCTCGCATCAAACTATTTGTATCCTTGTGCCATTCTGTAGAGCACATTCCCATGGTAACGACACATAGAGTTTCATTTGCATGTCACTCTGGTTGTCATAGCAACCAAGGAGAAGTGGGATTGGTGGACCTGCGACTTGTGGTCTCAATGCTTCTGGTATTTTCCTTAGTCACTTTCACACAGCGTTGCTTCGTCTAGACTTATGGAGGATGAGCAACCCCACGTTCAAATGGTTGCATAACAAATCCTTAGAGTGACAATACATGCCAATCACAGAGCCGATCTTGAGAGCAACAGCTACCTTGGGCTGATGGGAGGCAGACGTTATGTGCGGCAGTGACTGGATGTGAACGAAACTGATGACTGGACAGATGCCTAGAGACCATGTTCAACACTGGCGGAGGGAATGTAAAAGGAGGGGTGAAACTGAATCACCTGCAGAGTGTGATGTGGAGTCACTGTTCTAATGACGCCACAAACAACATGGGATGCCTAATTTCTGCTTTTGTCATCCAGAAATATTTACATTATACCGTGCTCGTTAAATTGTGGCATATTACAAGTCAAAAAGAATGAAATTACTTCCCTTTCTATAGCCTCAAATAAACAACTTTGATGAGTCACTAGAAGCTTCTGTCTAATGTCTAATTAGGTAAATTTTAGAGGCTGACGCAATTAGAATTAACCATGGCCATAAAGCATGAATCTTATGCTGGAGTCAGTGCATCCCTACCCATTCCTTTTCTGAGCATGTGTGGTAATGTAATTAGAGAAAGGTCCCCTTCCTGCTGGTTCACTCTGATCAGATTAGGTCTGAGAAGTTTGGCTGTCCTCACACTCAAGACCCATACAGACCAACACACACCTCCATGCCTCTATTGCTGAAGGCTGTTTCTGTATTTCTCTGTGTCTCACATATTCAGTAATGTATAGACTTATCACTCATCACACACACATATACACGTCCACAGAGGAATAACCACCGGGGGTATTTGTGTCAATCCAGCATAAGATTTGACAAAGGGACAAACATTTTAGATTTTCTCTGTCCAAATATCGAAGTTACCTGCTGTTATCAATTAAGTAGAGTATGGAGCCGAGTTGTTTTGGTTCCTGACTGAACGCATATGGCAAGGCTTACCATGGATTATAGCCTAATCCCCTCAGTGCTGCATTTTACCCCTGTGACATCATTTCCTACGGAGTGCCCTGCCTTCTCAAGGTCATCCCACTGCAGCCAGTTGAGAGCTCTGTAAGGAAATTATTCTTAACAATAATCTCAGGTTATTCTCAATCTTAACTTTGGCTAAAAGGTTGGCTTTACCCTCTGAAGAGCTGGCAATCATATATGGAGGACAAAAAATATGAAATGTATAAATTAATAAAAGCTGAAAAGAATACACAAATAAATAATTAAATGAATTATTAAATTAATAAACAACAAAAATGTTCGTAATTAATCTTAAAATATTCAAAAGATTTGCTTTAGAAATCACCCTCTGAAAATGTGACAGTCTTATATGGAGTACAAAAAATGACTTAATTAATGAATTAATTAATGAATAAATAACTAAATAACTAAAATCGAATAAATATCAGAAAATAAATAAATAAAAGTCTTTAATCTATTTCTACTTCTCTACAAATATACTTTTATTATATATATTATATATATATATATATTATACACTTAAAATATACATGTAGATGTATAGAAATGTTTTAAGTTTATGAAATGTCTTACTCATGTACTGTCTTTATTTGATTATTTAATTATGGCTTTAGTTATTTATGACTGTATTTATTTCAGCACATATTTATATATTATTGTGTTATTCTAATTAATCAAAATACATACTTATCTATTGATTAATAAGTCATTTTTCCCCTCCACAGTTAAACTTAAGCCAATGCTATTCTTTCTGTGGTATAGCCATGGCAGCCGCAAACTGGTTAAACTTTTTATCTACTTCTTCTGGTTGTGTGTTATTGTAAACTCAGGGGCTGTGGACATGGCTGCTTTCTCAATTAGGAGCCTGGTCCTCAATAGATGTGTCTGTTGTCACCGCAGGCATGTCAAAGGACTACAACAACAAGCTCATAATAATCATCATTGATGGGCTGTGTAGAGGAAGATATGCTATTCCATAGTTTTGGACAGGGTTAACAGGAGGTCACATGCAGACCTATTTAGATTTGATCAGAGTGTTCCAGTTAAAGAGTTAACTATAAGGAGAGATGGGGAGGGCAGATGAAAATAGCAGGCCTACAGCAGCCTCACTACTGCAGAGTTTTCTCAAGGTAATTCTACATTCCCTCCATTCATTCAGAGCTGTAAACAGTTAACATTACTCAGTGACAACCCATTGCTTAGTAATGAGCACAGACAGAGAACGAGAGAAAGAGAAGAAAGAAAAAAAGACGGAGAGAAAAAAGATAAAATGAGAGAGCGAGCTAGCACTGTGGCTGACCTCATTTATTCTATTATCCAGCAGGTCTCCCTCTGCCTGCCGAGCACACTGAATCATGAGATCTGGATCAATGCAGTCAATTAGGTATCGTGAATTTCACTGAGTCACAAAGAACACAAGATATGCTTTCCCCAAAAACGCAAAATGGACTGACAGAAATTAAATGCAGTTTAATTACGCTAAGTGTCTGCTCTTGCTTAGATCTATAGAGACTGACCAGTCCAGCACAGTCCATGATTGCAGTGTGATGATGGTGTTGGGGCAAGATGGGGCAGGAGGCTGACATAATCTGATCAGGGTGAGAAAGGGAGCTGGCCTGCAAAGCAGCTAGCTGGGGGTTAAAATCAAACCATGCGGAGCCTTCTCCTCCCCGAGCAGCGTGTACTCATATCTTCTCCCAGGAGGAGAAGTGTGAGTGTTGCTATAGACAGCACTGCCAATGGGGTTATCAAAGCACCTGTGCAGGCTTGTCAACCATTGTGTACAAAGCTCTGGGGCATCCTGAAATGTGGCTGTGGTACCCATTGCTAGCCTACCTGGCAGCAGCCAACACTGTGAGGCACTTACTGACCTTTAAGTTGTTGTAATGGTCTTACAGATGTTTATATTGTACATCCCTCTGACAGGCAAGGCAGCATAACGTAGTCCTGCTCTTGGAAAGCAAGCAACTGTTGTTGAATATTATGCTTTTCAGCCACACAATTTGGGATATATGATTATTAAATCAGTCCATATGGTTACACAGACAAGCCATAATATTTTTCCAAGTGTGGCAATGAAACCAACATGAAGATACAGAGCATGGACAAATTAACAGGAACACCTGCTACTTGCTACAAACACAACAATGAGTGGCCACAGGGCTGTTGCACTGTGGCGACTCTGTCTGGATAAAGTGTCCTTGTTTTGGTGTAGATTGAGCAGATTGAGGTGTTGTACTGAGCTTCTTAGGAGGATCCGCTGCAGCTACGATGCTGCCATTCTCAGCTCCATCAATCTACATCTACTGCCAATCTCAGTTCGCCCTGATGTGTTTACAGTACATCACATCAAGGGGGATATAGCCTAAATAATCACTCTATCAACCCTGAGCACTGCTGTATGTATATATGTATTTATGTATCTATCTATTTGTCTGTCTATCTCATATGGGACCTTTTCTATTCTGCCCGTCATAATAACTGCATTCAAATTACCTGTCAATATGCAGAGTGGTATTGCGTAAGTCTGCAGTCCAATCACTCTAAATTATTCAGCATAAGACCCTGAAGCTCCCCTTTTATATTGATGAGTTAGCATAATTTACGTGAAGTTAGAGAGAGACAGACTGAAGGATGGTAGATCCCCCCTAAGGGATGATGATTCCTCACTTGGCTGAGCACCTTATGTCATATAAGCCAGACTTGAACTGGACTGAGTGGCCTCGAGGCCACTGACAGGAAGAAATACAAACACACACACACACACACACACACACACACACACACACACACACACACACACACACACACACACACACACGCATACTTGCACTTTCATATGTTTCTTTGTGGGGTGGAAGGGCATTTAAAGCAGCATTAAGACCATGTGACACAGTGACTCAAAGCCCAGACTAATTGAGTGTTCCATGCAGATTGGCCCAGCTTGCCTGAAGCAGCACATCTGAAGCATACATAAACATACACATACACACACAGACCCTGCTCCTCACCTTACTGAGTTGCTCCAGCAGTCTATGGTTCTGTTCAGAGAGCTCGCTGATGGCCTTGGTCTTGTCCCTGTCAGCCTCTCTCAGCTGGACCTGGTGTCGTTCCAGCTCACCCTGCAGCTGCTGCACGTCTGTCTCCAGCTCAGCCACACGGCCCTCCCACTCCCCCTCTCGACTTTCAAGACGCCGACGCAATTCATGCTTCTCTTGCTCCAAATGCTGCATGTAGACAAAGGGAGAGAGGGGGCATTATGGTTTAACCTCCATTGGATTGGATTTGATGTTAAGTATTGCCTAATTTTAAAAAACAAATGAAATCACTGCAGATGTGACAAAGTCAGACATCACACAGATGCTCACAGGTGCTTCAACAAACTGAGAAAGATGTGCTCAATCCTTGGAAAAATGTTACTTCAGTGAAGGTAAAAATGTTCAAAATTTGGTCCCTTCAGCAAACTTAATTGTACACTATACAGCAGAAACTGAGGGTTTATTACAAAACAAGATTTAAAAAAAATGCAAAATGATGATAACTGCAACTATGACACAGGTTGAAAGACCATAATTATAGGAATTGGATTGAACCAATTTCTTGTTTCCCTAGTTCCTGGAGTGACAGTTTAGATAATAGGATGCTTTTTTCTCTTCTCTTGATGGCAGTGAACAGTGGACAGATGCACTGCAGCACCAGTGGCTGCCAGGGTTTGGATGGGGGTTGTTGTTATTGGTTAAGTCCAAGGCTGAAGCATCTGGCATCTGTATGGACACTATTTTCATCTCTGGGTAAATGCCTGAACAAAGGGGGGGGGGGGGGGGGGGGGGGTCAAAAGAGAATCAAAACATGACCATACTAACTACCAGTTAGAATAGGATACCGGGAACTGTAACAACATCAATAAGGAGAGTCTGATATTAGAAGACAGCTTATTTCTTTGAGTTGCAACATGAGGATGAATATGGATCAATGGGCTGAACAGATGTACAGTAGATACAGTAGGCCCTGGACAGGCACAGGATTAGTCTTTGTGGTTTTTCTCAGGCCACGTGTTGGCTTGTGTGAAGGATTTTGAAAACAACAAGAACAAAAGCTCAGCTGTGCAGTTTTCATTACAAACGCATGTGTGATTTAATTAACAGACTGTGCTGCATTTTTAGCTCTGCTGCTGCTCACTGTAAAGAGGGAGGCAGTGTAGTTTACGTCAACTTTAGATCAGAATGACCAGCAAGTTTTATCTCAGGCTATATAATTTCTTCTCAGCTTAAAGCACATTAGGTATTATTATAAGCTACCACTATGAAGGAATCGTGAGATGAAACCCTCGTTCTTTGACAGCTTAAGAGTAGAATCTGTTATGGGTTTGTTTACATTGAGTAGGCCCAAACTTGACTATTACACTTATGGCATTTAGAGGACGGAATTAAAACTTGAGCAAATTATATTTTATTCTGTTAGTTTACCTCTAATTTCTCACTGAGATCTTTGTGCATTTTCTCATATTGCTTGGTCAAGTCTTGGTTTCTCTCCAGCAGCGCTTTGCCGAGTTTAGCGGCTAAAACCAAGTCTTTTTCCTTTTGACGGAAGAGCGACAGTAAGTCTGCGTTATGCCCCACCGCAGGCGCCTCTAGGTCCGACAGCTCCTCCTCGCCATCCCGCTCCCCTGTGAGCATGGCCAGTTCCTCCTCCAAGGCCATGCCGAGGCCTCCGGAGCCGGTGTGCCGCAGCGGGTGACCCTGAAAGCCGCCGGGCTCCTGAGCGGCGGGGCTGGTCCGGGGCTCCATGCAGTCGCTGTCCAGCTCCAGTGGTGCTGAAACCACGGCAGACGTCTGCAGGTCTAGGCAGAAAGCGGACATCGCCGCCCGGCGGAGGAGAAGCCAACAGATAAGAGCCGACTGATTTCACTCCGGAAGAACCCACCCTGCTCTGACTGGGTTGGGCTGACCAGACCGACTTGTAATCGACAATTCATCCATCGCTCTCGCTATTCCGAGCTGGATCCAGTTAGACTGAAAACTGCTGTCTTTCCAGTTTCCTAACGTCGCCCTCTCCTCGTTTACCGACCAGCCGCGGCTCTAGCTCTGATTGAATCCCCGGCAAACACCGTCTCCTCTGTAGCTCACTGACTGGCTTTTAACTATCAGACACACAAAATGTTTTTATCCTGGTATAAACCGCCTTGATGGGCACTCCGCAGCGGTCGGTCGGTCAGGGTCCCTCCCGTCGCAGGGTCCCGGTTCCTCCATAATGATCGGCCTGTTACACCAGAGGCATCTGCCAGCCAAATAGATGAGCGCGATCCCGATGCCTTCTCAACCTCTTTCCCTTCTTGAATGCGCGGTCCCGCCACGGTAGTGACGCCAGCTGCAACCTGTTACAAACGGTCACCCCATTGGCTTAAAATGATAGCGCCATATTTTGGTGCCTCTCACACATCTGTGGCACCCAGTGAAAGAGCAGTGAAGACATGAGATAACAACAGCTTGTTGCCTACAGTAATGCCCCAGCTATCGTGAGAAAAACCTGTGGTGTATGCGGAACCCATGGACGCATAATAATAATAATAATAATAATAATAATAATAATAATAATAATGATTAATACATTTAATTTGTACCACACTTTTCATTCATGTGAAACATTCATGCTTGACCTCCTATTCGTTTGGTAAAACGCCATGAATTTACTTTTAATTAATTAATTTAATTTAATTAATTTCATATAGGTTATTAATATGATATTAAATAGTAGCCTGTCCGAAAAAACTGTCGTCATAAAAAGTTATCGTGATGTTTTAACTATGCGCAATTTTATATAGGCTAACTGTGTGCAAGTAGGCTAAATGATAAACAAACATAGCGCAAATGTAAATATCATGGCCAGTAAGTCGATTAAATCTCCTTTTCAGTAAATGATACTTGCATAAAATGTTACCTCGTTGGAATAAATAAGGTCATAGCTACCTTTTATAATGTTACCTGCTTTAAATTTGCAACAAAGCTAATTACTTAACGCTAGCTAACGTTTAATTTCACTCCATATTATGTAACAAGAAGACGGTCTGAACCGGAGTCAGTTAAGGAGTCACTTTATCACTAACGTTAACGTTACAAGTCTTCCTTCAGTTTTATACATAGGCCCGCTGTCTTATTTGTCTTTCATGCTAGACACAGTTTGATGTTGTATTTATGCCTTCAACCTATTCTCAGAAGTCAGAAGTTTACATACACTTAGTATTTGGTAGCATTGCCTTTAAACTGTTGCAACATGATGCTGCCACCACTATGCTTCATGGTTGGGATGGTGTTCCTTGGCTTGCAAGCCTCCCCCTTTTTCCTTCAAACATAATGATGGTCGTTATGGCCAAACTTCAATTTTTGTTTCATCAGACCAGAGGACATTTCTCTAAAAAGTAAGATCTTTGTCCCCATATGCAGTTGCAAACTGTAGTCTGGCTTTTTTTATGGCTGTTTTGGAGCAGTGGCTCGTTTTACTGTGGATAGAGATATTTTTGTATCTGTTTCCTCCAGCATCTTCACAAGGTACTTTGCTGTTGTTCTGGGATTGATTTGCACTTTTCACACCAAAGTACGTTCATCTCTAGGAGACAGAATGCATCTCCTTCCTGAGCGATATGACAGCTGTGTGGTCCCATGGTGTTTATACTACTATTGTTTGTACAGATGAACATTATACCTTCAAGTGTTTGGAAATTGCTCCCAAGGACAAACCAGACTTGTGGAGGTTCACAATTTTTGTCTGAGGTCAAGCAAAGAGGCACTAAGTTTGAAGGTAGGCCTTAAAATACATCCACAGGTACATGTCCAATTGATTCACATGATGTCAATTAGCCTCAGAAGCCTCTAAAGCCATGACATCATTTTCTGGATTTTTCCAAGCTGTTTAAAGGCACAGTAAACTTGTTGTATGTAAACCTCTGACCCACTGGAATTGTGATGTAGTGAATTGTAAGTGAAATGATCTGTCTGTAAACAATTGTTGGAGAAATAACTTGTGGTATGCACAAAGTGGATGTCCTAATCGACTTGCCAAAACTATAGTTTGTTAATATGAAAGTAAAGTGAAGTAGTTAAAAATTAGTTTTAATGACTTCAACCTAAGTGTATGTAAACTTCAGACTTCAACAACACTTTGCAGTCCCCTGTATGTCCCATACTCATACTGCTTTTTTTATTGTGTATATTTTAGCAAGTATGTTATGTATATATTGTTTTATGATATAATCAAAATAACTCATATTAACTCTAATATGTAAAATTACTAAACAAGTGTTAAGGAAGTTAATTGCATCCATGACAGCTGTATATATAACTCCATGTGAGGGAGAATGTCACGCTGGCATTAACAGCCTCGTCTTGACTATGATGCTAATGTTTCTTTCAAAAGCATTTGCCTCCTGTCATTTTTTCCAAAGATGAAGGTGATAGTATCCAGCCTCAAGAAGCAAAGTCGTTAAGAATTGGGATCAAACAACCAGCAATCTGGTCCTCACTCACGATTGATATTTACACGATCAAGACAATTAAAGTTAGATTCATCAAATGTATATACAGTATATACAGTTTATCTGTAGTATGTGTATATTTCATATTTTTACAGAGGGAGAAAATTGAAGAAAAACACTCCAAATTGAAAAGTGTTTGCTGACTATTTCAAGAGGTGAATTTAGGGCCAGGGCATAAATTAGGGTTAGCATGAGTTGAGGTCAAAGGTTATGGAATTACTATACTCTGTAAAGGCCCCCACAGATGTACCAATATGTATGTGTGAGAGATGAAGGGGTGGATGAGGTCAGGATGTTGGGGGCGGGGTACTGGTGATGAATGATTACAAACAAAGCCCCTTGAGCTGATAAAGTGAAGGCACAAAAGAAGTGGGTCACAGCCTGCTGGTCCACTGTCGACTAGCTTCAGGGGCCGAGGGGTCCGCGCAGTACATAGATAATGGGTGACTTCCTCTGAGCACATCAAAACCTCACTGCTTTGATAGACCGCTAAGCTGAATGAATTTAACAGCCTGCATTATCCTTAGTTTAAGGCTGCTGGTGTTGAGTCATTGGTAAAAACAACAACAACTTTTGTACTATAAAAAGAGAAACACATTTCATTACAACCTGATCAGTTAGTGTAGGGCGGTGCTTTTTGAATTTTGTAAAATTGATATATTTATTATCATTTCTATTCCAAACAATATTTATGGCAACAGTTACTGTTATAACACAACAATAAACAAGCAAAGCAACAAACAAGACAGAACCTCAGTGACATATAAAAATCTAATCAGAGTTTATATATGAATTGTGTTTCATGTTCAAGCATTGCAACACAACAAGCACAATAATATGTACAGTTTCTTAACTTTTTTTGTAGATGAAATATGTTTTGTCATCTTTTGAGAAGAATTCAGAAGATTGCATGAAGCTTTTGTTGAGAATATTAATAATAATCTCATATCAAATAGACATCAGTTAACCGCATTGGCTTTTCTCCTCTGACAAAGTGCTGATCTTTATTGCTCTTTATTATGGGCTATAGCACCCTCTGTGGGAAAAGTAAGATACTACACTCACATCCCCCATAATTATTGGTAAGTAATCAACAGCCTCCTTACACTGAGTGGCATTAAAGAACCACGCAGATCAGATTAGAAAAATGTTATAGAGTTGCTGTTTGCATGTTGCTGAGATTATGGTTAGGATGCGTCAATAAAAACGTGGTCTTTGTAAGTATCTGCAGTGGTATAGTTGTAACTCTGTTTACCGAGCTTCACTATTTACAACCAATCACAGAGACATTTTTCCCTCAGAGAACATGAACAGCTTTGTGTTTGTGATAGATTGTCAACAACATCAAAAGCTTTGTCGGCAAATTTGCGAGTTCTATGTTGTCTTGTGGTAGTCGTGTGATTTACCAAGTGAGTAAGCAACTTTAAATTCCCTCAAACAGTGAATTAAGCTCCTTTAATAGTGACACTTGACAGTCAGTATCTAGAGCAGTTTCTTCTCAGTACTGAGTGTTCTGTGCTTATGTAACACCAACCCTTAGTCATACAGGCATGACTCTGCCTTTTTTCAACTAATGCAAGGTTTGGCTGCCTGTTATGTAACAACACCAGGCTCTTCAAACCTCTAGATTGCAGTATTTCTCTCTAATAGCCCTAACCTTATATCAACACGTCAGAACACGCAAGATAGAAAAGTAGATATGTCAGTGTTTAGCCAGTGGATGGCAGTGTTTTTACACTGCTACCTCTTGTAGATGACTTGGAAAGCTTGTGGCAACTGCTGAAGAGGTGCTGCTCTGTCTGATCATTTCATTTTATCCTTGATAATTATTTATTTCATACAATACTATATGGTGTACCTTTTTAAAAATAATTAATTTTTGTTGTTATTTTTGCAGGAACAAAAAACCAATACCTATACAGTGTTTGCACACTGCAGGAAGACTTGCATTGACGGCAGAAATGGAAATGATTGGTTAGTGACTGTAAAAGTCCTGAATGCAGTTCACGGCTAGTAAAATCCCAGTGAAAAGGATTGTAATTTTCCGTCTTTACTTCAGAATTACACTGGGATTGGCTTTAGACACATACGATACCTTGTTGCTAGGTAACATCAGTATGATTCTTCTGCTTCAACCCAGTACTCTGAATCACTGTGAAAATTCAACCCTGTTCCATACTGATGTGATTAATTCATAATACATACATACATAATATTATATAAAAACTACCTTTCAATTAACTTTATTGCCTTCACATGTGACTTACCAGTGTAGAGTATACTTCATGTGTCACAAGAGAATACATGCATACTTTAAAAAAATTAGTCTTAGGAGCAGTAACCAGCACTAGTACACCCTGTTTTACCATTGCATTTACTGTAGATACAGGCGGTGCAGTAGCTATGAATGTTTAAAAAAGTAGCAGGCTGAAAGCAGTAATATACCTCACCTCTAACAACATGCTGCATTGTGTAAAAGCTAAAACTAGTTTCTATTTATAAAAATAAACACATTATTTTCTCAAGGATATTTAAGGATCCAAAAGAAAACTTCTTTGCTTCTGTGCTTCTCTCTGCACAGATAGTAGGTTGCATTGGTGTTGCTTTGAAATGCCTTCGGCAGATACTCTGTTTCTTTGGCAGGTGATGACCTCATCCTGAGTCGTTGTGGGGAAGTCTTTAATTAAGGGCTCTTCCTGGATGTGTGCTTGTCCAGACACAGATTTCTCCTCAGATTACTATAACAAAGCTGCACATCGGAATCAAAGAAGTCTGAAGCAGCTGAGCTCAAAAATGCCATTAAAGTGTTTGATTCAAGGCGCAAAGAGACAAACTCAATCAATTCCTAGGGAAGGTGTAGAGATGAAGGTGAGATGGTGGAGGTGTAATCTGATCTCAGGCCAGCATGGATCACTGGTACAAAAACACTCACACTTTTGTTATGCAATTAAACGCGAAGTCAGTCGTTATAAAAAATCAAATTTTTATAACTATTTACTTTCACACTCATTGATTGACTGACGTAGTTCTGCTTGCCACGTTAGATTCTGCCATCTGTTACTGTGAGTGTGTAATTTGACGATGTGATGTGATGTGTGTGTGTGTAGTTTGTGTAGTATCACAGTGACATGTCCCTTGGCTTATATTAGCATATAAAACAAGCAAATTAAGGTGAGCCTGAACTAGTGTATCAGACACTTGGGACCTTGTTAGGTTGTGACATGACATGTGCAGTTTTACTCTTCACTCTGGTACAATAATATAACACTTCTTTACTTTGCTATGTTGCTATCAGTGTACATTCTGTTACAGTACCTCAGTGTACTCTTTTATAGTGCTATTACAGAGTATTCTAATGCAGTATGTATGCAGTATACAAGAAGGCATTGTTGATCGCTTTGAATACAAGTTACAGAAATAAGCTCTTACCTAACCTAAGAGAGTAACCTAAGAGTGAAAAGAACACAATAGTAACTATACAATAGAAATTAAGTGATAATTTAAGTGTAAACTCATAATTGTGACAGACTCAAGCGTTAACTCTAGCTTTTATCAGGAAATATGGTTTTCTTAATCTCTGAAAAGAAACATTGATGAAATGTGAATGAATCTAATGGGTACCTACTGTACAAAAACATGATACTTGAAGTATTTGTTTTTGCACAACTATGAAATTAAGAAATGGTAAATTCCCCCCTTTTGCTAAAGAACCTTGCAATGCCAGCCTTTTCTTCAATGCTAGCACTTCTTTCTTTAAGTAAGAAACTTCATCTCTTTTTAATCGCTCTCATTCTTGTTTACTTGCAGATTAAAGCAGAATTTTACTGTAATAAAATCCTTGTTCTGCCAGTTATTAGATTGCAGCGCTGCTGCTCATTAAAAGGAGGTGAAGTAGGGTCATTGAATTTAGTCACTAATGAGCTGCACAATTTAAGAAGTAACTGACATCAACCTACAGTTGTTTGTAACTATCGGCAGCTGACTGTTAACACAGTGTGTCAAGCTGCATACATTAGTGTGATTAGTGACAGCTGCTGCAGCATAGGGAGAGCAAGAAAGAGTTGGGGGGTGGTAAGGGTGAGCCGGTGACAGAGAAGTGAGAGAGAGAGCCTCCTCTCACTCTCTACAGTATGTGATCACCAGTCTGCTGCATTACTCTACAATGCAATGTCTCTGTAGTCCTCCACTCCCTCCCTCTCTCCTCCTCTCTGTCTCTCTGTAAGCAGTAATCTCCAGCTGCTCTCGCTGCCTCACAGCTTTCTGCCCTGCCACAGCGCATCTCTCTCTCCCCTCGGCTCCACTCTCTCCCCAGTGAGGATGACATCCCAGAATTTGATGAACCAGCGAAGCTCTCATTCTGACTGGTGGCTTCCGAGGGAGACCCCACATGGACGGGCTTACTGGACGAGGAGGTGCCGTGTCTAAGGAGCTTCGCAGAAAACCTGTCAGCCGTAGCAGTCTCTGAGTAAGTGCTATACTGTTTTACTTAGTGCGCCTATCAAAGATAAGGAAAGGGTTAAAGGGGATGACTGGGTCAGGGAAAGAAAACCGAATCTTTGCTTTGCAGCTTGGAACTGCCACAGTGCATTGTTATTTTCTCAATCAATGATTGATTGAATGAATGACACTACAGCTGAGGATTTATTTATGATGAGATAGCATGGGTTGCACTAAGCTCCTGCAGTAGCTGTATCTTGTCTATCAGGAGTGAGTGCTATTCTTGGTCACGACACTGAAATGCTGTGTCTTTGATTGCCTGTCTCTCTTCATTGCTGTGCTTACTGTAGCATACACTCATACAGATGGCTATCACTCCCTGGGGTGACGTTCGAACTCCTCACTGTGTGTATGTGGTCATAATGAGACCACTTAATACTTTTTCAGACATTTGATTAATCTATACCAAGACTGAGGAAGTTTTGAGACAAAGTTCATCTGGATGCCTGTCTTGCAGGAATTTTCGAAATGATCCCTCTTCACTTTAAGCTTTCAGTCAGAAAGCTTAAAGTAGTAGTTTGGGTTGAGATTCAGCTCAGAAGGAAAGCTGAAATTACAAAGTCAGTAGGAAAAAGTATGACAAGATGAAGACTGTGGTTGGAGGAAGTATCTCTATGGTAACAGCAGGTTTTGCCAAAGGTAGAGGAGAGGTGAAGGAAGCTTGCTGCTTCTCTCTGGCACTTATTCAGCTGAATCACAAATTACAGCACTGACAGGACTTTTCAGGCGGAACAAAACAGAATATTAATGAAAGAGACAGTGGGAGAGATTGAGAGTATTACAGATAGATTTATATGTTGTGGGCTATATTCCATACAAAAATGGTTAAAAGTTTGCCAGGTGGACTGGACAGGTGCAGTCACATCTGTTGGTGTTTATTTTAATCCGTGGTTACCTTTTTGTGGGGATGGTCCAAATTGGTGGTAGATGACACAGAGGGAATGAGAGACACCTGTGTGTTGTCAAAAAAAAAAAAAAACTCTCTGCAGAACAGATCTGTCAATGCTAATGTGAGCTGTGATGAGCGAGAGCTCTACTGCTTCGTATCCTCAAGTGTCATTTTCCCAAAAGCCTCCTTCAGAAGCCCACACTGATCCTCTGTGTCATTTGGATTTGTGATATAATGATGGACTGGATTTTTGAAGTGCTTTCCCAAGTGCTCAGCATACTTTTGTAGATTGTCATGTTGTCTTGAGCACACAGGGGCAGGTCTGTAGCATTGGTAGCATCAGCGATAACTGAAAGTCTTTTTACCGCCATATTTTGGCCACCTTGTTATGAAGGACAATAATCTTGCAACTTTCTTGTCATTGTAAGGTTGACAAATAATTCTGGTCTTGGCTTTAGTTGACTGGGTTTAGATTCCTTCTATTGCAGCACGTACCAGTGGACATGTAAACATAACAACATACCTACCTACGGATTGGGAACTGTTAGTCTAGATGTGCAATCTCCAATACTAGTTTTTAAATTGTGCTGCAACAGGGGATTCTTGCCTTAAATAGCTCATGAAACAGATGGTACTTATTTCAGACTAATGTGTGCAAACACAAGAATAAGACTTTCCAATATCAGTAGCAGCTCTACCAGCCTGCACTTATACCTGTGTGTAAACTGTGCACAATTTGATTTCCAACTGCCATAAAAAATAATTTAATCAATTAAAATGTATCCAGATGTATTCAGATGTTCATATGCTCAAATGTGCTAACCAATGCAAGTGCACTAGGCCTATAATGCACCTCCAAAAATGTATGGTGTTGTAGTATTAAATTCAGATTCTTCAGAGAGGTTGCATTAACGGATTGTCCTGGGTTAACCTCCTTAATCTTCAAAGCCTGTGGTGTTTAGCTGGAAACTATGGAGCAAGGAAACCACATTTAAATCAGAGAACTGCTGCACTGGCAGACGTCTGCAGTACTCAATCTTACTTGCATGACTGTGGTATTACTAATTAGTTGTTGTCATAACAATAGGCATAAAATGTCTCTTAGTATATGTGGAGAGGGTGAGCTGAAAGATCAAACTAGAGGGGAGTATATAGGAGAAGGACTGTGAGCTTGTTTTTAGAGAAGAATCTGTGCCACTAGTGTTCCAACAGGTCTGTGATTCACTGCTGCCTACAGCCCATACAGTAGCACTGGCCCCTGGTCACCCTGCAGACTGAATGTAGAGCAACACCATGACTGGGATGCAACCTCTCTCCACTCTCCTCCTCTTCAACAACTCTGACTCACCCCCATGCACACATTATTCAACCCACGAAAAAGAGCTCCTCGACTGAGTTTGAAGCCAATGTTCCTCTGTGAATGTTGCCATTCTGTTGTTGATGAGCTCTCATAAACAAGCTATATTTGTGGGACATTCCTGATGGCAGGTACAGTAATTATATTGCCTGCACAGATTGTGAAACCAAGCAAAAATGAAGAATTATTGTCTGGTCCGGAACATACATATGTTAAGTTTCATTAACAAGAATTTAGATATGTTCAGCAAACACAAATGGGCCAGCTCAATGGTCAAACTATCTTTCCGGTAGTTGTAATGAGCTTTTAAAAGTATAGTTATTAGTAATTGCTTTCAGGGAGCTTATTATTGCAGAGGAGGAGCCCAGCTGCACAGTCTGTTAGCTCAGCTCATTATGAGCAGTCAGCTAGCACTTGAGTCTGGGAGGAAGACATCCAGATCTGAGTCCCATCTGGTGCCTCATGCTAGGATGGCACCCTGTAACCACCAACTTTACCACTGGCTCGCTGTTTTGGAAGTTCTCCATATTGTTAAGAAGTATACAATAATAAATCATGTAGTGTTGTTAGTGTCTCAGCACATATACTGTAGATATGAGATTCATTTGCAGGTTTGGAGCTCTGAGAACCTACAGGAGACATGAACATGGGGTAGATGAGGCCCTGGGTCCCTCAGTCAAAACATTTATTGCATTTGTGAATATATGGGGGGGTCGCACCTGCAAGGTTTGAATGGTTTCTCTAACTGGCCACCTTGCTGCTTCCAAAAACAAATGGGAAATTTCTGACATCATCCAAACCAGACAGCAGGGATGTGTGTCATTGATGTAATGTGCTTACTGCCTGAACATCAGCAGGTGCTAGAGAAAGCTCACCTCAGCTGACGCTCTGCTCATGTCATCACTCATTACAAGCCACCTGCTGCTGCATCATGTCATGCCAGTGATACTGGAATACCAGGCAGTATTCTAATGCAGCTTGGGCACATGCTGTGTGGCCTGTGGTGCTGTTGAACAACCTGCCCCCAAATGACCCTTGAAATATTAGAAAGTAGCAGAGACTCGTTCATCTGTAATGTCCACATAGTTTTGTTTTGACACAGATGCTACTGCCTGTGATCCTCTGGGCAGAAATACGATGGTTATATCCTGCTAGTCACAAGGCTGTACACATGCACTGATTTAGCACAGTCAAAAACAGAAACAGGCAATATAAAAAAATCAGTCAATAAGAACACAGCAATCCACTACAGTCCACATGATCCTTGAGCTTGAGTTGAGCATGTTACTGTAGGGAAGAGTGGGAGGTGAGCCTATGCTTTTAATAGACATTCTCCCTCTGTCGCTCATTCTTCTGCCTGCTTCTTGATCACAAAAGCTGCCAAATATATCCAGCGGTGGTAAAAGAGGCTGTTGTGTGAACACGAGCAGGCTATTTATAGCCTCTGCTAAGCTAGAATATGAGCATGTATTTGGTCAGCTCAGTATGGATCTCCTGTAGCACACTCACCAAATACCTACATTGTGAACATGCTTTATCTGCTAATCATCTGTGTGATTGTGTTATGAAAGGAACAAGTGTTAATGTCTAAAGCATCACACTGTGGCATGACTAGGTCCATGTGCTATGTGAATTTCTCAAGTATTCAGAGCATTGCTTGATGCTAGTTGTTTACATGCTCGCTGTTCTTGGTGTTAGAGCCAATATTAAAATGTGGTTTCGAAATGTGTTTATGAAGGGCACACTTGCTTGATTAGCCATTTGTAATCAACAGAAATGTCTGGTTTTGATTTGCACACAGCAACCGTGACGGAGGGCTTGATATCCGTTTACTTATCTAATGAGGAAACATTCACATACATAATTCCACAGTGGCATTTCTGAAAATGTGTCAGCACATATGGAAGGTAAATTACTCCAATTGACAGACTAAAAATAGTCCTCTATAAAATATTATAAAAGGTAAGTGTTTTACATAATGTGGCTGATACGATTATGGGTAAAGATTTAAGCTTATGAAATTTGAAAAAACCAACGGCACCCTGGGAATTTTAAATAAATATAAATGGTAATGGAGAAACACGCAGGTAAGTGATACAAGAAAGGGCAGGAGATGTGATTCAATGTTTAACAAATATTTAACAAATTTATTTAGTTGGTCACAATACATTAAAAATGACAAAAGAGAACTAAAGTGCTAACACCCTGCTCCAGTGCTAAGGCTTACCAGTAGTGAGGGGAAAACTGGGGGAAGGAAGTCCAAATTAAATAAGGAGCACCCCACTTGTACATGGCACACAGCAAAAAAAAGATGAAGTGCAAAGAAAACCAAAATCCAGGATCACACAACACACGAAAGGAAACCACCACCCAGGACACCACCACCGTTGGCTCTCAGCAACTAAAGGGAGGGGGGAGAACACAATCAGTAACACAATATGCAAGTACAAAAATCGTAAAAAGAATTATAACAAATGTCCTAACACAAAATACTAACAGCCTAGGGCTGAAACTCAAATAGAAAATAGGAAACAAAAATCATTAGACTATTTCATAATTGGTAACGTAACAAAACCAAAAAACAAACAAACAAGAGTAAGCAAAGAAACAGGGTCTCTGGCCAGAGATACAAAATCAAATGGACATAATCATTCAATTAACATGCAAACTAAATGATAAATGACCAACCAATTAATTCCAAAAAAATATACAACACTCAAAGAAAACAAAATTACCTGATCCCATACAACCCCCCTTACACACACACTCACGCTCATCCACGCACAGCCAGTTAGTGTTGTATGACCATTCATCCACCCCCTCGGTCCTCACAAACACTCACTCATCCACACACAGTCCCGACTAGGCAACTGCCGCTGGAGCCGGCCGCTCAGGGACAAAGACCGGGGGCCGAGCAGTAACTTGCAGAAAACAGTCACGATAGCGAGCGAAGTAGGAAGCGAAGCAGAGAGCAGCGGGCGAAGCAGCTATAGTCTATGTAGCAGGGCGACAGGGCAGTCCCAAGCAAAACAGCCACCGCACAACGAGGGAAGGCGAAGCAACAGTGTTCCTGCACTTATCTTACTGTCCAGAGTTGAGCCACAGGTCCCGAACAGCGAGCGTCCTCCCAGTGAGGAGAAAGACGAGGAGGCTCTGTGCTCACTGGAGCATCTGTGGTGCGCCGGTGATGTGTTCAGGATCCGCTATGAAAAACGGACAGGTGAGGTGTTCAACACCTGGGCTAACAGGGTATTGTTATACCTAATTAAAGACACAAGTTCATACCTGAAGGCTTTACTTGCTTATGGCGAAACAATGGAGCTCATCGCAATCACCTCAGCCACCATGGACCACTAAAAACAGAGTCGAGCTGTTTAATACGCAGGCTAACAAGGGCTAAAGCAACGAGCTACAGACAATGCAGCCGTGTACCTACCCGAATGGAGAGCAGAGGAGGAAGTGAAAGGCCAGGAAGTGAGAGGGACGCAGCCGCTTTTTATCCCCTCGTCCTCTGCACTGATAGGCTAATGCACTAGATGAAGTGCAGAGCGGCAGGCCTGCCTGCATTCAGGCACAGCAGCATATCATAATGCTACAATAATAGTGTTGAGTAAGCCCTTCTGTTCTCAAGAGGGGTTGTGCATAAAGAATGTTTACTGTCATGTTTCTCTCCCAATTCCCAATTTCCCATCCTCTCCTCATATCTCTCTCACGCTCTTTTCTCCAACAGATTAGTGACTACATCCTTCAACTATCTAGATAAGACCATCCCCTTTGGAAAAACCTCATCACTTTGAAAACATAAAACAGCCAGAATTGCTGGACACATGTCACAGGTATTACTCTTCACATGGTAAGAGTTTGTTTCCAGAATGAGCAAAATGAATCGTGTGTGTGTGTGTGTGTGTGTGTGTGTGTGTGTGTGTGTGTGTGTGTGTGTTGGAGGGGGGGTTGGGGGGGGGGGTGTATAATAGACACATGGGACTTTAACACATGGGGAAAACTATGAGGTATATTATTATGAGGTTGTTAGACGAGGCTGAAGTTGGCATCCGATTCACAGCTTCTGATTGGAATTTTACGGTCCACCTTAAAAAGGGCGATTTCACTGATTTTCCCTAATCCAGACCACAATAGACCAGGTCCACATCAAATACCACTATACTTAGACCTGTGAAACCTGGACTAAATTATCATGGAGAACCCAGAGAATCAATAAAACACAGTTTCTGATTTATGAAACCTTTATTTTATTTGTGAAAATGCAAAAAAGGGCAATTTCACTGATTTTCTCTAATCCAGACCACATTAGACCAGGTCCACATCAAATACCACTGTACTTAGACCTGTCAAACCTGGACTAAATTATCATGGATTCTCCAGAGAATCAATAAAACACAGTTTCAGATTTGTGAAACCTTTATTCTATTTGTGAAAATGGAAAAAGGGCGATTATACTCCTTTTTTCGCATCCAGACCGCATTAGACCAGGTCCACATCAAAAACCACTGTACTTAGACCTGTCAAATCTGGACTAGATTAACATGGAGAGATGTAACATGTCCAGACGCAGAAATAAGCCTGCTGGAGCCATACCCTAATTCACCAGGAAGTCAGCCATTTTGAATTTAATTTCAATTTTTGTGCAGATTTTGCCATTTCCAGGCATTGTATTTTAATAAACTCCTCCTAGAGATTTAACCCCACCAACACAAAACACAGTTTTGTCAATGTCATCTAAAAACCTTTGTGATGAAAAATTATCAAAATCTTGAGTTTTAGCTGAACGCCCTTGCCGTGGCAATGCAGCAATGTCGATGTTTCGCCATAAAACAGGAAGCCCTTATAAATCCAACATACATTGTCCAATGTGCCCCAAATTTCTCATGCTTCATGAGGTTCCCATCCTGAATACATCTATGTGTCAATATTGAGACATACTCATAGCGTCACTTACTGGTGACAGGAAGTTACATGTTCCGTACTTTTATGAGCTGTACTAAGCAGGATGAACAGATCCATCTGAAATTTGAATAGAAAAGCCTTAAGTCTTTGATGATTCCATATTGTGAAAATGGTGAGTTTTCACTGGATGCCTTTGCTGTGGTGGCGTGGCAAATTTCGATGTTTCGCCATGAACAAACAAAGTGTTATAACTTGACTCTGCATGATCAGATCTTTTCCAAATTTCCCATGCTTGATAAATGTTCTGGTCTGAGGGCAAGGATAGGCTCATATTGAGTCATAGTCATAGTGCCACCTACTGGCAACAGGAAGTCTTAAGCGCCACTCTTTTGCTAACTACTACTAGTAGGTTAGCCAGAAACACATAAAATTTGGTCAGCCAAGGTGTAAGACCTTGACAATGATAACACCTGAAGCTTTTGAGTTTTCATTAAAAGTCGTTGCCATGTCAACACATTGTTCGCCACAATGTACGAAGCTGTTTTTAAGGGACTAGACATGCTTGAAAACTCACAAAATTTTGTACACACATGACAGGTCTTAAAATCTGTAATACTGTACAGGTGGTGGGCATGGGTGTGGCAGAATGGCTAGACAGCGCCCACTACAATACTTCAACACAGCAGCCCCAGTAGCAGGCAAAATAGTGGACAAAGGAAGTGATGTTTATCTCCTTCTTGCAATCTCTGAAAACAGCCTGGAGAAAAACGTGGTTTCAGGTCAGGTTGGTTGTGCCTGGTACATGGCATACACTGTAAATAAATCTGATCCACTAAATCTGTATTGTCACTGTGTTTTCTATAGGGAGCAGAAAGGATATAACAATAAAATTGTGAGGGATAGATGGAAAGGAGGGGCAGAGGGAAAGAGGGAGAGAAGAAGGAAGGACATAAAGAGTGAAGGAAAGGCAGTGAGAAATAATAGCAAAAAAGAAGTAAACAGGAAAAGCACAGAAAATTGGTGGGAAACATTAAAGAAATTAGAAGGAAAAGGGAAGTATAAAGGGAAAAGTAAAATGACAGATAAAGAACAATAGGGACATTGTTGTGAAAAAATCTTCAAATGGGCCAATAAATCTTCAGGTCACCCACAACTTAAAACCCACAACGTATTAAACTCAAAACTTTAGAAGGGAAAGACTAAAAAAATACACTGGAAGCTGGTAGAGTTCAATGTGAATAGGTTTACTGTGCATATAAAAATATACAGAGCAAACCGAGGCCTCCTTGTCCCAGGACAAAGAAAAAACCTGATGCAAAATCATAAAACCTCATATTATATACTTTTCATAACTCCTCCTATCGCGGAGCTTAGTTTCTAGTCTCTACCTCATTTTTAATTATATTCAACCATCTGGTCATTATTTCTGAGATTCATAAGTGACCTTGCCGCTTTGGTGATAATACAAGCGTGGCTTATCTTAAAAATTACTGTCTCAGCATCTTCCACCTTTTTCTCACACTAAAAATGGACCCGACGGCCTTTAATCATTTCACACAGAAAACCAAATTGCTATATCACATATTAGCCTTCTTGCTAACTTCCTGGGAACTGTCTCTTATTGGCATAATGCTATCTTTGCACTTTCACTGGCACATTCGTCATGGGAAGGCAGTTTTCCACCACAACATGGTAGAAGCTATGCATATGACCATGAGAAACGCAGGAACATGGAAGAGAGGAGATAGAAAGACGGAAGGAAAAAAGTAAGTTAGATAGACAGAAATGTACAGAATGTAAATGGACCAGACAGTAAGACTGAAGGAAACTGAGACAAAAGTAGGACATTCAAACGACAGTTGGTCTGGAAAGGAGCAAGAGGATATCAGGAAGAAACAAAGATTGAGTTACATATAGAGGTTTTAGCAGTAGTTAAAGGGCTCCATAGGTACTTGAAACATTAGTAATAGTATTAGTTATATTAGGAATGCAACCAAAAGTTGTAGAAGTACTTTCAAGCAATAGTGACTGTAAGGGTATGGGAAACTGAGAAATACTACTTTTGACCCAAAGGCACACTCACAGACTCAAAAAGCAGGATCATTATGAAAAGAATTTACTTTGTCACCAGGCACAACACAGGACACCAACAGGTTAAACAGGTAAAAGGTTAATAATAATAATAATAATAATAATAATAATAATAATAATAATAATAATAATAATTTATTTATTTGTTTATATAGAACTTTAAAAACAAATGCTTCACAAAGCAATAAAAATGAGGCAGTTAAGTTAAGCCAGGCAGGAAAAAGCAAAAAAAAAAAAAAAAAGCGTAGACATGATACACACTGTGGCAAATGACTAGGGTACTGTGCAGGTCTACAGTATAAACTCTTTGGATAATGAGGTAATGAGGATCATGACTGCAGGCAAGTGCAAGGTCAGGTGAATGGAAAAAGTAGGAACACAATAAGGACAACTGGTGGGCAGGAGGAGAAAAGCAGGGTCTGAAATGATGGAAAATGTTAGTGGACAGTCAATCAAATGTTGATAACTGTAACAAAGTATTGAAAGAAAGCTCTTTATAAAAATGTCTACATATACATATATATATATATATATACATGTATGTATGTATGTATGTATGAAGAGCAAGAACACTAATGGCTGAATTATGGTACTTCTAACACAGGCCACAGCACAGGCTTTGGCAAAAGTGAGGAGACTAACATTGCCAGAAGCAGTGAGATCTGGACCTGGTCTAATGTGGTTTGGATGCCAAAAAAGGAGTGAAATCGCTGTTTTTTGCATGTTCACAAAAAGAGCAAAGGTTTCACGAATCAGAAACTGTGTTTTATTGATTCTCTGGGTTCTCCATGATAATCTAGTCCAGGTTTGACAGGTCTAAGTATAGTGGTTTCTGATCTGGACCTTGTCTAATGTGGTCTGGATTAAAGAAAATCAGTGAAATTGCCCTTTTTTGCATTTTCACAAATAAAATAAAGGTTTCACAAATCAGAAACTGTGTTTTATTGATTCTCTGGAGTCTCTGTGATAATTTAGTCCAGGTTTGACAGGTCTAAGTATAGTGGTTTCTGATGTGGACCTGTTCTAATGTGGTCTGGATGGGAGAAAATCAGTGAAATCGCCCTTTTTTACATTTTCACAAATAGAATAAAGGTTTCACAAATCTGAAACTGTGTTTTATTGATTCTCTGGAGTCTCCATGATAATTTAGTCCAGGTTTGACAGGTCTAAGTATAGTGGTTTCTGATCTAAGTATGTGGTCTGGATGGGGAAAAAAAGCAGTGAAATCACCTTTTTTTGCCCTATTTTCTCAAATAGAGTAAAGGGTTTGAGATCATTAAGAAAAAATAAGTAAACATGAATAAAACTCAAGATTATGATACCCTTTGACATTTCTTGTCATACTGGAGTATTAGTTTGTTTAGACTTTTTAATACTGAGCAGTTAAGCCCACAGCAAATAGGCAGAGATAGCAATAAGACTGAAAAGCAGTTTACCATGAGTAAGGGCAAAAAGAAAAATATGCTACAGTTAAAATGATCAAAATTTAGGACAATTTCAGTCTACTAATCATCCTCATTTCATTTCCCCACTATTTGTTACTTATTCACCTCATGAATTAGCTCGAAAATGACCGAACAACGCCATCTACAGGTGTTATGCCAATTTTAAGGTGGACTGGGAAATTCCAATCGGAGGCGGTGAATCGGATGCCAACTTCAGCCTTGTGGTAGTAAGATGCTTAAAAAGATATATGATCAAGCTAGGTTGATCTAAATGATTGAACACTTAAAAAAAGTAATTAAATAATTAATTAACATTATTTGTGAATCAGCACAACACATTAGCAATATGTGAGATATGGTTTAATGCCCTGTTATGGAGAGCATGCACCATTAGTGAATATCAAATCATAGTTTAATGTTTCATAGACTACTTTACCTTTTTACAAAAAATATTCATCATTTTCATAAGTGATCAAAAAGAAAACATGCAGTCATTATCCATTTTGTTCAATAATGTCATTCCAGTGTCCGTATTGCCAAGCAACCTCTGTTTACCATGTGATTTTGCAGTTAGATGTGTTCATCCTCTGTGGTAAAGATAATCTTTTGGTGGATTTGCTGACACCTCTGCTGACTTGTATTCACATTGGAACATTCAGTATTGACGATTTATTTTGTCTTTGTAAAATTTAGAATGTGGTTCAGTACAGCCAGCAGTTTGCATTGATGCATGTGAAAACTTCCCAACTTTGAATGTATTGACAGTGAAGTAACTCTATTTAGTGAATCCATTTAGGGAAATATAGACTTAAAATATAAATTTAGATCTAACAAGAGCAAACTTAACTGGCCTGTTGTTATACGATTTTTAGGTGATAAAGTCTGTGTGATTTAAAACCTACATCTCAGCGTGACATGAAATTGTCCAATGCAGCCTTAACATTATCTCCATATGCTCAAGCAAGAAAGATGAAGATAGAAGTAGCAGTGCATTGGATCATATAGAAATGCAAAAATCAACAGAAATCTACTGAATTTGTGAATACAGTAATAATTGGAAATGTACACGTAATGTAATGTGAAATTAACTTATATGTCACATCTTTTAATCTGTCTCTTAAATGTGTTAGAAATGGCATATCTTTTTGAGGAGTGTCCAGTGACTCTTAAGTCCAATACAGTGTTGACCCATAGCTTTAACTGGCTGCAGCCTGATTCTGTGACACTGTGTTGTTGTGAACATGTGTCTGCATTCTGACTGTGTGTTAGTGGTGTCATACACTAAGTGCTGTGACTGTGTATCTGTGACTGTGCTGCCAGCCCTGCTGTTTCTCTGGTTTTCAATGCTCCTCAGGCCCTGTAATGCTATAATGGCACATCTAATTGGTCCACTGGTCCAATGACGTGCCACCAAACAAGAACAGTCTTGTACACTCACTCACTCACTCACTCACATGCACACACACAGACATTACAAGTGTATCGTTACTAATATTGTTGTTCAGACAAGAACATATCCTCCACACAGCTATGTTCTCAAGGGACGCTGTAAAAAAGTATCTGCTGGCATCCACAGGCCCTAGAGATTCATTAAATGACACTAAACTGTCAGAGAAATGTTAGATCCATACTATTTTCTTTTCTCCAGGTTGAGCAGGAGATCTCACTCGTCCAGAGGAAGATGTCTGACCTTGAGTCAGTGCTGCAGCAGAAAGACATAGAGTTGAAGGCCTCAGAGACCCAGAGGACCATCCTGGAACAGGACCTGGCAACCTACATCACAGAATGCAGTGTGAGTAGCCCTGTAGTTACTACAGTGGACACTACATGGACTGTTTCACTTGATCCAAATATCCGTGTGTGTGTGTGTGTGTGTGTGTGTGTGTGTGTGTGTGTGTGTGTGTGTGCGCATGCGTTTTGTTTTTTTTTGTTGTTTTTTTTTTACATGTCTGTGTACATACAGTACCAGTCAAAAGTTTGAGCACACTTTCTCATTCAAATGAGTGGGAAGCTGTGTCATCATCAACTACAACTTCCAAAATGGATATGAAGTGGAAGCCGCACCTCTTCAAAACAGTTTCAACAAAAACTGCACATCATAACTTTCATAAATGTAACATGTATTGGAGGGCTGTTGTATTAGACGGCATTAGTTTTAGCTGGGTGTGTGTAATGAACTATCAACTGACTGTAAGTACGTATGTGTTGGTTTCAGAGTCTGAAGCGCAGTTTGGAACAAGCTCGGATGGAAGTGTCGCAGGAAGATGACAAAGCACTGCAGCTCCTTCATGACATCCGCGAACAGAGCAACAAGCTGCAGGAGATCAAAGAGCAGGTAAGACGGCATCTTTTGGCTTCGTCTTGATAGTTCAGTGTGGTGAGATATATACTCTTTAATGATGTTGTGGGCTTTAGACTTACTCACTAATGAGGAAACAAAACACAATAAGGCAGATCACTGTTGACCATATTAACATAATCATTTCAGATTTCATTTGATTTTTTTTCATTCAAGGGGATTCTTGAAACACTGTGTTGTGCACAGAAAACAAGTTAAATGATCTCTCTTTAGAGGCTGGTTACGATTGATATTTGCAGTGATGGAGATATAGTATGGAATGTGTAAAACAGGAATGATAGAATAATCTTTTAGAGAAGAAGCAGGGTAAGAGAATTTCATGTTGGCAGTCAGATGGAGCAGGTCAAGTCATCAAGACTGAGTGTGTGAGGTGTGAGTGTCAATTAAATAGGCACATGATGTTGGAACCCCACCACTCTCTGGAGGTATGCAGTCAGTGTAACATTAAACACTGACAACAGTCTCATGTTTCAATACCCTATATATGTCAGTTGTTTTTGTTGTTGAGTTTTAAATCTCCAAGAAAGATATATACTTAGATGCTGTTCATCCAAGTTTTTTTGAGAAGTGTTTGTTTTTCAAGGTTTTAGGAGTTTTCCACTTCACAAATAAAGGATCAAATAAACTGTAAGTTCAATCAAGAAAAAGTAAGGCACCACATCTTTCAGACTGTATGGATAATACAATCTGCCTCACGTGTCTGCAGGGTCCACACAGTGTGAATCTTCCTGGAATACTATCAGTGGAGACAGAGGAGGTTTCCTCTACACGCTACCAGCGTCGGAAATTAGCGGGGGGCAAGGGCAAAAATGCCCCAAGAAAAACCTAAAAACCGTGATCGAGGGGCAGAAATTGCCCCCAAAAATTCGAAAAAAATAATTTTATCTTTACCAGTTTAGGTCAATATCCTAATTCTACATGATGCCATCATTTTATTTTCATCTAATTAATTTGATTTCAATTTCAACACACAAACACAAACAGCGCTGTTGTTCACACTACGCACTACGATACCTGACAGAGGTGTTGCTCTCCTGCTGCACCTGCAGTGAAGTTCGCTGCCAGGATGGACCGCTACCTCCTTACAAAAACTCTAACTGCTCCACCCGATTAAAGCAACCTAAGTCCTGGGCCGTCACCAACACCACCGCCAGCAAGCAAAATAAAGACGAATTAAAGCTGCAAGCAGCGATGATCGGGCCCTCGCGTCCTTGCGTATGTCGGGGCTCGGCGCTGGTGAAGGGCTTCTGTCACGGGCATATAGATGTCCCCAGACCTGGGGTCCGTTTTACAAAGCAGGTTTAGTGAAAACTCAGAGTCTGTTAACCCTGAAATGAGGGAAACTCTGAGTTTTCCGTTTCAAAAAGGGAGGTAACTCAAACCAGAGAAAGAGGGATAACTCTAGCCTGTTTCAGAGAGAGGGGTAACTTAAGCTCTCGGTCAGTTACCGTAGCAACAGACTCTATGAATCTAACCTGGTCGGGACCAGGTTTTTATCAATGAACCTCGACTTTCTCTCAGTCTCCGCCCTCTTTCAGAGCCACACACTCCATTTGATTTCCTCATTCATTCAGGCAGCAGGCGAGTTTTGGCGTAGCCTAGTTCTGCCGTCTGTCATTTAAAGAAATCATTAAAAAAAATAAATAAATTAAAAAAAAAATCAGAGTCAGTATATTAGAAGTCCATTAGGCACAGTAAGTGGCGACTTTTTTTCACTAACATGGCATGTCCTTTTGATAACGATCCCGTGGATGAAGGTGCAGCATTACTGCGCAGAGAATTAAATATTCGTCGAGAGATGGTTATCAGACCACGCATAGATGTTCTAGCATTTCCAGCCATTATCTTTTTGAGCGGTACCATTTCACGTCACAGTCCATCATCTACATACACAACCTAAGCCGTCTTTACATTTGCAACATTACCAATCGTAGTCATGCTCTCACATCCCAGCAGATATTGTGTGTTGCGCTGCGTTTCTTTGCAAATGGTTTGCAAAAGTTTTTTGTACAATGTCGGAGCCAGCCACTGGCCTTCCTAAATTCTGGCTTAGGGCCAGCTCCTCTGCCTCCGTTAGAGGTGGCGGTGCTGGACCACCACCCGTTTTACGGACATCTGCCTTCTTTCTGTTGGCTGAGTAGAAGTCTGTGTTAGTTTAAATAGGATTAATTATTTAACAGAACATGATGTAGATGAGAAGACATTTATGTGTGTGAAACCAGCATTATGTTGGGGATAAAACAACTGCACAGTCAAACAGCCACTTAATATTTACTTTACAATGTAAAACATGATCAAAATGAGGTACCCCCATGAGATTATGCCGAGGTCTCACCTGTTTGAACAATGTTTTTAAATTTCATCCTAAACTGCTGCCAAGTGCGCTTGGACCTAAATGAAATAAATTAATAGGCCACCATTCAAGCAGTTTTCCTCTGTAATATTATTGTGATTACAAAGGACTACATTTAAACTTACGCAATGACCGAGCAGCAGCCGTCTCCCTCTCTTTTGCAGCTGCAGCGGTGTTGCACTTCTTTCTGAAAACATGCTCAAACTCGTCGTATGAGCGAATTAAGATGTCTAGTTCTAGGGGGGCGAAAAACGCAGCCATCCTCTTCCCCGTTGCCATGGTGACTCGTTGAATCGGGGCTCCATTGATGCTGGCTTTTTATAGTTGTGGTGCACGCGCTTAACTCCAGGTGAAACTACTCCGAGTTGATTAAACTGACTCAAATCAGCTGTTCTGGAACCGGAAACTCAGAGTTTTCTATCTCAGAGTAGATCAACTCAGAGTTCAGGATTAGACTCAGAGTTTGTTGAACCTGCTTTGTGAAACGGACCCCTGAGCTGTTTTCAGACAGTGCAAGGGGAAATTAACGTCACATCCTCACCTACTCTGCCTGCTGCAGGGGCTGCTGCATTGAAATGTCGTAGGGGGCGCTATGGAGCCAGTTTTCATCACTGACTGAATATTGCTATTTAGACGTGTTCAGGCTGGGAGTCTTATCAAACATGTGTAGCGCCCTCTAGACGGCTGGTCTATTTTTATGAGGTACGCTTCCCAAGTTCTTTATGTTTTAGAAATCTCTTTCTTTAAGATTAACTAATACTGAATGACAAGTACACTGTAATATAATATTGGTGAACTAAGTTCTATTTATTCTATAATGTAAGACACTTTTATTTACTCACTGAATGTTTTAATACTAATTTTTAATGTTTTTAATCAAACTGTAGATAAATGAAATAAGAATTAAAGTATCCTTTAAGTTTATACCTTTCTCCTAAACACTTGCCAATTGAAATAAAAGTACTCTCAATATGTCGGTAAACATCAACAGTACTATTTCTCCAACACTTATACAAATGACAAGAAAAAAGTAAGTTTTAAAGATTTACTGTTGTAAATGTAAACACAAATATTCTTTTAATAATGAAAATAAAACACAAAAATAACACTCAAGTTCAAAAGACTTTTCAGTACCTTTTAAATGATCAGTTTCTTAATATTCAAATACCCCTTTTGAGTGCACTCATTATAAAACCACCAAATAATGAAACACACCTAAAGCCGGCAGTTATAACTAACTGAAAAGGATATGGGTACCCAGTGTTAATGATGCAGGCCTGAAGCGATGCTTGTGTGCGTTGTAGCCAGAAACAAAATGGCTGCTTCACGCTAAAGCGCTGAAATAAAACAGATGGCAACTCACTGCCGTAATGGCGTACTCCTCGTCCCCTGTGCGATACCAGCGGGTTGCTGATACATGGGATGAGGTAGACGATTCCTCCTGTCAGGACCAGCGTGTTGCGGCCACGTCGGCTGCAGATGACTTCTCCCACTCTCCCGGTAGAACTCACCGCAGATCACACTGAACAGGTCCGGCACACCGCAGGCTAACTTCACCAGTTGAGTAGCTGGTTTAGCTGCACGCAGATGAAGTCCGTAGCTAAGCTAATGTGAGCTACATTAGCTGTTAGCTGTGCTCCTCGTTGAACACTCTTTGCCAAAGTACTCCTTTAAACTCGAACACGGTGCTGCACTGAATAACAGTCCTTTGAGACTCACTGTCCGTTTATCTCTACCTATTATTCATAAACAGTGTCCGTACTCTGCATACTTTTTTACTGTAACATATTAAACGCCAGGCAGTTCTCCCTTCTCTGCTCCGTATCGCGCGCTCTCTCTTGCATGTCAAGTTTCTCGCTCACACAACAAAATACACACACTTCCTGTTTAGCCAGATCTTAACCAATTAATTACCAGAATTACACTTTTCTCAATCGGTACTTCCTCTTTAACCCTGAGACTTTTCAAAATAACATGAAATATCTTAAAGTGCATATTTGAATCTTTTTAAACTTTTTAAACTTATTTATTAAACTATTTTTAAACAAACTTTATCAACCTTCATGAAATATTATTCTTAATACTTTTAATCACATTTTATCAAACATGGACATATTTAAACTATTTATTGTCCCTTTTTTAACAGGGTTACACCCTCCCCCCTTTAAACGTCTGATGTCCTCATCAGATTACAAAACTTAACTTAAGTTTCTACTCAAAGTATTAAGGGTGAGATTATGAGACCCAGCTTAGTGCTTACCAATTTTTATAGTAACCCCTCTATGTACAATGGTAATGGGTTGATCTTTGACCTTTCCTAGCTCATCATAGGTAAGTCTTACAACTGGTTTCAATGATCTTTTTGGCCTACTTGGCTTTAGTGTCACATGTACATTAGAACAGCTCGAGGGTAGTTGCTCATCTTCACTGGAGAGTGGTCCTGACTCAGAGTCGGTTGCTTGAGGGACATCTGGAACATGCTCTACAGGAGAGTGGTCTCTCTCTGAGTGACTCTCTTCTGAAGGACTGAGGACTTCCAACTGCTCTGATCCTTCAGCACTATGTCTTTCTCTCCTTCGCAAGAGATTTCCCATTAGCTCCCTATAGGGTTTGGTCGGCCATTCACACTCCAGATCAGAAGAATCACTCAAGGTATGGCTTTCTCTTTGTACAGTGTGATCTGTGGAGTTTCTTTTGTGTCGGTTGGGGACACGACTTCGAGTCACAGGTCTCTTTGGAACATTCTCCATTTCCTCCTGCACTGGTATCCTCACTCGATCTCCTATGGGAAGGAGATTATCTCTGTGCAATGTTTTGACCTTCCCTTTGACGTTTAGTGGCTTTACTCTGTAAACAGGCAAGTTTGGCAACTTATCCACTACAACATAAGGGACATTGTACCAGCGATTTTCCAGTTTGTGTTTTCCCTTCAATCCAAGGTTTTTCAGCAATACTCTGTCGCCAGGTTCTAGTTTGTGGAACCTAAGTCTCTTGTCGTATGCCTTTTTATTTTGCTGGTGTCTCTTGTGAGAGACCTCTGTGGCCAGGTTATAGGCTGTCTGCAAATCCTCTTTCAGTTTGGCAACATATGCAGAATGTGGTTGGTCAACTTTGCCATCTGGGCATGTCCCAAAGCATACATCCAGCGGGAGTCGAGCCTCTCGGCCGAACATCAGCATATACGGGGAGTATCCCGTGGCGTCACACTTGGTGCTATTGTATGCATGCACCAGGTGCACTACATGCTGACTCCATTGCCGCTTCTTTTCTTGGTTGAGTGTGGCCAACATGGATAACAGAGTTCTGTTGAAGCGTTCAGGTTGGGGATCACCCTGGGGGTGGTAAGGGGTGGTCCTTGACTTCTGTATGCCCAGTATCTTTAACAACTCTTTAATGAGTCGAGACTCAAAGTCTCTGCCTTGATCAGAGTGAATACGAGATGGCAAGCCATAATGTACAAAGTACTTTTCCACTAAGACTTTTGCCACTGTGAGAGCTTTTTGATTGAGAGTGGGGAAAGCTTGGGCGTATCTCGTAAAATGGTCAGTTATGACAAGCACATTACTCACTCCTCTTGAGTCAGGTTCCATAGACAGGAAGTCAATACAGACGAGGTCCATAGGTCCAGAGCTCACTATCTGATGTAACGGTGCAGCTCTTTGACATGGAGTCTTCCTGAGCACACACTCTCCGCAGTTTTTCACATATTGCTCTACATCGACTGACATCTTTGGCCAGAAGAATCGGCTCCTGATCATGTCAGTGACTCTGTCCACTCCTAAATGACCAAGGTCATCGTGCATGGTTTTGAGTACTACTGCTTTGAACTTGGCAGGTAGCACTAGCTGCTGTGTCTTTCTCCCTGTGTGGCATGTGCTCACCCGATGTAGTAACCCGTCAGTCATGACTAGCTTACCCATCTCTCTTTTCATAGGGAGTAACTCTGGGTTGTCTTTCCACTTGCCACACTTTAAAGCTTGTATGGTGGGTGCTATCAAGCCGTCTTGGGCTTGGGCTGCCATTAAGTCCTGCCTGGACATTTGTTCCAGTGAGTTAAGCTGAAGACGTGTGGGGAAAGCATACACGTCAGGAATGCAGTCAGGTGGAGCTCCAAGCTGCTCAGCATACTTGGGGGAGTCTGCCGATGGGCCAAGAACACCGACTCGCTGGCATATTGACTTGACTCCAGCCTGCGAGATGCTCTGCCATTCCGTCTCCTCATCTCTTGCCTCTATGCGTGACAACAGATCAGCATCAATGTTATTTCTACCTGGTCTGTAGATAATGTTAAAATCGTACACTGACAAGTCCGACAGCCACCGATGTCCTGTGGCGTTGAGCTTTGCTGATGTCAGGACGTAAGTTAGAGGGTTGTTGTCTGTACGCACAGTAAAGTGGGCTCCGTAGAGATAGTCGTGAAATTTCTCCACAACTGCCCATTTCAGCGACAGAAACTCTAACTGATGGATGGCGTAGTTTTTTTCTGACGAGCTCAGTTTTCTGCTTGCGAACGCCACTGGTCGCAAGCCTTTTGGGTATGCCTGATAAAGCACAGCTCCCAGTCCCGTAAGGCTAGCATCGACATGCAGTGTGTAGGGCTTATCAGGATCTGCAAAGGCGAGCACAGGGGCGTTTGTCAAACACTGTTTGATTTTTTCAAAGGCTTCAGTGCATGACTCGTCCCACCTGTCTCCAAACAGCTCCTTCTCATCCAAATAAACATCTCTCTTCCCTTTTACTGGCTTTTTGCTACGCTGAGGGGGGCCATAACCTTTAGTGAGGTCAGTCAAAGGGCGGACGATGGAGGAGTAGTTGTGGATAAATCGTCTATAATAACCACAAAAACCCAAAAAGGATCGTAGGGTCTTGAGATTGTAAGGTTGGGGCCAAGTGGTCACAGCTTCGATTTTTGCAGGGTCAGCAGCAACACCCTCAGCAGTCACAATATGACCCACATACTTGACCTTTGTTTGGCAAAACTGACATTTGTCAAGTGAAATCTTGAGCCCTACTTCTCTGAGTCTGTCCAGCACCTTTAAGAGTCTCTCTTCATGTTCTGCCAGGGTCTTTCCGAATATGATCAGATCATCCAGATAGACTATTACTTGGAGCATGTTCATGTCTCCAACTGCTTTCTCCATGAGGCGCTGGAAGGTTGCAGGAGCTCCAGTTATGCCTTGAGGCATCCTCTCAAATTGGTAGAACCCGAGAGGGCAGATAAAGGCAGTCTTTTCTTTGTCCTCTTCTTTCATGGCTATTTGATAGTAACCACTTCTTAAGTCGATCACTGAGAACCATTTACTACCCGACAGGCAGTCAAGAGCCTCATCGATGCGTGGGGTAGTGTATTGATCTGGTACAGTGCGGCTGTTTAGTGTGCGGTAGTCAATGCACATCCTTACATCCCCATTCTTTTTCCTCACAACCACTATGGGCGATGCGTATGGACTTCTGGACTCTTTAATGATGCCTGCAGCTAGTAGCTTTTGAATATGACGCCTCACGTCGTCAATATCCGCAGGGGCGATGCGTCTGGAGCGTTCACGAAAGGGTCGTGAATCAGATAAGCGGATCGTGTGCTCCACTTCTTTGGCGAGTCCCACATCGAGTTCATGAAGAGAGAATACATCTGCTCTTTCAGACAGTTTTTGTCTGAGCCTTGCTTTCCATGTTTCGGGGACAGGTGACTCACCAAAGTCGATCATTCTGACATCAAAAGCATCCTCAGTCTCTGGCTTTTGTTTTGGCACTGTGGTAACCACATCAGCTACACATAGGTGACCCAGGACAGCACCGGCAGGAATGGTCACTTCTTTCTGCGACTCATTATGAACCACAACTGTCAGCCGGTTAATGTCCACAGCATTACTGGGTATTGCCATAGGTTGGAGCATGACGCCTAATGGGAGAGTAGCTGTACTGGAGGCCTCTACTATCAAGATGTCATCTGGCAGGGACTTTCCAAGCACCACTTTGCAGACTACTTTAATGCTGCCACCTGCAGGTAGGACAAGTGAGCTTCGACCCTCCAACTTTACACAACCTATTTCGTCATCCTCTTCATTTGACAAGTCAATGGCTTTTTCTTTCACTGTTTCTGGGAAAGTGTTCTGTATGCCAAAGGCGTGGGCTACAGTGCCTTCAACTCTATCGTCACGCAGCTGGGCTAGCCGCTTGGATAGGTTAGCCTTGGTATTTGTCCCGAGGATCACAGGTGTCTGATCAGGACCAGGTGGATCGGGGCAAATGAGAGCCAGGGCTGACAGGGCTGTTGGGGTACCCGCTACCTTTTTGGGAAACTCTAGGTCCACTGCCACGTAGCCAAGATAAGGGTAATCAGAGTCACTTAAACCCCAAATGTTAAGGTCACTTACTGGGCGAATAGGAGTATCAGCAAGATGTCTCCTGTACCAGGATTCAAAGATGATGCTAACTCTTGAGCCACTGTCGAGTAATGCATCACACAAATGTCCATTAACTTTCAGAGGCTCCAAAGATGGTGGCCCTATTAGACCCTCTGGTATGCCTGTTGGGGCAAGCTGATCTACTACACTCCTCCTCACAGTGCAGTCAGTTTTGGGTGAGGGGACATCAGTAGTAGGTTGAGTGCTATGGGTCTTAGCCTTTTTGAGAGCTTGAATGAGTCTTTGGATCACTTTGCTTTGGTTCTCAGGGTTTTTGCACTTCCCTGCCATGTGTCCATTTTCGCCACAGCGATAGCAGAAACGCTCTTCTGTCTCAGCTCCTTGTCTATTTTGAGTGTTTACAGTCATCACTGTGGGAGAAGGTGTAGACGATTGAGGTAATCTGGAGTTCACCTTTTGTTGTAACTGTTTCAGTTGTTTCCTCAGAGCTATCACTTCTGGATCAGCATTAGTCTCTGGGACATTTCTCACTTTAGTTTGAAAGTTCTCATTTTGTGTCTCTTTGTCCCGTGTAGAGAGCGCAGCAAACATTGATTTCACTTCTTTAATTTCAGCTCTCAAACTCTGTATCTCTGAGTGTTTGTTTTCTTCTTGAAGCTTGGTGTGAACTGTATACACTGAATGGTTCAGCTTTGCTCGAGAAGATTCATATTCTTCTTCTGAACGAACTTCTTTCAGGAGCTCAAGGAAAGTTGGGGGATTAGCTCTTCTCTCCCTCAGTCGCAGTTGGATTAACATCAGATCAGCATTAACTGCACCCCTCAGAAGCTGCTCAAGCCGTGCACCATCCATGGCTAGGGGAGTGAGACCACCTCTTTGTACCACTTTGGACAGGCAACGTTCTAATCTCCTGAGGAAATCAGATAGCTTCTCACCAGGTTGCTGCTGCTGCATTCTGAATGTGAAATACAAATCGTCTCCAGACTCTGCTAATCCAAAGGCGTTTTCCAGAGCCTCCAGGCACTTGTCAGGGGCAATGTCAGGATTGGAGAGACGCACTGCTTTTATCACTTCCAGAGCTGGCCCCTTTAAACTCTCCATTATCTTTCTCCTCTTGTCTTTAGCAGAATCCTCACTCTCTTCAACCATCAGGTAAGCTTGCTCTAACCAGTGGTCGAATTGTTCCTCTCCTGCTGGTGTAGGCACAATACCGGAAAAGATCCGCAGGCGGCGGTATCCTCCACTTTCTGCTGAGGGCTTGACAGTCTTATCAAACAGATCGCCCACAGCACGAAGGATGGCTTCTGTAGAGGGAGGTATGTGCGGGGTCAGCAAGGCCTGCACATCCTCTGTGGACTTTCCTTCTGCTTGTAGAAGAGCATGCAGTTTACGGTTAAAGTCCAACTCAGGGTCTGAGCTCTGAGCCACAGTGAATATTTTCCATGCAGTTTGTCCATCTGAGCTCAAAACTTCACTTGGGACGTCTGCATCAGTCAATTTCTCTTTGCACTCGCAAAGCACCAGCACTTCATTTGTAGTTTCGTTTAACATTCTTCCTCTCACTTGTACCCGTCCCAAGCACTTTACAGTTTGCAAAATCTCTACTATGTGTGCTGTTTCTGTCTTCTCAGGAACGATGGTCAGCAAGGCATGGCTCTCATCCAGGTTTTCACCTCGACACCAGTTCTTCAGCTGGTTCCTGTACATTGTGACACTTTAGCTGCTGTTAGTTAAATATCACCATATATTGTTTTGTTTGTCTTTCTTAGTTTTTTTCACAGTTGAATAGTTCACACACTAGGAAATTTACAGTCACAAATCACCAATTTCAGCATTAATTAACCCACAATCCCAGCGGTGCCTCCATTTTATGTAGCGCCCTCTAGACGGCTGGTCTATTTTTATGAGGTACGCTTCCCAAGTTCTTTATGTTTTAGAAATCTCTTTCTTTAAGATTAACTAATACTGAATGACAAGTACACTGTAATATAATATTGGTGAACTAAGTTCTATTTATTCTATAATGTAAGACACTTTTATTTACTCACTGAATGTTTTAATACTAATTTTTAATGTTTTTAATCAAACTGTAGATAAATGAAATAAGAATTAAAGTATCCTTTAAGTTTATACCTTTCTCCTAAACACTTGCCAATTGAAATAAAAGTACTCTCAATATGTCGGTAAACATCAACAGTACTATTTCTCCAACACTTATACAAATGACAAGAAAAAAGTAAGTTTTAAAGATTTACTGTTGTAAATGTAAACACAAATATTCTTTTAATAATGAAAATAAAACACAAAAATAACACTCAAGTTCAAAAGACTTTTCAGTACCTTTTAAATGATCAGTTTCTTAATATTCAAATACCCCTTTTGAGTGCACTCATTATAAAACCACCAAATAATGAAACACACCTAAAGCCGGCAGTTATAACTAACTGAAAAGGATATGGGTACCCAGTGTTAATGATGCAGGCCTGAAGCGATGCTTGTGTGCGTTGTAGCCAGAAACAAAATGGCTGCTTCACGCTAAAGCGCTGAAATAAAACAGATGGCAACTCACTGCCGTAATGGCGTACTCCTCGTCCCCTGTGCGATACCAGCGGGTTGCTGATACATGGGATGAGGTAGACGATTCCTCCTGTCAGGACCAGCGTGTTGCGGCCACGTCGGCTGCAGATGACTTCTCCCACTCTCCCGGTAGAACTCACCGCAGATCACACTGAACAGGTCCGGCACACCGCAGGCTAACTTCACCAGTTGAGTAGCTGGTTTAGCTGCACGCAGATGAAGTCCGTAGCTAAGCTAATGTGAGCTACATTAGCTGTTAGCTGTGCTCCTCGTTGAACACTCTTTGCCAAAGTACTCCTTTAAACTCGAACACGGTGCTGCACTGAATAACAGTCCTTTGAGACTCACTGTCCGTTTATCTCTACCTATTATTCATAAACAGTGTCCGTACTCTGCATACTTTTTTACTGTAACATATTAAACGCCAGGCAGTTCTCCCTTCTCTGCTCCGTATCGCGCGCTCTCTCTTGCATGTCAAGTTTCTCGCTCACACAACAAAATACACACACTTCCTGTTTAGCCAGATCTTAACCAATTAATTACCAGAATTACACTTTTCTCAATCGGTACTTCCTCTTTAACCCTGAGACTTTTCAAAATAACATGAAATATCTTAAAGTGCATATTTGAATCTTTTTAAACTTTTTAAACTTATTTATTAAACTATTTTTAAACAAACTTTATCAACCTTCATGAAATATTATTCTTAATACTTTTAATCACATTTTATCAAACATGGACATATTTAAACTATTTATTGTCCCTTTTTTAACAGGGTTACACATGTAAAGTTTGGTGTAGACTCCAGCATTTACACTAAACTTATAGCAATTTCGCCTGTCATGGCGAAACATCAAAACTCAACGCCACGCCACGGCCACACGCTTCAATGCTAAGTAAATGTTTTGATAACTTTTGATCACACACTAGTGTAGATGACACACACTGATTTTGAAGTCGTTACCATGAATTCTGTCGGAGGAGTTCGTTAAAATACAAGGTATGCCAAATGGTCAAAAAAACGCGAAAAATGACCACTTTTATCAAGATGGCCGACTTCCTGTAGGACTTACGATATGGCTCCAAGAGGCTTTTTTGTGCGTCTTGACATGATACATTAGCCTCCCGAATTTCATTTTCCTAGGTTCATCTGGAAGGCGGGGCTACAATTTTGAAATTTTCAAGGGGGCGCTGTTGAGCCATATTGTCACGTCTATGCAAATGACCTATCCAGGATTTTAGCTGGTGTCGCTCCAGACATGTGTGCCAAGTTTCGTGACTGTAGACCCATCCCTTATCCCTAAAATACACCATCGTATTTCATGGCGAAGGATGTGTCGCCATGGCAACGGCGTTTGGTCATGGGTCATGACCTACCCAATGTAGCATCACCAAGGTCTTACATCTTAGCTGAGTCAATTTCAGATGCATCGGCCAAATTTCCTAGGAGTAATACAACAAAGAACGACGCATGATACTTCCTCTTGCCAGTAGGTGGCGCTATGACTCTCACTAAATATGGGCCGGAAAATGTGTTCAGACCGGGACTCTTAACAAGCATATGAAATTTGGAAAAGATCAGACCATGTGGAGTCAAGTTATAAGGCTTTGAAATTTCATGGCGAGACATCGAAATTCGCCGCGTCGTCATGGCAACACCTTTCCACGAAAAGTCACCAACTTCATAATATACCATCTCCAAGGTCTTTAGGCTATTCTGAGTAAATTTGAGGTGGATCCCATCACCGTGCCACCCACAGAGCGTCAAAGTGTAAAACATGTAACTTCCTGTTGCCAGTAGGTGGCGCTATGACTTACATCCAATATTGACACATGGATGTGTTCAGGACGGGACTCTTTCCAAGCACAAAAGGTTTGGGTCTCTTAGGATCGTGCATGCCGGAGTTATGGCTGTTTGAATTTTCACGGCGAAGGATCGAAATTCGCCGCCCGACCACACCCCCTCAACAATGTCGAAAACTCACCGTTTTGATAACTTTTCATCTCCCAGGTCTGTAGATGATACTGACCGAATTTCAAGTTGCTCAGGTCAAATCTCTAGGAGGAGTTCGTTAAAGTACGCGGGCTAAAAACGGCAAAATTGGCCTGGAAATCGCAACTTTGAACCAAAATGGCCGACTTCCTGTTGGATTTAGGGTATGGCTCCAAGAGACTTTTTGGTGCGTCTGGTCATGATATATAAGCACACCAAATTTCATTGTTCTACGACCATCTGTATCGTGGGGCTCGCTTTTCTTAATTTTCTAGGTGGCGCTGTCGAGCCATTTTTCCCCGCATTTTTTGCGAGACGCATAAAATCTGCGATTTTCACCAGAACTGACGCGCACGCCAATTTCGGTGAGTTTTGGTACACGTTTGTAGAAGTTATTTGAGGTCAAAGAGTCGTAATAATAATAATAATAATAATAATAATAATAATAATAATAATAATAATAATAATAATAATAATTCCTTTGGAAACAAGAGGGCTTCGCGCTGGTCAGCGCTCGGGCCCTAATAAGACGGCAAAGAAAGTTGCGGCTTCAACTATTGAGAAAATGAAAATAGACTGGCTTGGTGTCGAATAAATGAAGAAGACGACTCTCCTCTACTGAAAGGCATGCAGGGCTCACCCACCCAAAAATAGCCTGGAACCGCGAAGAAATAATCACGACTTTATCAAAGGAAGCGAACAGGTCAAAAAAGTGTTCGGCTCATCGGCACCAAGCCAACAAACATAATCGATTTGCTTATGATAAGTAATATTAACGCTAACGCTAGTGTCTTTTGTCTGGCACGTTAGCCAATATAGTGTTAGTAATTTGGCGTTACTGTTAATACATATACGTGGGTCTTGCCGACCGGTGGGGTGTTCATTGCAGTTTTACAGAAGCGGTTTTATACTCTCATCTCATATATTCTCACTTTTTATATACAGATATAACGCATTATAGCTGTAAAGGAGATCCGTCACTAAGCCACCTTCGCTTTTATCTTTTTTTTTCACTGAACAAAACCGGCATAATGCCACCGTGTGTGCTTTTACATAGCATCCCAGCATGATGTGTAACACAATAGCGTCAGCTCCCTGTCCAGCCATGCCAGCTATCCTGAAGCTTCACACAGACGTCCAGCCGGCTATGACTACCTCCGTAGCCGACTTATTGGAGGAGCAACTCTGCCCCCCGCTGCGTGTCCATACCTTTTATACAGAATAGCGAGGCGGAATAAAGGCGCAGCATTCCCGCCTTGAACGGGCTGTGTAAAAAGGGCAGCAACTAACATTAATGGGCTCAGTGCGTCAAGTGAAATGAGCTTTTATTCCCAAATTTAGAACATACTTTTTACTAACCAATGAGGCAGTGCTGGATAATCGAGTCTATTATGTTATTTTCATCATGTCATCGTGGTCAAAACCTCAGCAAGGATAAATTTGGAGATGAAATAAAGAATGCTAAAAAAAACTTCAGCTGAAGGCATTTCCAGAACTGTATCAATAAAGAAGGAATATTACACTCGTTTTGGCTCTTTTGACAGTATTTGTAGCTACTAGTCTGTAATATTGTAAAACTGTGGCATACAACGCATCAGACCCACAATGACAACAGTAGACTGGCTTTGACTTGTAGGAGGTCTGAATATGACATTATCCCCCCAACCAGAACTTTTGGTCAATTTAATTAGATCAAACCAATTAAATATCGTCATGATCTCAAGATCATTATGTTATACTGTCATCTAGTGGTTTACACTGAAGGTTCTTCCTAAATAAAACCTTAGTTATTGAAAGGAAATTGATGCATTAATTTGAATGAAATGAGACAGTGTTTATTGAGGAGGTTTTGGTTACACAAGGTGATGATTACTGTATTTATTTTAATCTGCGCTCATTTCACGTTAGAAACAGCAACTTTATGCACTAATTACTATTTTTGCCCCCAAAATGTAGTAAATGCCCCAATTTCTTAGACAGTGGGGGCAAAAGTTACCCCTCCCCCCCCAAATTTTTTTAAATTTCCTATACTGCACGCTACACTAAATTACTGAAATCAAATGTGATGAATGTGTGGCATGCATGTGAGTTTGTGTATATTTCTGCATGTGTAGCAGCACCACATGGCTGAGTGTTGCCAGCTGTGAGAATTGAGCTGTTACAAAATTGACAGCTTAGGACAATAGATACAGAGCATGAAAAATAATCTTCCTGGCATTATGCACCACTTTTTCTTAAAAAAAGGTAATAGAAAAACAACCTGTGTTTCTCAGCCTACACTAGTGCTGGTTACCAAGCACCGAATACATTGTGCAATGGTTGCTATAGTGATGAGAGCCATATACCTACGAGTGAAGAGAGTACCGATGCAGTGGGCAGGCTGTCGTGATGAGGTGCTGGGGCCTTAGCTCATTCTGTTCGAGAAACATCATTTTTGACCATTACTTGATATAAAACCTTAAAACCAGTGATGTATTAGAGGATTGCATCCTGTTCTGAAAAGAGCTTTTTGCAGATATAAAATCTGCATTTAATATCATGTACTGTGCATATACTTACCTTATCAAGGTACAAAATAAAATTTACTAGCATTATTTAATCCTACGTCAGTATAATGTGTTATAGTTCAAAAATTACATTTATACAATGCAATACCATATTATGGCAGAAGTGGTTCATGCAATTCAGAAGAGCCTTGCAACTAAGCTGCTGCTCCTTTGCAAGAAAAGCCAGTTGAAGTTGTCCAGGTAGATGGTCCTTTGTTGCCTCCCTGTTGAGGTGTTCAGGGCATGACTGACATACAGATAAAATGCCTCCAGACCCAGGATGTGTTGGAGGGATTACTTCTACATGCTGTCCTGGGACCACTTAAGTGTTCAGTATATTTGAGACAAACTGAGCTTGAAAACAAAAGTGTTTATACATTGTCCGAATGACTGCACTCAAAGGTGGGGCAAAAACCTGCTGTCCTGGCTGCATCCCACTACCTTCATAGTCTTTCTCCAAGAACTACGTGGCCACATGTTAGTGTGTACATGTAGTCTTGATGCAATGAATTGTGCAAATGGAGATAAGGGGGCACACTTTCGGACAGTTTCTCCTCCAAGGTATTCATGGTGTTACACTCAGTTGTACACATGAAAAGTGATGGAAATGAAGAATGAAAAAACAGCGTGAGAGAGAATCCTCCACTTAGGACGTCCAAATGGTGTGGGGCAGTTTATCACGATCAAACTAGTGGCCTTAGTCTTCTGTAATCCCGAAACAGTCCAAGTGGAGGGTGGAGGTGTGAGTAAGGGTTCAACAGTAGTGAGACTGTGGTTGAACTGAGTGTGTCACTGGATATGTATTAGTGGGCGGACGTAAAAATAGCACACCCTCCCAAAGCAAACATTCCACGGATACATTATGATTAGAACAAAAAGAGTATAATCTGCATCTTCAAATATATGAGGATAGTTTGCTGCTCATGCATATTACCTTGTCTGTGTTCCCATTGGTGCCTCTCAGCAGGGTATTTATGCCGGCTAAATCCAGCATTTCATCTTGAAAAGCATCTGTCTCCCACGCTCTGTCATATGACTGCAGTGTTTATCATTTTCATACAGAAGCCATGCAGTGTTGGATCAACAGAAGAGATTGGGGATAGATTTATTTTCAGAGAAAAGCAATCTGCCAAAGCCATTAAGACCTGCAAACATATGCAAAGAGACAATCTTACTAAAGACAAGAGAGCAAAGAACTATTGAAAAACCACACTGTTCCTGTCTGCCTTGTTTTAACACAAAAAAGAGGCAGGCTATAAGTGTCTTCAAATATTAACTGTGTGTGCATGATCAAGTGCTGTACTGTTGCTTTGCTGTTTACAGGTGGAAAGGTCTGCATTGATTTTTGTCCATTTGTTGTCCATCAGATTGGTGTTTGCACCTTGTTATCTCACAAATAACAAATATATAAATGAATGCAGACTTAATATTTACTGTGATGGATTATGCAACTCAAGCAAGGGCCTGTATCTTTGTGTTAAGTCCAAGTTTTCCAGTATCTCAAAGTTGGCTTACTTTTAACTGGGCTAGATCACCATGGTAACTTAGCTGCATGGCTAACCTGCTCCAGTGCAGGTTAACTCCAGAGGATCAGATCACAATTTGTCAAATTGAGTCATTACTCAGACAGGGACAAAAGTCCTCAGTTTATAAAGTGACAAGTAAGACTAATGAAGCATTTTAGTATATCAGTAAAATTACTTTTCAATTAATTTCCTCTCAGGGTTTAAAACAAAGCTTCTAACAGACAGATGACTAGTTTACCACACTGACAGACCAATGAATGGTGACTATAGCTGCATTTTAATTATGCTACATTTCTTTTGTTACCAACAGGATTCCTAACAGTACAGATGTTTTACAGTCTTATTCTAAAGTGACACTGTGAGCACTGAATCTTTTTAGCCTTAACAAAATGAAAATTGTAAATAAAAAGTAATAACCACTTTGGCCTTTTACCAGAAAAATGAATAGTTTGTTCATCATGTGACAAAAAAATCACCAAAATGTCACTGCAGAAAATATATCATCAATGGATAAAACATTTTCCATTTTCCATACTCACTCTACATTGCTGAACATTTTAAAAATGAAAACAGTATTTATAAAGTATTTATAAAGTCCCATGTAATAATTCCCAAACATTTTTACAGCCTTATCTTTAATATTTGGATTTTATCTAAAGTATTTCCACAGTTTTTCTTCTATTGTGTGATTATATTATACACATTTCACCAAACTAAATAGGTTTTTGTTGCAGCATTAAATTAATTCTCCCGCGGCTATCTCTATGTCATTGCATATCACACTGAGTATTTTACTCATGGTTTTGAAGACGTTGCTTGTAATTAACAACTCTGTCACTCTCACATGAATGTGCTCACAGCTGGACTGATAAACCCAAACTTAAGTGATTCAGTTGATAACCAGCTTGGTTCATTTTGTGTGTTAAGGGCAAGTATCGAATTGGGGAAAGAATAAATGGAACTCAGGAGATAACTTTATGTGGCAGTGTGCCAGTTTACCACCCTTAAACTTGAGGCTGATCAGTATTGAAAAAAAGATTGCTCTCTGATATATTCTTTGACATTTCAAGGTTTCTATTTCAACTGTCATGCACCCAGCCAAACAACAAAATGAAATAAAAAGAAATGCAACCGTCATTACCAATAAAGAGTAGAGTCACACTCACAGAGAATTAAACTCAAGATTTGCAGTCAGAAACATTCTGACTCGAAGGTCTTTCTCAGTCTCCTAGGAGATATTCCTGGAAAGCTGCTCTATAAAGTGATAGTGAGAGTATCTTTAATGTCTTTTCTGGTCACTTGGAAGTATTTTCAATACAAGTGACTAAATGACTAAATTCCAACACAACTGACTCAAGTATGTTTCCTTCACAGCTGCTTCTTCATGCAACAGACACCTGAATGAACCAAGGACAGCAAACTTACTGTGTGACTGGTTCTCTGTAATAAAAGATAACTGTTCAGTGCTCCACAAGCCTGTTGTTTAACGTCATATTGAAAGCTGAATTCCCTCGTCTTTAATTTCCTTAGACTGAGTCATTGTTTCGCTGAAGAATAACAGGATTTTGAAAATCATTTCTGGCTTTTATTGACACTGGAAGTCAGGACGAGCAGATGAAAGGTTGTTCCCAGGAGATCCAGCCCATCCTCATTGATGGGAGCTGTCCTACTTGATACTTGACCTACACAGGTCGGCTCCCATACATATGAAAGGCCAGTGTGGGCTAACTGGTTAGGGAGACACTCTCTGTACTCAGAGATCTATAGTTGCATATGTAACCTTCCGTTCCACTTCAGCTAAACTATTTTAGCATTGTTTTCACCATGTCTGATGCTGTCTGCTTCACTTGTCCTTCTCTGCGTCAGTTGAGCATCAGTGTCCCTGGATGCAGAAGGATGCTACTTTTTATTAGTGTGACTGACAGGCTGATTTGTCCTGTAACCTGATGAGGAGGTTGAAACTAGATGTATTAGGCTGTGACTAATTACTATTTAACAGACATGTGCATTAAGTGGCTCTGGCTGATCGTATTTTTCTCTCCACATTCCATTCTCTGTTCATTGACTTTTTATACTATTTTAGTGTGCTTATACTTATAGGATTGGACATATAATGGCTTTTATATATGCCTTTTAATTACCTTCACTATGTTGAACTGTTTTCTTGTTCAGTTTTAATATGCAAGCTGCATATCTAAAATATATCTCTTATGAATGACTTTGCTCTCATAAATAATGCAGTGGCTTCTAACAAGCACATTTTCTTCAGATAGGTTCAGGTCAAACAACACCGGGGCTGCTAGAGAGCTCTTTTCCACTTAAATCATACAGAAATCTCTCTGCCAATTTTTCCAAAATTTGCTGCAGAGGCTTCTAAATAAATATAGTCATGGTAATTTGATAAAGTGCTTTCAAGTGGCTAGAATTTGAAAAGACTGTCCCATTCCAGGTACTTTTTATGAAGTATGCGCTCTACTAAATGGAAACTACACTTATTTTCGTCATATTGGAAATTTCCTCTCTTAATGTTATTGTTCCTTCTGTGTTTAGGACCATTGCTCCTCTCCTCTCCTCTCCTCTCCTCTCCTCTCCTCTCCTCTCCTCTCCTCTCCTCTCCTCTCCTCTCCTCTCCTCTCCTCTCCTCTCATCCATGGTTTCTGTGGTCTTTGTACAGGAATATCATGCCCAGCTGGAGGAGATGCGAGTTTCCATCAGACAACTGGAGGAGGACCTGTCTGCTGCCCGTCGCCGTAGCGACCTGTATGAGGCTGAGCTGAAAGAGTCTCGGCAGAGCAACGAGGAACTGAAGAGGAAGGCTGCAGACTATCAGCATAGGATGCAGAAGGTCAACACTGTAACTATTAATGGTCAAGAAAGTTTCATAAGAAGACAGTATGGTATATTTGACATATACTGTACATAAACTGCATTTGAGTTGGGCTGAGAATTAAAATGTAACTCACAAAATGATACTTTCACTATATTTCACTCTTTTGTTGTCATTATGGAGTTTCTACCTTGCCATGATCAGTACTCGGAGTGATCTCACTGATTTCTCCATATTTTCACAGGTCAAAGAGCAAGGCAAAGCAGACACAGATGAGCTGGTCACCAAGCTGGAGAAGGTAGTTTATGAAGTTCATATTAATATAAAAGTGATGAGGATACTTATCAGTATATTACATCAATCTACACATATCACAATGATGGTACTTTTGTTTTTTTAGACCAATGCTGAGCAGCAGACAAAAATCCAGGATCTTCAAGAGAAGCTTGCCAAGGTAGAGTATTTTTGTTGGGGATATTAATGAATAATTTATATGAGCTTGTGCTCCCAAACGTAAGAGATGTAACAGCATTTTACACTTACCGATGAGTGTATAAACTCTTTCTTTACCCTCCCTTATCTTCTTCTTTCTCTCTCTGTGTCTCTCTTAAACTGTGGTGTACAGTCAGATTTGGTCTATGGCCCAAGAACAATTAAGCTGTCTTTTAAAACCAGAATTACTGCTTAATTATCAGCAATCAAACACTTTTGCCTCATTAGTAAAGATAATTTCATCCTACTGGAATTGTCTTTTCCCAGAAATGAATATTTAAAAGTACCATGCATTCTGCCAAGAGCACATGTGGCAGTGGTTCAGATATTCCATGCTGACTAAGCTCACATTTTAGACAGATTCTGACTCAATGTGCACGCAAATTTCAGAAATCAACAGTAGGAATTTGTTTCTTAAAGGGGCTGAGTGCTGTTTGTTTAAGGATATCATATTAGTACTATACAGTTATACAGTAAACAGTTTGTTTACAAGGAGTCATTGAACTTAGCACAATGATGTTAATTATTCCTCATATGCAAACTTTGTATCTGAAGCCACTGCTTTATTACCCAGTGTCATTACTTTGAGCAACATATATAACTGATTCCTTTCACTTATAAAAAGGACTTCTTAGAACAAATTACTGTTTGATTGATATGTTTTTGACTTTTAACCCCTAGGCATTAAAGGCCAGTGCCGAGGCTACAGACCTCCATCAGAGTATGAGAGTGGCCAAAGAGCGCTTGGAGCGAGATCTAGAGAGGCTACAGAACAGGGAGGACTCCAGTGACAGCCTGCGTAGACGCCTCCGTGAGACCGAGGTATATACACACCTCTGTTATCATACAGACTCATATATGTTCTGGTCCCCTGTCTGTTTTTCTCTTGTTATTCTGTGTATCATGTCATTTGTTGCTTTGCATGAACATCTTTGTTAAAAGTGTTAAAATAAATCTGGCTAATAGCTCATATGTTCGCTTGTAAATTGGTTGTTTTGCACCTTGTGAGAAACACTTGTGTTTTGATGATAGCACGTCAGATTCAATTGTGCTCTGAATATTTGACACAGTTGATCATAATTTGTATGATTTTTGTATTTCATTTCTGTGGAGCTACTTCATTGCCTCATGTTTGTGAGAAACATATGGTAAAGCTAAACAAAAAGGTAGGAAACGCTACGTTTATATGCCTCAGAGTCTCAGCTTTTCACCCATATCACCCCAGAGTCTGAGGCCTTTAGGTTATCATTTTTGCACATATATCTACCAAATTCCTGCAGTATTTACTGTGTAGAGACGATCTTGAAAGTAAAGTCGGTTATTGTGACTGGTATTATGAAGCTAATCAGTCTGCCTTTGATATTTTATTGATTGATTCGCATGTGGCTCAGTGCTCCCGCTTCTGCTATAATGTTGCTGTACACACTTTTCTTACAGGCCAAATACATTAGGTAAACTGTGAATGCCCTAACATCTAAATAAACCTAAAAGAAAAACAATCATTAAAAGCATGTAGGCCTTTTAATAATAGTAACTGCTTTATGTTCCTGGACTTTTCAGCCATTCACCACACTTATTAGGTCAGTGTTTACCATTGTTTCCACTTCTGGCATTAGAAAAAAACATCCTGTATATAGTTTAAATTATTCAAGTCAAGTTTCTGCAAAAAAAATCTTGATATGAAATTCGAAGCATTTAAACTGCTGACAAAATGGTGCATGTGATTATCTGCAGATGTGTAGGAGAGCAAACAAGGAATGTAAAAACTGTGACTGTAACTGTCCAAACTTGCTCACTACAATGTGCAAAAGTGCAGAAACCAACAGACAAAACTTTTATCCTTTTCATCATTGTCTCAGAGTATCTCTCTCAAAACCTTTAAGTAAGCCACACCACAATAGGTTGTATGCAAATATATTGTATGTATAAGTATTTACATTTGTTACACTTTCAAGGTTTTTATCTTTGGATCAGCTGTAATAATTCTACTATAAATATGTACATTATGCATACATTATGTATTCATTTATGCAGTGTCTTTAGTTACACAGTATACTTTATTTTTGAGAGGGGTTGTTATGATTTCTTCTAAAACAGTGCTTCACACCAGGCACTAGACATGTAAATTTGTTAATTAGCTCATATTAATTTAGACCGGAGAGTCAGAGGGAAGAAAATACACATCTGGTCAAATTTGAACAGCTCCTAAGACTGCTCATATCATCACATACGAATGCAAATGAGCACTTTGGAACTATTGTGATGAACCTAGAATAATGAGATGTAAACATTGCAGAGGTGGATAACTAACACACCAAATGAATGTGGCTGCTACAGTTTATCATCAATTCTTTTTTGAAGTGGAAATCTTAGGTCTAATTGGCGTTCCCACAAAATGTATTGTGATGTTCACATGGAGATACGCTTATTTGGATGTATGGATCCTTTGACCTGTGTGTACATGTCTAAAATTAAAGCGAGTCAGTTAACAGAGGTGTGTGTGTGTGTGTGTGTGTGTCGGTGTTTGTACATTACTTGTGTGCATTGTATGCAGGATGGTAGGAAGACTCTTGAGAACCAGGTGAAAAGGCTGGAGATTGTTGAGCGCCGGGAGACCAAATTGAAGGACGAGATCCAGAGCAAGGGCCAGCAGATTCAGCAGATGGCAGATAAGATTCTGGTAACCCACCTTTTATCTCTTGTGTGGAGCTAAAATAATCAGAGGAGGTGTGAGATAAACATAGCTCATTGTCATCACTGCAGAGGAAGTGCTATTTTACATAATATTTCTGGAAAACCTTTTAATTTACTATTTCTATGGATGATCCATAAACTGTTATTTCTATATACACAAGGAACAAAGTCACCCCAAACAATAACTTCTTTTATTATTTTTTATAGCCTCTAAACAGCCATGATCCACCCACACAGGTGTTTTCAATTAATTTACCTTATTAAACTGTGTGGGTGCGACAGACTGGATTAATATCTCCTGTTAGTCATCTATTTGGGTGGTTTACATAGGGTTTGGTGACATTATGTAATACCGTGCATAGCCCCACAGAGGTCTAATTAGTCAGAATGAGTGAAAACACCTGTTTGAGTGTGCAGGGCCAGAGAGAAGGTGGTCATGTAGCTGGGGCCAGGTTCTCCTAATCCAATTCTATTGCATGAAGACCCCTAAATTAAAGTTTGTACAAAGAGTTTCATCCTAAGATGTACTCAAAAAGCTGAAAAGAGAAGCTTTTGTGGCAAATAAGAGAACTTATAAGAAAAGACTGTTTTCACTGCCAAAGCAGGAAAAGCACAGGTGTAATTAATACCATTAGAGTATTGTGCATTAGCACCTGTGCTTTTCCTGTTGTGACAAAAATATGTATAGATAGAGATATATAGAGAGCTCTTATGAGAAGGTGTGGGGTTGACCTGGTTGATATGGATGACTGTGTTTCATAAATCTGTTTACTCACTACATCCACAGTGACACAGACAAGGGACTGGTCTGTATCAGTGAACGTGAAATAAAATATCAATCATTATTTATTCGTCATAGATTATTACAACACATTTTATAGTATTGGTGAAGAGTGCTATCTGGCGCCCTGAGCACTTAGTAGCACTTACTGCTTGCATACCTAAAAATCATGAATAAATACTGTATATCAGTGTATTAAATACACTAATACACTCCCTTGTCAAATATACTGTGTCTGGCATCAAAAAACACCTGTGTGTTGGTAAGGCTCCACCACCATCAAAACCCAATTGAGCTCATTAAAAGCTCATTATTGTTGGATTTTTCCAAATGATGACAAGGTCAGGCATATATCCAGAAACAGCTATAGCTGATTATGATACAGTGTTTGTGACTCCTCTGGATTACCTATATGTCACATATATAATATATATGTGAATTATAAATGCAATATATATATCACAAACAGCTCATCATATATGAGCTGGTTTTAGCGCTAAAATATTCTCTGAATTACTCTTAGACCAAAAACTAGTTAGCCTTTGTGAATGCGGCCCCTGATGTTTAATGCAGTGACTAACATATTTATAACTTTGTGTAGGAGCTTGAGGAGAATCTGCGAGAGACCCAAGGCACTGCCCAGAGGTTGGAGACTCATCTGAAGCAGAAGGAGAAGCTCTACGAAGATAAGATTAAGGTTAAATACACTCACATATACTCATTGTTGCAATGTAGGACAACAGGCAGGTATCTCTTGATATACTCTCCCTACAGGAAGTGATCTATGTTTGGCAGTCATCCTTTAGCCAGTTGAGTAGTGGGTGTACTCTATGCTTTGGAGATCAGCACTATGTCATCTTCACACCGTTCTCTGTCCTGTTAAGTGATATCCTGGTTATGGTTCTGTGGGCTTCCTGGCACTGAACAGGTGTTGGAGGCCCAGATGAAGGCGGACATGGCTGATAAGGAGATGCTGGAGTCCAGTCAGAGCAAATATGAGGAGGAGATGCGGGAGAAGTGCAGCATCATCAGTGAACAGAAGGCGGTAAGAGCTGACCAGCTTGGCGACACTATTCCAGGCGTATTTTAACATTTATCACACTGACATAGATTTCATGTTTGGAATAATCTTGGGTAGGTTATTGTAGAGCACAAAACAATGAACCATAATCTGACCCCAGTTTAAGCCTGTGATGTAAAGATCTGACTGAATATTTCATTAAAGAACACGTTATATTGTCCATAATTTCCATTTAGACCATAAATGCAATGGACTCTAAGATGAACAGCCTGGAGCAGAGAATTGCTGAGCTGTCTGAGGCCAACAAACTGGCAGCCAACAGCAGTATCTACACCCAGAAAAACATGTAAGTACTGATACAAGCATTAGGATTACTTTCTCTATAATGAGGTGAATTCAAGTAAAAGCTATGACCTCTCATTGAGTGTAATTAGTACTATATCAGCTCCATGTTGGTACAACACAGATAAGGGCAATAGATTTTTCTAATCAAGACGTTTTAGTGTAAAACCAGGAATATACTGTACACCTGTTTTGATCTTGGACCTAGCATGTGACAATGCTAGGCTATTATTTCAACTTTTTGCTCCTGTGTATTGTACCTGTGGTCGTGGCAGGAAAGCCCAGGAGGAGATGATCTCAGAGCTTCGCCAGCAGAAGTTCTACTTGGAGTCTCAGGCTGGGAAGTTAGAGGCCCAGAATGCCAAACTAGAGGAGCATCTAGAAAAAATGAGTCAGCAAGAGCAAAGCAATAAGAGCCGTGTACTGGAGCTGGAAACAAGGCTCAGAGAGGTGAGGAGTACTATAGGAATACTGGGTCAGTCTCATTCCAACCTTTCACCTCTACACCTAATTCAGCTTCAGTATTAAGTATTATTATTGACTATTTTGGATGTCTTCACAAAAATCTGTGTAGGTCTAAACTTAAAAAGCTACTCTTTTAAATGTTAAATGAATAAAGCTGATGTAGCGATCTGCCTGCAAATGGTGCCTGTATACCTGTGTGTAATACTTTCCTGAATGTATATCTAGGATATGATTATAGTGCGTCATGACCCCATGTAGTAGCAGGTGTAGCATGTAGAACAGTTGTTAGATGATAATTTAACAGGTTCCAGCCATTAGGTTGGATGCCAAAAAAGGTAAAGAACATTTGATGTACAATGCATAAATGTGACATATGACATGACGTTGAGATGTAATGGTGTCTTACAGGTTTTGTAGAGGATTTTTGTCTTAAAGTGTTCGAAAATAGTTCAGAAAGTGAGTTTTATAGTCGAGAATTCCTAACACTTTTTAAGTCACTGGTATTGATTAACAACTTAATGAATTCAGTTCAAGTATATTATGGTAATTTTGTGCTATTGAGCAGAGAATAAACCTTATTTACTATTTTAATTCAGATGATACAGAAAAGAGCAGAATAACAAATTTGTGCGGAGTCAGACAAGGTGAGGTGTTGGGTGTAATGCGTCTTTCATCCCTGTGGGGGGTTGTGTCATGTCAGCATGTCTCTGGCTGCTCCTTGGGGTGACTCACCTCCTCCTCCTCCCTGATCCTGGATGCCCCGTTTCTGTCTGCCTCTCTAGATTGGGCTGGAGCATGAGGAACAGAAGCTGGAGATCAAGCGTCAGGTGACAGAGCTCACCCTGTCACTGCAGGAGCGCGAATCCCAGATCAGCAACCTGCAGGCTGCTCGCCACGCTGTGGAAAGCCAGCTGCAACAGGCCAAGACTGAGCTGGAGGAGACAACTGCAGAGGCTGAGGAGGAGATCACTGTGCTCAGAGTGAGAGAGAGATAAAATAGAGGAGCACTGAAGATGATGTCTTCTTTGATGTTATGTAATTCAGGCAATGAAATCTGTCCCTCTGTCTCTCTTGTCATACCTAGGCACACAGAGATGAGATACAACGGAAGTTTGATGCCTTGAGAGACAGCTGCGCAGTAAGATGCTCACTCGTTTTTTGTTTTTTTTCTTTCACTCTTTCCAGGAATAGACGTCTCATCTGGCATTGAATACCAGCTGAATCATCACACATAACTAACAACCTAAAGCCATACTGTTTCAGTCCATGTGTGTTTCTGTTATTCCTGCGTAAATGAGTCTTCATTTAAAAACATTTCTTTTTTTACCATCAATCATAAATTGAGTCCCTGTGGTTTTAAACTCCCTCTCTTCTTCATCACACTCATCTTCCATACAAAAATTGTTACATTTACATCATTTCTCAGTTGGTGAAAAGTGTGACCAGGGCTCCACAATATTTTTATTTATTTACAATGACAGCCTGGTAAGTGCCAGAAGACACTTGAAAGGGGGGAGGAGGGTAGGGGACAAACAAACAAACAAACAAAGTAGGCCCTTAAAAGCAGAGATTTAAATAAAGTTATCCAGTTTTGGTGTTTTTTGTAACAAATTCCAGTCATTAGCAGCAGCGGACTGGAATGACAACAAGCCAAAGGATGTGTTGGATTTAGGGACATTTACCCTGATGTAAGTGGAAGACCGCGTATTGTACTTGGCCAAAAATATTGGCTGCAATAACTGACTTAAATAGGGGGGTGAGTATCCAAGAAGTGTTATATAAATAAGCGTAAACCAGTGTACATTATGATAAGTATGCAGAGAGGCCCATTTAACCAGAGAATACAGAAGGCAGTAGTGTGTTTTTAATGGGGCATTCGTTGCAAGTCGAATAGCAGAATGATAAATTGTGTCAAGCTTTTGAAGTATTGTTTTGCAAACCAATCTATAAATTGTATCAACATAATCAAACAAGGGAAGTATGGTCATTTGAACAATCATGCATTTGGCAGCAAGTTTTACTTTGACCTTAGACTGCAACATGGTGACGTGATGAGAGAAGGACGATGCACTATCTAGCTAGATTTCTAGGTGTTTATAGCCTGTATCCTGCTCTAGGATGGTTCCATCTCTAGTGATAATGTTCAAAATTGAAGGGGACACAGTACCTTTCTGTCTAAACCACATAACTTTAGTCTTGGCAGCGTTTAATGACAGATTGAGCTTAGTAAAAGCCTGCTGCATTTCAAGAAAACTATCCTGAAGTGATTTTATCACTGTATCTGGAGTTGGACCAGTGGCATACAAGATTGTATAATCAGCATATAAATGAATGTGGGAATTATTGTGAATTATTAAAAAGAGAGTGGGAGCAAGTATAGAGCCCTGGGGAACACCTAAAGACACGTGGAGGGGCTGTGAGAGATGGAAGTCTAAATTTACATACTGCAGCCTATTAGAGAGGTAGTTTGAAAACCAAGCCAACAAGTGACTAGAGACCCCAATACTAGCTAGTCTAGTTAATAACATGGAATAATCCACAGAGTCAAACGCTTTCACTGGGTCGATAAATATTGCAGCACAATGTTGCTGACTGTACACTAGACAAAATGTTATGATCCTCAAGATAGTGAGTTAGCTGCTTGTTGACAAGTTTCTCTAATAAGCTAAAATGGATATAGGCCTATAGCAATTTAAGTCAGCCTGATCACCACCCTTAAAAAGAGGGTAAACAATGGCTGCCTTCCAGTTAACTGGTAATTCAGCAGTATGAATGGAAAGGTTAAAAATGTCTGGTGCCGCAATAGTGTCCATGTTCAAAGAGAGAACTGCTACCCCAAATAGGTGCACATTTTTATATTAGTGTTTCTCAATTGAATTGTTTGTTGCCATGATGCCACAGCTCACGTGCAGCACTTCAGTTGTGCACATGAAGTACTGAGTGAACTGCCATTACCAAAACTAGACCTGCTGGAACAGTTAGGTAACTCACAGGAAGATAATGGCTGTCATCCAGTGATTATTGCTATTTGGCAGAATCACATTATGGGGATTTTTTCTTTCTTTTGCCTGTTTTTTTTCTTTTTTTAGCCTTGCTTCATGGTGTATGTATGCATATGTCATGGAAACAATGCGTTTGACCATGCTTTAGTTATCTAACACAGAATCCCTCAGTCCATACATACTAACTGCATTGATAGTTTAAAATGTATATTGTTGTCATTTTCTTTCTATTTTCCATTTCAGCAGATATATTTATTTCCTCTCCTTGCTCTCTTTTACAAAACCACACCGTCTTGTCCAATCAACTAATGATGCTTCAAGAAAAATAGCCAACTCTTTAAATAGAAAGATACGTTTTTCATTTACAGTACCAATTTAAAGTCACACCTTCCATAGTTACTGTTGCTATCCAATCGCTTGTTATCTTTTTGTTAATTTTACAGAAAATGAGAGCTGAGACCACTTTAAATGTTATTATTATATTATATAATTGAATACAGCATGGTTTTATTGTGGAGCCCTGGTGTCCCACTAATCTTGAGAAAATTATGGTGTCATGTTTAAAGGATTTAAGTGTCTCCAAATTCATATATCTCGAATAAACACCAAGACCATCATGGTCTTCATTTATTCCATTGCCCTACTTTTGAGATCCTCCCACTCGCAAACTGTTCAGAAAGGATCGTCCATATATTCTGGCCACCGTTCAGACAAACACAGCCAAGGTTCTGCAACAAGCGAAGCTTGAAATGCCACTGTATTTTTTGCCTTGCTAAGACTTGTGATGTTGATTAGTCTGTCCGTTGAACACTTTGGACAAGAGCAAGATGTCTTAACAACCACTAGCCATCATGTAACATCATCAGTTCAAAGTTCAGTTTCATGACCAGGTATCTTAAAACTGATGGACAGATTTTCATAAATTTTTCTGCAGATGTTAGAGCATGATTCCATCAGGCCAAAATTTCTTTACGAATTACAAAGCCCATTCCACCCCGTTTGGACACTCCATTAACTTTGCTCTTGTGCTATCCTCCAAATGTCCAACCAAACCAAAATGTCAACATTGCAGACAAAAAAACTCATAATCAACAGATTGCCATGAAATTTGCTGACCACATTCTTAATGCTGCCTTTTTTTATTTTAACCTCACTTTTGTACAGCTGTAGAAATAACAAAATCATCAGTCTGTTCATTGATTATTGATTGCTCATTGAGTGTGTAAATAAGCACTGCAGCCTATCTGGGCCACTAGTGTGGCTTTTGACTTTCAGCCCTTTGAATTAGTTTTTGTCTATTTTCTATGTACATTAGCTCTTTATAGACTTGACTACCATTAAGCAGTCATGTGTACTGTTTAAACTTTGAAGAAAATTGAAAAAGGTCATTTTGAGTTTTATGATGGTGGCAAAGGTTTTTATAAGAGCATATTCTTGCTAAGACCCTGCTAAGATCCTGATCCCACTAAGTTAGAGTTTAACAATAAGACAATGGATATTGTGAGACTATAGTCATTTGTCAACCATCAGAGATTTAATTCTGCTATTTCTACCAAGGTAGTTATCCTTTTAATAACTCTGGTTGTATTAGACAACTGTGGACAATGGTGAAATTAATGAGAACTACCTTTACATACATATATTGTAGTTTCAATAATATCACTCACCTCTATGTAGGTAGCAGAGATTTAACTAAAAAGGTGTTACATTTTAGAAAATGTGGGTAAACCAACATCACTCCTGCTCAGTCTGTTTCATAGAAAGAGCAGATGTTCTTCAGTACTCTGTACTATCAGTGTACAATGTTTTGTTAATTCAGGGAAATGGTGGGACTGATTTGCTACCTCTTTAACCAGGCTTTTTATTCTCTCCCACAGCCTACACAAACAGTATTGAACAATTTGTAATCAGTAGTGTTGAGGATGCAAAGCTCCGGATATGATTTACTTTAGGCCTGCGAGTCGCTCTATAGACTGGGATGACAGACGAGTAGAGTAAATATAGAGGCTTGCCAGATGCCCACTGCATCCATTCCACAGTTGACTTCCTTGCCCCGCCTTAAGTATTTAGTTGCTGCTGTCAGTCCCTTGCCTCGGGGGAGCAGAAGCACTGAGTCAGTACAGAACAGACAGCTAATTTATGTACTTAAAAGCTTTGCCTCTTTCCACCCGCCACCTTGAAGTTCTGCGTGGTACACATGTTCCCATGAGAGCCGAGAATAAGGGGCTCTTAACAGGCAGCCTCATCAGCCTCATTTCCCTACAGCATGCACAGTAGTCATGGCTGATTAAGGGAACAGACTGATGCTGATGGAATGATTAGCCTACTCCTTGCTCTGAAAGCTGTCTGGGTTAAACAAGAAGCCTAGATATCATACCAAAACGATTACTGCATTATATCACTAACCTAGATATTTGCTTCATGTAATGATGCAGCAGTAGAGTTTAGACCATGTGGAGTGTTAGGGCCAGTTTTGGTTAGATATGCAGCATGTATGTGCATATAGAGAGAGCACAATGTAAGCGAGACCTTTTATGCATGTAGATTGTAAAATGTATGTAAATGTATTGTGTACACTGTTACAATTTTAGAAGTCCTGTATTTATATACATCATATCTCAACTGTGTTAAAGCTTACAAACCTGATGTAGAAGTGCGTCAAATCTCTTAAACGCAGTTTATCTACCTTTTTTATTTCAAGTATAATTTCTTTTCCTTTTAGGCAGATGTACATTTTTGTAAATTGAATCCAAAGTATACAGTCTGCCTTTTAATTAAAAAAAAACCTAATATCTAATGACAAAAAGTATATTGATTATTTATTAGTTAGAGGTAGTTGTTTGTTATTTGGTTGATATATTTTTGGTGCAGAGTGGGTGCTCTGTATATTTTCCCCTCCTTTCCTCCCGTGTCACTGGCAGTCCTGAGTATCCTGATGACTTTCTGCAGGTGATCACAGACCTGGAGGAGCAACTGACCTCTCTGACCCAGGAGAACGCTGAGCTGAACCGCCAGAACTTCTACCTGTCCAAACAGCTGGATGAGGCCTCAGACGAGAGAGAAGACCGGCTGCATCTCAGCCAGGATGTGGATAGGCTGCGTCGGGAGGTGGCTGACCGCGAGATGCACCTTAACAACCAGAAACAGGTGAACTGGCTGCTGGTGGTCCTGTGTTGGTTTTGTGTGTGTTTGTGTGTGTGTGTGTTCTTTCCTTGCTCATGTGGGTTTCCTTCAACAGTCACTGCATACAACTGAGCCAACATGTCACCATTATAGTCCAGTAGTTTCAAAATTCTATGTGAAATTGCCACAAAATATCAGCTGCCCTTAGTTGAAATCTGTAAAAAATAACATTTTTCTGTCTTCTTAGACAGTCATAATCCTTTCTCTACTTCAGACTCCTTTGCCTTGCCCACTTCCCACTCACCAGTCAGACACCAGTTTTCACTTATTTACATTATGTGATATCTCAACACACCCTGTGACAGGTGACCTAGACATCTCTCCCAGCTCTGACAGTGTTAAGTGTAAATCAGGCAGCAGAAACCCTGGGAATATTTTAGTATTGTTATGTGCTGTATTCTGGATGGAGCCGTGTAGTGAGAGAGAGAGAGAGAGCGAGGAGGTTGTGTGATGTGTTCGCTGCCCCTGTGGGAGGATATGTGTGTGGGTGTCCAGTAGCGCTCTTGGTCCTGTTGGTTGTGTAACCAGTGATGGAAGTCATAGACGAGGGATGGGGTGGTGTGTAGGAGGGATGTGTCATCCCCATCACTCCCAGGTCGTGTCAGCTGTGGAAGCGTTGGACTTCAGAGGGCCGTGGTGTTGCTGCAGCACCAGTACAGACTATATTTGTCTCCCAATGCTTTGTCTAAAGCAGTGCATTGCAAGACATAAAACACGGCGCTTTGTGTGGGCCCTAGTGATGAACATAGAAAAATGTTCCAAACATGTCATTTAAACAGCTCCATGAGAGTATTGATGCTGGTTCAGAGCATCTGTTTATAATCGCAGTTTTGGGGTTATTATTTAAACTCAAGGTTTGCATAGTCAGTAACATAGTTAATTAGTTGTGTTATTGCAAGTATGCGGTTCAAGCTGCCATCATGTTTGTATTGTACAAGTGCAAGTACAATTTCATGTACTTGTATATACAGTAGGAATGTGCAGAGCTTAGTATTTGTATCTGTATCTGTATTTGTTGAGGCACCAAAATTATTTGTATTTGTATTTGTATTCGAATAAAAGTGGAAAGAGGCTTAAAAATCCTGTTTTTGTTTTTATTACGCTTTTAATTTTAGAAGTGATACAATAAGTGTTCATGAATAAACTACCTTACGAAGGAGGTCCCCACACCGGGTCTCAAACTGCGCTGACGACTGAGCTAAAACTCATCGCCTCATTGCAGACAGACCTCTACCTATTTATACACCCATAACACAGAGACAGCACACCATGTAACATGTAGAGAAGAACTTCAAAGGTGATTCTTGCTTTGCACTTTTCATTTATTGCCTATTTTTTACAACCTAACTTTGTGGAAAGGAGAAGGGGAAAAACAGGTTATGGAGAGTCAGTTGGCAGCACTGCACTTGTGTCAGTAGCTCAGCTTTGTCTCTGGGGAACACCCCCAACTCCTGGAGTGATGTCCAAATAAGGATGTGTGTCATGTAGCAGGTAGATGTGACTCCCCTCGTTGAGACCTGCTAATAGACGTAACTGCAGAGCAGAGGAAAGAGACTGAGATAGCGATGTAACCAACCTGCATGCTGGTTTTTGACATGGTTTTTGTTTTTCTTCCCAAAAACAAATCGTTTTTGTAAAAAAAAAAACACTATTTGTGCTTTGCTGAATAATGTATTTGTATTCGGGCACACCCCTAAACTGTATATTATATATATATGTATATATATATGTGTGTGTGTGTGTGTGTGTGTGTGTGTGTGTATCTGTGTGTGTTGAACTAATAACCTTTCTCTCTTTATATCTCCTTTTTTCCCACTTCCTTTGTAAGAATGAATGACAACTTTAGGAGTTGTGTCCTTGGCACAGTCTGGATACCTAACAGTTATTTCTACTAAATCATCTTTTGCACCAGAACCTTGAGACACTGAAGACCACGTGCACCATGTTGGAGGAGCAAGTTCTAGAGCTGGAGACTGTGAACGATGAGTTGCTGGAGAAGGAGAGACAGTGGGATGCCTGGAGGGCATCTTTGGGGGAGGAGAAAAACCAGGCTGAGAGGAGGAGCAGGGAGATCCAGAGACTGCTGGACACTGAGAAACAGAACAGGTTAAAAGCACACACGCACATGCATACTGTATCACATAACTGTGTGGACATTAATTGACTAAATTGGCCCCTAAACATGTATAAAGTTTGCCTTGCATGTAGTGTTCTTGTTACTAGAGATAACAAGCCAAATGCAGTCAGGCTTACAGCACATTAAGATATTTTCAATACAGCTACAATTTAGATTAATATTCTTGAAAGAGACATAGGTTTTTTCATCTATAGTGGCTTCAATAGTCCATGATATAATTTAAACATAAGACATGTTACATTGTGAGAAATTGTTATGATTGATTGGTAAAGACTCCCTTTTGCTCTGAATGCTGTTGTTGCTATCAGTGTTGGATCTGGCTCCCTCCGCCTACACACACTGAGAGCAACAGGTTTTCGCATATTCTCTAGGGTTCGCCAAAAGGTATTCTGGGAAATATATGAAATTATTTTCTGAGTTGATGTAGGCAAGGCACGGATACACAAAAAGCATATTAAAACACCATCACTCAATAATACCAGGAGTGCAAGGAATGATGAGGAAGATACATTACAGAGCTTTTAAAAGTTTATTTTCCTTTAATTCTAAACCCAAGCCTTTACCCTAAACTAACCTTTAAACCTCTCCTTTCTTTTCGAAGAGTGGGGAAATACAACATACATATTGATACATGAGACTGAATTCCTTTCATATGATTTAAATAATATCTGTATGCAAGTTACAAAAATAGCAAAAACATTACAGCTGATCTGGAAGAGGATGCTCTTAAAGACTCATAATAACCAGTATAAACAAAGGTTTGCTGTATGCTCCAGGCTTCGTGCAGAGCAACGCAGCTCAGAGTCTCGCCAGGCTGTGGAACAGGCAGTTAAGGAGCACAAAGCTGAGATCCTGGCCCTGCAGCAGGCCCTCAAAGACCAGAAACTCAAAGCTGAGAGTCTCGCCGACACTGTGAGCATTTCAACACTGTTGAGTAAGTATTTTACCCTTTGTAGTTTGCAGATTTAACAGTAAACTCTTCCTGCTTTCTGTCCTCAGTTGAATGATCTGGAGAAGAAGCATGCCATGCTGGAGATGAACGCCCGCAGTTTACAGCAAAAGCTGGAGAGTGAGAGGGATCTGAAACAGAGGCTGCTGGATGAGGTACATTAAATATTTTGACACATATACAATGTACCATTGATCTTTATTGTTTTATTTCATGGATTATGTACACATTTTAGATGTTTAAATTGCTGCATGCTACTATTGTGTCTTTATGTCTGTTGTAAATCAGTTGCCAGACTAGACAAATAAATTGATTTTATATTTGTAAAGTCATTGTGGTAACAAATGTCAAATCTTGCCGAACGGTTTGGAAGCAATCGTTTGTAAGAAGTGCAAGTGGCAAAGTCACAGCGTCCAGATGCTGACAAAACAGCTGTTTTTCCTCCATAGCAAGAGAAACTGCAGCAGCAGATGGATGCTCAGAAGACCCACATCTTCCGTCTGACTCAGGGGCTGCAGGATGCTCTAGACCAAACTGACCTGCTGAAAACTGAGAGGACTGACCTAGAATATCAGCTGGAGAACATCCAGGTGCTGCTACACACACATACATACACGCACACATATATCAACTAATGTATATCCACAGAAAATATACATACTCAGAGATTATGAGGTGGTTGAGATTCATGTAACTACAGCCACATGCTCCCCTGCTGGATTCTGTTCTGTTACTATGTTTTAATAGTGAAAAGACACTTTCATACAACTCAACACACACATGCCCTCCACACTTTGTCTTATCCCACAGTACACACACCCCCATCTCTCTGTCACCCTCTCTGTGTGAAGTAACGTATGTGAGGAGAAATTCATGGCAATAGTGATGTTCACTTAGCTCCACCTGCAGGCTGTGTACTCCCATGAGAAGGTGAAAATGGAGGGGACCATCACCCAGCAGACCAAGCTCATTGACTTCCTGCAGGCCCAGGCCCATGGTGGCTCCAAGAAGAAAAAGGTCAGACAGGATTACATGTTTAATTGGAGTAATTCATAATTTGTTAATCTTCCTACACAGGTCTGGGTGTTTTTGATAACCCTGGGAAAATTCTGCTGGCAATTTAAAAGTTTTTAGATGCTATGACATTGTAAACTTATGATTATGAAGGAAACAGTAATATCATCTATAGATTGATATTATCATTTTCACCCTGGCCAACCACTATCACCTTACATCAAACGAAAACTAAGTGAAATCTTCAAATTCAGTTAAGAAATATTAAGATATGGGAGGAGAAAAAATCTAATTTCCAAAAATAAATACTATGAAGGAAAAGAATCAGATATCTGACCTTGGAAGTATTATTAGTTCAGGTTGACAGAATCATGATCATGCTGCCACTTGTTCTGATATAAAGATATCTTCAGGTACATTATTGTGGAAACATTGAATTCAATGGACTGAACAGATGAATTTACTTCTGAATTCCAGAGATAGCAGAAGGACAAATTATGTAATTTATTTGTTTCTTTTAGGATGTGTTTGAGAAATTGTATTCAGGGAATTAATATGACATGGTCTTATAATTACTTTATTACAAAGGTTAAATTCAGGGCAGCCACAGATGAGTCACTTTATGCATAAATTATTATCACAACATCCACCAGCCTCTTACACAGTCAGAAAGTATTGTTTTGAAAAAATGTATTGAAAAAATTGTTGTTGTATTACCACCACATAGAAACTGAGTTAAAATGGTTTAAAACAAGTCTTTCTTGTCTTTCTAGCAAAGAGTTGGAATCTACCTGCATCTCATTCCTGTGTGTATCTGTACGTTTGTGTGACTCAGGGTCTGTTTGGGCGTCGTCGAGAGGACCTGTTGGCTGCCATGGCTGCTCAGGCTCAGGCCCAGGCCCAGGGTCAGAGTCAGGGCCAGGTTTCTCCTGTGCCCCCTATCCAGCCAGTGCCCCTGCAGTACAGTGACATGAAGGCAGCTCTGGACAAAGAGCGATCTCGCTGCTCAGAGCTCGAAGATGCTCTGCAGAAAATGAGAGCGGAGCTGCGATCTCTGAGAGAAGAAGGTGAGACTAGTCTCAGTAGACTGACTGATGACTAGAGTAAACAAACAAGCAGTGTTGTAAACAGTGATGTAAGTTCAGTTAATAAATTATTCCAACCCCAGCGCTCCAGTATAAGGATCATGGTAACTCTACAAACCCGGCCACAGCACGGCAGCAGATGATTATGTCTGTGAAGTCTCCTGAGCACCAGCAGGGCCCGACCAGCCTGGCACCCTCCAACTCTGGACGCAGGAAGGACGCAGCAACACCTGAGGGTGAGTGAGGGGATGATGTGCCATGTAGCTCAACAGCTTCACTCAAACTCACTCATACATACATACTCAACACCTACTGGCCCTTACCTGCACACATATGCACACACACACATAGACACACACATATAATCTCACTCGCGAAATATCATTTTATGGAGCTCTTACTATCCTTTTTCTTTCACACAACTTTCAGAGAGAAGGAGGGTCACTTTTGAAAGTAAGTCGCCCAAACTCATGGTTTCTGCAGTTTGGTCTCTTATCTCTCTTCTCCTTTTGCCTCATCCATTCCTCAAAAAGGCCAGATTTTAAAAGCTCTGCACTCTTATAAAATGTCAGATCCCACCAGGCTGGTCAGGCGAGGCTGAGAAATCTCCAAGTAAATTTCCCCCTTTTCAGTGCACAGCTTTAGAAATCTGAAGCATTTTATCTTGGTTGCTGAAGCTTAGCCAATCTGATTTTCAGAACTCTGCTCTGCTCTTTAACCCACTACAAACCCACCTGAACTTGACATCATACACTAACTGAGATGCACCGTATTATAAACTCTGTAATGCACAAAATGCTGTATCACCTATTGAATCCACACTCAGAAACTAAAGGTATTATTCAGTCACCTTATTTCCTCTTACAATACAGCCAGGTTACAATAATAAAGTTAAGACCAGATGATTCCAATCTTAATTGTAGTAAGATCACAACAATATGATCATAAAAGCTGCAGTGCGACATAGAACTAATAAATACAATAACAGCAATTAAATATAATTAATTGTGATATTTTGTAGTGTAACATGTATTTCTAAATTTTAAACTAAATAAGTCAGATACCTGCACGTCCTGAGGAGACCATGTGTTGTATGGAACATATTATGTGTGTAAACTTGCAAGCAAAGAAAACCGGGCACACAACGGGAAACTTGACATTGACTGAATAACGCCTTTAAAATGCAACAGTGATTTGGCACAAACAAGAGAGTAAATTAATTATTTTTCAAGCATTTTTGTCTTCAGAGCGTACTTGCTTATGCATTTTGCTAAACATCTTTTGTTGAACTGATTTCAATGCTGGTATGGCATGGTGCACTGAGGTTTTGAAATGATGGATGTACCTGACAGAGTCAGCCATGCTGGAGCTGCCTGCCCTCACTATGTTCCCTGACTGTATTCAGAGTATAGCCGCCGTTTGAAAGACAGTCAGAGAGACAGAGAGAGGGAGAGAGAGAGGGTACACCACAACACCCCTCACCGCTTCACAGTGGGACTCAACATGAGAGCTGCCAAATGTACCGTGTGCCTGGATACTGTGCACTTTGGTCGTCAAGCCGCTACCTGTCTCGGTAAGTAAAATATGTATTCACATGGACAGCTCTGAACCAAATTTTCCACATTACCTTTATGTAAACTAAATAAAGATGACAGTAGTTATTTATTTTAATTTGCTGCCTCATTTACAAAAGTAAAATTGAAATTTTAGCCCCTTTATTTATTTGTTCTTATTATGTAATTTCTATTGTATAAATAGAAATTCTAATATTAATTGTGGATATAAAGTGAGAATATCTTCAGTATTTGTGAGGCCATGTTGATGGCTGCAGCTGCTACATCTTATGCACTCCCATTGTTTTGCCTGACCTTTATATAACACGAAAGTAACGCAAAAGAAACCGGAAGTAACATGTAAAAATGCTAAACTCTCAGATATTTAATTGACAAGCACTAAACACAGACCTGTTTCTGTTTGCTTCTTGAGTTAAATACCTAAATTTTCATTAAAATGATATATTATTTGTTTCAGATTTCATATTTTTATTCACACCCAGCTTCCTGTGTCCTGCTGAGGAGAGGAGCCACAACCTGCTCTCTCTTTAACAGTGTTTTCTCTCCTCCAGAGTGTCATGCTTTGTGCCACCCAAAATGCTCCCCCTGCCTTCCAGCCACATGTGGCATGTCCAGCGACTGCTCCCTGCATCTGTCTGACGGGTTGTGCCGGGACAAAGGCAGCTCTCCAGGCCAGCAGCTCAAAGAAGCCAGTGGACACATGCACCTGGAGGGCTGGATGAAACAGCCCAGGTTAGCTATAGACACACTGATACTATGATTATTTCAGCTTTTCTTGCACTGTTTTGAAACCATCCAGTCTTAACTATTGGGGTGCTGTATGGTTGCCATGTGAACGGGTGACAAACGAAAGGAAAAACATGAACAAATGAGTAGAGAAACATAACAAATGCTGCTGTTTCCACATAGGGTAGAGAGGGTCACTAAATGATTTGATGAGAATGAAAATGATGTGAATCATATGCTCCAAAAACTGGTAGAATCATGGAAGCTTACGCCCATTCGTGTATTTGTCTCAAGCAATAAAGTTTCGCTGGTCTGCTCCCTCCCTGTGAAGCTGTGTCATCTACTCTGATCAGGCAGTCTGATGTTACTGCACACAAGTCCTCACAGGCTCTCTGTTATGTTCTGTCTGACAGAATCCACCCATCTGGTACTTAAACCAATTTAAGCATTTGTAGCGTTTCCTGGAAAAACTGCTCAACCTATTTTTATCATGTTACCTTTGTAGTAATGTCTTATGTCATTGCAGAAATGGGAAGCGAGGCCAGGGCTGGGAGAGGAAATATGTGGTCCTGGATGGGACCAAAGTATCCATCTATGAGATAGAGCCCAGAGAAGGTTACTTGAGTCTTTTACCTGTGTGACATAACAACATAATTCATTTATCTTCTAGAGCTGATCATTTTTACTGCCACTGTTCTGCATGTGTCACTCAGATTCAGTGAAGCCTCTGGAAGAGTTCGACCTGTGTTTGTCAGATGGAGAGGTTGAGGTTTATGGAGCAGTGGGAGCATCTGAGCTACCCAACACCTCCAAGTCAGGTATACACAAAATGTTCTACTCCTGTCCTTCATGTGTTACTTTCCCTCTGAATTATTTCATACTTACATGTATCTCAGACAAGACAGATCTGAAAGGGTTCCAGAGAGCCCCCTGCAAAATGAAGCATGTTCTGCTTTCACTATAAATCATTAAAATAAGAGAAGAATTTTGAAGTCCTTACCTCTGTCCCCCATGTGTCAGATGTTCCCTACGTCCTGAAGCTGGAGTCCCGATGTCACGCCCCCTGCTGGCCTGGACAGTCTGTTTACTTTATGGCTCCCAGTTTCCCAGACAAACAGCGCTGGGTGGCAGTCATGGAGTCTGTGGTGGCCGGGGGGCGAGCCTCTCGGGAGAAAGCCGAGGCCGACGCAGTGAGTATCTCTGAAGCAGCCAAGGGGCAATCAGCACTGTGTCCTCAATGTCTGCTGACTCAAACCATAAACCGTTACGACCACAGTCACAGATAAGTGTCTTGTCTATGGCTGCAGACGTAAACTCGCTGTTTAACTGTATGGGGGCTATTCATGAGCAGCGGATTTACCTTCTTTATTCTTGAATAATTCATTTTAAGTTGAGAGTTTTTATGGATAACCCCCGTTTCACTTATATGTGTCATTAATTGTCCCCTTCTTCTCTCCTCTTCTCTTTCTCTCCTCTCCCTCTTTCTTGTCCCTCTCGCTGCTGTTTGTTGCTTTTTCATCATGCTACATTGTATGTCCGGTATATGGGCACGTTTTGTTGATTTGCTCGATTCTGCCCATTCCATTGGGTTTCATTGCACACATAGGCTGCTGTGTCCAAAAGACAAATGGTTCTGTCTCCTCTGGTCCAGGTAAAGAGTTACAAAGATACAGACACAAGACTTACTGACACACACACACACACCTGCATATCCTTCATGACGCACGCAGTAGTGCATGTGTCTGTCATTGTGTTGGTTGTTCATCCCCTCCCCCCTGCTCTCACCTCACCTCACCTGCTGTGACCACTCCTCACTCTCACTATCCTCTGACTGCAACACTGTCATTTCCTGTACAAACACTGTGTTGATGTAATAGATCAGTGTTGCTGAAATATCCTTCCCTGTGTCTGACCACTGTACACTAATTCTCACCCAAGATGTCTGATCATCTTTGGGTTGATCCTCTTCAGCTGTGCAGTCCAGAGGACCAGGGATCAGATAGCAGATTTCTACCTGCTTGTGTACTCGTCTGTGTTTTTACCCTGCTGCTCCTCTGCACACTCTGTAGAGACTGGGACACAAGTCACATGACTTTGACTCAGCTGTGAGACACAGGCCACAAACGGAGAGAAACATCAAGTTGACAGCATTTCTGACTTTTTAAATAATTTTGGGGGCATTTTATGCCTTTATTAGACTTAGAGAGAGGACAGGAAACAAGGGAGAGAGAGATGCATCATGAATGAATCTGATGTTTTTATAGATTAACTCTAATTTGTTTATAGTGTTTTAAACTTATATGATTGTATTGTTGGTTTAAGATTGTTGGGACAAAGTGTTTTTGTTGCAACCTATTATGTACTACTACTTCTTATCATTTGTAGGTTTTTGGTTTTCACAGGACTATGGGTGCAAATTAGCTGTTGCATTAACCCAGGCAATCAGAGTTAATTAATGGGTGTTGTCCCCTATAAATGAATAAAGTCAGTCCCAGTCAGTCTTGAATTGGGGACATTGCATTTCATGGTCAGCGTTTTAATCCCTAAGCCATGGGGTTGAGTCTTTTTCTGTCTTTTTTGCAGATGTACATCTGTTGTGTCTATATTAAGAAAAACATTTCTATGACTATTTTGTGACTCTATGATGTCTCTCTTGTAGAAGTGATAATATATCTCAAGGGTCTTCCTGGTTAAATAAAATCACATGTCAGTTTTACAACAGAAGTAAATTTTATATCATTGTTGAAGTAACAGCAGAGAAATCTTTACAGCTCTTCAACTTCTAGTTCAGCATTTACTCTGAATATTACTAATCTGTATATTAACAATGCAGAGAAAAAAACTGATTGCACTCACTTTCTACTTTTGACAAGCTATGATTAAAACTAGACTGACTAGTGACTTGGTCCCACCTCTGACACTTGTTAACCTGCACAGTCCTGCAGCCGTCCAGCCCTCTCTGTTGTGCTCCTCTGCTGCCTCTCCCTGAGGTCATGTCAAAGTCATGACCCTGCTGATCTTTCTCTTCTCTCTGCTCTTCCAGAAGCTACTAGGAAACTCTCTCCTAAAGCTGGAGGGAGACGACAGGCTGGATATTAACTGCACCCTCCCTCTTACAGATCAGGTACCGGTGTTGATCACACTGATGTATCATCATGTGTTCTGTATAAACACACGATGTGAAACTTGATGTGAGTGAGTTTTCCTGCTGTGCCCACAGATAGTTCTGGTGGGCTCTGAAGAGGGTCTGTATGCCCTGAACGTTATCAAGAACTCCCTGACTCACGTCCCTGGCCTGGGATCAGTCTTTCAGATCCACATCATCAAAGAGCAGGAGAAGCTGCTGATGATTGTTGGTGAGACCTCCAACTTTGTCGTTTCCACCAGATGATAATGGTCCAGTGAGCAGCAGAGTGTGAGACTGAACTTTCAGCTCAACATCAGCTAGTGTGTAACATCTGTGTGCGTCTTGTAGGGGACGAGAGGGCGTTGTGTCTGGTGGAGATTAAAAGGGTGAAGCAGTCACTGGCCCAGTCCCACCTGCCCAACCAGTCTGAGCTGGCTCCCCACATCTTTGAGACGGTGAAAGGCTGCCATCTGTTTGCTGCTGGGAGAGTAGGTCTTCTCCTCTGTGACGCTTCACATGACGTGTGTGTGTCACAACTTCACTTGTTTGTGGAAAAATGTGATGGTACAAAGTGACTTTAGAAACGGCTGTGTGTGTGTTCTCTTTACAGATAGAAAACGGGCCTTGTATATGTGCTGCAATGCCTAACAAGATAACCATTCTGCGCTACAATGACAATCTCAACAAATACTGCATTCGCAAGGTGGATATGACCTGTTAGCTCCACATCTACACAATACACTACATATTTAATATACAGAAAGAGAATAAAGTTGCCATAATAAGGATTTGTTGTATTAACTCCAGCTTTTTGTCTGGATTCACATCTCCATTCTTCATCTCACAGGAGATTGAAACTCTGGAGCCCTGCAGCTGCATTCATCTGACCAGCTACAGCATCATCATCGGCACCAACAAGTTCTACGAGATCGAGATGAAGCAGTTTGTGCTTGAGGGTGAGGACGCAAACAGAACATTGTTGTGATTTTAGAAAACCATCACAAAGCATAAACATACAGTGTTTGTCGTTTTTCAAGTTTTTATGGACATTTATTTAAGGTGTTGAGGCAAATTTTTTTTCAAGTTTCAAGAGATGATGTTTGTGACCTCTTAAACACTTAAACCAGGTCTTCTGTTTGTTCCTCTGCAGAGTTCTTGGATAAGAACGATGTGTCACTGGCTTCGGCAGTGTTCGCCGCCTCGTCCCACAGCTTCCCCATCGCCATCATGCAGGTGGCCAGCAGCATGCAGAAGGAGGAATACCTGCTGTGTTTTCACGGTGAGCGGTGAACAAAGTAGTAGTGGTTAAAAACTAAGATATAAAAACAAAAGAATATTTTTAGTACAGTATTGATTTGTTTTTCTTCTCCAACCATATCTTCATGTAACTACATCAGTGTCATAGTTGTGACTTTGATGTATACTATAAAGTCACATTGTGTCCATGATAGTACTGTCTGCACACAATACCACTCCTCTCCTGTTTTGAGGTTAGACACTATCAAGAGCACACAGAGGAGTGTGTAGTGAGTTTTGTTATTGTTGTCGTAGAGTTTGGAGTGTTTGTGGACACGTACGGTCGAAGGAGCCGCACTGAGGAAATCAAGTGGAGCCGTCTGCCTTTGTCCTTTGGTAAATACGCTCTATAACTCATATAAAGCTGCATGATTAAATGCAGAATAACACCACCAGGTTTTGTCATCTGAATAATTACCTCTGTAATGTTCTCTGGTGCAGCCTACAGAGAGCCCTACCTGTTCGTCACCTACTTCAACTCCCTGGATGTCATCGAGGTTCAAGGACACGCTGCTCTGGGGTGAGACATTCTGCCTCCTGGAACACATTTGTTGTTTTTTTAGTTGTATTTCTCACATCGTTGTCCCTGCTTCTAGTCCTACAGTGCTAGCCCACCTTGACATCCCCAATCCTCGCTACCTGGGCCCAGCCATCTCCTCCGGGGCCATTTACCTGGCCTCCTCTTACCAGAACAAACTGCGGGTCATCTGCTGTAAGGGAAGTCTGATCAGAGAGTCCGGAGAGCTGCAGAGGACCGGCTCCAGCCGAGGGTCAGCTCCTCCATCATGTTTGACCTTGTTATTTTAGTCTGAGCAATAAAATACAGCAAAAGAGGAAAAAACTACGGGATTTGAATGAACATGTTGAGATTAAAACACTTCAGGGGGCCTTACAAAAACAAATAACTTCATGTACATTTATTCTGCACTTTCTGGATTCCTTTATTTCATAGGAAGAAACTGAACTATAGCAAAAAAGTAATTGTGCAGTTTTAGGATATGACAACAGCACCATCTGCTGTTCCAGGTTAAACACCTATCACTCCATTCTTACAGTATGATTCTGGAAATTTAAATCTCCATTTGCCACCACAGCTTCTCTTTTACAGATGCCAAGCTGCAGAGTGTAAGCCTGAACTTACATTAAGATCAAATTATCTTCCTCTTGATTGAACTTAGCTGTTAAAAAAGGAAAATTTGATCTGATATTCTGATAACTAATGACTGATGTCATGTACACACTGTGTGGTGATGAACCTTTATGGATGTTGTCATTATCCACAATATAAGAACTTCTACTTGTTGGAATCGAATCTACTTTTCTTTTAAAAGCAATATTAATGGGCTTAAAAGTTCTGTTTGTCAATCGTTGATGAATCCACTCTAATTAGCATCACCTCACAAGTTCAGATAACACATGGTGACACGCTGGTCTCTGCTGTGTTTTCTACAGTAGTCCCAGTAAGCGAGGCCCGCCAACCTACACAGAGCACATCACCAAACGTTTGACCTCGGGCCCAGGTAGCCACGATGGCCTGCATCGAGAGCCCAGCACCCCACACCGCTACCGGGAGGGCCGCACTGAATTCAGACGGGACAAGTCTCCGGCCCGGCCACTGGACAGGGAGAAGTCGCCTGGCAGGGTGCTGGACAGTCGCAGGGAGAGGTCCCCTGGGAGATTCGGGGACAGCACCCGACTCCATGCCGGGTCTGTACGAACACAGCTCGCCCCTGTTAACAAGGTAGTGTAAGGGCGTCCTGCTGGCTGGGTGGTTAAGATGTATAACGTATAACTGTACGTCTCTGGTTCGATTCAGGATGAGACCATAGAGGGCTCCATTACTGAACATCTGATATGAATCATCTGTATATTTGTAGTTTAGACCAGTGGTTTCCAACCTGAACAGCCAAGCGATGTGTATTTGTGAGCCCACAACACAAGTTGTATGTCCTCAAGCTGAGCAGATTGTTTCATATGAATAGTTTTAACAGACATAAAACTCCCAAGAAATTAAATATTTTAAAACAGCTAAAAAATAGATTCAGTTTTGTGTATCTTCTTCTTTCCTGTCTTGTTAATCATCTTGCGACCCCTCAAATATATCTTTTTTTGGGTGGGGGTCCTGACCCCCAGGTTAGGAACCAGTGGTTTAGACAACACTCCTCTCTGGGAACAGCAAAGCAGGAAAATAGGAAATAAAAGATAAATGGTGTGCAAGCAACAAAAGACTGCAATAAAAGATAATGCTAAAAACAATATGGATGAAAAATAGTCACAACACTAATATACAATAAAAAAAAATATATATTCAGTTTTATTAAATACTATATATCATATAACAAATGAGAAAATATGAGAGTACTGTGAAAGCAATGACAAACATTATCTCTGGTACCAAAGGCAGTCTAATATGTGATCATTTGCATTCTTGAATCTGATCATTATCCTGCTCCACAAACACACAGCTGTTCATTTTCCAGCTAATGGATCAGCTCTGGTCTGTTCTGTAGATTGAGGCGCTGCTCAGACACGATGCAGCATTCTCACAAGTGTTCGGATTGCTATTTGTTCTTGCTGCTCAGTTGACCAGTCATCATACCAAGTTAATGTCAAGGACCTTTACACTCCTGTCTGGAATTATACTCAAGTATAAAAGTTATCATAGGCAACAGAAGCATTCACAGAGAAACAGAGTTTGTTAAAGCGTCAGCTAGAGACTGAAGTGACTTTGCATCTTTTTAGAAGTAAAATTGTTAGTTTTAACTTGCTGTACTAACTTTTTTAAAGTAGAAGACGCTCTATTTCTGTGGTGTAAATTTTCATTTTGGGACAAAAATGAACAAACTAATATTGTTTAGATTTCCACATTCACTCACAAAACCTTCAGCCATACACTGTATTTAATAGTACAAGGAGATATAATATGAATATAAACACTCTTTCTCCTCTAAATTTAAACTTTCCTCCTTTGCCCCTGTTCTTGTCTTGCAGGTGTGGGATCAGTCATCAGTGTGAATCCAGTTCAGTGCTCCTCCTGACTGGAGCTTGAAGATGAACCATGGGAAACTCTTGATCCACTCTGAGTGCAAGCACACACACACTCACACGCTAACACACACACATACATCACCAGGCTGACCGTCAGCTCCATTGCCTGTACATAGTGCAGTCTCAGTTCCTCATCTGACAACACATAAACCTGCACTGGGAGACGTCTCCTGCGACAATCTTCTCTTTTCTGACACATGCTTTCGTGGGAGAAATCCCGCAGTAGATTTGTTGGCAGGGAACCTACGCTGATCTACAGATCAAGAGAGTCTACTTTATAATATATTATCAAAGTTGTAAATATTGCTGTCTGAGTTTTTATAGACAAAGGGAATAGTCGGCTGGTGAAGCCATGTCTATTTTTTTTAAAAATGAGTTTCTAAAGACGTTGCAGGGAGACTAATGATGTTGTTGGTTAAAACAATCTAATAGCAACATTTCATTAGAGTCTGAAATATCACGCAAGGTTTTTCTCTGTTCAGAGAATCAAACCGACATTTAATTACTCACATAAATCAGGAGGCGAGAGGGGTCTGAGGAGGCAACACTTTGCACACGAGATTGGATTTGAACAGGAGTAAAAAAACTCATTCTTGTTACATGCCCAGTCTTCTTTTCTTCGGATCAAATGTATGGTCCTCTTGACTGAATAGCCTTTGATATATATAATTGCTTTATTGACAGTCGTCGTCCAGCCATACTTTGTAAAACAATTATAGCAACGTTTTGCTCCAAGTGTTCCTTGTGTTGTTTTTAGCAAACCTAAGATAAAGAGACATGCAGCTCTGCCTCTGATGACGGACGTCGTGCAGTCAGGCTGACTGACGCAGCCTCAGCTTGCTCTTAGTCCGTTGCTGCTGCTGCTGATTATGGTACAGATGTCCTGTTTCTGTGCAGTGATATGAAGTCTAGTAATCGTCAGGGATCGTCACTTTCTAGTATCCTTTCTTTAGAGCCAGTAAGACCACCTCCATTCGTCACATCAGTGAGCATGACTAACTTAGAGCAGCACTTGTCGCTTTTTGATCTCGATTCTCTCTCAGTTGTTCTTTTGTCATGTATTCACTTAAATTTGCATTCAGTAAGTAGACATTGATGTTAGACAGTAACTTAAGAGTTTCTTGATTTTTAGATATGTATACCAGTACATGCATTAAACATGATTGAAGTGTTTGACTGTTTTCTTTTTTGTGTGTTTGCAGCTGTAGATATTCCAACACAGTAGGTTTATCTAGTTTATTTCTCCTTTAATTCTACGACAATGTAATGCTCTTTTAAGTAAATCCAACAAAACAAAATATTCAGACTGAACAAGGAGCACTTGTTGTTACAGGAAATTGCTATGTACAGCTACACACTCCTCTGACAGACATGAGAAGGTTCAAAGTGCTTATCAAACAGAAGGGAGGAAAAAAAAAAAAAAGGAAAATCCAACAAAAGCACGAGTGATCCCTTTGTGAGAGACCCGTAATAAAACTGCTTGGCACCAGTCTCCACCAAAAGAGACACACACACACACACACACACACACCAATGCTTTATGCATTCTCATACACTCAACACTCACACATCAAATGATTACTGGGCCGTAGCAGCGACGCCTCCGACAAGAGCATGTCAGCATGAGTGAAGAAAAATACAACATATGCAGACCAAGAGAACTTCTTGGGAGAGAGAGAGAGAGAGAGAGAGAGAGAGAGAGAGAGAAAAAAAATAGCACAGCATGGGATCATCCTGGCAACATGTGTAACTGATGCCCACATTAGCGAACCCTCCCACCACACACATACAACCAGAACCAACGCTCCATGTGACTCTCATCATGCTCTGCAGGATCACTTACAATACTGAAAAGCACAGCAGTCTTTCAGTTTCAGCTTTTCTTTGATGGACTCTGTGGCAGTGTCTACTTTGTGCAAAAAATAGCCTTTTTTTTTTTTTCTTTCTCTTAGACAATTCACATTCCTGGATTGTTGAACAAGACAAGCGTGGTGCCCCTCATGCCTGTGATTGTGGTGAAAATACAGAACAAGAAATTCATGCTGCTGGTTGTCAATGTGTCTGTGAGGAAAAGTGTCACAGCCAATAACCTGCAGATGAAGACACATTACATATCTGAGATTACAGAGCAGGTTTACCTCACCATTATAAACTGAACAGTCTGAAGTCAGATCAGTAATGAGCAGCTCATCAGGGCCAAACTACAAATTTTAATTTGCAAAGACTTGCTTCACTCTTAGTTTTAATGCAGTAGTACCTCTCAAATAGATTGAAAAAGAACTTGGTGTTTTATATTAAATTTTGTGACACCGTGTCACAACTACAATTCATTGTACTTGAAGGTTGAGCTGTTGAATTTAACACCACATCCACAGGAACACAAACACTTCAAGCCTGTTGTTGTTCCGACCACCTTAAACAGCAGCTCAACTGCACACATCAGTGATCTGCTGGTTCAACCACCACATTTTAAATAAAGAAGAGTCTCAAATAAGGGTTTCAGCTCATCAGGAACACAAGATCAGTGATACAGCTCCAGTATGATACAGTAGCATCATGTCATCAATCACACAGCTATATTTAAGCATTTCCTGTGATAGTCAAACAAACCTCTGCCTGCCTGTCATCTTCTGTACTGTCCCATGTGAACTTTCCCAATACTGATACATGAAGTGCAGGCAGGCCCCCTGCTGATGTCACATGCTAGGTGGTGAGGGATATTTAAAAAAAAAAAAAAAAAAAAGAAAGATTGGCAGTCTCAACAAGAAGGTCATCATGAACTTAAGTCGTGTGCTGTACCTTTAATGCTCCAGCTGATTAATGGAAAAACAAAAGTCTTCAATAATAACAACAAAGGCCGTCGTTGAGGATGTCAATCACTCAGCTACTATAAGCTCAGTGTGTGTGTGTGTGTGTGTGTGTGCGTGCGTGTGTGCGTGCGTGAACGAGTATGTGTAGAAAGTAGAGGTAGTGTTTGTAGGTATGAATGGAGTAATGTTTGTGTGTGTGAGTCAGGGGAGGGGCGTGGGGGGGTCTAGTTCGGGGGCTTTTAGTTTGGATTGAGGCTGCTTGTTTTGGACCACTGTTCTCTCAGTGCATAGACGTCTCACCAGCTACATCCACACTGCTCACTGCATGTGTGCACTGCTCGCATGTTTAACTCCACAAATCCTGCTTTGATTGGCTGATGCGAGACACTGACATGACGAGTGTCGCCGCAGCCACAGATCAGAACCATCTCTCATCCCCCACATCTCATAAACACTGATTATCCTGTGGCAATTGAATTGTCTGGATTTTCAAACAGCCATTAAACAACAAAACCATAATAAATAAAATCAAAGTAATGATCGCATTTAAAAGGGAAAAATCCACTGCAGCATCAAAACAGGACACCCTGCTTCTCTATTTAAAAAAAAAAAAAAAAATACACACACCTGTGTCTTCAACAGGGTGCAAAATATAGGTACATTTCTGCAATTAATAACATAAGAAAACAAAGAAATTAAAAAAAGAAAAACTTTTTGGTGACTAATTTAGTGAGCCACTATTCAAGGATTCTATACATTTTTCTTAAATGCTATATAGGTATCTGAATATATTATTTTATTCATTTATTTTACAAAACAAATGTGTGTGTGTGTGTTAGTGTGTATGCAAGGAGGTCACTGAATGGGTGTTAGGCAGAGTGGGCGTCTCAGTGAAGCTTCTCTGACAGATTTCATGTGGCATGAGAACACCAAGAGCCCTTTTCTGCTGCCGCTGCTCTCCTCCACGTTTCAGCCAATCACAGCAGAAATCCCAAGTCAGGTCTCAAGAAAATACTATAAAAATCAAATGAAAATATGTATTTAGATTTTAAATGTTTCAACAGCTCCTCTGACCACGATTTCACTTCTGATTCCCACCACCGACTGAAACGTGAGGGAGGCGTCCAGCTCCCAGTGCCTGCTGGGTAAAAATAAGAAAAGGGGTTGCTGTGAGTGAAGGGCGTGACAGAGGAGATTACACAGATTACTGAGATTACACAGTCAGTCTGTCCGTGACGGGCGGCTCATCCGCCGTTTGACACAAACTGACAACGCCACAACACATCCGTTTACGGCAGACTGTCAGCTGTGAGGGTCGGACAGTCGAAAGCCTTTTTCCTATCACTAACTAGTCCTCGTGTGAGTGAGGATTTCTCTTCACCGTGGTCAAGATTCAAAAAAAGCAAGAAAAGAAGACATTACAAATATCCCAAGATACACTTTTTAAAAAATCCCTCAGGATTGCAGCTGCTGCTGCTTCTATCTGCACTCTGGGCTGAATCTCAACACACAAACTCAAAACTAACACACGCAACTCTTTGCCTTTTTTTTTTCTCTAATTTTGTATTTGCATGTCAGTTAGCTGTATATACTGTGTATATATACGCACACACGTTTGTGCCATTCTGTGTGAAAAGCTGATCAAAACTGTCACAAAAACAAAAAGCAAGCAAATGTGCTAAGTTGAGATTAAGCCCACAGTGTGTTAAAGGGTCAGTTCACCCAAATCACAGAACTGTAGATTATCCACAGTAACAGGGGATGCTGCTTCTGGGACAAACAATGCTGTTATCTTTTATTTTTTTTAGAGACTCCACAAATGTATACATGAAGATATGTTTTACTTGTAATGGAGTTCAGACTGAGTAGAAAAATGTAAAATGTCCTCTGTGGAGGAGCTTCATCAAGTCTGAGAAAGTAACTCTGATGTTATCTCTGTTTAAGCTTGAGACTAACATTTTTTTTTTAGAAAAGAAGTCTATGTGGAGATGTGGGGCTATTAACCTAAGTTGCATAATGGGAAATGTAGGAAACAGTTCTGGATCATGACTTCTAGTAGAGACTAAAAGTCAGGATATCAACATCTGCTGCTCTGATTTTGACAGAAACTGTCTATTGTATGTCCCTCAAATTTATGGAAGTACAACACATCACCGATCAATTAGTCAAATGAAAGAAAATATTTAAGAGACAATTAATTGGCAAATATTTTTGATAAGATACTTCTTTTAAGCAAAAGAGCCAAACATTTGCTGATTCAAGGCTTCTCAAATGTGAAAATTTGCTGCTTTTCTTTGTCCTATCATTGAATTTGCAGATTAAGCAATCTGAATATGTCATTTTGGGCTCTGAGACATTATAAAGAGCATATTTCACTATTTTCTGACATTTTATTTAAAAAATGATTAACTGAGAAAATGATAAGCAGTTTCAAATTGATAATGAAAATATCAATTACACAGTAAATAAAACCAAAACTATTTACATGGATAGATAACACTAGAAGAAAGTATGTTTTTTATAATTTGGGTGACCTGACTCTTTGAACTTTTCCCCAAAACATCTGTCAGCATCAGCTCAACATCCAGACATTTCTTAATGCCAAGGGACTGTCTCTTGATTGCCACATTTTCCACGTCGTTCCTGATCTTACACCCTCCAGACAAAGGAAGAAGTCCAAGCTGGGAGATGATGGTCTGTAGAAGTCTGATGAGAAGTGTAGGTGAGCGGGAAAATGGTTTCAATGGACCGAAGCCCTCCAAGAGACTTCAGCAACACAGTGAGACGACCTTCTCTAACTGCCTGGTCGAAGGCACCAGGATGTCCATTCTCGCTCCTCTGGTCTAGGAGTGCAGTCCCGTCACTGCCACAAACCCTGTGTGGCGAATGTGTGCTTTCCTCTCTCTCTCACACACACACACACACACACACACACACACACACACACACACACACACACACACACACACACACACACACACACACACACACACACACACACACACACACACACACACCCCTGTGAACCCACCGTTCAGCTCCTCTACCACATCAGCTTCGGTATATACACACATTAAATTCCGTATCTGCAGCGCACACACACACACATAAAGTACATGGGGACATTCTGCGTAGCTCCTGTGCTCTTCTTCAGCAGTGTGCCTGTGTCAGTGGCCGGCGGCTCAGCCCGGCTCCCCCCTACCGCCCCCCCGCCACCATCCCGGTCCTCGGAGGCTTAGTTAGAGCTGGCTGTGATGGGTTTCTCCAGCTCCAGGTCCAGGGGAGCCGGGCTGAGCTGGAGGCTGCTGTAGCAGGTCTTACAGACGCGGCTGGGCTCGAACAGCTGCTGGCTTGGCACTGGGATCTTCTGGTCGCAACAGCTGGCGCAGAACACGTTACCGCAGTTCCTGCAGGGGGACACGGAGAGGTCACTGCTGGACTCTCACACAGAGAGACCCTTTACACCTACAATTAACCATACGTCTCCTTCTTTTTAGATTGTGTTGCACACGACTCAATTCCGTCACATTTGTAACTGGGTCCTGTTCTTCATACATGGAAATGTTTTGACATGTCAAAGCAACATGTCCCTCCTGACCCCTTTTCTAAGAGGCAGATTTTAGTTAACAAAAAGTAAAACCTATAATGAAAGTTCCTCACTGTAGTCAGACCATGGGAGCCAGAAAACATTTTCATTGGTCATTTACACAAATATATCAGAAGTATAAAATATAGAACTTTTATTTGAGTAAGTTTCATCATAGGTCAATTAAAGTAGTAAGTTTGGTTACTACACTCATTCTGCAGAAACTTTGTTATACAATTTCATTAAGTCTACTCTTTAACACTTTATAAGAGATCTTGGAACAGGTTGATTGTATATTCAGAATATGTTTAGGTGCTTTCTTAGCTTTAAGTTAAAAGGATACGGCTGGTGATTACCATTTTTGTCAACAAATCCAACTGAAACCAACAATGAATTAAGTCCATCTGTGGCTCTCAGCCTCCTGCTCATTGGTTCCTACTGAAGACGTAAATATAATAAAAATGTGTCAAAAATATATGGTTGAATTTTATTAATAAGACTCAGTTATTTCCTAAAAACAGCTGGGCACTGTAGTTTTTAGCAAACGTTACTCAAACAGGAGGAAAAAGTACATTTGTTGGGGACTATTTCCAGCTGTGGATTAATACACATTTGCTGCTCTACTAAGTTTTTCAGGCAGCAGCACAGTGTGAGTGGAATTGAGTCAATATAATTTACAGTGGCCATGTTCATAGTAATGAAGGAACATGTCATCCAGGGCAAAGGTGTGACTCACTGATGTGTTTTTAATAGTTTTTGGACAACAACAGACCTCTATGATACAGAGGAATAAGATATATCAGGCTTTGGATACACAGAAAATACTTACACTATACTGGGATTTGTTGACAATAAGAACTAGAAATACCACCTTGTGGTATGTATGCCTCCACCAACCAGTCAAGTTGCAGTTTACATCCATGTCTATCCAGACTCATAAAATCTGTAGTGAAGACTTTGAAGGAATTTAATAAAATCACCACAGTTGCAATGTGGACACTCAAGACTAGTGTCATCAATTCACTATCTGACCAACTGTGAAATATGGTCACAATCTCGCCTTCTGTTCCTGAGTTACGGTGTCGAATAACAGCCAGAAAAGTGTTTTTGCAGAACATTATGATGTCACAGTGAAGTTGACCTTTGACCTTTTAGATATAAAATGTCATCACTTTATCATTTTATCCTATTGGACATGTGTGAAACTTTGCCATAATTAGCATATGAATTCTTGAACTATGGCCAAAAATATGTTTCGTGAGGTCACAGTGACCTTTACCACCAAAATCTAATCAGTTAATCCTTGAGTCCAACTGGATGTTTGTGCCAAATTTGAAGAAATTGCCTAAAGGCGTTCCTGGCATATCGCTTTCATGAGAGAATGGCACGTACGTACGGACAACCTGAAAACATAATACCTCCGGCCACAGCTGTCGCCAGCAGAGACACAAAAATATAGAATAACACCAGACTTAACCTTTAACCACTTCAGCAAAAGCACAAGTACAATCATATGGTCATGTTAAAAATAAAAGCTCTGTTAGTCAACATCATCCAATATTAACAATTAAAACCCTCAAACGGTTTCCAAAGAAACAATTTAGTCAGATGACAATTAACAGGATCATTACAGCTGTTAGCCTGGATGTCTTTAGCCACATTTGAAGAACAGGACACTGATGTGAACATGTGTCACCTACTGTCTGATTACATTCAGTTACCAGAGACGCAGGATAAAGCAGGTGGAAAGAAGGTCTGACAGTTCAGACTCCTCTGTGGGTTATCCTCAGTGCTGCTGTTTACAGTTCAACTCTGCTGTGATGTTTCACTACATGCTGGGTTAGCAAAGGTGTTCCAACACTCAGCGGTGCTAACTTGAATATTCAGCCCATTAAAAACACACATAACCAGCACTGGACAGGAAGGCAGGTGACACTGGAGGTTTCAGCTACCCATGCTCAAATCTAGACCTAAGGCCATGCTCACACAGTTACACACAAACACAAACGCACAAACGCGCACACACACAGACACACACAGACACACTGATCCCTTCTACCTGCCTGAGCAGAAGTAAAATTACATCCTAATTCACTCAGAGTCTGCAACCTTGTACACAACCAGGTGGACTGAGTGGCCTCCAGTACCATGCTGTGCTGCTGGGAGGTGAGATGCAGGGGACTGGTTTGGGGCAGCATGCTGCCAGGGTGTCATGGGTGGTGGTGGGTTTGGATGGGGGTGGGGGGCAGGGTGCTGATGTGGTGCTATGGCAGGAGAGGGGTTGAGGATTTAAAAAAATTTTTTTTTTTTTTTTTTTTAGGTGAAATAACACTCAGCCCTCGACCAATCACAGCTCACCCACTGACAGCGCCGTGCTTGCGGTCACAGCCAATTAAAAACCGCTCAATGAAAACACACTGGTGCTGCAGGACTCACACTCAAGCCAATACATCTCAGAAATGAAGAGAGATTTCTCTGAGGAGTTGCTGACAACTAGAACAGAATGAAGGGAAACCTGATGCAGCAGAGGGAGAGAGGGGTGGGGGGTGGGGGGGGGGAGGGGGGTGGGGGGGGGTGTTAGGATTAGGATGAGGAAGGTGCAGCGATTCAGTTGGAGGGTGGAATGGTGGGGGACAGGGGAGCCGGATCTCACCAGACCTCCTGGACAGGCTCCCTGCCACTGTAGAGGAGAGGGGCAGACAATGGATAAGAACTGCCTGAACAGTGCAGAAAACTTAACACACTAAAAGCACACTTCCTGTTGAAGATGTGTCTGCTTTAAAAAGATAGCAACAGCTGAGAAATGGCTGCAACGCTACACTGTTAAAACTAGATTTTTGTGTTTTGAATCCAAGCCAGATTATTGTTTGCAACTTCGTCTACAGTCTAAACACTCTGGTTTACATCTTCACATGAATCACTGGACATCCAAATTGAATCTACTCCTGCTCCAGCCACCCAATGGTTAACCTAGTCCTCCCCGCCACAGAGAAGTAAAGGAAGTAAAGCGCAGACAACAGTGATATGAGGAAATGATAACACCAGAGGAAATACCACCAGCTGACAGACTGAGACCGACAGCTAAAACACACCAAATGAATGTCATTATCCTGCGGACTTCAAAGCACCAAGAGATAATCCTGATGCTTCCAGTTCTACATTGTTTAGAATAAAGGGCCATTCAGTTATGCCAGGACACATGAGTGTAGGACAAAATCCCCTATTTAAAAACATTGCAGTAAAGCAATCAATATATCTCTCTATCAATACAAGTCCTAATGGAGGAAGAGGAAGGCCCTGTTCACACATGGCTCTACAATGTGTCTTTGGTGTCTTGCCATATCTGTGTAGATATGGATAAGGATTCATGTGATGTCAAGTGTCCATGAAGCTCAAAACGTATGACCACGTGGACTGTACACGCCAATAAATGTGTGAACAGAAGACGTCCGTTGTATGCATTTTTATCAATGTGCCTAACCTAGAATCCTGTGTTGCACCCTTTTCTATTTTCATCACAGTTGGCAACTTTAAGATGAGACTAGGTTTGTGAAGTTTGCTTTTTACATTGCAGGCTGGACAAGTCACCCGAACCACAGTATGTCTAAAGGTCGCTCAAGTTTAGTTTAAACTCATTCTGATGCCAGTGTGTCCTGAAAGCTGCCTCAGCTGAATCCAGTCTCACTCTGCCCGTCTGTGGATACACACTACTGGGTCTGAACAGGAGAGGGTCAAGCTACCACGAAGGAAATGTCTCTATAAGTCTCGACAGGACAAACAGGACTGGTCGATGATGACAGTGACCGTGAGGTTTGAGCCACTGCAGTTCAATTTTCCTCAGTGCTTACCTGCAGTGATGCTTCCTGGTGGCGAGCCAGAACCTGCTCTCACAGCCGTAACACTGGGCTGCCAGATGGTCAGGGTACCAGCGAGTGACCTGCAAAATGCAGTTCATGGATCAAAAAAGTAGAATGGGAGGCAGAGCCTTCAGCTATCAGGCTCCTCTCCTGTGGAACAATCTATCAGATTCGGTCCGGGGTGCAGACACCCTCTCTATGTTTAAGAGTAGGCTTAAAACTTTCCTTTTTGATAAAGCTTATAGTTAGGGCCGACCAGGCTCACCTTGGATCAGCCCTTAGTTATGCTGCTATAGGCCTAGACTGCTGGGGGACTTCCCATGATGCACTGAGCTCCTCTCTCCTCCCCCTCCTCCTCTCCATCTGTATGCATTCATGTAACATCAATGCATGTCAATAACTTTGCTTCTTCCCCGGAGTTTTTGTTGCTTTCTCATCTCACAGGAAACCCTGGGTTCTGGGCCGAGCCTTCGCGGTCCTTCACAGTCCTGATGGCATCCTTCCCTGGCTGTTGCTGCTTATACTTATTGTTATGATTGTTGTTCTTCTGTCCCCCCTCCCCCTTTCCCTCTCTCTTTCTCTCTCTCAACCCAACCGGTCAAAGCAGATGGCCGCCCACCAAGAGCCGGGTTCTGCTTGAGGTTTCTACCCGTTAAAGGGGAGTTTTTCCTTACCGCTGTCGCCAAGTGCTTGCTCATGGGGGAATTGTTGGGTCTCTGTATATTAAAGAGTACGGTCTTGACCTGCTCTATGTGAAAAGTGCCTTGAGATGACTTTTGTTGTGATATGGCGCTATATAAATAAAAATTGATTGATTGATTGATTGATTGAAATTCACCTACAACAATCAACTGCCACTCTTAAAAAGGATCTGAGGTTCAGAAATGCATCCAGAAATATACAGCGTATTAAAATATTTTAAAAAGCGTAAAAAACAGACATTCAACAGACCAAGCTGAGCGGCTAAGTTCCAAACAAACTTTGTTACCTCCTTCCCTAATAAATATGACGTGAGTCCAGCTGCTCACCTCAGTGTCCTGCTTGTCCACCTGCTCCCAGCTGGCCTCTGAGAAGAGCTCTGTGCTGCAGCGTGACAGACAGTTGGGGTCCAAGTTGTACTCCGAGTCTGTCATCGAGGTCTGTATGGAGGGAGACATAGACATAGTCTCTTTAATCAGTACATGTTAGGGGATTCATCAGGCTGCAGGTACAACATAAAGGTTACATGCAGGTGGTAACAGTTTAGCAGGTGAGTCAATTGATGGTCAACCTGCAGAGTCTCACCACTTCGTCTCCCATGTCTCCGTTGATCCTGTGGGAGCCAGCATGCTGCTGATTCTCCAGGCGGCTCCACAGCTCCTGAACCTGCTTCTTCAGGGTTTCCACCTCCATCTGGTGTCCTGCCTCGATCTGCCTCAGCCTCTGCTGGATGGCGTCTGTGTGCAACGTCAGCCCGTCGTCGTCCAGGTGGCTGCGGGACGGCTGCTCTGGGCTGATGGCGATCCGGCCCAGCAGGGCGTGGCACCAGCGGTGCTGGGAGCAGCTGCCCCGTGGGTGGAGGATCAGGGAGTTGCAGCTCGCCAGGGACACCTGTCGGCTCAGAGAGGCCCGCTCCCCATTCCCTTTGGCCCATTGAGGTCCTCCGGAGGGCTCCCCGTCAGAGGTGTCGCCGTTGCAAAGCCCATCCCTGCTGAGGTCAGCAGACTGAAAGGCACTGACAGAGGGCCGCTTGCCACCCCCATTTAAAGTTCTGATAAACCCGTGCTCACCCGTCTCCAGCACCTTCTCTTTCCTGTAGTAGGGCTGACGGCTCTGACAGACAGACGGCTGTGCAGGGGGCTCCAACCTGCTGCAGGCCTCTTCAGTCAGAGTCTCTGTGGAGCTTTCCATCAGGGAGGCCCTCTTATCCACCTGCTCCACCGGCTCTGAGACACCTCTCTCAGAGTTGAGGCATGTCTCCTCATCCGCACCTGGTTCTTCAGGTGAGCTGTCTGCAAAGCCGTTCGTTAAAGTTCTATGGGCTGCAAGCTGCTCTGGCTCACCTGAGCCAGACTGACTGGGTCCATGTGCATCCTCCACCTGCTCAGAAAAGCTCTCTACAACCTGCTTTTCCACATCCTCTGCTGTGTGAGTCTCCTCAGCTGCCTGTTGCTCCTGCTCATCTGCCATCTGTGCAGGCAGAGCAGGAGATTCAGCGTCCTCCTCAGCCTCTAGTTCATCGTTTTCTGCATGGTGACCGTTAGCAAATGCTGCTCGTGTCTCAGTCCCGTTGACTTTAGCACACTGATCATCCTCATTGGTTTTTGCTTCTTTCTCCACCTCTGTGACAACAGTGTTAATGACATGAGTGACAGCAGCGCTACCTTCTCTCTGAACATCTGCTCCCGCCTCCTCCTTCGAGGCTTCCTGAAGAATGTTCTCCATCTGGCCTTCAGCCATGCCCACCGCCACAGAGAGCTCTGCCTCCTCTGCATCCTCTCCCGTTGATGGGTTCAGGGTGGCTCCCTGTGCGAACTCAGCGTTTGAGGCCCGGGGCTGCGGGCTGTCATCCAGCTCAGAGTCCACTCCATCTGGGTAAGGGCCCACTCCGTTAGGCAGCACCTCCTGATCCTGGTTGCCCCCTCCCTCAGGCCCCACTGCCATGTTGAGCTCCAGAGAGCGCCGGTGGTCCTGCCACTTCTCATTGAGGCTCGGGTCACTGGAGCGGCGGTTAGGAGCCAGTGTGCTTCCCAGCTCACATGCACTGGGCAAGTTGTCGAAGGAGCGAGTCTTCGTACGTCTGAAGAAGGAAACAAGAGAAGAATTATGTACAGAAAAAAAGCTTTTTATTACATAACAATAGCTCAGTGTATTTGACACGCTATGATTCAATGTAACTGAACACATAATCATTGATAAATGTTTCATTGACAAATCATTCACATGTCAGAATCATCAAAACAAGAAAAATTCAGAACTAGCCCACGTAATGATAGAGAAGCAGATCAGAATTGGTCTCTTTAATGTTGAGCAAGCTGTCATAAACAATGTCAACATTAGAACGAAAAAACTTCCTGTTGATTCCATGATGATGGTAGGACTGTCATGAGACATGAGATAAGCAAAGCATAAAACAGTTATCAGTTATATATATGACTGTGAGGGCTTGAGCAGAGCAAACTTTCTAAGCAGAAAAGTTCAAAAGCCGGGTCCCGTCGGCTGTGGGAGCCCTCAACCTGTGTTTATCTTACATGAGGGAGGAAGGGGGGGGGTTCAGTGCCAACGCGCCAGGCTCACCTGCCCAGGGGCGCATCGTCAGGGTTGGCACCAGGCACAGGGTAGGGGGCACAGGAGTCGTCTGAAGGGGTGGTGGGGGAGGAGCTGGGCAGGTAGACTGCCGTCCACAGCATCAGATTGCGCACATGACACACTGGGTGAAGAACCTGCAACAACAGCTGTAAAGTTAACTCAGGAAGTAAAAGGAAGAAATGAGAGATAATAACAGCAACCACAAAAATTCTTGAGGGGTGTCAAAAAGATTACTAAATCAAGTTTGACAACATAACAATGACCAATAAATCTAAAGAGACATTATGAAAAACATCCCTCCTGGGCTCATCTTTCCATTATGCATCTGAATTAGGAATTTGTTGTCTGGAACTGAAGGATTTGGAAAACCAAGCCTGGAGAGGCGAGCCTCCACATTGTTTAGTCACTTCCACTGACTCATTTTCTTTTAACAGACTTCTATTTATCCTTTGCCCTGCTGGTTTTCAGTCAGCCTTGTTTGTAAAGAACCTTGTGAAGACGTTATTCAACTAGTTAGTTAATTATTAGTTCCATCAGGTTAAATGTAAAACCAGAACAACCAGAACCACCAAAGCACTCAACACTAAGGAGTGTGATGGGCAGTGGACGTACGGTCTCGGAGTGTGACGAGTACAGCATGTTCCTCAGTGTGCGGTTAGCCGGTCTCAGCAGTGACCAGACTGAGCAGGTCCTCTCCTGAACATGCCGGTCCTCCCTCTCCTTACCGCTGTTACACAAGAAGGTGCCGAACAGACAGGAGTAGGTATGCTGCACCAGTTTCACCTGCATACACACACACACACACACATACACATACACATGTAGAGGCTTGAATACACACCTCAGGTATGATAATTAGCGCAGAGACGACAGAAGTTTCCTCGTAAGAGTAAACACACCCAGATTATAACTGCATATTAATGGTTCACGCTTGAAAACTGAACGTAAACACAGTTGAATCGATGGCATGTCATTTTCAATTCTGTATATGAAAATATTCTGAAGCTGCTAATCTCAGAAGCTAAGAAGTATCAGACTTCAGAGAGCAATAGCTGTTTGATTTCCACCAAGAGTAGCACCAGCACACACCAGGAAGGCCTCGTTAAACTCAAAGGAGCATGGGAACTGCCTCTGCAGCTGGTGAACACAGTCCAGCCACTGCAGGAAGACGGGGCAGCGCTCGTTCAGGTCTTCCGAGTTCTCCCCGTGGCCACAGCGGTCGGCGAACTTGTGGCCGAAGTCCAGCCACTCTGTCTCCACCAAAACCTGGAAGCCCTGCACAAAGATCACACAAGATTTGAGATAAATCGCACTGACATAAAATAGAAAGAATTTTATTGCAGCTGCAGTAGTAATATCAAAACTATTATATGGTGTCAGTTATAAAAATATGACAACTACACTGATCCCAAAACTAAAACCAAAAATTACATGCTAACAAAGGCGGATTTGGTGCCACTTCAGCTGTACCTCAATAGTGCGGTAGTACGGGTCCAGCAGCAGCTTGGACAAAGCAACAATTTGAGGTGTGCGGTCCCAGCCGTCAGAGCAGTGCACCAGGACAGGCCGGTGGTCGCGGTCCACGGCGTTGACCACCAGCAGCGCTGCCTTCAGCAGCAGGGACAAGTGCTGCAGCCACTTGGTGCTCTCCAGTGCAGAAAGCCAGCTGCAGGCACAGAGACAGCAACAGAGCAAAAACATCAGAGGACCTCATATGCCTCAGACACTACGTGTCATCAGGGTACGCATGGTTTATAAGGAACATAGCATGGACCAGTACCACATACCACGGTATTTATAGCCACAGCTTGTTTGCAACACCATCAATGAATTCTCTATGACTTTCTATAGTTAGGAGCACACCCATGATGTGGATGATAAAGGGTTATGTTTTAACATATAACATATAAGTAAACAAAATGGTAAATTAAAAATAGTAACTATTAACTTTGAGTTATGGATTCATTATGCAGTAGCTCACAAATTGATTAATGCAGCTTTAAAATCCAGTTGTTTGAAAAGGTTTGCTCAGTTCCCTCAGATAACATCTCAAAACATTACATGACCAGTGGGAAACTGCATACACCTTGGCCTAATTCAATTATGGGTAAATGTTTTACTTGTCTTATCTGGGTCATAACTCTAAGTACTAATGTGTGTTTTATATTGTTAAACTCTTTAAACTTGAAGCGTCTGTGACAGAGACAGGCAGTTTTAGCTTTCTGTTTTTTACGTCTATGACGTGTCTAGTAGCAATCATACTTGGTATAGTGTTACAAAATAGGTTCAGTTTTGGTCAAATCACAAAAAATTATTTGGAAATCAGAGAAATCCTGTTTTTTGCGTTAATATCATAGTTTGTATATAAACCTTTTCAAATACTGAATCCACAGCAAAGGGACATATAAAGTACGACCCTATCAAACATGCTAAGCTAGGATCTAGAGTTAGGAAGATTTTTTTAAAATTTGTTTTTGTTTTCTGACTTTGATCCTCTAACCACTCATAACGACACTCTCTGAAGCCGGCATGATTCAATTACACATCATTGTAGTGTTGAGTCTGGGAGTGCAGATGGAAAGAGAATCTCCGCTTGGGGTTGGGCCAGGCTTTCTAAATCAGGCACAGATGTATGGCCAAGGCCAAAACACAGCTGTGATTTCTAGTTACCGAGTTACTATAGCAAAGCTTGAGACCTTTGGGTTTAATAGTTTTAGCCTGGAGTGGAGTCTAGGGGAAGCTGGAGGCAAATAAGGAAAACTCACTTGGCTGGATCAGGCATCTGAGTGCAGAGGAAACGCAGGGACTGGAAACTCTTACGGATGGAGTGAATGTTGGCCATGCCCATGAACACCACCTCACAGTTGGGATAGTACTCTGGAACAGAGGAAGAACAATGGTTTAAAAAATGAGAAAACAAAAACTGGTGGAGATTTTAAGTTTGGCATGGAGAACAATCGTATTTGTGGTTGACCTAATTCTGCTCGAGCCCAGGGACTGAGCTGACAAGACCTACCTGGGCATTCGCAACCTCCCCCCTTGGCCCTGTTAGCTACGGCAGCAGCATAGGACCTGGCATCCAGGATCAGCAACTTGTGGGGTTGGATGGCTAATGTCTCCACCTCTGAGCTGTTGGTCATGGAGGATTCTGATACAGACACAAAACACAGCATCTCAGTATAATTCAGGATGTATGAAACCAGGGCTGCGCAGTATGGTTGAGAATGCAAATAAACCAATAAGAGGTGAACGTGAATCTGTGTGATAATCTGTGACATAAGAAGTTTCTGTGATGACGTGTGTGTTTATATGAGCTGGCTGCTTCAGACAAGCCCCGACAGGTTGGATTGCACAACTTTGTCTGCTGCAGATTCATGCAGACAGCAAGACCTCAGCGCTATAAATATCTGTCTGTATATGGTGGTAGGTGTGTGTTCAGCTGGAGGTGTGTATGTATGCGTGTGGGTGTATACAGTATGTCAGTGACTGAGTGAGAGGTTGAGTGAGGTTGCTTGTGCTCTTACCAAAATCAGTATCAGGCAGGTCTGAGCCATTGGTGTAGCTGCCATTGGGAAGATGTTTACGGGAGCTGCTGTCCACAGCGCAGGCCTTGGCGATAGACTGGACCAGGTGCTCATCGTCGGCGTTCCTCCAGCCCCACCAGCTGACCTCTGGCTGGCCGCAGCGGGCGATCACAGCCCCCGTGCTCTGGTGCCTGTGTGAGAAAGGTCGGGGACACCAGGACACAACAACACAGTCAGCTGACGTAAAATGTGTGTGTATGGCTGGGCTCTTCTCTTATTTACAAGAAGAAAATGTCATTCACCACTGTATGTGTACATGTGTACTGTATGTACCATATTACACACAAATATTTTTCTATAATTTTTGCTTTTTCCCTGTGAAAAACTGGATACTTTTCATTTCTGTGGATCATGAGCCAAAGAAGGTTGAGGACCACTGGTTTAAGTGATTTTATAGCCCCTAAAGTAAACTTTTGTTTCATATTTATTTCAGGTGCTGGGAAGCACAAATCAGGCATTCAAACTTGCAATTTCTGGTTGGAGTAGTTTTCCAAAAACAAAGATTAAAGGCTGTTTGTTAAATACAACAACCACAAGTCACTGAGGCATTGACGCAGTGGTCTTGGCTGTGGTGACCCATTGTGAATAGAAGAAAATATAGCAATGTAGCCTGGAGGGAGTAATCCACAGTAATTAGCAGCATGTTGTGGTTTCCCAAGCCAAAGTAAACTCTGTCCACAGTGGCACTGATGTATAGCCATTAAGATATTATCTGAAGATGGCTCAATTCCTTTCACAAACAAATAGGCCAATCAGCACACAAGAAAGCTTCTCGTTGCTGTGTGGCAGTAAACAGCCTAACCTTCTAGTTTGAAGAGCTCAAGGAGAAATAAACAAACCAACCTATAAACCACTGAAGGAAACCTCTTCCAGGAGCGGAAGGCTGCCACATTTTCCAGCTCCTTGTCAGTGATCCAGGCTGGCACCAGGAGCTGCTGAGGATAGCTGGGGCAAAGCCTTGCAGCACAGAGGGACAGAGAGAGCAATGGTTAATAAGGGAGATAGAGAGAGCACCAAAGGCTGTGATGGCTCAACAAAAGTCTCTGTCCACAGACATCTAATCCTGGGCTGGGCCCTTATCTGCCCAGGGGGCAGCACCAGTAGAGTACAATAACACAACCACCCACTGTCTAACACACACACACAGATTTGTGCTGTATGCCAATGAAAGCAAAGGACAGGATCTATCTTCTAGCTGGGAGTCACGGAAACAACACAGCAGCAGGAATCCTGAATGAAAGCTGCTATAACCTGAACTTGCTGTTGATGTCAGATATCCTCCAGGCGTTTTGAGTGTCAAAGCCCATCCTCTCCACCTCGTTCTTGAACCAGGAGGTCACGTGTTCGCCTACAGAGCAGAGATGTCCGATAAGACCGGAGTGCCACAGTGGAGGAGAGGTTCTGCTTGGGGTTATGTGAGGACATGCAAGAGACAGCGGCTTACCTGGTCTGCACAGCTCACCATGCTGCTCCTTCTCGCCGGCATACACCTCCATGCACCAGGCGTGGAAGGCAAAGGAGAAGAGGTCCTCCAGGCGAGAAGGAGGGCGCACAACCACGCCAAGGCGTTTCAACCATTCCTGACACTGCTCAAAAGTGGCGAACTGACACCTGGGGGTCAAAGGAGAAGCACAGATTTCGTTACCAAAGCGGATATGACTACATGTGTACAACTGTAAATGATTTATGGCTTTCTGTATGGTAGTTTTTACAAAAAAGTCTAGTACTAAAATTATAACAAACATGCTTTTTGAAGTTTGTGGTGTTAAACATAGTTTGACATTTTTGAAAATGTGTTTTTTCTCTTTCTTGCCAAAGGTTTGATAAGATAAGTCAAGATCAATATGTATGGTAAATATGAAGCGAGATCCAATTAGCTTAGCTTAGCATAAAGACTGGAAGCAGCAGGAAAAGTTGACTCTGAAGGTAATAAAATCCACCTAACACATTATATCTCATTTGTTTAATCTCTACAAAAACTAAGGTATAAAAATGACTATTTGTGTTTTTACAAGGGTTATTTGTGGGACTATTTCTTGGTCGTGCTCAGTGTCTTCCAGGAGTCTTGTCATCACCACAATGTTGCCAGGCAACCAGCAGATACTCCAGGAAATCACTACATCCAGCCAAGAAATTATTGTTTTTACAGTTTGGTTGTTGTACAGATTAAACAATTAATGAGATTTAGAGGTGCTGGAAGGTGGATTTTGTCAGCTTTGGATAGTCATGCTGTTGGCTACATTTACTGTTTTTTTGTGTAGTGATATTGATCTTCTCATGTAACTCTCGGCAGCGCATTATCCAAATTGTTGAACTATTCCTTTAACTAGTGTAACATTTGATATGACTTCAGCTTGCAAGAGTATCACTGGTCTTACCTGACAACTTTGCAGTCCTTACAGGTGACATGCAGCTGGAACATATCACGACACTCCACACTCTCTATGAGCTGCAGAGGAACCTGCAGAGCGACAGAAAGAGAGCATCACCTCTACACCCACTCAAACTTTAATGGAAATGTTGAATAGCATATCAAAAATGTACCAACCAAACACATGCAGTCAGTACAAGTAGCGTGGTTGACTGCAACTGACAAACCATTTAGCTAATTAGTGGTCAGCACAGAAAAAAGTCCTTGATGCTAAGAATCAGCCACATGTGCTGCAACTTTACATTTCAATTCATATGTTTCATCGCATAAACCAAACCATTCAGCTATATGGCGCTAAAAAGCACACAGATTAGTTGTCCAGGTGCGTTTCCATTAAATTTTCACATCACATCACCAGGAACTCTGTTAATATACATAATCTTCTTAACTTTGACTATGGGAGCACAAAAACACTGACCCTGAAGAGCTTGTATCTGCATTTCCCATTTGGCCCAGAGTTACAGTCTTATCTTTTATAGGCAAATACAATCCAAAGTACAGAACTGTCATGTGCTTATGACTTAAGTGCATACTTTGAATACTGCAGGGAAATACCTATACTGCTTTTGACTAAGCTCTGTTAATTAGCCAAGAGCATTTTTCAGCAGCGCAGTGGGCTTTCTTAAAAGGTGTGGCTCAAGCTGCTGTTCACACACATTCAGAGACATGCACGATCGATAGCCAGCCATCAGCAGGACAAACTCCCAATACTAGACTCCAGTGACAGGGTTACTGCCTGATGGAGACTTTGTTGTTGTAAATGTGGCATTAGAAGATAATTTTCTATCATGTCTACTTTACTCTGGCACCTGGTGCTACACAGGATGAACAGGCAGGATTCTACTCCGCTAGGCAGGCACACACAAATTATACAATCAAGTCAACCACTCCACGCCGTGCAGCTGTGCTGGGTACTTACTGACACCTCACAACAACAACTCTGCTATCCAAAACAAAACAGAGAAAACAATAATCAAACTGTTGCATGTCCATTTGTAACTATTTTCCATCCGCACAGGGCTGTCGTCGCGGCACATTCCGGATGTCCTCGCATCCTGCTGCCGCAACTTAATTCCTGCTCTCTAATCTACATCACTAATCTGGCGACCATCAAAATTCCTGGGCTGCTTGTTAACAGCCTCTCGCTCTCTTCCAGCACCTCCCACCACTGGTTTGTGAGCTCTCACAGCTCTGCCATGTGATGCAGATGACTCGTCAACCCGTCCAAATATGTGCGAAGAGAACATTGGCTCTGTCTAATGTGAGCGCAGAGAGATGGTGTGAGCCTTGAACCGGAGGCTCATTGAGGTCAAATTAAGCCCGGCAACACCTGACGGCCAGCCGGCAGCAAAAGTTAACATTCTGGATGCAACCACAGGAACCGCTGAATAAATCCAACACACATGAAGGTCAGATTAACTAAACAATGATATAAGATGAGACATTCCGGTTCATTTTAAGCCAGTGCTAAGTTTTGGCTGTAGAACCATTGTTACTGTTTCAACAATACTGAAATACTACAGTTATCAGCTATGTAACTTGTTCAATTATATTGCAGATATCATACCTGCCTCTTTTTTGATACCTTACTTTGAGAATATAAACCAAACAAAAGAAGCACAAATTCTCAGATGTTAAATGTAGCTGCACAAATAAAAAAGTCTAAAAATGGCAAAAACTTGATTTAAATCAGGAACTATCTGATCAAAGGATAAGTAAACAAGATTGCAAATGTGACCACACATTCGATGGCAGCTTTTGGTGCTGCACAGTTTTTAGCTAGCTTAGCTATCATTTAAAGGATAAGATCGTATTCACACCAAATCAGGTGGTGCAGCAAAAATGCCAGTCCTCCCATTCATTTGAGTGGGGGTGGAGCATTTAGGCTGCAGGGGTTTTGGCCGTAGAGGCGCCACACCGGCCTGCAGAAAGACAGTTGATCCAGGGTCAACTTTTAGAGAAACGCAACCCAACGTCACACTGCAGTGGCTAATCACAGCCGGCGATCAGACTGATCAGAGCTGTACAGCCCTGCCATGAAGGAGGACAAAGACAATACTAGGAGGACATTTCTCTTCGTCTGATAACATTAAAAGTAAAATTAGGCTTTTCTGTCAGCTTCCCGACTCATTCAAAAAAAAGATGTGAGAAAAAGAGAGAGAGAGCTGAGAGTAGCTGTGGTCAAGTGAGCTAGAGAGTGACTGAAGAGGGGGTGCGGTGATAGAGAGAAAACCGGAGAATCAGATCAATAAAATGTTATTTTCTGATTGTTTCATAGCAGTTACGTTCTAGAGCACAAACACACCCACACTGCTCAAGCGGTGTGCCGCAACGCCTCATTTGGTCTGAATACTGCTTAAGGCAGGTGATATCCCATATTTTTCTGACTGTCAACAAGATCATGCATTAGTCATGCATTTTAATAATTCCCTCACTGTCGGTGGCTCTCAGCCCCAAGCCCATTCATTCCGACTGAAGATGTTGATCTTAAAACAGTCAAAAACTTTCATTTTAAAAAAAGGCTTAAGACTTTTTTAGCTAACTTAACTTAATCAGGAGCAGATAAAGCATTTGTTTGACGATTTTCTGCCACAGAGTTGGTGCTCTAGTGAGTATAGCAGTGGGATGGTGTATGTGGAATTGACTCCAAATAATTTACAGTCTGTGTGTGTTCATAGTAATGAAGGAACATGTGACCCAGTGCAATGATGTGGCACTGATGTGTGACCACACAGACTTACTTATACTTGTTAGTAGGATCAATTTATTATTGGTTTTGGTCTTCTCATGAGATTTGCTGTCAACATGAAAAATATAGAATATCAGCGGACTTACCCTTTAAAATAATTTGAGTGAATGTTATTTGCACATCCGTGGATATTTTTTTAAAAAAAGCAGAATTGAAACTACAAAAAGAGTTTCCCTGTAGCCCATGACTTGTCATTGCACAACTTTCCTTTAGAGCATGGTTTCCTGGTGTAATACTAAATATTTGTATGCATGTAAAGAGATAAGATTTTACACTGAACATAAGAAAAAATTGAAAAAACTTGGTTTCTCTAGATTGTAATAAGTCATACTTTTCTATATTTGATGATGAAGAAGCCAGTCTAGAAGCGGGAGTATGAAAAAGGCTTTGTTTAAAATAAGTAAACAGTACAGTGAACATCCTTGCGGTGGAAAAGTAGGATGTTTTTTTTAGAAAGTGACCAGTTTTGGGTTACAAAGCTAGTCTCTCTGTTATTGTGCTGCAAAGAGACAGAGAGAGAGAGGACGCGACTGTTATGCATCCCCTCTGGAACTACCACAACCATGGCAACGGCAACTGCAGAGAGAAAGCGGAGTGGGCAAGCGAGTGTAGAAACAGAGGTGATGAAGAGTCACGCGGCACTGCTGCCAGTGCAGATCAGCTCTGAATGGCCTGGTCACCACGGCGCTGGCACAACGGCCCCGGCTCTGTCCATTCACAAAACATTACAGCACTTTCACACAGACTCGAGTAGAGACAATGTAACTCATTCTTCAGTTATTTTGAGCTCTAATCATATATGCGACCTTGGATCTCATCTGTCACTTTTTCAGAGATACTTACATTGACAACGGACTCTTTGAACTTGATGTGTAGTCGGTAGTTGGACATTGCGATGATGGCATCCTCTGCCCTCCCCACATACTCTGTGAACTCCCCGTGCAGCTGGAGAAAGGGCACCTAGCAACAGCAGGAGATAAAACATTTTAAACAAACAGCAGAGCCACACTGATCATGATACATACACAAAGGGTATGAGCCATTATTTCACTAAATATGGTCACCATGATCATATATCACCATTGACAATTTCTTGCTATAGCAGTCAGTCAAAATAAAATGAGACATTCACTCTTGCAGATAATAGAAACTAGTCTAAGCCCATTTCACACTGTAAGTAGTTCCATCCATAACTAATGAATGCAGGAACTTTACCACCTTTTCATCACACTCTTTTATCATACTTTCAATGCAAAAAAGGCCACACAACCAAATCCGTAACTTTCAGCAGGATGCAAACCATTACAATGGATGTTTGCTTTGCAGCACTTCACTACACTGGCTGATGAAATGTAAGCTTTCCAAGTTACTCAACAGCCACTTTTAAATACCAGAAACCAGCTGACTGAACACATACCAGGACTAAGACGAAGCAAAGAGAAATGGAGTGACCAATGGATTAATGACAGGCATTGACTTGTAGCTTCTCAGAGTAGGAAATAAACATCCATCGCAGGATTTCTTCACATGTTAACGAAAAACTAGAAATACCGCCTCACAGTTGTGCGCCTCCGCCAACCAGTCAAGTTGCTGTTTACATCCATGTCTGTCCAGACTCATATAATGTTTGTAGAGAAGACTTAGAAGGAATTTAATAAAAAGTATCAAGTGTATTTTCCTTGTATGTGTTCACATGCTTGGCCAATAAAGCTGATAGCCATGACAGTAGGCATTGCTGAAGCTACAAATTCCAAAACGTGGATGCTTCACACACATCTTCAACCCAGCAGCACAGAAGATTTATACAATTACCAAATATGAAATACGGTCACAATCTCCCCTTTTGTTCCTGAATTATGGCGTTGAATAATGGCCAGAAAAGTGTTTTTGCAGAACATTATGATGTCACAGTGAAGTTGACCTTTGACCTTTTGGATATAAAATGTCATCACTTCATCATTTTATCCTATTAGACATGTGTGCAAAACATTGTCATAATTAGCGTATGAATTCTTGAGTTTTGGCCAAAAAATGCACCTTGTGACATCACAGTGACCTTGACCTTTGACCACCAAATTCTAATCAGTTCATCCTTGAGTCCAAGTGGATGTTTGTGCCAAATTTGAAGAAATTCCCTCGAGGCGTTCCTGACATATCGCTTTCACAACAACGGGACAGACGTACATATGTTAACCCGACTACATAATGCCTACGGCCACGGCTGTCGCTGACATGGAGTCATAAAAGACATAACTACAAAAAATGAAAGTGCACAATAAATGATTTCTTTGTTTTTATTTTCAGATCATTCAGACTTCTTTACACATTTTAAAACTTTGTTTCTGAGACTGGCCAAACTGAAAGTGAGCTGAAGTCACATGTGTCACTGCAGTTATGTAACCGATTACAGAGAAGAGACTCACTTGTATATTTACACATAACTTTCAGGTTAACTGGGTTTTACAGCATGAGATAAACAGTGAGGGCAGCGGCTTCCTCACCTGCATGTTTTCCTCCTCCAGGACGGGTGATTTCTTGGGGAAGATCTGATTGGCCTGGATACACTCCAAGCTCTGCTGCCCCTCCTCCTCCTGCACAGAAAAGGCCCGTTAACTCTTCACTGAACCAGCTCCAACTTAACAGCACAACCTTCTTTCAGTCATGTATTTTTCCTTTGTTTATATATGGCTTTTGAAATGTTTCTGCAGGGAGGGTTTGCTGCCTATTTCCTCATTTATCACCCTCTTAATGTTACACACTCACACACACTAACAAACACATTCACAGCTGGGAGCTTTGACCTCTGGGCTGCTCTGCAAGAATTGTTAAGAATCGTTGGGGGGGGGGTTTAAAAGTCTTGCTCAAGACCACCTTAGTTATAATTCTTTTGCAGAAAAGGAGCATTATTCCTCCACTTCACTTTGCTTCTATTCTCCTGGCCACAGTGGCATCTGATTAGCTTTCACATTATTTGGAAATGGCGGAAGTGTCTCAACCTTTGCTGTGAAACAGGGTTGATTTAAAACCAACAGTGCTGCGTTTATGCTGCTTTGTGTGTCTGTCTTCTCCTCCCCACCCACACTGTAATGTGCAGCCCAGGCTGATTTACTATAATCACCCCTTGTACAACAAACCATGCTTAAACAGATGCCAGTAATATGAAATGCTCTAAAACTGAAAATATCCATGGTAATTAATTTACACAAAACCCCAAAAGGAAAGGAAAGTTCTAAATCAAATTTAGTTTGACCAAATCAGATTATGGACATTTTTCATTTAAAGGTAATTTTCACCAGCAGTCTGTAGGCTTTCATGAGGGCTGAATGTTTGAGGTCACTTAGTAGTCTTATGCAAGATGAACATATTTCACAGAGGATGTCTATCATTGGGGAATGCGAGGCCTGGATATACAAGCAGAGTCAGGAATTTTTTCTCAAGGGCAAACTAGTGGAAAAAAATGTCTGGCCTTCTGCTGACAGGGACCGACAGGAACCTATGGCCTTTGTTTGGTCAAGAGCCGAGTTCAGTCCAAACATTGTACACAGAAAGATTAAGGTGGTCGAAAGAGATGGCAGATAACAGGCAGTGGTGGCCCATCCTGTGGGATGCTGGCTCAGCATGAGCCACTGCTGCCTGTGAGCAGCTGATACACAAAGTCACCATGGCTGGAGGAGTAGGTGTGCTGAGGCCAGCCAGGGGGCAGCCGCCACACAACAGTATGCCAAGACCGTAAAAACTTACACACGCACACACAGTTCAACAGGCAACACATCCGTTCAAGTGGTTATTTCATGACGCAACAATATAACCAATATTTCTGCAGTAAAAACTGAAAGCTGCTCTGCTTAGGCAGAAGCCTTTGAGGACCTTTGACACTGTTGCAGCTGATGTAACCGTCTGCTTCCTGGTAAACAGAGCTGATAAAAATCGGAAATCAATGGAGAGTTTCCGATTCTGCAGACTGCACCCAGGCCACAGGACAGACAGCAGTTACTATGCAAAGCATGCATAAAGTGAAAGTACTGTACCATGGCCCCTGTGAAGGAGTGTGGGTCACCCAACGAGGAACTCTGACCTGGACCAGTCTGTGCAAGAAGAACACGGAAAGATGATAAGTAATTCTGACAGAAAACATGGAAATTATATATGGTGCCTTTAAACCGATATCTTTGAAACACAGAAAGCAGCTATCTTCTTCTCACATGTGGCCTTATCACATTTTTAAAGTCAGGTTGCCCAAACTTTTCAAATTAAGATCTACTTTTTCTTCTTCCATTCTGAGGCCAGCCACTGTGCAGACAGTGTCACTGGAATCATTATTGACAAATATGGAGCAACATATTGTAGTGGCTGTTCTGACAATGTTATATTCAGCACTGAGTTCAGGTCAGTTTAGGTCATTGTGAAACTGAATCTTGCTGCCAGACAGCTTATTTTGGGAGGGCATCAATATTAATGATTGGTTTTGAAATAGTATTAAATTCAATAGGTATTCAAGGTTCAGCAGTTCTACACAGATCATTGTTTTATCTGGCAGGGTTATCAGATAAAACAACTGTTGGACATTCTTGATCAACCAGTTTGCTGAAAAGAAATGACACTTAAAATCAATTATTTTTAACATTTACGTCATCATTCTGGGAGAGGGTCAGTCTCCTACAATGTAAATACATGCTTATCGGGGTGCCCCAGTGGCTGAGGGGTTAAGGCATTGACTGCAAGCTGCAATGTCCCCAGTTTGACTCCAGTCTAGGATGTTTGTTGCATGCTATTCCCCATCTCTCTCTCCCCTCATTTCCTGTCACCTCTCTACTGTCCGCTCTCAAATACAGGCACTAAGTGCCCCAAAACATACTTTTAAAAAGTATGTTTGTATGTAGCTCGCCCTGAATAGCAAATTTTGAGTCTCATCTACCAGATCACTGAATCTCTCTGGTAAATATGACTACCTGAAATAACAAACTACACTAACACCCTTTTCTATATTAATTTGCAGTGCTTCTGTTATATTTATTTAGACTACATGTGGACCTGAGCAGATGTCAAAAGGACCTCACGAGAATAACGATGCAGGGACTGGCTGGATTTTGGAGGCTGGTCAAACTGCTGGTTTACTGCATTTGTGATTTTGTATGCAAGCAACATCCACTCCTGAAATACTTTCTCAGGCAACAAACTGATTGTAGCCCATGATCGACCAGGAGATTGTGAGCCCCTGGTTGGGCAGTCATGTACAAAACGTTGATTGCAAACCAATTCAATATGGTATGGCACCACAACGGAAGGCTTGGCCTGCAATAGCAGGATTTAGGCCTACAGTAAACCTTATATTCAGTCAGCATTAAATGTAGCAAATAGGGACAAAAGTACTGACAGCCACAGTTACAGATACAGCAGATGTCTAAAAACATAATGTGATATGTCCTTTAAACTTACCACAGACAATCAGTATCGGACAATGAGCAGTCCTGATGATCCTGTTTGGGAACTCTCACAAGTAAGACATGGAAATCTGTGGAAATGAAGGCAAATGAATAATGAGCAAATGCTTTTCCTCAGAAACCTGTCTATATTTTGCAAACAGCAGACTTCTTCACTGAGACATTCTAGCTACAGAAGCCCTTTTGATTCCTGGCAAATATAGCTGTACTGGTGGTCACAGTGGCGTGCATGTCAACTCAGAGATACCACTTCAACTCAGTTGTGGAATGGAAAAAACACCAGCTGGATCTTAAAGCACTAAGTCTACAGTCTAACCAGCATAAAAACATGGTTCAGTCACATGAACTGATCATCTAATATTCACCTTCAGAAATAAAGAACATGCTATCCATATAATACAGATTCAATAAACCCCTACTGCAACATGTAGAGGTTAATACAAGCTAATAGCAGGTATGGCAAATGTGACAGTATAAAAGAAAACTTATTTGAGGTTAATTTACCCAACAATGATTGGTTATAAGCCAAAATGGCTGGTTAAGTACAAATACTTTTCCCAAATACTTGCAGCACTTGGCTGGTGGTTGGTATTAATTCCCTGCCAACGAAAAAGACGTCACTCACCAAGACCATTAAAAAAATTCCCAACTTTTTTGTTCAGGAAATGTTAAACTATCTATACAGTGCTGATCCTTACAGTGATATCACTTAACACCTCTTTTCAAAACAGGCAACCTGTTAAGGATCTTTCAGCATACAGGCCGCAAATAGTTGTAAAGGTCAGCTACTCTTGCAGAGACTGAAATCTGATCCGAGAGGGTCAGTGAATGAGCAGCTCAGGACCTCAATACACCTTCTCAGGACCATTTAAGATGCCGATGGGCAGAAGCCACACAGAAATCCCACTGCACCAGCGGCAGAGGACGCACTGCCTGGTCGTTGAGAGTGGTGTGAGGCTGCCAGGGGGGAGGTCATTACTTCACTGAGGAGTCCAGTTCATTGCTGGTGCTACCTGATAAAGCATATCTGCCACACACACGGCTCTGTTTACCACAGCGGGCTCATGACCCGTGGCTACGGCTCAGTCTGGCTCTGAGTTCAGAATCACACAGCGGAGGCTAAGCCCCTTAGAGCCTTAACGTTACTTCTATCCCGTGACAGGCCATCGTGCATCACAGGCTGCAACATTATCGAGCAAATAGCCCCAATCTCCAAACTCATATTATCAAGTTTCAAAACGAAAAACTGACCGAGGCGATGAATTACAATGATTGACAACAAAGTTTGACTGCAACCGATCAGCTGACAGTCTGATAACGATATTGAACACAACAGCGGCACTAAAAAAGATTTACTCACATAAAAGTAAACATGTTCGCTAACTTTGTGTCTTACAAAATACTTCAGATTCCGCTAGCTTAATGTTAACGTTGTGGCTTCACTCTATCATCGGCTAACACGCTAGCTAAGATATAATTTAATGTTGGCTAGCATTTGCTGAGGAGATACAGATAGCAGCATCGAAAACACATACAAAAACACCTCTGAATCCCAATCTTAATGACTGAGAGCAAGCCAAATGCTCTGCAACATAACTGTGGATAAACCAATTATTGTCGGTGTCTCGTTTTAACGAGTGACCGTGTTAATTGGAGACTTTCGGCCGAATACGTCCGTAGTTGTCGTAGTCACAGCTGTAGAAAACACGAACAGAACACGTAGCTGTCCTCATAAAAGGATGTTCAATACAGTGTATATTCGTCTGGTCCTTTTTGTCTTACTGCTTTACTTTAAGTGGGGGGAAAACTAGCTTAGCAGAACAACTAGCGTCTTATGAGGAATTTAACACTATTATACAAGTTAATTGATTGAATATGGGCCACCTTCCGACTGAGGATTACAGCATAAAACCCTAGAGTAGGCTATAGGTTTGTTTACCACAATTTGAGAAACGTTACGAGAGGTGAATGAGTCTTGCTGAATACAATTCAACTTACGAAAATTGTTAGCGGGTATATTAAACACAGAGGAGTATGTGTTTAAAATGGATTACAGTAAAACTGAAGGCTGTTCTGTTCGTTTTTTTTTTTTCAACATCTGCAGTCACTATAAGTAACCACGACTCATTCGGCTGAAAGTCACCAGTTAACACGGTCACTCGTTAAACTGAAACAGTGGCACAAAAAGTCAACAGCTAACGTCGGGCATGCTAACAGGTTGGTCAGACAGATAACTCATGTGAACAGATAAAAATAACTAGCAGGCTAGCAGCCACCGCTGCTCTTCCTTCTGTTTGAGTAACGTTGAGCTCGCTTTTTGCTGCTAACGTATAGTCAACCAAGAAGAGCACCTCCGTGAAATAGCTAATGCTAGCAAGCTAATGTTTGGATTACAAACAGCCGACAATTAACAGTAACTAACAAGCAGTGTGTTGTTGTTGTGTTGTAATCTCATAGTACTCGGTGTTTGCAATAGCTCTGACACAGACGGCTAACATTAGCTGACTGAGCTAGCAACAGCTCTCCGCTACTGTTTTTGTTGTTATGAGATGGAGGGCGGACCCCGAAAACGGAGGCCTCTGTCAAAACACACCGAGCGATTGCCACAACCGGCGGACTCACCCGCGAACGGAGCGATGAGAAGTTAGAAGCCAAATATTCATCCGAAGCCCGTGCAATTACTAAGCAGCAAATAAACCTGGATTGAGTAAACATGAGTCATATCCGAGCCGAGGCCGCTTCACTGCGTCCCTCTTCAGCACCGAGCCGTCGTCGCCATCGCCGCGAATTCTCCTCCAGTCCAACGACTTACGTGCGTGTGACGTCATCGCGTGGGAGCTACGCTCTGGGCGGAGGAGGGGCTCAGATACACCATGCGGTGCGATCATGTAAACACTGGCTGCAGGCTGCTCGAATAACTCAATATAATAGACATGAATGATATTCACTCAATCACAGTAAGGGGGGAATCATCGAAAGAATGCTAATGAAGCGAACAATATGAAAATGACCAAATGTCCCAATTAGCTCTAATCGATTAATTATTAACTGAATGGCTTCATGCCGTTTCAGGTTCATACATTATTTGGACAGAGTGGATTTACAGTCCATTGATATGTAGGACTGAAAGTTTGTACCGTGTGTATTAATTTGTGCTGTTTGTAAATGTGGCAGACCTCACTATATAGAAATAAAGACACAACACAGCAGGATCTTAAACAATTATGTATTGAATGATGGCTTACATTATGCAACTTCAATTCCAAGACACTTGGCATACTTTGTCCATTCTTTAACATTTAATAGTCTGACACGTGAGGCCTTTGACAGTTATTTAAGCCTGCAGGACACTCCCCTTTATTGGCTCACAGCTGACTTTCAAATGATTTTTTTTCTTTGTGACAAACCCTCAGTATCAGAGTTGTGAATACTGTTTCCATATTAACAACTCTGAACGAAATCATTCAAATTTTGCTGACCAATTACTTCATTATTTAGTGACTAATGTCAATTATAAAATAAAACCATCTAATGTGTAGGGCTCTTGTCACAAAAAGCTTTGCTTTTTGTAAACAGGGTTACAAAAGGCCCAACACCCCTCTTTAATCACACCGTACCACAAGGCATTACTCCTGTGAGGATAATGCATGAGGCATATGATATGGCACAAAAAAATCTTGATTTAAATATTCACCTGGGAGCGATGTTTACTGGGTCATCATTGGGTTCTGATTTGACAGCATTCATGATGACAACGTGAGAACCAAATTTATTAGCTGCACCATGCTTGGACTTCACTAATGTAAAAAGACTTAAGTGCTGATTCAATGTCCCTGTGCAAGAACAACAACACAAAAACACAGTCTATCCCTTGACATGTGACCAGAATGGATTTGCATGCAAAACAATGAGATGAGCTTTACATGAAGAGATAATGGTCTGGGTAAATACATTTCTTTTTCAGTCATATGCCCATGTTACCATGAAAGACAATGAAATTTCCACATAAGAAATGCCACTTCTAATCATACAGTATATTATGCACAAAAATGGTGGTACGAAAACCAGAGAAAAATCTTCTGTGGCTCCAAGAGAAAAAGAAAACAACAGTATTTTAGAGAGCAAAGTCTACTGATCCCAAAAATGCAACAACCCATTAGCCTCATCCTGGTAGTTCCAATCTACAGTGTACTTTGACACATCTGTGTAATGAATTACAAAACAGCAATAACTCTCCAACAAATCACTGCTTCCTGCAAAAGTTGCAAATCCCATATATATATACAACTTCCACGGGTCCAATTAATATATAACGGAGTCATTCTCTACACCACATAATGTTTGTCATAGTCACCACCAAGGATGAGAGCAACTGTTTCAGTAAAGCTTTAAAAAGCAAGACTACCCTGAGAGAAGGTCTAAAACGTGGGCAAGCTTGCCAGACCAGAACTGGCTTGAATGGGTTTGGTTTATTAAATCTGTACACTCTATTTCAATATAATCAGCACATTTTGTTCCAAGAATGTAAGATATTATTTTTAGTAATTGTGTAATATATATCTCTAATACAATCCAAGTCCTCTGAACTATGTAGACATGTGCAAGTGTTAACTACCAACTTCAACGATACAGTAAAGGCAAAGACTTGTGGACACTAAGTTAAGGATAATGTTGATATTTGAAATTTTCTTGAGTCCTCACAATTATCAAAATCTAAGTGCTGTAAGTAGTTCATACACGAGGTATTGAATATCTAGTTAACTGTTCTGAGTATAAAATAGAGGCAAAATACATAAAGAACATCTTGCAAGCATGACAAAGAAACTACAGACACAATACACAAGTGGTCAAAGATAATATGAGGGGATACCTGTAACCTTTTGTGTCCTTGAATATAGTGTACTTACAAATTGAATGTTTTCATGTTTTCATGTTGATGAGAGGTCATACTGCAATTATCATGCTCTCAAATACTGTGAGCTTTAGCCCCAAAGGAGATCAATTCACAGCACTGTAGTGTTGCTCACAACAGCTTTACCTTAAACACCATGCCAGTGCTTAGAGGTTGAGGTGTTTCGTCAAGTATACATTATTCTAGCTACAGTAAATGACCCATTTTGAGAAAGTGCACTCAATCAGGTGTTACCCGTGAGGTAACCTACAAGTGAATTACTAGCTCCCTATCTTTTCAAACAGCAGCATATTCTTTGTAAAAGACAGATTTTGCTCATTTAAACTCACCCCTTGCTACATGTTTGATGAGTACTTTCCCTCTATTTATTCAAATAAGTGTGGGTCATGTTTATGTATAAGAATGAAACGCATGGTCATAGCATGATGTGCATCACCATAATCTGAGGTAAACTGGGTGTCCTGTGTCTTGGCCCATTACAGTCTGAGAACCAGTGCCTTAGAGGGTCAGAGAGGTAAGTCTGAAAGAAATCATGTAAACTGTGCTCGTGCGGAGTGAATATTTCACTTACTACCAAAAGCACAAGGGCCCTAAACTGTAAACCTCAAGGATTATTCAAAGAAAAAAAGAAAAGAAAACACTAAAAGTACTCTACTCGTTAGATTTAACGTTTCCTTTTTTGTTATTTTTTGCAGGGTTTTCAACTTTTTTTTTTCTCTTGTTTTCGCTCAAGTATAATCACAGGTGACTAACTACAGAGGATAACAGGGTCAGGTGAGTACCATGCTACATCAGGTTTAGAGAAGGCTATTGCAGACAATTCTACAACATGTACAACCACATTTTATACGTGTGAGTTACAAATATTTCAAAACATATCACCAAGAAACTAAGTACATACAAGATGTTGAATATTTAGAGTCTTAAAGGACTATCCCTCAGTCAGTAATAGGATTTCATGTTACTTGACTTAAACTGTCCAGTCTTACAGACAAAATCTGAAAAATTGCTATTCAAAAAGTAGCAAATTTGGTCAATGTCTCTTTTCAAATAGTTATAGTGCTTTTAATGGCTTAAGACAGGGGTCTTTTTTTAATCTCACCCAGTGGCAATCTACAGAACTTCAGTGTACATTTTATGACACCATAGCTGCAAAAGTCTTCATGTCAAGTCCAATAGGTAAAAGAACAGCTAGTGCTGTCACATTTATTTCAAAGTAGTATGCCTTAAAAAAAAAAAAAAAAAAACAAATACACATTTATAAACTTTTTTTCAACTCTAAGTTCTTGTAGGGAGTTTCGCCGTATGTTTAGCTCTGCGTTCCCATTTCCTATCAGTTTTCAGTCTGAGAGGACAGGCCTTCAGGAGCCAGGCTCCACTCCAAGTCTTCAGGAAGCTTCTGTTTGAGACTTTCCTGTGCACCGCGAGGGTCATCAGGACTGGATACAAGTAAATGGGGGCTTAAAACTCCCATTCCAGTGTTTCTTCTCGATTGGCTGCTCTCTCCAGCCTATGGATGATGTTATTGAGGTTGGCCATTTTCTCATTGCGTCTCTGAGTGCTTCTGTTGAGTTTGGGGCTCTGGAAGGGAGGGAGTGGGTTTGGGTCCTGGCTGTGATTGGTGCTCGTTGAAGGCGGGTTGGGCAGCGAGGGCGATATGGGAGCGGAGGAGGAGGGGACGGGAGAGACTGACATCATGAGGCCGGGTGAGGATGCAGCAGAGGGGGAGTTGAGGGAGACCTCCAGGCTGCTGCGACAGGGCTCTGATGAGGCCTTGAAGCTGACCGGGTCAACAGGCGACTTTCCGGAGTCTTCCCCCTCATGCCTGGACTGGTTGGCTCTCTGTGGGCCGTCTATAGAGACTGCGCCAGGGTAGAGCCCCTGAGCCTGGCTGCACATCCCCTCTTCCTGCCTCAGGCTCTGGCCAGCCAAGTGGGGCTCACGACAGCCAGCAATGGAGTCCTCGTGCTCGCTTTTCAACTGCGGGAACTGCACTGCTGTGGAAAAACACTGAACTCTCGACTGTTTCATGGAGCCCTCCCGCCCCTCCTCTCCCTCGTCTTCCCTGTCTATTGCCTCCTGTTTGACGTGAGGGGATGCGGTGTTGGCGCTGAGAGGGTGGCTGGAGTGGATGTGTCCTGAGGGCTGCTGCAGCCTCCTCTCCTCTCCATCGGAGTGGGGGCTCCGTGTTGCTGAGGGAGAGTAGCTGTGGTGCTCAGCATCTGTGTCATTGTCTGGCAGACCCTCCATCAGCACCTCCCGTCGCATCCTGGACCTGCACACAAACACTGCTGTTAGACCGTCACTTAAAAGGCAAACACTCAGGTGTCAGAATAAAAGATATTTGAGTTTACTTTTCTGATTTACAGTTCAGGTATTCAGGTGCAGTTTGGAGTAAATGCAAAATGAAAACAACAGAGTAAAGGTCACATTAGACTTGCCTGTAGTTGTGGAACCAGTTGATGACAGTGTTGGTTTTGAGGTTGAGCTGGGAGGCCAGCATCTCAATAGTGTTCTGAGAGGGGTAGGGCTCCAGCAGGTAGGCCTTCCTCAGAGCTTCCTTCTCCTCAGCTCCCAGCACCACCCGAGGCTTCTTCACCTGGCTGTAGGGACACAGGTCCAGCGAGGCCAACGCTGGACTCACACACTCAGAACGAGTGCTGGGCGAGTCGCTGTCCGAGCCAGTGCTCAGCAGCCCATACCGCCTCTTCAGATAGGCTGCAGGGAAGACAGTGATATCCAGTATAAAGGGATTACAAAACACCAACAAATTCTGAATTCATACTGGTTGACATCACTATATAGTCCCCACCTTTCTTCTCCATCTTCTTCATAGTCCTCAGCTTGTCCACATTGTGAGGATCGTTGAGCCAAAGTTGCATGCGGACAAATGGCTCCCTGCCTTTCAGGCTGAGTTTGTGCCAAGGTTTAGGCCTGGACAGCAGGTCAGACACCGAGCCCTGAGTCAGACCCAGGATGGTCTCCCCGAAAAGACGCTGACCTGTGAGGGAACAAACATACACTGTGTGTGATGCACTTGTGTCTGCATTCACGAGGAATGTCGGTTTAACCTCACAAAGTAAATACAGACTCACCTAAGTTGTTGTCTGTTAGCACTTCCTTCACCTTCTTGGTGATGGCGTAGGTATCCAGCTCCGGAGACATGGCCACCAGCTCCTGGATGCCCAGTGGGTTTGTGGGCTGATGCAGGGCCATGAGGCTAGGGGTGGACTTTCCTCCCTCTGTGTTGGGGGGCAGCCCCAGGACCAGGCTCTCAGGCTGCTGATTCTCCTTGCTGCTCTCCAGGGAGAGGCTGACCGGTTCAACCGGTGGACTGGGATGGCTCTCAGCTGGGCTTGGGGGCGGGGAGGGCGAAGACTGGGCCGTCACTGGGCTTTTATCTGGAGGTGGGGAGCATCACAAAAAAACAGCCATAAGCCTATAGCCAGGGTGTAGCCACTGCAGCAGTCCCATTTTGTCCTTTCATTGTTTTTTTTAAAGTTTGATACTTGGTATTGCAGCATCTCAAGCCTTATTGTTGCTGCCCATTTTAGTGTATGCGAGTGTGTGCTATAAACTGCAGTCTCACCCTGAGTGTGGCCCTGGTTCGGGGGCTGATTGAGACTCTGGCCGAGCTGGTCCAGTAACCACAGCTGCATGCGGATGAAGGGCTCCCTGCCTTTCTGGGTCAGCTTGCTCCAGGGTTTGGGCCGAGACAGCATGTCGCTCACACTGCCCTGAGAAAGCCCTAACACCTGTACCATAAAATACAAGTTAATATATTGTGACTCAACACACTATCTGTAACAGCACTAAAAACAAATGTATAAATGGCACACCACTGACTGATTTTCCAAATTATTACCATCAAAAAATCTCTTGCACACCTGAATAGTCTTTGTGACAGGTGTGTTGGTGGAGTAGACATGTACTTGAAGGAAGTAGGGACACCTACACACTGTCTTCACTTCTCAATAAGCATCCTTTAACAATGTTTCGGTCAAAGAAAAAAGATATACCTGTAGAAAAATGTAGTAAAATGTTCTTTATATTAAAGGATCTTTATTGAGCAAGTTCTTCCTTCAAATTGTTGAAAGATAGAAATCTCTTTGCTCATGGCAAATGGCCTCAGTGATACACTTTCAGCACACAACCACTAGAGGGAAGCAAAATACCATAAATGTTTATGTTGAGTCAATTCAGATTCAGTCATTTAACTTCGATTTGCGGCACATTTCATGGATGTGCAAAAAAATCAGTGTGCTGATCATTTTGACTGATCATGAAGTAGAGTATGTATGGTTATAAACCAACAACATAAAAGGCTGATGATTTTTCTTTTTTCTTTCTTCACTTTTTTGATTTTTGAATAAAATCTCAACACACTTGAGTGTGCTCAAGTGTTTTATAGAGCTCACTGCACTGTTTTCAACCTGAAGTATACTTTACAACACTTGAGTATTTACAAATTTGAATAGTTCTCCTCTCATATCATCAAAGTGTAAAATCTGCACCATGAAGCTTGTTATATTTTCTCCACACCACAGAGAATGAACTTAGGCAAATGAAAAAGGTGCCTAGGAAAACTAATATGGAACATAAGTTGGCTAAGTGTTTACATATTCATAAATAACACATATTTCCGCCTTTCCTGATTTTCTACATATTTGTCCTACTGATTGGTTCCAGATTTTTAAATAAAGTATAACATTTGACCAAGGTATAACACATTTTAAAATGTTGAAGGAACATACTTCCCCTATCCCCTAAAACCCCTATCATCCAATTGAGAAAGTATTTACCCCCTTAGTTACTCAGTCATCAATAATTAGATTCAGATGATTGAAATCTGTTCGGTCTAAACCGTACTCTATGTAAAGTAGCAAATCATGGCACAATCAAAGGAAATGTCCGAAGAGATGAGAAAAAAAGATGCATGCATGAGTACTTGTAGACAGTGTAGTGTGATGAATCCTGCTGCCAGCCTCCTAAAAGGTCTATAAGGGTGCAGTGAAAACTCATCCAGGAAGTTACAGAAGTAACCAGCAAAAAACTCAGAGAACTGCAAGTCTCTCTAGTGTCTAATAAGGTCAGCACAATAAGAGAGAGACTGGTCAAAATTGATCCATGGGAGAGTAGTGAGATGATAACCACTGCTAACTGAGATAACCAATGCTTTCATTTATTTACAGAAATGTACTTGAAGGTTTTTCAAATTTCCTACACAGAGACCAGTAAAAAGTGGAACATTTTGGACACTGATTCTGTTGTGTCTGGTATAAAAGCAAAGTTTTTCATACCAAGTGGTGGTATGAATTGTGCTCAGTGCCTCAAAAATTCTGGAGGAGTTATAGTCATCCGTCCATGAGATGAAGCATATTTGTGTGATACCACAAGACAATGATCTAAACAACAAAATTAAGTCCAAATCTGAATGGCTGAAAAGCATAAATTTAAGTTTGGGCAGCCAAGTCAATGTCCTGACTCAAACTCAGCTGAACTGAAACGGATTGTGCTTAAAAACCTACAAATGTGTCTTCCTGCGTAAAGAGCGGGGTAAAATCCTTCACTGTGATGTGAAAAACTGATATCAAATGATAAGAAGCTTTAGGCTGCAGTTATTGCTGCTTAAGTGGTGCATCCTATTATTACATTTAAAGCGGAATTACTTTTTCACATGGATGATTTGAGTGTTTGATTACTTTGTTCCTTACATAAGTGAAATAATAAAAGATGTGGTTTGTGTTAAGTCATGTTACATTAGTCTAATATTACATGAAACCATTCAGTGTGACTAATATGCACAGGAAAACAGAATGGCTTCTTCCATTCATTGTCTGTAGATCAGGGGTACAGCAAATCAAGTAAAACTAAGTTTACAAGTTGTGTAAAGATATTTATATTTATCAATGAATTTAGGGTTAAAAGAGACAGAGATGTATGCCCTAGTAAAAACTAACTATAAAAATGTTTTACTTAATATTCAGTTTAATATGCAAAATTTAAAGTATTAATTATAATTCTTATAACCGTTCACATGTTCTCATATTTTATATGAAAGGGCAACATCTGACCTTTTCACCAAAGATCCTCTGACAGATGCCGTTCTTTGCCAGCTTCTCCTTCACCTGCCTGGTCAGCTCAATGGTGTCCACCTCTCGGTACATGTACAACTCATACTGCTCTGGAGTCAGTGGCGGCACAGTGGGCTTGAGGGCGCGGGGGATGTAGGCCGGGTAGTAAGAGAGCCGTCCAGGGCCGGGGCCTGGCGACTCACCGCTCACCGACGTGTCTGACTCCACCTTCACTTCCACCGGCCGGCTCAGTACCAGCTCGTCCTCGGCGGCAGAGGCCTCCTCGCTGTTGGGGAGGCACTCGCCGTTCTCCAGACGAGGCCAGGGCCTAGGCAAAGCAGAGGGCCCGGAAGAAGAGGAAGACAGGGAGGGGGAAACAGAAGTGAAGGGCCGAGAGCTACCTCCGCCAACGAGACCCATCGGCCCCCGCTCCTGAGACCAGTGCTGGTCAAAGTAGGTGCCCGCTTCGCCGATCTCTGATTTGACCTTGCGAATGATGTTCTGGACAAAGGCGGCTGGGGAGAGAACGCTGAGGGGCGTCTGGGGGCTGTTGATGGGATTGGCCATGCAGACAGTAACACAGCCCCCCTCTTCTTGTTTGATGGAGATGGGTAAAGGAAGGCCCCTGGAGCGCTCCGGGGGCCCCAGACGTTCCACCTGAGCTCCTGAGCTGGCAGTTGAAGCCCTCCCACAGACCTCCATCTCCATTAGGGTCTGCTGCTGGGACTCCATCTCCCTCCTGGCCTGTTCTAGGATACTCTTTATGGTTTCGTCAGAACTGCTGCCCGCCCCGTTACTGCTTCTGCCTAAGGAGGCACTCAGAGATATCTTGCCATCACCTAGACAAGAAAGACCCACACGCTGACACTGATGCACACATTACCTTTTCAGTTTAGACGCGTTAAAATAGTGATCGAAAATAAAAAATAGAAACATTATTGTCAATAAAAAATATCAATCACTATGGCTTTTAACTATGATGTATCACTAGCAGCTCACTCCTCACCTCCCCGCTGGGACTGGATCTCCTTCTTGGCCTGCTCCAGGATATTCCTAATGGCGTCGTCTGACCCAGTTTCAGGAGTTCGGATGCGCGGAGTGATGCTCCCTGTCACAGAGGGTAACAGAAAGAGATAGAGATAGAGAGAGAGCAGAGGGGAGGGGGTGAGTGGGATGGTTGATCAGAGAGCAGTTCCAAGGCTTTGCTTTTGACTGGTAGATCAATGGCTGCCTTTGAGCGCGTGCTGTCTGAGGTTGCAGTATACGGGAAGCTCAACTTTCAAAAGCTGTGAATCTAGGGAGAAAACAAAGTTTAAAAGTAACACTACAAACATGGCAGAGAAAGCTGTGAAGAAGTCAGGGATGAGGTCTTAGTAGATTAAGAAGTTTTAAACGTATACATGTCCAGGAGCTAAGCCACCAAAACAAGATGGCAGGAGTACATCTGCTTTAAAAACGTATAGGCAGATTGTATCTTCATACACTCGCAAATTTAGCACTCTCAAAAGAACATCCTTTTATTTTATGACCTCGGTCTTATTTGATTAGCTTTGGCCATGATTCCCATATGATAACCTGGTGACACCTGTTTAACAACAGTATCTAAACCATTTATTCTCAGGACAAAATTCACAATATTTTCTTACTTTTCCACAAATCCCCTGAAAAGACCAAAACCAACAATGACATAGTCTCCATACATATTCTGACTTTCTCTCCCTGTCTGTGGCACTCCAAACTCATTGCTTTCTACTGAAGACAGAAATCATTAAAAATGGCTCACAAACATATAGTTTTATTTTTTTAAAAGGCACAGAGATTTACTAAAACAGCTGGACACTGTAGTTTTTAGTAAACATTACTAAAACAGTGGGGGACTACTGTTGCAGGGGACTATTTTCAGCTGCAGATTTATACAGATTTGGTGCTCTAGTGAGTATTTACTGCAGCAGGACAGTGTATGTAGGATTAACTCAAAATAAACTACAGCGTGTGTTTTCATGATAATGAAGGAAAATGTCATTCAGTGCAACAGTATGGCTCACTGATGTGTTTTTATATACTTTTTAATGCAGCTCTACATAATTAGTGTATGGTTATCCATGATTGGGAAAGCACACAAAAACAAGAAAATGGTGATAGTAGAAAAGTTGGTTTTTCAATCTAATGGACTGCCATAGACTGTAACCATTTTTGAGCAATCGTCGATGTGTTTTGGTACAGAGGAATTAGATATGTCAGGCTTTGGATACACACATGGTACTTGTTACTAGGATCAATTCATTGTTGGTTTGGGTGTCTTCATGAGATTTGCTGGTAATAAGAAAAATATACCTGTCATTGTCAGTTTTCACTTTCAAGAAATTGGTTTGGAAAATATGGTTAAGGAGGAGACTAGTTTAAAACGTGTCTTGATTGCTCATGCCCCTTCCCCTATCGGTTCCTGCTTTTTCCCACCTGAACCTGTAGTCTGCATGTTTTTCTAATATTTTCTGTCCTGTTACAGTCTTATCCACTCACCTCTTTGGCGGACCTGGATGGTCCTAAGTGCCAGGATGTTCTGCTCATCAGAGAGGAACTGCTTCATCTTAATAAAGGGTTCTTTGCCTTTCACAGTCAGCTTCCTCCAGGGTTTGGGCCGGGCCAGGATCTCACTGACCGAGCCCTGGGAAAGGCCCAGCACATAGTGGCCAAACACACGCTGGCCAATGTTATGCTTCAGCAGCTGCTCTTTCACCTGGAAGGCAATCTCTGCCGTGTCCAATTGGTCCTCGTCCCCTGCAGTCGAGCTGCCGCTTTCAGACTGATCGCTGGGTAAGCCAGCGTCACCACTGCCTGCCCCCGCAGACCCTTGAGTGGCTGACATGAGGGCAACTTTGGCTGCATAGAGGGCGGTGGGAAAAGCCATTAGCCCCTCCTTTTTAAAGTGTGGGGAGAGGAGCTGCTTGTGGAGGAGGTGGTCTCCTGACAGTCGGTCTCCAGAGCACGGCGACACGGAGAAAGGACGAGGGAGATCATGGCTGGAGGAGGAGCCGTCAAGGGTGGGGGGGCCAGGGCTGGGGGAGGCACGGCCATCTGCCTGAGAGGAAGACGAGTGGGAAACGGGTGGCCTGCCTGTCTCTCTGCCTGCATCCTCAGACTGGTCATCATCTGGTGACAGAAAACACATGCTCATCAAACTTTATACATACACATACAGCTGCATGGCCTCTGCCGAGCAACCAAGAACAACTAATTGTTATCCAGCAAAGACGGATATTTCATGAATTAACTCACTTGCTTTCTAGCCTTGCAAACCCAGACTCAATTTTGCGGGCTCAGTTTATGCAAAGAGTCGACTCGAGAATCGATTGAGTCTGCCCAATGAGCAACAAGCAATCAGTGAACTAAGGGGAGTTTTTAGAAGATGGCAAAACTCATTGCCTCAAAAAACTCTAGTACCTTGTGCTTAACTATAAAAACTAAATTATATAGACAGACATGAGACATGAGACATTTTACCATTGCTGTGCAAAATGCGGGCCTTATCCATCAGGTACTTGTGAGATGGAAGAAACGCCTCTTTATCCAGCAAAAGAGCCTCTGCAGCCTTGGCAGAATCCTATACACACACACACACACACACACACACACACACACAAAAGCTGTTAATTTTCGATTAATCAATCACAGTGGCTGTGGATATCCTTATAATGGATGACGATCATTGGTGCATTCAATGGCACTGCTGTAGTTATTCTTCCTTGACAACAAAAAAAAACATTAAGAAGAAACCAAAGGTCTACTTTGATAAGAGGAAGTCACGGCTGTGTGAAACTGCTGTGTAAACAAGAAGGAGAAAATATACCTGGGACGAGCTGCCATTGGCAGAAGCCAGCTTCATCACCTTTAGGATACTAGGGGCAGAAACAAAGATGCAAAGAAAGTCAAATTCTTGGATCCAAATTCAAATAATTATGAATGATTTACACATTCAGTCTACACCAAATTGTCACCTGAGTTCAGTTTTAATCTCTTCATAGTCCATCTGGGACTGCAGTTTAGCCTCTAATCTCTGAAATGGAAAAAACAGTGGAAGCAGTTCACATTAAAAAAAAAATTATCAGACTCACTGACAAGGTGTTCATCGCGTTCTGCCACTTCTTATGTGTCAGAGCCACTCACCTCAATAGCTTCTGTCTTATAGGCCAGCTGGCGTTCCAGCTCTAGGATCTGATTGGCTGAGGTCTCCTGAACTTCCTGTAATGTGAACTGCAGCCGCTGAATGTTTTCAAGAAGACGGAGGATTTCGCGGTCTTTAGCCAGCAAAGCGGCCTCCAGCTGGGAGGGCAACACCTCACTCTTCTCCTGACAGGGCGAGACGGAGACATGACAAAGGGTGTGAGAGGGAGAGGAGAAAAAAAGTGATAGAAGGAGTGAGGAGGAGAGGAAGTGTGAGAGGCTGGCTAGTGATTCACGACTTCCTCAGTGTTGATAAAATTCAGACAGCTAGAAAGTGAGAGAATTTGACTTCAGAGATGATGATCAGGTAACCACTAATGCTGCATTTTAACAGGCCACCACCCACAGAAACTTAAAAAAACAAAAGAAAATCTGAAGGAGAAACATCATAACACTAAACATATTGTTGATTGACAGGTAATCTCTGGGGAATGAACGACAAAAATACCAAAGCACAATGCCAAAAATGAAAGAACAAGCATTTCACAGACCAATACACATCACTCTTACCCTGCTAGAGCCCTCTGCTGGATGGCAACTCCCTGTGGTGCCACTCTGACCACTGGCTAACTGCTCCTTTAGCCTCTCCACTTCTCTTTGGGCCATTTCTGCTCTCTGCACACAGACATGGTATCACAGTGTTACAGTTTTCATAGACCAGCCACATCAATTGGCTAATGAGATGATCAAGGTGAGAGCATATACATAAATCAAAGGAGGCACCCTTGCTCTGAAATTTAGAGCCGACTGAAAACCTGAGCAAGGGCCTGAGCAGACGAATGCAGCCACGGGTTTATTCTGCTGAGGGGGCTGTTTAGTCAGCCCACTTTATTCCCCAAACTGTTTACCTGCTCTGTCACACCCGGTCTGCTAATTAATGATTCATTTTGAGAACATTTATCTAGGAGCTGCTGGCAGAGAGCAGCAGAGAGAGAAAAAGAGCGTGAGAGAGCGAAAAGCAGAGGGGAGAAGAAAGGAGCAGAAGAAAAGAGGTATCACCAGGATAGGAAGCAATCAAGGCAATGAGATAACGAAGAACCCTGGCGTTCGACGCTCCGGCATCAATCGCGCTCGGCAGTCTCCTGTTCTCTGCTGAGTGGAGACGTGCTGCCACAGAGCGCCCACTGACGGGAGCTCGGGTTTACACTCGCTAATCACACGCTCAGGGGAGGGGAGTGCGGCGGGGGGGGGGGGGGGGGGTGCACACAGGACGGAGGGTGTCTAATTAAAGCCAAGGCTTGATTACAGGAGTGATTACCTTAACGAAGGAGTATCTCAATCAAAGAAGTGTGGAGGAAGACTGTACTCACCTGGTTTGCCTTCTCAAGATTCGCCATGATGGCGTCGACCTCCTCGGCCCTGAAACACACACACCCAGGCAGAGTACCACAGGATTACTGAGGAGATACTCTCACTCTCAAATGAACAACAAACACACAAAAATCAAGCCCAACTGTTGTTGTAACACACCTTTTGCACTTTTTAAGTGGCCAAGGTTCTAGCAGTAATTGTAATTTTTATTATCTCCATATATGTATTTCAGGAAATTAGGAGTTTAATGCCGTTATCCAATCCATCCAGCTGTGACATGAGTCATGACCTTAAAATGCAAAAGTGCTGTGTGCGTGTATTTTTGAGACAGAATGAAGAACTCATTCTGCAGTCCTCTTTAGTCAGTTGAGATGTATTCACACACTGAGCGAAATCCTTGGTTTCTGTTTCAGTGCCTCTATTAACAATAACTAACTGAGCTTGTTGACTGCAGTGCAACACAGCTCATCCTGAAAATGGACCACAATCCTGAAGCTTTGGAACGGCTAACATCTCCATGGTAACAGGAGTGTCTCTAAATTGTGGGACTGTCTTGAAAATGTTAGATAGAACCAGGAATTCAGGAGAAGAAATACAATTTCTTAAAAGAAATTGAAATCTATCCAGTTTATGTCCTCTAATCTCAGGCGTACATCACTGTCCCTCTGCTGTACCACAAAGGGGATCTGGGTGAATGGATGAATGGCAATTTGTACCCTCCGTACTCTTTTGAGATTCAACTCCAACTTCCCTCCATACATCTAACAATCAGTCTAATTTAAACAGAAGCTCAGCAGGATTATTCATGAGGTTTGTTTGAAGTTCAACAGTTTCATTTTGCACACATGGGACCTGATTTTCAAAAGGTAGATAAGGATGAATTAATGAGGAAACTGTGATTGATTTAAATATGCACATAGGTTTCTCAAGTTTCAGGACACTGTGGTCCTTTTTACCAAAAGAAGAATTTGTTCAAGGAACATATTGGAGTTTTTTAAATCCAAATTAAACAAACTTAATTGGTCCGAACCCTTATCGTTCATGTTTGCACTTTAACTACTCCTATTGTCGCACAACAGGCTGCATAATTACCTAAAATTTTTAAAATCCAATAGAATCATTGTGTCACAAAGACTCAAGAAAGCAAAATACAATACTCCAATATTTCTACAGTAGGACGTGGAACCAGTCAGATACTGCAACTGTCTCAAACAAACCTATTCTTGGCATTAATGATCATCAGTGGTGTTTGGTGCAGCCCTGGTTTCAGAGGGTCTTGGCCATGCCCAGGTCCTATCAATAAGGCCAGGATAGATGGTGCCCAGCTGACAGCACACACTAACAGGTGTCAGCTCCACATTTAATGAACTTGTGCAGTACAGAAAATGTTTTGTATTGATTACCTGCTCAGCTACTCAAACCGAAGCAGACAAATAGTCTTTCTTATCAACATTGAGGAAACAGTCAGTGAGAGTAATAGAGCCATGCCCGGTGTTCAGAGGCTCGGGGTCAAGGAGGGATAACTGTAGTTGGAGCTCTGGGGTCAGTGGTGCTACTGTCCATGACAGCAATGTGACCAGGACAACACACACATACACACACACACACACACATACACTGTATGACAAACCAGGTAATGAAGATGGCCTTTCAAAGTGCAGCTGTATGGGAAATGTAAGGCCAACCTGAAAAAGTGTCCAATCCAACAAAATGGATGGCAGTGGGTCCAGAAACATCAGTTCAATTGCGCCATGGATTAAGCCTGGGAGAAAATCCATTAGCAGCGGCTGACTGTGCTCTGGAGCACAACCCAAACAAAGGAGTGTTTACTTTGAATGTCTATCGACATCCTTCATACAAGCTCAGATTCATTTCAGGCATGCGGTGGATACATTGCGCTCAAAGACCAGGACAAGGTAGAGTGTTTTCTGAAGCAATCTTTAAATGGAGCAATTCTTCTTGAGGGCTGTCAAGGCCCAGCTGCCAGTGAAGGCAAACACAGACCTCTCTCATCGACCTGCATTAGTGGCTGAGTCACTCTCACTCACTGCCTTTACAATGGCATTCCTCAGCTCTACACTGGACATGAGTTTATGTAGGCAAAATAAAGAAGAGCGAATTCAGCACTCGAAATGCTCTAGTGTGGAAGGCCATAGAGATATTAGTGTGCGGCCACCTTGACTGGACAGAGAGGGGAGGGGGAGGTATGAAAAAGTTCTTCAGAAATAGATGGTACAGTAAACAGAAAATGTAAAATGAAACAGTTTCTTACTTGTTCGTCATCTCTTGGTTATATTTACACCGCAGGTCCAACAGCTCTGCCTGTGCAGTGTTCAAAGCTGTTGAGGCGAAGACAGGGAGAAGTGAGATATTAACTTCAAAAACAAAACACATGAACTTTGACCTTAAAGCTACATTACTGAATTTATTTGCCAGTACAGTTTTTAGATATATTATCATATTTTCCATATTTCAATTACAAGTCAGTTTTAGCTCAAATATAACCAATGTAGGGACACCCTTAACAGTCACAGAATTCATGGAAAGCTGATGTTAAACTTACATATGATATCATTTGGTAAAAATGTGATAGCTTTAACTTAAAGCTATGAAAACAAAGCAGCAGCGGAGCGGCTGTGTTGCAGTAGGGGGCACCATACTGCAATTATACAAGTATAGGCTCTTCAATATGTTGAAATTAAATTTAACAGCTATAGTGCGTGCCAGTGTTTAAACCACTTACATGAATGCAGAACCTTGATCTTCTCCTCGGCCTCTGATAGTCTGTCAGCCAAACTAGCATCAGCGCTTTCCTCCTCCTCCCTGAGAGAAGAAAGTCTGTCAGTTACTACACTGCATCATGTCCACACTATATGCAACTTTATGCTCTGAGACATAAAAATATGTTAATCCCAACCTACCCCTGCCTAGAAATGGCATATACAGAGTTCACAGACAAACTGAAATTTATGAATGTGGATGCATTTTAGGAGCCTTTCAGAGCACCATGTATGCATGATTGTTTTTGGCTAAATGGGGATATTTAGGCTTGTTTCTACTGGGTCACAGATAGAAAACAATTGATCCTACTTATTTATTGTTAAATCATTATAAGAATTGATGAATATTGTTGCCTTAAAAGAGTACTCCACCTATGTAGGATCAAAAAGGATCAAAACTGAGGCAGAAGAGACAGAAATATCATCTTTTTTTATTACATTTTTCTTTCTTGTCAAAACCTGGCGCCCACATTACCCACAATGTAACTCTACTCAATTTATTTGACTGTACAGATTCGGGTTTGTTATACTAGTAGCAGCTAATGTAGCCTGGAGCTGTCAGCCTCAAAGATGAGGAGCGGGCTACAGAGGTCTGATAACCTCACTTCTCTCTAACTCCACACCCCCAGATTTGTTTCATTTTCAAACTTGTAGTGTTCAGCCCCAACTGACGCTGAGGCAATTTATCAAACTTCACATAGCTCCCCCTTGAGCCACAAACGGCTTAATACAACTTTTTTTTCACCTGTGCAGTAGTACCCCCCAAGACCTGTAAACAGACCTTGATGTGTAAAATCAGTAGAGTTCCCCTTTAATGAGCATAAAAATTGGATTGGAAAATGGTTTGGGATATTAAAGGGTTACAATCTTCTTCTGTCTATCTAAAATAATTACTTCAGTAAACCTGTGTGGCTATGGAGGTTTATTCATCTCTTTTAAGAAATATAAATCTTGTATTAGCCAGAGGCAGCCAGCCGGCAGTGGTTCTCACCCTCGTTCGTCCTGTTCAGTTCGGTCCTGGCAGTTCTGCTGTGGGGAGCCAGGGGCCCCAGGAGTTGGTGTGCTGTTGGGGGTCATCAGGGAGGCTGGAGAGCTGGATTCTGGGGCGTCTCCTGTCACTGCTGCCCCTGAGGCTGCTGGGCCGTACTCTGTGGGTTCTGTGTGCATGGAAAGAGCTGCCATGGGTTTAACATTCACTGAGTGCTCTATAATTAACAAGGCAATATGATAAAATAATATAAAGTCCTCATAATGTGACTTTTAAAAAAATACTTTTCTAGATATTTTGGTACTATTCACAACATTCTCAAGACCTGGTGTATATAATTAACTTGCCAGCACTTCCAGACCTGCATTAAAAAATGTGTATTCCAAGTAGGGTGGCTCCCTAACGTGCATGATATTGGCCTGACCTGTCTTTTCAAGGCACTCCAGGTGTTTCTTCCAGTGCCCGCTGATCTCCCTCACCAGGGCCTTGCTGTCTGGGGCTGAACTCTGAAGCTGCTGCAGCCTTTCCTCCAGGGTGTGTGAGGCCTCCAGCACAGGAGCCGGATCTTTGAAAAACAGACACAAACAAATCTCTGTAGAAAGAACTACCAAGATTGACACGATATCCATACATTCCTATTTTTCAAAAAAAGCAAAATAACTGTTTTACTGTGTGCGCTGCCTGTAAAGCACATTACAGAGTTTTTTGCATCGCAGTTTCAACAGAGGCAGACTATTCCACTGAGACTTGTTTCCAAAGAGTGACTCTTAGACTTTTCCCACTCGGGCGCCTTTGAAAATTTCACAGGCTGGACCTAATGACACAAGCCTGGATCCGACCCTTCACATGTTCAGATATCAAGTCTAATGAGTCTTCTCATGTGCTGATAAATGGCAAAGAAGACAAAAAGATTGCCATGAATATGTGACGGAGTCTTAAGTTCCATGTATACACCTAGGCAAAGTGTAGAAAAAGTCTGCTCCTGAAAAGGGGGTAAAAAAAAAAAAGCAGGATTCTTTAGCACAACAGAGGAGCTGTTTTGCAATGCATGCGCAGCAGCACCGGGCCCATGGGGCCAACTAGGAGGCTGTTTCTCAACTAACAAGTCTCCTCTGTATCATTTGATCATTTAAATTATTATGCCAGGAATTCTCAGGAGGCAGCTCGGCACTCCACATCACAGGGCTGTTTTTAATCTTCCCCTTCCCTTTCTTCCCCTCCCGAAAAGTTCAACAGCTCAGAGAGAGAGAGCTGCTCCTGTTGTGTACCTGCCTGCCGAACACCAAAGGAGGTGACATCTAGTGCCAAAGCACAGAGAGGGAAGCTCAGGGGAGCTCCTTGACAAGGGGGGAGGCAAGATGTAGAGCCACGTGCACACACACGCACTCACACGCACACACACACACACACCACAGCCCTTCAAAACTCTAAAAGAGGAGGAAAATCGCTGCTTTGCCGCACAAACTTTTCTCCCACAGCTTTCATCCGCTCATCTTAGACTTCTGTGTGGAACCCAATTGGATCCCTTCTTCAGTATGGGCACTGACTGAAGTGACTTTTCATAAGAAGTTGGAACCACAGACGTTTAAACTTTGCCAGATGCCACTGTGAGAATGCAAACTCTGAGCCGACAGGCCACAAAAATAAATGCTCATCAGAGACTCAAAACTTCTACGACGTGCAATTTGTTGAAATCCTGGCCATACATTGCAGCTCGCCATATCTGCATTTTCATCAGACAAACATTTTGGGCCATTTAATTGATTGAGCTATTTTTCCCAGGACCGTTTACAGTCAAACATTGTCTGCATTCATTGTTACACCAACTGTGGAGATATTGCATCAGTCACAAGGGACATCACTATTAAGAGCACAGCTCTTCTAAGACAAACAGGATGACTTAAAGCACTGCTATTCCATCGACCCACTGTCACAGAAATCACTTTATCAGCCTCTTTCCCATATATCCTTTCAACTTTTAATGATCAAAGGGCAGAGATTATAGTAAGGGATCTCTCACACATGGACAAGCCAGGATTATCAATCAGTGGCAGGGGAGTAAAGTAAAGTCAAATTTAAAGTGAAGGGATATAATTTAAGTCTGTATACAAAATTAACCCCCGTCAAAGTAGAGCAGCAGGGATACTCTCAAAGGGCCAGGGATATACAGTTACTGAAGGAGAGTCCAGAAGGACTGCTGATAACTTTGGAAAATAAAGCTACTAATTGATGTAGTTCATAAGCAGCTGTGCGGCTTCTTTTTTGAGCGGCTCTGATGGTAAATCCACCAAATAAAACCTGGAATGGTGGAGGAATTCAACACTAATCCTGCCGCTCACATTTCTGCTCATCAAAAAATACAACACAGTTGACGAGGCATTATGTACATCAGGTGAGTCACATCACTCTCCATGCAAATAAATGCTTCAGTTTTTAATTCATCCCTTATCTTAATCATGGATGATTGGATGTCTGCTCTGAGGTCATGATAACTGATCGGGCAACAGCACCTCGTTTAAGCTAATAAATCACAGGACATTTAATACATCATTTTCTCTGGTGAAACACAGGTCCAGCTCTGAAGGAATCGCAGCCACCGAGAGGAGCAGAGTGACACAGGAGGGTTCAATATCATCACCGGGAAAATGTGGAAATATCTGTTCACACACAATGAGAAATGTCTGCCATTAAATGATAATTCCAGTTTAATACAACTGGGGTCATATTTTTGTATTTTTGGACATCATTTCTATAAGTTATAATACAACAGTACCCACTAAAGTAATTGCTGAGATCTGGGAGCATTGCTACAAAGTCACATGGGGCAAGAAACAGCAGTCACACATAGCGTAATGTCGTCTGGGTCTCTTAAGTCTTAGAAAATAACCCAATATCTCTTCAGTGGCATCAGTTTGAACTATTATGTTTTTTTAATCTGTCTCTCACAAGTCAGGTTGAACTGTTTAACATTCACAGTTAAACAGTTCAGCCAAATTATCTAAACCAATGTATTTGGGGGTAAAATGAATGTGAGCACACCCAAAATGACGGTAATAACCTCTCATTACACGGGAAAATTGTTTGATCACAATCACTGCAAGTACAGTTGGTAATAGTTGGTATCAGGAAGTCAATCTGTTAACTGTAAATGGACAGTTTAGGTAATAATCTTACAGTTCGCATCCATTTTTTGTTCCAAATAAATTCTCTTGTGTTTCTTGCCACATTCGACTTTGTAGCAATGTCACCATGTTCCCAGATCTCAGAAATTAACAGAAATTTAGAAGAGAAACAAATAGACCATAAATAGAAAACAGAAAAAATGAACCTTTATTTAAAAGGATGGATATGTTAAGGCAAACCACAGATTGACTTTGAAATTAGTTTCATTTTTGTATACAGTGTATTGAAAAAGAAGTTTTTGCTCTTCACATAGTGTGGATTAGCTTCATCCCTAACTTGCTACTAGCCAACAAAAGTTACCAAAACTTTTAATTGTTTTTACACAATCTCTGCATTGATATTGAGTTTCATCACTTTTACTGAGCGGTAATGAGGCTGCCATCCTGTAGCTGCTTCCTTGTGGTCACTGAGTTGCTGTTTCTGTGCTATTGCACATCTCAAAGCAGGAGGCAGTTAGTGTATCTGGGTGAGCCTTCAGTCCATGGTGAGCGGAAGCCAAAGCCTGTCAGAGGCTGGATGGCTCAGTGGACTGCGGGTGGCACTGTGGAGGATGGTGCACAGGTTCAGGTGGGTGGGGGTGGACCAGGGTGGTGTGCGCCAAGACAAGCAGGTGTGTCAGGGCGGTCCGTCTTGGCCCTGTCAGCGATACACCATCATTAGGCGGTGTGGGCGCAGCAGGGTGCACCATTATGTCTCCCTGGGCCCTGTGTAATTACGCTCTGACATAATTAACCCAGCAAGCCCATTAGCCAAGCATTGGCTGGCTGAAGAGAGAAAAAAACGCTATAATTATTTGTTGTGCGCATGTTAATGAGGCCAGCTGTGTTCCCATCATACAACACGAACAAATTAATTTACAAGGCTGTGCTCCAAGGTTTTTTCTTTTCATTCAAAACAGTCTTGTTTTTTTCCTCTGAGTGGACTTCAAGGTCCATAAACACGCTCCGCTGCTGCTGCAACAAACAGTAACACTGCTGTAATATTGTTGTCAAGGACCAAAACTAGGTTGACAGAGCACTAAGTCTTTACTTTCACCTTGACAATGTAAAGTGATAAAGGTATGTAGAATAAAATACCTGCCTTCTTTCTTCTACTTGTCAACGATTAGTTTTGATAGGAAATAACAGAATCTGCTTGCAACAAATTCATAAACATGACTTTTCTGTTTGTGGTGCATTTTAAACCAGTAGAGCATTTGATATTCAGATAGCAAACCTAAGACTCACTTTACCTTGATGTTGTGAAAGGATTGAGAAAATACTAAAATAAAAAGATAGGTGGAATGAAAAAAAAAAGATTGTGGGAAGCGGCGGCTTTTGTGTGTGAACAAAACAAAGCTGAAAGAGAAACTTCTTAACCTGCTCTTTTTCATTGCTGTTCCACGTCTTTGTCTGACAGACTGAAGGGCGGAGAAGGAATGACATCAATACCAAGACATTTTAAAGCTCAGAACAAAGAATGGAGCCAGAGCTAGATAGCATTTAAAATTAACACGAGATGCTGCAGTGAAAAAAAAGAAGTAACAATGACATCCAAACCAAACTTCACTCCAAATATTATACAAAAAAAAAACCTACCTCTCATTCTTATTTATGAGACATGTAAGACAAATCACAAGGAATTAACGTCATCAAATACACCAGTCTATGTCTTTACATTTTGTAATCCCACAGTTACATCTTATCTGCACACACACACACACACACACACACACACACACAGACAGACATTCCTATACAAGCTCTCTTTTAAGAGCACACTCTCTCCTGGTCCCTCTGGGGTCTCCTACTCCACAGGGATCAGTTCGAGAGGCCCAGCTCTTTTATGAACATAATGCATTATTAAGCACCTCAAACATCTCCTGGGCCTTTGTTTATTACTGCTCTTATTAATCACTTGTGCATAATCTCGTCCCGCCCAGAGAGCTTTCATTCCCCATCAGCTTTTATACGCCCTTATTTTCCGACAGACCGCCACAAACGCACACAGCACTCCCGCTTCCCTCTCATCCTGACTGTAGGTACTCAGCTGCACAATTACAATAAAGCCAGCTCGCTGTGCCTTACAGGCCTCTCTCGCTGCTGCTTGCTTATGTTTATGGAGGGTTGAAGAAGGACAACTATTCTTTATGCATTTGAATGACTCTGAATTACTAAGGTCAGTGCGTTCTGTTCTGGTAATCTCATAGCCGAGGGAGACATCTGATGTGAATATGTAAGGGACTTACAACCATCTCATACCACAAGACAACATAAGACTTGATGTGACAAAAAGCTGCTTGTACTTGTGCTCTGCAGTACTGCTGGTCACCACTAGCAACCACTGTTGCCATAACATTTCCACTAATGCACACACATACATAGACACACACACCTCAGACATGCCGTAGGCTTAACACATACACACATCCACACACACACACACACACACACACTTAGAGGGGTGTATTCAGATCAGAATCTTCACAAACTCTCAGTGAGCTCCCTGCTCAGATAAAAGGAGCTGTGTTCTAAAGGAGAGAGGGAGCGGGGTGGATCCTGAGGGATGAGTGTGTGTACTGAGAGGAGGTGAGGAAGAGCAAACACCTGGAGCGTCAGTCTCAGGGCTACGCCCCTGGCGACAGGGCCTCGCTGCTCTCACAGAGGTGGCAACAAACGCAGATGTTCAAACGCCACTTGCACGCTTGCACACACACACACTCCAGGAGAGAGGAACACAATGAGGCAGCAAGGAGGAGAGGAAGAAAAAGACGAAGGAAGTTAGGTGCATCTCTGGGAAACCGATGAATTTGGGCAGAAGCTGCCACTGTTTTTCAGCGTTCAGTGATCAGGACATGTTTATCTGCACTGATCAAAACCGTGCGGAGGTGATATAAACATTGTTAGGGAAACACTGTTAACAGACCCCTTTCAAGCCCCAGACTGGGTAGGAGTTATAGTGCACAGCATGAGGAGATGTCACAGGCAAATCAAAATATAGAACGCTAATGAAACACTCCAGTGGATTGACAACTCGGATTAGGGCCTCATAAAAGGCAAGAGGAGAGGAAAAAAAGTCACTTCAATCACTTGCATCAAGAAGTTATTTCTGCTCTGAGTTTACTGTTGTATTCTAGTTGCCATTGAACAGGAACATTATCTTGCATTAACAAAGCGTAACATTATCACTCTGGAATCTCACAAACATAACGGATATGTTATTTGTATTCAATAGTGGGCACGGCAAAGTGGATAACTGATATGTGACCAAATGTTAATGATAGCCAGATACAACAGGTCACATATTGAGCTGCTGCTGCTGCCGGTGCCCCTCCCCCTCCTTTCCTTGTTCGCGTCTTGCATTCATTAACTCCGCTGTTGGCCTGTTCCGATTGGACCAACGGCACACAAATGAGCACGCACACACATTGAGGGAGAGACGCTTTCAAATTAAAATAATAGGAGGGAAAAACGTCCAGCAATGAATAGTAATAACTGCATTAAGATTAACGAGCACGGCGTGTAAAGAATAATTGCATCTGTCAAAAGATTAAAAATACATGAGCTGTAGCATTTGTTGGGGGAATGCTGGGAAAGCTCGCTGTTGTGTTTGAGGGGCACAGAGAAGTGGGGCCACAGCCAAATGACTGTCCTCCGGTGTACCTGGAGTCATCCATTTTAGCGAGGGGTGGGCTGGAGGAGGGGGGGGGGGGGTTGTGACCTTGGACACTAGCAGCAAGATGTACAGTGACTGCAAGGGCCCAGCACAGAAATACTCTCATTGCTCTGGTTTTCTGTTCAGCTACTGCCGGAGAAGTGGAGGAATGCTGGGATCAGACTACACAATATTTTTGCCTTTTCAAAATGGTCACTGTGTCAGATCAGGCAGTTTTAGAGTTGTACATTCTTATTGTCACTTAGAATAGAGATAACAAGTTATAGTTTTTCAGTTTTAGGTTAAGGGATTCAGTAATTATTACATTGTCTTTACTAAACTCAGTAACACTCCATTACGTAGTGAAGGCTCAGCTTGTTCACTCTTGTTAAGAGTTAGATGGAGAGTTGATATCAATTTCATCTCTGTGTTTTGAGTGGACAGACTGCATAGCGGAATTAGGAGTCCCCAGGCCCAAAAGGTGCTGTTGGGCCCCTACTGTTCTCCCATTCCCACCCATCCACTATGCACTCTGTACAACTTCTATGTACCCTGATGCCTCCTAGTTCCCATTAAGTCCAGAGCATGTGGCAGCGTCAGTATTTACCCAGAGACCATCTAGTACTCCGTCACAATAATAACATTACATTTTCCAAGATATGTGTGTGTCAGTTAGTTTATGGTAATTTAATTAAATTAATTAATAATTAAATCACACATTTATTTAGGAATATGCACCAGTACATGTGCATATGCACCACAACTAAAGTAATGAAGGTCCTTAAAGTAGAATTTGATTCAGGGCCTCTCTACAGCACAAGGTCCTCATTATTGGAAAATAATGCTGGACTGCCTGACATGTCCTAACAAATCTGTAATTAATCAAATTACCAAAGAACTATTTCCATGCAGTAAACCTGGGACTTTTGGACCTCCTGAAAGTGAAAGCTGTAGGGCAGTTGCCCACTTTGCCTGATTTGTAATCCAACCTTGACAAACTGGTCTGCGATGTTTTAGCTTGGGCAAGGAGCTGGAGGTATGGGTAGGCAGCTAGCTTCCACCAAAAGAGGAGGAATACACCTTCAACATGTTGTGTCTCATTAGCTGGCTTGCTAATGTTAGCCACTGTTAAGCCTGCATGTGTGATTCAGCTTGCCTGGTGGTTCACTGTGAGAACTGGACTTCTGGACTCTAAGCTAGTTGTTGATGGTCAGTAAATTGTTAAACCACAATGTCTAATTTTATTTCTCGATGTGTTAAATACAGAATAATAACATGTGGGTGTGGCATGTTTGGAGTTGCAAGACACCTTTGACTGCGCTATGCTGAGTAATGAAAGTAATGATGTAATAATGTAACTACTTCTGCCATTAAATAATTAGTAAAGTAATGTCTGACTAATAAGTGATGAGTAATTGATTACTTAACTTGGCCAGTACTACTTAGTACTGAGTCAGGCCACAGCTCACTCTGACCTTTGTTGAGAAAGAAACCAACTAGCTTCACTTTGTATGAGTCCCAAGGAAACAGTGAAATAGACTCCTTTTTTAAAACTAAGGTCAAATGGAGGTATGAGGCTGGTGGTGCAACATCACTTGATGTAGTTTGACACAGGAAAGTCTGCCACTGTATATTCAGTAAAATGACCAGATAGAAAGACTCCTTGTGAATTTATATGTAAAAGAGACTGAGAAAACGTTACCTTGAAAACAAAAGCTATTGTACCGTATTGTTCTTTATTCTTTTATGCTTGTTAGTTGATGTTGGGTGACAGTGGCCTTTCTTTTTATTTTAAAGTCTTTGTTCTTGAACATAACAACTCTTAGTTGACTCTATTCTCTACTTGAGAGGGGTTCTTGACAAAATATATCCCACAAGACGCTCCTGGGCTTGAATTAAGGCCTTGATATAAAAGGTATAGGTCAGAAAATCAAACAGAATACATCTTCAAAGAACAGTATTTCTTATCAAGGAAATAACTCCATTCAAAGTCTGTGTGTGTTGTGTGTGTGTGTGTGTATGTGTGTGTGTATATCGTGGCACAATATCAAGCAGGGGACTTCAAGGAAAAATGGAGACCTTTAAAAGTCAGCTGCCGCCGTCGCTATTTCTCTGACGCAGACTTTTATCTTGTATTCATTGAATCTGTAAACAGCATTCTCTACTCCTGCCACAAGTGTTTCTCTGATCTAGACTGAGATTGGGCTGCATTTTACTGCCGTCTCCTGCAACAAAGAGCAATACAGTACATGTGCCCTGGCATCGAAATAACAACTGCATAAACACACAATATGTCTTTCCTCCTCTCTAACTTACTGTCTTTCCCCCCTCTATCCCTTTTCCCCCATTGGCCTCATCAGGCCTGAGTTCCACATGAAGCCAGACTTCAGTTGGGATTTTAATTGGCCCTCCACAATCAGCAGCAGAGATCCTCAAGGATGTGTTCGCTCCTCAGCCAGGCTACACTCAAGAACTAGTGCTGGGTTTTGAAGTGGCCTCACGCAGAGTTTTGGAAACCACTCTGAGAGCGCAGACTTTGAAAAATAGATAAGAGCCACAGGGTATAGGGTTTTATGTATCTTATATCCATGTGCTGTTGCAGCATATCTATCTATGGCAAGAAAATTACTTTTTGGTTTGTGTGTTGCTTCATATATACATGATATGTCTGTGAGTATACTTATAAGGTTGGTCCTGTGATAGTGGTATAGGTTTGATGGGGAACTGATGTCCGGGGAGTGATCTTGGAAAGGGGAAAGATAATTCTGAAAGTAATGTGTTTGAGTGTGGTTTTTACGCTTCTGCTGTTGTTGTTGTTGTTGTTTGTTAAGATGTGGATCTCCGGTCTTAGTTGGAGACTCACCTGGGGCCTCGATAAGCTGTTTGTAGATTCCCAGGAACGCAGACTCGGCCTCCTTACTGCGCTTGTTCAGAGCAACCACCTGCAGAGGAGAAGACGCCATTAAGGTAATCATCGACTGATAAATCCTGACATATGTCTAAATCACAATGCAAAGCATACTTTAACATTTGAGGCATTTAAATTGATGCTTTTAGACAGAGAAGAAGACACTTAAAATCTTAAACAGCTAACAATGAATCAATAGTAGCCAGAGCAAAGGTCAATCTCACAGCATCCTGCCAATAAATGAAACAAACATTCCTGAACGCCTCGTATACAAACTAATATATGTATCTACAGTATGTGTAACAGAGAAATGCTGTGCAGTTCATAGCCTGTGCATATTCACCATCTCCAAGGCTGTGTGTGCTTCTCCTGTACAAGCACTGACAACTAGAGAAACAAGGCATAAACTATGATGATATCTTTGCTGTTTAACTGCCAAGCTGCTGCATGTTGCAAGGTGACATTTGGCCTGTTAAATGTAGGTGTCGGCGCACGCAAGGAGGCTCACCAGTGACAGTGGCCTTCGTCACCAGCAGCACTCGGCACCTGCTATCCTCAGCTCGGCAGGTGATGCAAACCAATTAACGATTCATTAGGAGGGACAAAGAAAGCGAATTAGCCACCACCTGGCCCCATGGAGAGGGCACCTGCACTAGTGGATATGTGGGTTATCCTGCTCCCAGCTCCCGCTAAGACCTCGGGCTTGTTTGTAAGTCAGAGGACGTGTTGCGGCTGCCTCTCAACGTCCTCAGCTCTGCGACAGTAAATCAGATCAGGCTCATCCAAATGACCCCCCTACTCCGAGAGCAGACGGAATTCAAATTATTGTCATCTATTGTCTATGTCATTTCTGTCACTGTTGATTACAGCCTCTATCGTATTAGCTCAATGGACTCCACAACAGAGGGTCAAGTGTGTGGTATGGCTGAGCTGGGCTGCTCCTCATTGGTATGACTGCACTTCAAAAACATCCATTTTGCAAAGAAAACACTTATGAGAATGGTGGTGGTGGTTGTGTGTTGGGGCTGTTTAGTGGGGTTATAAATAAGGTGTGTGGAAAACAGCGAGGGACGGAGAGCCTTTGATTTACTGGAAATGGCTGGCGTCTTCCCCGGGGAGGCATAACGACAGCATCATGTTTAAAGAAATATCATAAAGATCAAGCAAATCCTCCCATCACTCCCACTTGGAGCAGCTCAGAGGAGTTCATGGAAAATGGAAAAGGCTGGAGCCTAATCAATACAGATGCAATAGTCTGCATCTCTCAGCCAGCTCCCTGCAACACTATGCTGTTGTTATACTCAGCTATACCCCACTTTAACCCCCCCACCCACCCACCTACCCACCTCCCCTCTCCTTTCAGGACATGATGTTAACGTTGGCATGTTGGTTTACAATCAGTGAAAAAGTGTGGCCCCATAAACACTGTTTCCAGCTTTATGTGTGGGCTATGAGCAACAACTAGTGTTGGTTCAGCTAAGGTTTGCTTCATCCCCACTGATGAGAGATTGTTTTTATGTTTGCTTCATTTTTACTGTGAACAGAACAAGTTTGGTGACCGAGAGCTCTTTTCAGCCAATATCGGTCCACTGCTCTTCAGCTTGACAATGACCAAAGCAGCACTTTGTGACACCTGGACAAACTATTATCAACCTGAGTTAACACCTGAACTACATGGTCACTACAGCAGGGCTGAACCCACCGCGACTCATCAACTTTTCACTGACAGTCTGCTGGCTGGCCTGGCTTCCTCTGAAGCGTATACATCAAATGAGGCTCCCAACTGCATATGTAAAAAGCCTGAGATCCTGTGCAACAGCTAGGCTCCATCTTCCAGAGACACGTAGGGTCTCTTGGCCCTCCATCATCCTTTAACGAGAGAACACGGAGATTACCTCCACAATCACACCATTAACCTGCCTACAGACGCTAGCAGAGACATCAATCACCCGCCTGCCTGATGCCTTCTCACGTTAGCGCCTGCAATGCGTATAGATACTCCCCCCCCCCCACAGCCCACCCTTGCTATCATCAAAGCACTCTGAGGTGTCGTGCATAATATGGGCTGATCAGGGAGTCATCTTCATCTCCATGCTAATCCACCTCCAGCCAAGCACATGGGATTTCAGAGAAAGTCTCATACTAGCAGATACGAGCAGATAAGGTTGTTGTACAGAAAGGTGTGGCTCGAGAATGGACTACAACTGGCAAATCTCTTCTCCTCTTTTGGCTGCAAGACACGGCTCTGGCCCTGGCTTCGGCTCACAGCGCATTCTTTGTTTGCACCCGTTTTGTGATAAAAGATATGGCTACCGAGGGAATGGGCTCGCCGCAGGTTGATTTTACAAGCAGGAGTAAAGCCTGGGGCAGAGTAGCAAGAGAGAGACAAAAGAAACCTGTTAGCGCTCCTCCATAACTCTTCATGCAGCAACAGAGTGGGCAGAGCACAGCCTCTGGGACAAGGCTGCTGGGAAATACTTACTGATAAGCCTTTGAGAATACTTACAGTACCCGCTAGTGAGTCCGTGTGTGTTTGTGTGTGAGTGTGTGTGTGTGCATGTGTGTGTATGTGTTTGTAAGTGTGAGAACAAGCTAGCATGTGTTGGGGAGAGAAAAAATAAATGACGGAGGAGAGAATAAATCTAGAATGAAGTAGAGGAAGCAGAGTGAAGGGCTACTGAGCAATGTACAGATAGAAACAGAGAGATAACGGAAAAGAGAGGTTCCCATAAAGAGCGCAATTAGCAATTATGCAGTCATCAATTACAATTATCACAACTGGTGATTATGCAATTATCACTCTAAATCATCGTTTTCCCCCTCTGCCTTACCAGTTTGCCACCCCCTGTGATTTGGTTGTTTGAGGCTGGGTTGTGATGATGCAGGTGATTAGAGTGTGTGACGATGATGGGGGTGTTGGGCGGGTGTCAAGGCAGATCTTGCACTCTTTGTGTGTGCAAATAAGTGTGTGAATGCTTGGAGCATCATGTCTGCATATACATCTGTGCCTGGATGTGCACAGCATGTCATTTAATTCTCAGTTTTCTGCATGTGCGTGCATACGCACAGTGCAGAAAACTGCACTACTTCCATCTCAAGGTGAATGTGGTTGGTGCTGTGGGTGGTTTGGGGACAGCAAATGTATGGTTCCACAGTCCCTGAGGCCTCTAAATTACCTGTCATCTTCCCCATGATGCAAAGGTCAGTGCACAATCATAGGGAGTCCATCCTACTGTGCTGCTTACGGAGCGCCAGTCCAGCCCACAGGCTGACAGGATGTCACAACAACCCCAGTCCCGCTCCATGCTTATTAGAACAAAACAGTGGGAAGCCCACCACCACCACCACCGCAACACCACTTGTCACAACACCTTCCAGCGGAATTGACTGGATTCCTGACAAACATTTGTATTAATCTAAGTGTTGAGAAAATGAGGCAAAATACGAGCAACTCTCTGCTAATGCTGTGTTAAAATGTGCTAAAATCTGGAGCCAGGGTGTTTTTTTTCTTTCTAATTAAATTCTTATTGGTAAAACAATTCCAGTATTAAATAACAACAACAATACATCTGTCATTTATGCAGTCCTTCAACTGTCTGTCCATTTTCAATGCTACCATTTCATTTTGAGCCTTGTATAATGTCAATTTCTAACCCTTTTTCTCTAGTTGTGTTTCTTGCTGAAACAATTAGTAAGAATTTGTCCTGAGTCACTTTCTTCTCCCAGTTCCTCAAGATAGCTCTTTAACTTGCAATTAATAATATTTCAATCAATATTCATCCCTTCCTGGTACAATTTCAAAATATCATGTATAAAGTACCATCCAAGACAGAGGCTTCAAGTATCTGTTGTAACACTGTAGAGCGGGGCAACATAAATGTCTTCAGGTACAATAATACAGATTAGGGTTGCAACTAACAATTATTTTCATTATTTCAATTAGTCTATCAAATATTTTTTAGATAATGGATTCATCATTTAGTCTATTAAAAACAACAGAAAATAGTGAAATGTCTTGTTTTCCCAGACCCCCATATGATGTATTGAAGTTGCTTGTCTTAACGCAAAAATATTAAATTTGGAAATAAATAAAACTGAGAAAATAAAATTTAACTTGTTAAATCATTGAATAAACAATTTGAGGAATAAACCTGCAATCCTACAGTCATGTATTTTTCATTTTCTTTATATGTGATCTGTTGGTTAAAAACAAGCACATGCAAATCCAAAATTTTCCCTTCAGAAGCAGGGGAAAGATCATATTTTACGTGAGCCACCCAGCTCTTGTGCAGCTGTCACCACCGGCGTTTGTTTTGCGTTGAATGTAGCTTCAGAAGAGAGGCGGCGGGAGGAGAGAGATGAGTTGGTGTGGAGTGACTGATGAGTGGGTGGAGGAGAGGGACAGAGGTAAACACTATTGCAATACAGTCTGGCTGGTGAGAGACCCGTGTACACCCACACACGCACACCCACATACACACACACTTGAACTTGGGAGCATGCAAACACACACATCAAGTCACACACAGGCAGATGCACACTACACACAGACCGTGTTTGAGGGCAGATTTAATCATGGTGACACCCATCTCGGAGCAGTGGTAGCAGCATGGCGGTGGCTGTGGCCGTCTCTGGGTGCCCAGTGAGATGAGCAGTCAGAGCACTGACACACATCTCGTCGCCACGTCAATTCCGATCAGCGCTGCCTGTCAGTCAACCCACTGCTCTCACAACCGACCGATGCCAAAGCCTCTGCAGAGCTGGCATCTCAGCCAAATAAAGGGCTGAGCTGACCACACCAATATTCTTTTGTACCACTTATCCACTCCTGAACACATGCTGCAACGACATGCAGCGACAAATTCAAAGCAAAAATACAACCTGCAGAGGCTCACCTGCATGAGTGAAAGTAGAGTAAAACCTTGAGTGTACGGAGCAAATTTTTTAATGCAGGTTTCAAATCATTAAGTTACAGACTCCATTAATCAACCAAGTAGGAAGGACTTTCATATAATTTTTTACGGCTATTATTGCATCAGCAGTCAGTTAAGAAGACTAAGAGTCTACAGCCAAGCTAGCAGTTCTGTGAGGTTGTATTTACACCGCAGGGCTTTGAACTAAGTGCTAACGTCAGCATGGCAATGCTAACATGCTGATGTTAAGCAGGTATAATGTTTACCATGTTCATCATCTTAGTTTAGCATCTTAGTTTTAGCATGCTAACATTTGCTAATTTCCACTTAACGCAACATACAGCTGGGGCTGATGGGAACATCATTAGTTTTGTAGATACTTGCTCATAAACCAAAATAGGGGACATATTCAAATTTTGACCTGATGATGGAGCAAGATGAAAGTTAGGGGGATCACCAAAGTTCATCCAAGGGTACCATGAAAGTCTCTAAAAACAAACAAAACAAAATTTAATGCATTTAATCCAACCAATTTCACTCAAAGTCAAAAATATCAACCTCATGGGGGCGCCAGAGGAAAAGTCAGAATCAGCTAAAGTCTTTAGCCTACAACATCTGGGAACCATGAATGTCTGTACAATATTGTGCACCAACAATCCAATATTTCAAAGGATATGTGAAAATTTTGAACTGTTGGAGGCAATAGATGAAAAGTCAGGCGATCACCAAATTCATTGGGATTGATCCTTTGGGAACGACACAATTCTGTATGAAATTTCTGTATGAGATATTCTTGTCTGGACCAAAGACGTGGACCGATCAATAGACCCTAGTTGCCATTGACAGAGCCATGCTGCTAGCAGAGCTGAAAAGGAACATCACAATATATGACTTGAATATGAGACTAAATGAGCAGGACCTTAGGTCAAAGCCCCAGTGGAGAGTGCCGTTAATGACACAGGCGAAGAAGTAAGCAGACCTCCACAGATCAAGGTGGAGCTGATGTAATCCCGACGGACGTGGCACACAGAGTCGCATGAGAGACAGAACATGGCATGAGATTAAACCCAGATCAAAGAGCCTGCTGTCTCCACCTCCCAGCAGGTGTCTTCTGGGTCCCCCACACCATCAACTGGCGGCAGAACCACTGTGTTACCCGCCCTCTCAACAAAACTCAAAAGCACCAGCCTCAGCGCCAACACCTCAAAGTCACAGCAAAGTCAAAGTCAAGAGCCGCTGAGAGACAAACGGAGGGAGGAAAACAAATCTTTTATGAATGTCTTTGTAGTTCAAAAGGCAGGAGTTGTCATTTTCTTTGAGCTTGCGCTTTCAAATGTTTGATGCAGCAGATGACCTAAACCTTGAGGAAAGTGTGTCTGCTGAAAATGTAACTATCATGGTATGATGGGAGGGAGCGGGGGCGTGCTCAGGCTAAGATGAAGGCACCGGTTGATGTGCTGAAAGGGAGGGCTGTGAAAAGTAGTAATGAGTGCACCTGGACTAGATTTCAGTGCTGGGAGAAATGTTAAGAGGAGACATGAGAGGAGAAGTGTAGGTAAGGGCTAATTATAAAAATAAAGTGCCCCCATTATCCCGGCACTGTACTGCCCTAGTGAACAAAGCTACAACAGATGGGGTGTCATGGGTAACTGTGCCAATGTGAGCCAAAGCCCTGGAGTGGATGGACCCTGGCAGGCCACTAGTGGAGCAGGCCTGGCAAGGGGGAGGCACAGCTGCATATCTCGCCCTCAGACACATGTTGACAGTGTTTCTCTAGCCCTGCCTACACTAGTCAAGGTGAGACAGCATGACACGAGGGGAGAGAGGGAGAAAGAGAGGGAGAGAGCGCTCCACTATGATGGATAGTGCTCTCCATCCACCTCTCCTCTCTCTCCCTCTTAGAAAGCTGGTGACTTTCCAGTGAGGCAATTATCATTGCGGAATGCATAATAGCCTAATTAATTACAGGTGTCAGCGCTGCCTTTGTTTCAGCATGGAGGAACATCATGCCAAAGCCGCATCCACTAGAAAGAATAACGCTGATGAACGAGCCTAGAACCACAGCTAGAAGAGCGCAGCTGACAGAGGAATAAAACACTGCAGAGACGACTTGAAGTCTGCCAAACAATCCTGTGTCTATTGCTGACAGAAGATGGATTGAAAACACATGGTGCAAAAATTAGGTCCATTATTTGCTTGATAAATCTGCTGTTGTCAATCGCAGTGCTCGGAGGAAGATCTCAGGTAGGCCCTGCATAGGACAGCTCTGATGGTAATTTGGTTCCAAGCAGCAGAGACCAGCGCGGCGTTGGTGGCAGCACTATCAACAATGAAACAGCCCCTTACCCCGTGTTCCCTGACAAACATGGCATATCATTTGTCCTGTCAGATTTTCCGATTTCATTCATTGTAGTGAGAAAGCCGGAAAGCAGACAATTGCCAGGGAGAGAGAGAAAAAAAGACCTAACAGGACCTGCAAAGGAGAGAAGTGAATGATGGGGCGACTAGGGAGGAGAGACAGCACAGAGATTCCTGTTACTCTCCTCCTCAGCTAAACACAAGCATACATCGTGCAGAACTTAATAGAACGTCACATTTAGTGTGTGTGTACTGTACAGCATGTGTGTCTTTCTATGGGGGGTCGTGGCGGTAGGCTGATAATCCCTCCACGCCCCCAGGCAGCGGGGGCTCATTGTAGAGTACATTGAGTCTAATAGGAGCAGGCGCTGCAGTTGTATGCAGCTCTCCCTGCTCCCACTGTGAGAAGAGTTTTACATAATTAATGACTGTTGATGTTTCCCAGGTAGTCGCCCGGCAAATTCACTCCAGACTCGGCTGCCACCGTCGTCGGTTCCACAGAGAATGAGCGACACCAGAACAGACAGCTTACATTACAGGCATAAATAAGGCAATTTTGTACAGTGTCTTCAGACATTACTGTGAGGGGGGTTCAGGGCCAATGACTTGACTTGCTTCAGAGAAACACTCAGAAAGAGCTTTTCCATGTCTTGAAGTCTACAGAGAATTTGCGCTTGATGCGAGTAAAACTGTTTCCTTTAGTGTTTTTATAATTCTGTATGCTGTTAGAGCTGCAAAGACAAAAGCACCTTGCCTTTTCAAGATAACAGTTGACAACTCCAGACAGATGATCATCCGTGTCTGCATGAATCAGTCTAATTTGAATGTCGATCTTAATACATGTGAGCCTGGTGGTCTGGGTTTGTTTGTTTGTTTGTTTGACCACTGAGAGTCTGGCAAGGCCGCAGGGCCCTGCACATACTGCTGGGAGGCAGTCCACATTTATACTGGAGCATGTTAAATTAAACATTTAAACATGACACCAAGGGAAGGCTATTTTTTACTGCTCTCGGCCCACTACTCATTATTAATTTGTAATAACCTTTAAGGCTTTTTGATGTCATACATATTTTACAGAGAGATATCACTCCCAGCCAGACTGGAGAGGGCCTGTCGATGACAGATCACCAAGGTGCCACTGAAATGTGCCTTCAGCTGCTATAATTAGGACCAGGTGAAGGTTAAGAGTGATCTTTGGACTGTGCGTCTATGCATTTGTCTGTACACCAACTCACACTAATGCATCAGTGTGATGACATGCCACCACCCAAAACCACCCAGAAAGAGAGATAAAAGAAGAGACTGGCCAGGGGAGCAAGGATTTTCCCCCAAATTATTTTTCACAAAAAAAAGTGAAAACATCTTTCTTGCAGTGATCTAGCAATCATTTCAGAATTGTAGGTATTTATGAGTACCTAGAGTAAAGGAGTTCATATCATCTGCATAAATCAGCTGAGTTGGGGGAAGGGGACACATTAACACCCCACTCTCTGTCTCCTTCATACTCCTCTGTTAGAGGGCTGGCCAAGGCCCATCATGCTCCCGCTCAGCTGGGAGGCCCTCCATGCCCGCTGGATGCCAGCCTAAAGCTCATGTACGCTGGTGCCAACACGCCACTAAAAGCTGTAAAACAAATGAGCTCTGTTTGGTTAATGTACACTGATTGACCTCTGCTGCCAGGCATTTGATGTCATGATTGTAATGACCAGCTTTCCTGCCTGATCCCTCATATACAATGTGACAGGCACGAGGTGGCATTTCAACTTGAGTGAATGAGGGCTAATCACATGAGATGCCTACAGCAGCAATTTTCAAACATATATCCAAGCAACTATGGATGAAATTATGAAATTCTAAATGTATTTATTCATATTTCTCAAAAGTATCAGTTCACCCAAAATTAGCCATGCGGAGAGATTTGGATTGATTTGTACAGTGCTTCAAATGAAAAAAGCAAAGAAAAGTGTGAAAGTAAGCTAAATTTTTGTAGCAGAATTTAGTCTCTTCTTGATGCCTACCCCAGTAATCATCTTGCAACCTCTTCATCCTCCAACTCCCAGGTTTGTGACCACTGACCCATGCAACATACTGTCAACATGCTGTTTTCATAATGAGCATTTTTTTCAGTAGAAAGTAGATACAGTTTTTATGTGTGAAATAGGTGCAGTAAAATGTTGACAGTTTGGTCTGTGGATTATCCAGAGTAACAGGGACATTGTTTCTGGAAACATGTGCTGCCATTTTTAAAGAAATCTAATTTAAATTTTCAACACTGTGAGCATCACAAACTCAAAAAAAAAAAAAAAAATCCAAAAAATCTCATTCACATCCATTATACTGGGGTGGAAGCAGATATCTCAAAACCTGGACAAATAAACAAGTATATCTGCATGGTTAAATATCACTAGTTAAATGAAAAAATATGTTTTTTGTAATTTGCGTGAACTGACCCTTCAAAAGAAATGCCAGGAATGTCTTAGAAATAAATGTATTTTTTGCCTGACAATAACAATTCTTTTTGTTACATCATTTTGAAGCAGATATTCAGGAGCACTAAATTCATCTTAAACAGCCTCAGAAACAACTCTTCAGCAAGCTTTATATATAGGACCTGACTTTATCTATTGGATGCTGAGCATTACATAACCCTCCATATGCTCAGAGTGTAGGACAATTCCATACGGGTTATAAATAAAGAAACCTGACGCACGGCTGCAGCCACTGTGATTTGGGCAAGTTCTCACATGGGATGTCATAGTTCTGCAGTGCTAGCCCCACTGCTATTTCAGGCTCTGCCTCATTAGAACATCCTCCATGAGTGAACAAAAAAAAAATATAACAGACTTTACAAAAGACATTTCATTAGGGAAGAGAGAGCATGAAGAGAACATTCACCCTCCCAGCTACAGTGCGTTCTAGGCTAAAACTCAAACATGCATTTACTACATCCTCCATGGATATGGAATGCATTGCTGTAACAATTATTTTATCCCCACACACATCCTTCACTGTTGTTGGTATATAGGATCTAAATATTAACTGGAAAAAGCTTAAGGACATAACAAGTAAGTTTGACCTCAGCCAAGTAATCCAAGGCCCCACTAGAATCACCCCATCATCTCAATCAGCATTCTCATTAAGCCAAGGTTAGCCCATGATAGGAGGACTTTTCAGCATCTATGTAATAAAGTTGTAACCAAATTGAGAAAGGCAAAACCAAATTTCTTTACTGGTCTTATAAATGGTGCTAAAGGCAATACCAGGCAAGCTTGGGAAAACAACAAGGGGGGTAAAGGGTTTGAATAACAAGTTCAGGCAATTCTAACTTAAGACAAAGACCCAATTTCTTCTGTGTTTAATAATTATTTTATAGATTCAGTTAAAGAGCTGGCTTGAGATTTTGGCTTAAGAAGTAAGGTCATTATATCACCAAATTATAATCTCCCTGTTTTTAACATCTCTGTTAGAGTCCTCCATAACCAAAATCTTGAGTCAGTTTAAAAGCTCCAAAGCCAAAGATGTTTTTGACTGTGTATCCTAGGTACTCCTATCACTCATCTTGTAAACTTGTCAATGAAACAATGCTATTTTCCTAATGCCTGGAAATCAGCAGTAATAACCCCTATTTTTAAGGCTGGTGATCCAACTAATGTAACCAATTACAATTGCAATTTGTGACCAATTAATAGCCTGTCTAAACCATGGCCATTTCCCACTGCATCCTATGCAGTTTGGATTCAGGGAACATCATTCCACAGAGACAGCAAATTGCTATTTTATTAACCAAATTAAATCCAGTCTTGATAAAGCAGCGGTTGTTTTCCTTGATTCTAAAAAGGCTTTTGATATGGCCAATCAAGTTCTTTTATCCAAATTGTCAAATTCAATTTCTCTACTAACGCATTCACATGGATGGAGTCGTACCTAAACTTAAGAAAACAATGCAGAGGAATTATTGACACTTGCTCATCTTTTTCTGACTGCACCATTGGAATTCCACACGTATCATACATTAATGATCTGCCTGATTTGCCCAGAGGTCCACATCCAGATATATGCAGATGATACAGTTATTTACACTCATGCTAAAAGAAGAGAACAAGCTGCTTCCAAATTCACTGCAGTATTGAACAAAGTATCAGACGGGTCAACTCACTGTTGTCTTACTCCTAACATAAGCAAAACTGTAGGTATCTATTTTTCTATCAAGAGAAATGACAGTCATCAACCTTACTTCCTAGTTAAAGGAGAGGTAATAAATATGGTTGAGCACATCAAGTATCTCGGCATAATTGTTGATAATATCTTAAATTTTAAGAAACACATAAAAAAGATCTCCAGAAGTGTCAGAGCTACCCTAATGAATTTTAGACATACTAGGCACCAACTGCCTCTGGCTGCTGCTAAGCTTTTTATGCACTCAATGATTTTCTCACACTTACTTCTTTCTGCGCTACAAGCTGGTCCCAGGCAGGAGTGACTACGCTAAAATCATGATACACTCTTTACACACTATCTGTGAAAATTCTTGACTGAAAACAAGGAGCTACCATCATTGTACTATCATACAGAAGTATAATTTATTGACCTTTGACAGTTTTCTTTGTTTTGCAGATATGTGTCTGATGTATAAATTAATTCATGATCTTGCGCCACCATCACTTAAACAATGTGTCAATTCTGCAGGAACAATGCTAGGTAGGTCAGGGCATCAGTCAGAGGTGACTGCTTGGCTAAATTTAGGAAAACGGCTCTCAGGCAATCAGCATTTTCAGTCAGAGCAGCGATAAATGGAATTCCCACCACCCATATCAGAGAATGCACAAGCTTCAGTATTTTTAAAACAACACTTAAAACATGGCTCAAGACAAACCAATCATATGATCACTGATCTAAACCTTTGTATGGAACCAACTGTTTTCCAACATGGAGAGTATGTAATGTATATTTTGTATGATGTTGTTTTATATATGATGTTGCTACTTGTATTGTTTTTAATTGTTTGCATTGTACTATATTGTTTTTCAACATCTTCCTGCCCAGGGACCGCAGATGTATATTAGCTATATAGCTAACTCTGGCCCAACAGTTGTGTTGTGCATGGCCCCTGTTAAATAAACTAATAAACTAGACATTAAGGGTAGATGCATTGTGAAGACACACACACGACGTGTGATATCCAGGTATGCTATAGTACAGAGATCTGTGTCACATGGTCCCACAAGGAGGAGGTGTACAGGGCTCGTTGACGGGGACACAAACACGCAACTTGCCACAATGACGGCAATTACCCCACGTCCCCTGCCTTCAACCTGAGTGTTTGCAAGTGAGAGAGGGGAAGTGAGGGACATGTGATTATGCATGTAAGTGTGAGTTTTTGCACGAGAGAGGAGGCCAGAAAAAATACACATTATTGCGTGACTGCCTGTACCTGCCTCTGTGATTGTGTGTGTGTATGTGTATGTCAAAGCCTGCCTGTGGAGGCCCTCTCACACCACAGCAGCTGGCTAATTTAGTTAGGGAATAGCTGGCTGTCCTTCAGGTGAATGGGCAGAGATTGGTCTCAATATGAGATGTAATAAAACAAGCCCATCACTGGATCTCACCGTACCTTCAGCTGTCCTTCACGTGTCTTGCCAGAAGAAGACATACGCCCACAAACACACACACACACACACACACACACACACACACACAAAGCTCAAGGAGGCAAGGAGATCTAAAAGGTTTGATATTTTGAAGAAAACTATGAAACAAATGTCGCTTTTCAGTTATTTTAGATTACCTAAAAAATATTTATTTATATTTTTCACCACTGTCAATATCTATAGAGATAAAAGAACAACCAATATATTGATTTAATACAGTATCAAGAATATTTAGAATTTTAATATCTTCATGGATATATTTGTATCAAAGTGTTTCCCTTACTTGTCTACTACTGTTATCTACATTTGCTTCAGTAAACCCTGTGCAACAAAATCCTGTACATGTTTGTGTTATCCAGGCATTTGTGACTTCATGCATCTCCATGTTTCCTCCTGACCGACTAACAGTGCCTCTCTGTGAGGAATGAAACATGCTTGAGCTCCCTGATTCCACCTGTCCTCCTGTTTGGCTGCAGCTGACTCTTGTGCCTTCCTGCCAGCTGCTAGCATCCTGGACCTGGTGACCAGCAGCTTTTTCCCTTTTGCCCGTCCCCTCGGCTCCACTCCAGAGTGGGCACTCCACTCCAGCAGAAGAGCTGGAGCCCTACTGCTAAATCCACTGAGACCCAATTACAGGGACAGTGGGAGAAATCACGAGCAGAGACGCAAAGTTACTTTGCTTTAATTAAGGATGTGTTTAACACTCTCCTCAGGCCACCGTGGCCACTTTATGCCTCTGATGAAACAGAGAGCCCTGCAGTGGGACTTTAAAACATATATCTGTTTGTGACAATGGCAAAGAACACTCTGATCTGTGGGCTTAGATATTTAAGCGCGGCGGGTGTGATTTAGGGTGTCGTATTTCCAGTGTAAAATAAGAATAAAACAAGCAGATCTCTTAAAAGTGTAAAAACACATTTGATTTGTGGAAGAAGAAGCTACAATTCAACGTGTGGTGTACATCAGAGGAGTTGCTCCCCTCCCTGGAAAGAAAGTTACTTCTCTTGCAGCTGCTTGTTTTAATAGAGCCACATGTTAATTAGTATTGTAGTTAATCCCATATTAAAGAGACCCAAACTGTCAGGTCATATTATAAACAATCAGTCCTAATGTTCGTGCATGTGACATTTGGAGCTGCTATCTCTTCTAGCAAAATGTTCCCTAGGTACTAATTGGCCTACTTTACGCTGTCTTTCTTTGAATTGCCAGTTTCTTTATCATTTAGGATATTAGGCTTGACAAGCATCATCCAATATACCATAGGCCCACTAAAAGTGGAGAGGAGCTGCATCATTTTTTTGCAGAGGGACAGCAAAATTGGAATAAATGATTTACACTAGCATGTATACTGCAAGATCTACCTTCATGTGATATTAAATACAATTTGAAAGAAGAATAAAAGTTCAAACACTTAGCCAGCAGCAAAGTAAGTGTAACTTTTCTCTGCTTGCATTATTTAAGATAGGCTCCATCATTTTATCAATCTATCGATCTCTCACCAGAAAGATGAAAATGGAAAAATAATGAGGCCGATGAATGCTGTGTAAAGAACATCAATGTGCAAAATTTAATTATCTGTGCTGGAAAGAGAAGGAAAATGTGTCGGCTGTTTTCTAAAACAAAAAGAAAGTGAAAAAAGGAGCAGTTAATATTTTTCCCTCTCTGCATATTTTAATTACCAGATCAATCATAACTACGTACTGCAGTACTGCAGAGAAAAGAAAATTGCAAGTCTAAATGAAAAACAATAGATTTGCTTTAAAGTCTTCGCTCTTTTGAAGTCTAAATTAAAATTTCAGGTACCTTTACAAGAGCCTTCTTCAGAAAGTTATGATATTTAATTAGCGTGTTTAGATTTTGCTGAAATTAAACTTCACAGCCAAGCATCATGTGAAATGAAGACTGGTATTCCCGGGCTTCAGCGGGGGGGAAACACCACAGATGAACAGAGGGAATTAAATCACTTCAGCACATGAGGGATGCGTATCCTCTGACAGAAACTCATGTTCTTTTGACTTGTGCTGCCACTGGCTTGATCGGAGGCTGGGTCTCGGTGTTCAATGGAGTGGAGAAACAACTTTGCTCTCTGACTGTGTCTGTGCAGCTCAGATTCTGTGCCTGAAATCAGAGAATCGCGCCGTAGAATTGGTGAAGCAGCTCTCCCGTTCTGCCTTTTCCTCCTCACATGAGCTTTTCCTGGTTGTACGAGCGCTGATGTTTATTTCTCCTGGCATGTCCTTGCCGGCGCTGAGCCACCGATTTCACACATTTTTATTGGCTAATTTGACTGTGCTCTTGCCAGCAGCTGAGAGTGAGCCAGGAGTCGGAGAATCTCAGGAACAGTGCTACTGCTGCTACTAGTGTTGCTGTTCTCTGATTTAGGTTGCCTGGAGGGACACTCTCACCTGTCTCATAACAAGTAGCTGACCATGTTAGACTGAGGTGAGCTAGGTCTTAGAAACTACCTCCTAGATTAGTTACTGTCTGCTGCTGGTGAGTGTCTGTTTGGTGAGGGGTCAGAAGGGGAGTGTGATTGCCTGTCTCTTAAGGTGACAAGGGTTTAGAGGAGCGGATGTACAGCCAGTCAGACGCCCAATAGGAGCAGTGCAGCCGGCGCTATGTGTGCGTCCATCCTCAAACATGGCTAACATTTGCACAGCAGCGGCAGTCAGGCGTGACGTCTCTGGGCTCTGAGGTTTGTGCTGTCAGGACGGTAGAAATTAAACCTGGCACTGCAGAGCAGAATGTGCTGAAACTCATCAATTCCACACGGCTAGAGAGCCAAGTGCCTATTTATAACACCCCACCCCCCCTCTCTCTTCTTTACCTGGTGTGCATCCCTGGCTCTAAACACGCATCCATAATGATGAATACACCCAACTGGGACGCTCCGACAGGGCATCAGTCAGGACAGGAAAACAAACACACCAACACACACACACCATCAGATCACAGCACAGCAGAGGAGGGATAAGACTGACACTAGGAAGGCTGATGGAAAGGTTGAGGCATCTCAGCATAAAAACACCCAGCAGAATCACAACAATCAGTCACCACAGAGGAAACAAACAAGGGCAGTCACATATATTAAACTTCTTCAAAAAGGCCCAATCTGGAGCTGAAATATGGTGTACCACTAGTGAAAACCAGCCACCCAACTACTGCTTTTGTTTATGTAGTGATTTACTGAATTGATGATATTTCATTTTAAAGTGAGCCTCTGAAAAAAGACAGGCACCATTTGGCAGGAATTATTGTGTTATACATTTGCTTTTGGGTAGAAAAATATGTTTGCTTTTATATTTGGAGACAAATATGACCTGTATTATGAGTTTAAAAATGCTAATCAAGGGTTGTTGCATTGTTTTCATTTTAGTTTGCCCTTCATACATTTTTTTATACTTTATGCTGATATTTTTTGATAGCAGAAAGATTTCATTTTCCTGTTACAAATGAAAAGTTACATTTATAAGCAATAAAACGAACCCTGGCTTTAATTGAAACACTAGACATTGTTGATGCTACAGTTTTACTTGGTCTTGCTAACATTACCTTGCCACCTCACCTCAAAAGCTAGGTAGATATTGCTGTGTAGTTAGTATCACACTAACACAGTATCCTGTGTTATTATGACCTCTGTATTATCCGTGTTTATTCATCTCAAACAGACAATGTACCTTCTGTTCAGACGTTAGCTGTAGCTAGCTAGCAACATATGCACTAACTGTTCAACTGTGTCCGATATCCTTTCTTAATTATTTCCCTTCTTACCTTCCAGTTTCTCTCTTTTTTCCCGTATTCTCTGTACATTCATGAATTATAGTGATACAGCTTAGGATGTGTGCAAATCTTTCACTTAAGTTGAAACATTTTATATTAGCACTGATGCCTCTTTGTCTCAATTTGCACTTTCTAGAGTGCAAATATGTGTCTGTTCACATACACTCGCATCTTTGCATTGACATTTATATGCATTCACATCACCTTTAAAATTCACTTCACGTTAAGTCTATCAGCACAGTGGCCACAGTGGCCACACTGTTAAGCAGAAGTGACGAAGGCTCACATTAGAAGTACTTAAATATACATGGGTCAATGAACAGTGATTACAGTACATAAGAAACTGAATATAAAAAAGGAGACTAATTGTAAATTGAGTGGCGAATGTTTTTCTCATGTGAAATAGTTTTGTGAAATGAAATAGAGCCAGACTCTTCAAAAGCATTACTGTGATAAAAATCGGACAAAAAAGGCCTTTGACTAGGCTATTTGTTCATTTGTCGATGTATGGACTTTGGCATTAGATGAGAAGTATCAGAGGTGAGATGGACAGCCCTACAATATTTGATCCAATATCCACATATAAGCTTGTTCATCTTTGACTTATCATAATCAATAAAAGTAAACTTAAAAGTAATAAGGACTGAAACTGTAAGATGTGCCTTGAGTTTGGGTCAAATCAGCTTTTCTGCACTGATGTGGAGAACAGGTGTGGACATTCACCCTCTGGAGACAGAGAGAACGGAAAAGACTCAAGGAAGGTATTATCTAATGTCCAATTACACTCCCACGTCCCCCCCCCTCACATCCCTCCCCCTCTGCTCTGCTCTCTGCTCTTCCTACCTTCCTGCCTCCCACCTTCCTTTCCTCTCCTTAGTATGAAGAGGACACAAGTGATCAACCAGGAGCAGAGAGCCAGTGGTTTACATGGCCCTGGAGCCCATTATGTTCCCCACAATAGGCTAGAGGCCTGGACATGCTGTGAATAGGTAATGGCCTGGAGATCCTGGGCCTGGCCTGCTGCTCAATGAGCCTGAGACAGCCGAGCAGGAGACCGGCATTAGAGATACCTCGTCAGCCCCGTATGAAGCAGTCTGGTCATAGCCAAGGGGGAGGCAGGGGAGGGTGGGAGAGTGGGAGTGAGTGAGAGGAGCAGGAGAATGTTGTAAATGCCCCTTACATAAGATAGGGCATGAATAATAACACAAAGGGAATATTCAGAGGTAACTGTAAGGCAGGGATCTGGTTTATTGGCACAGAAATATGGGACCATAATGTACAATATACATGGAAATCAACACTAGCTTGCTAATAAAAAACTGTATATAGTCTAGGAGCAGCTTTTGCATCAGACTGTATGACTCTGCTGCTGTTCAGACCCCACCTTCCCAAGTTAGCCATCCACTCAAGCAATCTGTACCTAATAACTGCAAGGTTTAGCCCATGATGAAGATCTAACTTCATTGAGCTGGAAAAGCTGTAGCATCGCAGAGCAGTTTTCCTAACAGCGCAGTCCCTCATCTATGAAAGTGCCATAGAGCCCCTCAGACAATTAGGCAGGGAAAAGCTTTATGACCGTTAGACTCACTCATTGAGCGGCACTCTCACCGCCAGCACTGCCAGGAGCGCTGGCTCATGCAGAAAGGTAATTACGGAGCCTCTCATAATGACACGGAGGAAGCTTGCGTCATAACACCCACAGCCTTTTATCATGGCGCTGTAATTAATTATCATCCTTTACTCTTTGATTCATTCCACTATTCATAACATATTCATACATTCAAGAGAAATTATCATTTCCTTCAGGAATTAATCAAAAGGAGGAAGAACTGGTCGTCTCTCGATGGATGATCAAAGACGGTGTTTGTCTACCTCGCTGCATGGCGGGCGAGCTCAGGGCAAGGCACTGCGGGCACGGTCTCTGAAAGCACTGAAACACTTTACTCTACTACTCCAGGACTCTGGTCAAATCATCTGCACAACGCTTTACATTTGAGTTACAAACAAGCAAGCTGCAGATGTATCTGATAAATGAGAGGTAAAAGAATATGACAATCCAAAAAACTATTATGATTTTTGTTGTACATTATACCTTGGTTCTCCTGTCATTCTCCACTCTACAGTCTGACAAAGTAGATTATGAAAGCAAACTGTATCGTTACATGATCAGCTGTGTGCAACAAATCGATGTACAAACCATAATAGCACAAACTCATTGCATTTGCTTTTAAGTTGACTTCTTTCCACCTTTCCTGAACATAGAAGTCACACTTACAGTATATTGTAGTATATAGGTGAACAGCCATTTTGAGATCTCTTTCTTCAGTTTCATGGAGTTGAAAAGCTGCTGTATAGTCAAAACGCTCTCATAGAAAAGCAACAACAACATACACAAAAACATTGTCTTCCCCCACATCATCACTTCCCAACCTCAGGGGAAGAAATGGCACAGTTAGACTCATAAACAGGTGTCCATCGGCCCCCAGTTCGCAGTGCTTTAATAGCTGTTTGATGTTTTTGATGTCTAGTCAGCTCGATCGTACCTTGCTGCTTGATAATGAGGGCCAATAATGATTCCTGAGCTTGAGGGGTTAATGGTATGTAACCGGCAGAGCTGCTAATTACACGTTACAAACTATTTATCAGAATCTCCATCTGCGCAAGCACCACAACTCTCATTGTGCACGCTAAATTACTCCACGGATTATCATTGTAAAGCAAGTTTCAGTAATTAGGGACCCATACTGCTGTTTTCTTTTTCTGTGAGCACCAAAAGACATCAAGAGGAGAGGAGAAAAATAGAATGACTGGTTAATTTGGGCCTGATATTCAGATTGGTACAGGCCGGATGTGGAGAGGAATTTGCCTCTCTCGTCCCAATGTAAAAAAAAAAAAAAAGAAGGCTACAAACACAAGAAATCCGTCACTGTTCTTTTTTTTCCCCTGTCTCACAAAAGGTTTATCCTGAGGGGAGTTTACACTCTAAAGTGAGAGGGAGGTGTAAATTGCATTGAGAAGCCTGCATAGTCTTGGTGAGACTTGGTGAAGACTGCTTTCCGTACATTCAGATGGCAGTGAACGCTTGTGTGAAAGTTGTGTGAATGGTGTGGTCCAACAGGCCTGTCTCTCCAGCGATCGGTTATTTGAGAAATAACTGTCATATCCCACAGCCCCAAAGGTGTGCCTGAGACCATAGAGACATGTACCATCTCCTCTTCTTCTGCGTAAATTTTTATTAAAATTACCTTCATTATAAGACAGTGTTCATTATAAAACCAAAAACGCCGGTCTCCCAGGGCCCTATGGATTAATAAGGACAGCGGTGTATTTTAAGCCGTAAACTCAGCTCCTCACTGTCCTTAATCTCCTTCCTACTTCACAAGGCCAAATTAACACCTCTCCTCAGCTCTGACGGGACCTCATTAGCAAACTTCCAGGGAAAGAAAGAGAGGAGCAGAACGAAAAAGAGGAGAAGAAGGAGGGAAGCGACCAATGACAGCCACCAGCTCTGGGATTAACCCTTTCTCCTCCTCCAGCTCCTCAGAAAAACTAGGTCGGCAACGTGTTTCTAATCAGTCGCCTGGTTAGTGATAATTAGAAGGCGAGATTGGACGGGAGAAGAGAGAGAAAGTGGGTGGGGAACATTGAAATGAAAAAGAAAAGAAAGAGAAACCTGTCATGTTGCAAACACTTCAAAGGAGCTGACTTCTCCTTTAGAAGTGGCATGATGAGGGTCCAAATACCATGAGGCGCTCCTCTGGGCCTCTGAACTGGGGGGGGGGGGGGGGGGGCAAGGACCCAGTTCTTTCTCACATATATGCATCCTCACACACACACACACACACACAAGGACTTTTCTATCGTTCACCACCTGTACAGTGCAGCTGCAGGGAAGCTTTAGTCTATCCCAAACCACACAGCCAAACAAGCACATCCAACTCCACCTTCTCCTCTAAGTCTCCCCCTGCAGCAGCAGGTCGAGGTCCCACAGCTTACACTGAGGTCGTGTCGACTACCGCTGGGTAAAGTTCACAAGCCTCCGCAAGCTGTTTGACATTACCAATAAGGTCAAAGTGTATCAGAAAACACCAGAGGATTATATTATTATAGTATGCCGAGTAACTTGCTGTACCTTGTGATAAAAAAAACCCCCCAAAAAACAGCCAAGGCTTTTTCAGTAATGCAAGCTGGCTTACTTATCAATGTGCAGAACATAAGCCTGTGGAAGTTACACAAGAGAGACCGAGAGGTGCCAAGAGAGGCCTGCAGCTAACAAGAAAAAAAAATCATTGCTCATTATCAGCCATCTATTTTATCTACTATGAAACATCTCTAGACTCCCAGTTGTCAGACATCAATGGTGCTTAAATTAATCCTGTGGGTTCCTGTTTGCACAATAAAGATATGGAAGGGTGCTTCTGATATTTGTGTGACTTTACAGTTAGAGTAATTGAATTAGCACACAAATCAACCACGGAGTATTGCGGGGTGTAGTATTGAATGTGATAGCTCCTGCCAGGGAACACGGTTGCTTGGGCATAGTCAATTATAAAGCATTAAAAAGAAGCTGCCAATAATCACTTCCAAGAGAACTGAACAATCCATGCTGAGTGTTCTCATGTTTACCGATGATGGGGCTTTCAGGTTAGCGCTGAGCGGGAGTTTAGAGGGGAGAGTGAGACTGGAAACATATTTGTGGTATCATTTCCATAAGCCTCTGCTTTGCGGACCATAACGCAGCTCACAAATGTGATTTATGACCTTGGTTTAATGGCTGGAGCAGAGACTTGGTAGGTATCAGATGACTTTTTCAATATGGCGACGTCAGAGAAGGGGCACGGTGAATGCACCATCACAACAGGAAATGAGGGCTTGTCTCGGCCAAGAAAATATGAGAAGCCAGATATCTGATCATCTAATGGCAGATAGATGCTACTTCACTTTGACAGAAAAGGCATCAGTCAATAAGCACCAGATGAGCAGTAACACGAAAAGTATGCTGTGGATTCCTCCGCCCTATCTATCAAATCATTCATTCCAGGAGCACAGTGATCTGCTCTGGTCAATGTACATATAAAACCCAACAGGAATATCTCTTGTTTCAGTCAACTATAATGTGGAGCTTAAAAAATCATCGATACAAATGCTACAACTACTTAGAGGTTTTCCAGACTTTCTGTGTTTTATTCTGCAGAATCTGTAAATGTTTCATATGTCTGTAAAATGCAAAGACACAGGACTCACCTGGGCTTGGAAACTCTTGAGAACAGGTGCCACCATGTCCCGGACTTCCTATGTACAGACAAAAAATAAACTCAGCCTCAGCTTTTTTTTTTTCAATTTTGCAGATGCTCCACCTGTTTAGGAATCAGATTGGCCCCAGTGAGGCGCAAACAGCTCCATAAGAAAGAGAGCTGAAAATCTTTCATGTTAATGGATTTCTCTCTCCATAGTGCCTCTTACACTGCATGAGTGAGGGAGTGAGTGAGTGAGGTATGTTGTTATGGGGTGTGGGTATTAGTGGTTAAACCTAAAGGGTTTGAGTGGGCATGTTTGAAAAGTGGGGCTTTCCAGTAGCTTGCGTTAGAGCTCAGGATCCAGACTTGTGCGAGCTCCTACAGCCTCAGGTAAGGGGATTGTGCTGCCAGTAGTGACAGCCTGATCCTGTCTTAAACGCCTGTATTATACTGACAAGATTACAGCACTACACTACATTCTCAAGCTGAAGATAGGCAGCCAGTCGAGCCACAGCAAATAGCCGGAGGGCTCATTTATAAAATATAAAAATATTCTCTTTGACTTCAGCCTAGTTGTCAATGGATGATCATTTCAAAGAAGATGATAAAAAGGACAAAGTCATATCTGTATCATTCATAGATTTAGCTTTTCATGTATTCAGTTCAATCCACCTTAATTGCCATTTAATAATAAAATAATGATATGTTTAATTTGTACTGCACTTTTCATTCATAGTGAAACTCAAAGTGCTATAGTATCAATAAAATAGAACACACAACATAAAGAAAATAATATTAAGAGTTAAGATGAAAAAGATGGAAAAGCCTTCCTGAATAAAAATGTTTTTAGGACTTTTTAAAAATAGTCTGGGGTCTGTGCTGCCTTCAGATGGTTAGGAACGATGTTCCACAAGTGTGGTGCAGCAGAGCAGAAGGCTCGATCCCCCATGGTGCAGAGCTTAGTACTGGGGGCCCAGAGCAGCACGCCACTGGCAGATCTGAGGGTGCGGGTGGAGGTTTGTGGTATGATCAGTTCCTGTAGGTAGGGAGGTGCATGTCCGTTGATGGATTTATATGTTAGTAGCAGGACTTTGTAGTCAATCCTGAAGGAGACAGGGAACCAGTGCAATGAAAACAGAATTGGTGTTATATGTTATGTGTTTTTGCACTCTTATCAGGATCCTGGCAGTGCTGAATGTACTGGAGGTTCTGGATGCTCCTGCCAGGAATCCCTGTGAAGAGCTGCATTGTGCCATACAACAGTAAGGTGGAATGACTTTTTGGCACATTTCAAATGTAAAGCTGAATAAAATGAAAGAGAACACACAATTCTCAATGTGGATTTAAAAAAAGTTAGTGTACATTAAATAACTGACTGATGAAATTCAGTAAACTATTAAAGTATTATTGAAAAAGTTAGCATATCAAATCAATTTCAGCTGTAAGGTACATAATAATATCTACCAGGACTTATGTGACAGAAAGCAATGCTGTTTCTAGTAAGAGAACTTATCAGTTCAGTTCATTTCAACTTCAGTGAGGGGTCTTGCTCAGTTCAACAGGATAATGCTAAATGAAACATTTTTTGTCCTGATGCGTCTTTGTCTACTTAGTTATTTTTCTTGTATTAGTCCTGCTCAATATGCCTTTTATGATTAATAAGACCATGTTCGTAGAAAATTATCAATGTACATTGCTGATCAGTTGGAGGGTTGCCAAAAGGTAATAGGGGACATTAAAAAGTAAAAATGTGAAAATGGTAACTTGGGGTGCCTTGGGGGTTATGGTGCCGACCATGAACTGCAGCGTTGCCAGTTCAAGTTCGGCCAGGGACCTTTGTTGCATGTAAGGCTGCAACTAACAATCATTTTTATTATTGATTAATCTGCAGGTTATTTTCTCAGTAACCTTCTGGATCCTCCAGAACCAAAGGTGATGTCTTCCAATTCCATGTTTTATCTCAACAGTCCAAACCCCAAAGATATTCAATTGACATATTATATTTTATATTGTCATATAAAAAACAGAGAAAATCAACAACTCATGACATTTGAGAAGCTGGAACCAGAAATTGTTTGGCATTAGGCTTAAAAAATTAAATAAACAATTAACTATCATCAGATAGTTGCTGATTAATTTTCTATCGATTTACTAGTCAGTGCAATTATAGTCACATGTCATACCCCATCTCTCTCTCTCTCTCTGCTCATTTCTTGTCAACTCTCCACTGTCAACTTGGCAATAAGGCATAAAAAAATAATTCAAATAAAATGTAAACTTTCTTCTCCTTTTTTCATTTTCTACTGTGCATATGTCTTCAATAAAAAATATATTTTTGAAGCAGCACAAAAAAGTGTGTTTGTAATAGTTATGTTGGAGGGGGTGGCGCAGTGGGGGGCTCATCTTCATTAGCATTCATCAGATTATGTTCTGTGAGCGTCCTGTTCCTTACGGGTTTGGAGAGACACCTTTACTTGTTACATCACAGAAAGTTGGAGAAAGTCAATATCAACTGCCAATTTTGAAACCAAGATAACTTTTTCATAAATTAATGCTTCAGCTTTAGAGTTGAAAATAAGCAGCAAAGTTGTGCTTACCTTTTCTAAATGAGCCCCTTGGCCTCTCATCACATGCAGCCAGAGGCTAACATTACTGCAAGGCCTCGGCATTTAAATATTAACAGAGCTAGTGGAAGAGGAGGGTGGCGCTAACCCTGACTTATCACAAGTGTTGTGCACTGTTAATATACACTAATACAGCTTTTACCAAGGAAATAAATAATTCCCTGTACAAAAGGTATATGCGGGGGCTCAAGCAGCAGCAGTGACGCATACAGTGTGTACCTGCTGGAGTGAAGATGAGGAAAATGGCACATAGTGTTGAGAGAACAGGAGGGGGGGGGGGGGGGGGGTGCTAGACTTACCTCAGGTACATTTCTCTTGAACTCCCTGCTCAGCTCTACCAGGTGCTTGTGGGAATGTTCGCTCTCCTCTTGTCGACCCGCCAGCTCAGATGCTACAGAGTTTAGCTCCCTCTGCAAACACACAAAAGACGAGAGAAACGGTGAGAGGAAGAGAGTGGAGAGAGCAGGCACTTTAGGGAGCCTGCCAACGCTCGTCCAGTAAAGCTTAGAGTGTACATAAATAAAAATACACTGCTGAATATTAACAATGTAATCCTTCATGATCTCACAGCAGTAATACTTACAGCTAGCCCTGGCCCATAAATAATTAAGCCAAAATAAATCCAATGCCTACAGTAGCAGAAGGCCTTTTAGATAATCAGTATTTGAAATAATCAATACGCTTGCAACGGTTATAGAGCGCCAGTGAGGGAGTGGGGTGAGGAGGAGGGGGGAAGGAGAGAGAGAGTGAGGGGGGTGGGGAGTCACGTGTGGAGACCCAATAACCTGACAAACACCCTTACAAACAAATAGAGCTTCCTCCTGAAATGAAGGGCTGTTTTTTAAGCCCGGCCAAGACCTGATTCAAACATACAAACGCCTTGCTTGCTATCGTAATTACCACAGGTCAGATCTATTTTCAGCCTTTTTTCAATCTCTCTCCCATCGCCTGCACCGATCTTTATATTGATTCTGCACAGATTTTCAATACATGGCAACAGCCTCCATAGCTTTAACCAAATTACCCTTTTGCTACAACAACAGCCCTGATCGCTATTCCATTAATGTCTCTGCACATCGGTTGTTTACATGTCTGTGTTGTACAAAATGAGAGCTCCACCCCAGCAACATGTCTTATCCACTATTCAAAGCTGTCTGTGTAGCAGGCCCTTCGTCAGAACCTTGCATTCATGCTGGACTCGACTGCACTGCATGCCATCCGCAAATCCAATATTATCGATCAGTCATCCAATTCCCGGCTCTTTCAGCAAACTGAAAAAAAAGAGGAAAGCAGATTCAAACTCCACTCTCCTGTACTGAGCAGCGCTGGAACACACAACTGTACATTCACCTCCTCTTCGTTTTTGACTGTGATTCACGGTAATTGATGAGGATCTTCTCTTGTAACTGCTGGGTTACAATATAAAATAGTGGAGTAGGGGATTCAATTACCACTGCGAATTTATATATGACGCCGGGAAATTAAATTGACTGTGTTTTAATTAATCTGCAGTCTTACTTAAAGGCAATTTAATAAATCATCACGCAAGGAAAAAAAAGAAAGAAAATGGAGGGATAGAAGGATGAAACTTCAGCTGCAGTGGCCTCGTGGGATGGTGGCAGCCTGTCGGTCAGAGAAGTAGGCCGTTAATTGAAGGGCTGCTGGTTCAAGTCCCTGGACTAACAAGCCAGGGAGCAGCTAAAATAGGACTTTTTTGTACAGTCTGAGGTGAGATACAGCACTTCATCATCCTATGATTAACTTAACAACTTGGCCGATGTGTCTTTCAGCAAGGCACCTGATGTATATCACCTACAGGTAAAGGTTTGTTGTGACATTGTGCTGCTTACAACCAAACAAGGCCTCTAAACAACAAGTTAATTTGTTATTGCCTTCCAAAACGATATAAGCGTTTTCTGATCTGCAGCCTCCATCAGCAGGATCAGAACACATTTGACCATTACAAGAAAACAATTCATATGAGCATTTTCTGATCTGCCCCCTATAAAGGATTGGATTGGAAGAGGTTATTGTGATCACAGGTGGAATTAAAAATTATTCCATCTTTTTCTTATTGTTAACACATTCCATTAACAGACCAAAACTAACCATGCATTAGTCCGTCTCTCAATACTTTCTTACTTCCCTACCCTATCTTTGGCTCTTGGCCAAAGGCCTATTGGTCCCTACTGAAGTCATAAATCTTTAAGAACAGGTCACAAATATATAGTTTCACTTTCAAAAAAAGCTCAGTAATTTCCTAAAACTGCTGGGCTGCGGATTAATATATGTTTGGTGCTCCAGTGAGTATTTCATTTCATTGTGGGATTGAGTCAAGACAAACTATGGTGTATATGTGTTCATGGTAATGAAGCTATGTGACCCAGTGCAACAGTGTGACTAATGATGTGTTTTAATAGTTTTTGGACAACAATAGAGCTCTATAACACAGAAGAATAAGATATATCAGTGTTGGTTCTGGTGTTTTCATGGGATTTGTTGACAATAAGAAAAATGTGGAATATCTACATTTGTCATACTTCCTATTTGTAGCAAAGACAGAGAATACATGTCTAAACACCTGGTTACCACCACTGCTCCTCTCATTTAAAATCACAAGTCTTACGCTTAGAGAGAATCTAAATGTTTAGGATACATTTGGTTTTCTGAGAGATGTGTCGTTCTTCGTAAATCGTACTGTCACTGAAAAAGGCCACGGCTGCACAGGATACTGTGACAAGACTTCATAAATTCCTGTTAGTCCTTACAGTCCATCTGGGATGAGCCTTCCTGGAGATTAGAGAGTGGGCTTTCAGAAGCCAGCCAACCTCCACTAGATTCAAATGGCCCCAGACCGACTAATCTTGCCAAGAGAAAATTCCTCTAGAAGTGACTTTGAGTGGATTTTATAAGTACTTAAGATATAACAGTGTGGTGATTCTAAGTCCGCCAGTGCTTCAGTGGCCTCATTGAAGAACTGGGTTTACTTTTTATTGCAGCTCAGCTGATGAGAATGGTGAATACTCATGCTGTATGCAAGCCAAACAGTGCTATCATAATGGCATGGTTATTTTGAAAGCACCCCCACAGTTTCTAGAACATTAGGAGGGAGGGGAGCCTGGGCAACAGCCCATCAAATGAAACCTACTGTCTGTCTTTCTAGAGAGAAGTGAAGCAGAACAAACTGTTTGCTACTTTGGTTGTCTTGCTCAGATTGATGATGGAAAGAACTCTACAATATAGTGTTTCGCATTGCTATCTCTGGGGACAAAAGACGCTAAAGAAGATTTTTCCTCTGCTTCCTAATCAGATGTGATCCATTTCAACCTAAAGCCAGGGCACCTTTGAGATCCCTGATAAAATTCACTTATCCTCCATTATGTTGAGCTTCATCCTTCAGAAATCATTTGCATGAGCATGTAGATGCTTCTGATGTCTTGAACACATAAAAAAAAGAGTTCAACTCACTGTGCAAAGAGGAGTTTCTTGGTAATCATTTGACAGGTTTTAAAAAGGGTGACTAGGACCAAATTTTCAGTGTGTGGCAGTCGGGTCAATACGGAGCTCCTGTCATTAAACCTCTGCCAGTCAAACATCCAGCCATAATTGATGAGTTTCCCCTGGGGAGGGCAGAGCTGTCATTGGGACTGGAGGGACAGGAAAGAGGGATTTTGAACATGGAACCAGTCCTGGCGTGCTCAAGTCAATCTGCAAGAGGAAAGCTATCTTGACCAAGAAACCAGAAACACATTGGCCTTAACAGGAGAGACTTGCAGCCCATTGGCAGTTAGTAAATAGACTCAAAGTTCAATGAACTGCTGAACAACAGAGAAAAAAAACTGTAAAATCATGACTCCCATGTCCGTTTCCTTACAGATGTAGGCTCTATCCTTCTGACACTGACCAAAGATGGACCCTATCAGCATCTGTAGTGGAGCCAGCACATGTTCTGTTAGGCAGCCATTCGTACTGCATTAGGAGGGCTCAGGTTTATGCAAGTGTGTTGCAGCAAAGACTGCAGGGAGTGGTCCCTTCAGACTATATTGGGTGAAGGATAAACAAGGCAAGAAAAACGGAGGGCAGTGATGGCAACAAATCAGCAAGAAAGACAAAACGCTGAGGATTATGACATAAGCTGGTTGTCAAGTGTGTTGTGTTTCACTTAAATGATTGTTATGTCTATTATAGGCAAAGGCAGCAAACAGACAGCAAAGACAATTTCTCTTCACAAAAGTCTGAACAGAGACATGTACTGTAACAATCTGTGCAAGTGTTTTAGGTAAAATGTGGGGCTGACTAATGTATTGTGTTGGAGTAGATTTGACATTGATTCATTAAACCAAGCTCGTCTTGATTACATCTGTGGTGGTAAGCTATTTTCTGGCCTTTCACAAAGACAAACCATGGTGGAAAATGTTGACAATTGGGAAAAAACTACCAAGGTACTGCAATGAGGTAGACTGAGTCAAAATCACTATTGTGTGCACTGGGCTTGGACAGCACAAATTAAAGAGGGAAAAATAGGGAGGAGGAGGAGAGAGGAGAAAATGCAGATGGGGTATTATTTTTCTTTTTGTATCCCATCTAATTGCAATCATAGGCAGATGTCTGAAAGTGTGACAGCATCAGCAGAATTGCTGCTGAGAGCACAGAATCTTTGTCTAAAAATAATCAGACATTCTGTGTGCTGCTGTTTGTTATAATGGTAATCGATGCTGGAGGCTTTGAATTCCATCAATTTATAGATCCACTCTGTTCTGCCTGGTGACTGTACTGCCTCACAACCCCCACCGCATACGCACACCGACGCAAAAACAGACAAATACACACACACACACACACTCGCACGTAAGGTCTTGCACAAAAGAGCGGGTGGGCACACATGCGTGCGCAGAGACACATGTGCGCCGACATCCGCACGCAAGTGCTGCAGCAAGGCAGAGCAGGGACCAGTGTGTGATTAAGATAAGTGTAGTTTCCTTTCATACATTCCTTATCGCCTCCTATTCTCTGTGAGGCACAAGATTGTCCATAGCTGCCTCAGATTAGCCCCGCATCTCAGACGCCACATTTGAGAGGGGGGACTGATCAATAAATCAAATCACCACAATCAATGGCCCCAATCACTGCAGTCTAGTCTGGCCTCAACATTATTACTGGCAGCCCCCCCCCCCCCCCTTGCCAGCCACAGAGGGAGGAGGGAGCCATTTGGTGGGGGGATGGAGCTGTGTGGGGAAGAGCGTACATTGGCGCCTGTCCATATGAAAGATCCAAAATGAACTCTTATCTGGCCTCCTTGGGCTCAACATCAGTTAAGGGTAAAGCAGGCAGACAGTCAGACAGAGGAGCTGGGCAGGAGGAGCCTCTGACCTCTGTGACCCGGTGCTAGGAACGTGAGCTGAGCACGCAGCCTCTGACAGGGAAGCACTGGGGGGGCTGCTATCACCTGGCATCTCCCTCCATCTGTTTACCACCGACTGCTGTTCCTTCACTTTTACTCTTTGTAAGCTTGGCTAGCGCTGCTCCAATTCATCCCAACACCATACTGCTGTTAGACCACATCACACCTAAGTCAAATTCTATTTGCATATAATTCTGAAAGATTTAACCTACGAGTAGGTTAGTGGTAGCAGTAATTGGTTAGAAGCTAGATGTACGTTTTACCTCATTTAAAGGATTAAGATGAGGTCAATTGCCAGATGTGTTGTCCATTGCAAGAAGAAATACACCCAAACAAGATTATAAATGTTTAAATGTTAAAGTAGCCATTGTACTGCTCACAAACCTAATGGCAGTGGTTCCCAACCTTTTTGGTTCATGGCCCCTTAAAGGAGTACTATAACATTTTGGGAAATATGCTTATTTTCTTTCCTGCTCAGAGTTAGATGGTTAGCTTAGCTTAGCATAATGGCTGGAAACTGGAGCTAAAGGAGCTAGCCATGCTCTAACCAGCACCTCTAAAGCTCACAAATGAACAGGCAGTGACTTCCCAGAGTACTTTCGCCACCATGAGGTTGTCAGGCAGAAATAGTCCGGCAGTCTGCTTTGATTTTGGTTTCGTTTCTTGTCTTTATGCTAAGCTAAGCTCCAGGATGCAGCTTCGTATTTACATACAATTGTGGTATTGATCTTTTCATCTAACTTTTGGCAACAAATCAAATAAGCATATTTCCCAAAATGTCAAACTATTTCTTTCAAAAGAAGCCAAAAAGTTTTTATTTGGAATCATTTTAAGGGGCCTTAAGAGGTTAAAATATCCATCGATTCATAACACAAACAGCAAAAATTAGAAGAATGTCTGACAAAATATATTATTTTCCGTAACAAATGCTTTTTTCTGCTTTCCTGTCCTGATATTTATCTCACAACCCCTCAAAGTTGGGAACCACAACCCTACGGATTACTTTGCACATTCTGCAACTGTCCACTCCGCAGCAGCAATACTAACTTCACTGTGCATAAATATGTAGGTAGCATATAGATCATGAGGACTTACCAATGAGGAAAATCACATTTCATTTTGACACCTCTCTAAACTCTGGACTGGTAAGTCTGATAAATCATCCAAAATAATTAATCCCCAGTCAGTCAGGCTGTCTTCAAACAGCATGCTAAATCTTACAAAAGGAAGGAGAAGCATGTGAGCATTACAACCATCAGCAAAAGGTGTGACTGGTGTTGTCAGCCATTATTCGTCATACCCTGCTTCATTTAGAGAGTTTTTGGCGCCTGATGCACCAGAGCACAGCCTACTTGTCAACACTTCTCTCTTTAATTCCAACATGCACACTTGGATACACATGCACACACACACATACGTTTCTTACTTCTCACTAATATACTGGTAACACATCATAGTATGATCAGGGAGGCTCTAATTCCATTTATTGTCAAGTCTTATTCAAAATAGTATCAAGAGGTATCATGAAAACATCTTATTACAGTTCTTTCAAACAATCCTGTATCTACTCTGAATCCAATGAATAACTTTAAATGTCCTCCAATTAGAAACTTCAAATTACAATCTATGACTGAATGCTCCAAACGAAGGCCAATTACAACACCTTATTTATCATCATTAAGGGCGACCATTGTTCTGCTCCTTTCAAACTCTGTGGTTACAATCAGGATGTCTATTGTCATTGTGTGGTACATGCAGGGTGACTAATTACACAGCCCTATGATTCATTAGCAGACTAGTGGGTTGAAACCTGAGAAAAGACATGATAACCTCAGTCGGACAAATGATCAGTTCAAACGGAGATATGAATGTGGAAGAGCGACGGGGAGGTTTCACAATGGCCAAAAACACAAAAAAAACTGCCCAGGCTCCGAACACAAAAACCTACCAAACTGCAGTTTAAAAAAAAAAAAAAAATCAGGAGAGCAGAAATGTTGTCGAACTTGAACAATAAAATTGGGGACAAGGTTTGTTTCCCTGTTTTCTTTCAAAGTGCAGGGGACTTGTCTCTGAAGCTCCACCATTGAGGTCAGTTAGTGGGAGAGGAGGAAGGCTCCACAGATGCAGCCATCACCGCGATGGCCCACTTTCACCTGAAACGACGAGCGGGAGCAATGCAACACAGCTAACCTGCGATTGTTTATTCTCTCTTAAGAAATGTCAATCTGTTCGCTCTCAGGTGTGCTGCTCTTCCTCTTGTTTTTGTTGTTTTCTCCCCCCTACTCTCTCCGTTTTCCCTTGTCGATTGCAGCAAGATCAAAGCGATGCCGCTGGAAGAATCTGAATATTTCAGGTGTGGAGAGAGGGCTGCGTTTCACACCACCTGTGTAGCGCTGAGAGACAGGTCCCTCCTCTCGCTCAGACTCAGTTAGCGGGGCCCCTGGGGCCCGGCGACATAAAACCGGGGCCACCTGTCTGAGAGAGAGGGAACACTCCTTTACCCTCCTTCTCTCTCTTGCACTTTCATTTTACAGCATTTGAACCAAAAATAAATGAATCTAAATAGAGCGGTGAGAGTGGGAATAAAACTGGTGCTGACAACAAGCAGCTGAGAGCTTTGAGCACCGTCACAAAGGCTCCAAGATCTGGCAGACGAGTTCCGATGCTGCAGAATGGGAGCAGCCACTTGAAAGGGCAGTTTATACATGAATCATTTTATAATTTGCCCTGTTCTGCAGCAGAAGGTAGCTCTCGTATATTAAATGATGAGCTTAGCCAAGAGAATCACCAGGATTATTTTCTGTCAAAACATAGCACACAGCGTGGAGTAGGTCTGTGAGATGATTCTCATCACATCATCAGGGCCGCCATTTCTGACCCAAAGCAAATAAAAAGTATCCCTGATGTCCGCACCGGCCTTAACAGTTTGATGTAACTGCTCTCCTTGGAGGGCTGTGTGCCTTGACATGTGTGCATGTGTAAGCACTTGTGCAAGTGTGTGTGTACGTGCATGTGTGTGGATGTGTGTGCAGGGGGGCATAGAGCACGTTCCACACTAGCAGTTCCTAGCCATGTCTCTCAAAAGGGCCGTAAAGTCTTTACAACAAATTCCTTACATTCATCTGTGTCAGAGCACTCGGCGCACATTAGGCGTTTACACGGGAGGAAACACAATCTATTTGATGCTACACTGCCCACACATCCAGAGCCCTCCTCCCCACGCTGGAGATTCACAGTGTTTAACTTCCATTTCATATTCTGAACAGGCAGGCAGACAGGCAGGCGAGTGGAGGGAATGGACTCCATCTTGCTGTAAATCAGCGTTTAAACACCCGGGCTAAATGTAATCTGGAAAGAGTCAACAAGAGGCCCTCGCATTACGCTGCTCAAGATATTTGTTTTTATTTATTCTGGAATGTGCAATTGATTTTTGTTGTTCCCCCTAATGATGTATGCAAACGGTGAACCGAAAAAAGTCACACTTCATTTTTTCCCCCGGCTGCTGCTGCTCCTTCCCATCTTTTAATATCAGTGGTGCTTATGAGAACAAGTGGAGGTTAATCTAGGGAGCAGGTCACAGCCAGCCAGCTCTTTGTAAATGTCAGCTGGGAGATCCAGGCCTTTCTTATTACCACACTAAACCAACAAGGCTGACGGCTCCAAGACGGATGTGTGACTTGTAGGTGTCTTCCCCCACTTCTCACCACCATCACGGACGAACCCCATCACAGAAAACCTTATTAATCAATCGATTTATCGCCATAAATCAGGCCAGGCTTTGATTGTATCAGCAAGTCACGCAATCAATCAATTAGTCGGGACCTAGCAGCCCAATTTGCCTAAAGAAAGATGAATGTTCCCCCACATCATCCATTTGGTTGTCCGTTTACCCATCAAACACGGCTGCTGTTGACTCCCAAGCCCAACATGCATCCTTTTATCGATTTCTGCAGATTAAACTTGCAAAGGAATCAAAGGACACTTAACTGACTGGGAATAATTCTGCCTTCTTCATTTGTAGTGAAGTACAGTATGTTCTGCGCTCTCCTTTAATACTGTTGCCTTATATCATCAAAACAACAGAGACTAAACATTAAGATCCAGAATACAGAGCTGTTATGAGTGATCAAACGAAATGAAGTGACAGCTACACAGAGGATAATACTTGAGTAACTGGACCCACTCTGAGAAAAATTGGACAAATCATAGATTATTATCAGTCAATCCTACCCAGGTTTATATGGCAAGGTGAGGGGGAGCGAGGGGGACTGAGCAAGGAAACAGCTGGATGAACAAACTGTGAAAAACATATGTATAATGACATATTTGTTTCATATTTTATCCCAACTGTGAATTCCAATCCACGTTGTGACACCAGCTGCCTCGGTCCAATGCCTCCCATCTGCAACTCGGTGTCAGGATGTCTCACAGGACAGGCTGGGAAACTTTGGGGACGACAAAAACCGACAGGAGCAAGTAGAGCACGACAGAGTGGGCTGCTGGAGCCTTGGTGTGCTTCTCCCCCAGCGGCGGGTTGAAATGTGGCAGACTGCAGAGCTGCCGTGAAGAGGAAAGAACACCAGGAGCTCCCCGGGGAGAATGTCTGTGGTGGGATTAGAGCCCCACCAGACCTGGTTCTGCTTCACACCCTCAGACCCTGCTGTGTTACAGCCAGGGGGGCCGCTGAGCTATCTGTGGGGGCTTTACAGTTCTGCCCAATCTCCCCAAGCCTCACCATGTAATTAGAGATAAAGACAGAGGGCTCAGCTACTCAACCTCAATTCTCCTGGCTTCACACAAGGCTGCTCGCCCATAGCTTCCAGAGGAACCCCACAACACCGCCACTACACCAGCACCTGTGTACGTAAGCTAGCTACAAACCCTATCATCTCCCAACCAACTGTTCCACAGACTAAACATTTAAGATACTACAAGGTACGGTACATGATTGTGATTGATTGGTGTTTAAATGTGGAGTGTCCTGAAGTCACTACACCATGATTCCCAATGGCAGTGTGCTTTTTTTGGACACCATATTCCACATATTATGTGTGTCAAAGAAGCTTCATATTGTAAAAAAAATTCTCAGGTAAACAATAACCACAGTAAATAAGTAATTTTTCTTCATATCTCCCTCCTCCAAAAACTTCATCCAAGCAAAGGGGAAAAATTTAGAGGATAAGGCAGAGGAGGAACTCTTGACTATATTCAAGAAACACAAAATTATACTATGGAGGGATCCATTATTCATCTCAGATACATTTTTCATTTAAGAGTGGGCTGGATATGAGCAATGATGAATGCATCGCCCAGGATGCAATTTGTATGTAAAATAAAAGAAGATTACAGAATATGTTTTAAGTGCAAATGCAGTTTGTTGCCATCTAAGTAGGAAATGCATTCCTACAAAAAGGAATAAGACCTGAGCCCCATGATGCTGCCTCATAAAATCACTTAGCCCACAGCTAGCCCTCGCCAGTCCTTTTAAAGGGTCACAATGAGAGGCTCAAGTGACAAATGAGCTGACTGGAGTAGATTTTCCATTCATAGAATACACACCACCTCTTGGCAGGCCATTTGAAAATGTGGGATAAGTAAACCAAATAACTAAGGCTAATTCTACTAACATTCAGCTCAGTGGCACATTTCCGTGAAACCCACCCATCTGCAGTGAACACACAGAGAGCACTCGCAGACATACTGTTAGATACATGTCTACGCACAAGTGCACACAAACATACACCAGTGTTTTGCTGCCTGCCAGGCATCCACATGTTCCTCTCAGGACTCGCTCTCTCCTCATCAGCTTCACTCGGTGCACACCGTTTCAATTCAGTGCCTCTCAAAGACACACAAAGAGCCTTCCCCTCCATTCACCATACAAAGATTGAATACAGCCTCCTAACACAAGACATGCCCACCACAGAGCATGTAATACAACTCATTACTGGGCACGTAGGGTGCAGAGGGCTGTGATGGGAGAGACAAGCACCACAGGGAGAGAACAGGGGGGCCCTTACACCAACATCTCCATCTTTCCTCCCAACTAACAGAGCTTTAAAACCAGCCTTAATAACTAAAACAATCCAATTGATTTTTGGAGGTTCTCTGAAATAAGTGTTATAACAGTGGTGAAATACCAGAAATACTATTTAAACACTAGATGAAAGCGCCACCGCACCTGCAGGCCCTTGAACATAAGTTGCATGATGGTTAATTCAGGTTTGAATCGCAACTTCCCTTCCTGCCTCTCCAAAACTGTGGTTGACCCACAAACTAACTGCGTCCAATCACTAAGAGGCAGGGGGGCGGTATCTGGGTCAGCCACATTGATCTCAGTCCTGCTCTGCACGGCTCTGGGGTCAGGTTTTTGTTTGCTGACAAGAGGGCACTAGGTTTGGTTTGGCGAACATGGAGTCAGAGAGGGAAAGCTGTGTTTGTAAGGTAGGAAGAAGAAGAAGGACGGCAAAACGGTTAATCCGTCGCTGCATGCGGCCTCTTGAACCTTCCTTAACCTCAGGGCAATCGTATGACCTGAGGCAAAGCATTACTCACATTAAAAAGACATGAACTTCAGAGCATTGGAGTTTCGAGCACGCAATCAATGGGGCCACAGGTGCAAACATTTTCTGCACTGCCAGTGGAATGCCCTTTTTTTCCCCCCTCCCAGGATTACATGGGAACCTGTTTTTGCACTGTGTTCATGTTAATGTCAGCAATAATAAAGACCTGCAGCACAAGAAACAATAAAAAACGAGCGTAAGCTGGAGACAGCTTTTGGAGGTGGGCTGGAAACAGCACAGGGAGTCAGGAGAGAGGGCAGGATGTGAGGAGTCTGTCAACTTCTCCCTGTCTGCTCCTGTGTTTGCTTGCTTCAGACTGAGGGGAGCAAATGGGCCTAATTCACACTGGCTGTGTGTGAGTGTCTCTGCTGTCTAGCAGCGTGAGCGGGAATTAGATCTATGGTTTGCAGCCTTCATCCCTTCCCAGACAGACTTGTTCCGGCTCAGAGGCGCTGCCTAATCCGCACCTCTCTCCCGCTTGCACTCCCGGAAAATGACTTCACACAGCTGCCTCAAACGCCCAACACAGCAATTCTCGTCTGACTGAACCCCCCCCCCACCCTCCCACCAACTCTAAAAAAAAGCCTCAGCAGACCTCCCATAGCTCATTTAACATACCAATTCCTCCCTAAAGCCCACCCTACCCCCCTCCTTAGAGATGAAAACAACAAGGAAAACAACTACAGCCCCACTTGATAATTTAAGGGCCCTTTTCTCCAGAGAGCTGTCAAACTCAGCACTACAGTGGGAGGAATTCAAAGAGCGAGGAGGTACCCTAGTTGTGCAGTGGTGAGTGGTCGGTTTCAGATATGTATGTGTGTCCAACTATTTCTATCGAGGTATGACATGCATGAAGCTGTGCAGGTATGTCAGTCAACAGAGGGTTCCCTGAAGCTCTTCCAGGATCCTCACCCTTCATCCATCTATCCATCCCAACAAGTGGATGAGAAGCAAATTAAAATGAATGTCATTTCATAGCGAGGGCTATGGGAACACAAAGCCGAGTGAGTTCTCACATTAAAACCCAGATCTTGGCCAGGTGGTTTCTTCTAGCTGTTGACAAAGACACAATCATACTAGATAGAACAGGCTGCAAGAGGGCTGCTCCCAGTCACAGTGGCCTATTTGGGTCATGGAGGGTAACTCCAGTTAATGGCGGGGCCACTCAGACAAACACTCCAGCCTTGAGGACAGGAGACGGGGAGAGGTCCTTCTTATAAACCAAAGTCTACCTAATGGCTTTCATCTGTTACATGAATACCCCACCTACCAGACTGTACCATAAAGCCTTGCACTTCTTCACCCGCCTTTGTCCTTTCTCAGAACTACGATGAAAAAAAAGATGCTGCTGTTGGTAGGAAAATTATTTCCAGATCTTCAAGTGCCATTTTGGATCTCTGAGGGAAGTTAAATTGAGTGTTTTTCAAAAAAAAAAGAAAAAAAAATCTGTGAGAGTAAAAGTGGCAAACATTGTCTTCCATATGGTCAAACTGAAGCATTTATAAGCAGTCAACTGATGCTGCAAGAAATGCACTGTAGAAGTCCTTAGGCAGTGGTGAGAAACAAGTGATATTACAAGAAAAGGAGTATGATTAAAGCCTAATATGGCATAGTAGCAGGGGAGAGAGAGGTGATTTATCCCTTCACGGCCTTTTGACACTAAATTAAACTGTTGAGTCCATTCCTCCGTGCCAGCTAGTTATCTTTCCGGGCTAATTTAACACTATAATTTACATTCCATATAAAATACATCCTGATGTGGTGCTGTCAAGGCCGTACATCATTTGCAGAGAGTGCTCCAGTTTCAGTGAAAAGGACAGAATTAGATCATATTCATGATGCAATTAAACACTTCAGTGGGAATCGATGTAAAACCGATGAGCCCTGAAAACAATGCATATGGCTGAGAACATTAGAACACATTACCTACCCTTGGATCCCTCGCTCCACAGACGCAATTTAAAATCCTCCACCACTCCACTCTCCGTCTCTCCAGATTCATAACGCACAGCGATAATAAATGAATTTTTCACAAAATTATTCAACTACTAAATTGCCCATGGTAACTGAGTATCAGATGAAAGTGATGTGAATTATTAAGTAGGGAAACTGTTTGTTCTCACCATGGGTGTAATAATTGGCCAAATGAAGAAGAAAAGGGGCGCAAGAGGGGCAGGTTACAGTACAGGAAGATCTCATAATAAATATCAGTGTTGATGTAAAAATGGTATAACTCTGTCTGCTGCTTGGGCCTCCAGCTGGGTTGATGGTATCGACCAATTTCCCTAGGGCGGCAGTGTGGGTTTTCTTATGGATACAGAGAAGAGAACATTACGAGGCATTGCTGCACATTCTCATGTAAAACTGGCAACAGGCCCTCTGGAGCTGGCAAACCACTGCAACAGCCAGCCAATGTTACACCACCTCACCACATTTTACATAATCAGACAGACAGCGCAGCAGACCACACACTCACACCACTCCACTCCAGATCATATCAACTACCTGTCACACTCCTCTCCGCAGCCATCATACTCACTTTGACTGGCTTACAGCCACAGATTCAAAAAGAGCTAAAAAACAAAAAGCAAAGCAAACTACAAAAATAAATCTCTCAACCCATTTTGAATTCTTATCTCCATTAAAATCACTATTTGCCTTTCCAATTCTCCTCACCATACATGTTTTTGCTGTCAAAGCCCGAACTTGTTGATAGTAAGGAAGTAGACAAATGTAATGAAATTCTGAATTTAAAAGCCATACAGGGGGCAGAGGTGCAGCAATTTGTAACCATTTCTGACAGGATGAGTCGGCCTCTCCAACTGAAACAGTAATTATGCTTAATGGTCCTTTAATCTGTCCATCAGGCGTGAGGTGAGCAGCCGGGTCAGCCTAAAGTGCTCCAGGTGTCACAGTGTGTCAGAGTACAGTCAGAGGGGTGAAGTGCTCCACAAGGAGTGTCGGGACCGGTCGCTTCAGCTCACAACGTCAGCAGGCTGCAAGAGACAGGCCTCTTTCCAACACACACATAAGTCAACATGTCATACACCTACCGACTGCCTCTTGCATAAAAACGCTTACAACTGGACAACAGAACAGTGGTAGGACAGAAACATGATCCCTGGGTGAAGTGAACAAATGAGTAAGAATGTGTGTGGGCACTGGACAAGGTTGATCTAATTTGACAAAATGATGATCATCCAGGATTGTTAGACTCTGTATTGTGCTGAGCATTCTGAACCATCGTGTCCAGCTGATGCCCTGGCACTCTGCCATCACTGTTAATCTGTAACTCCGAAAGGATTTCTATAGGTTTGTGCAGAATCACAACTAATGAAAGTGGGGTTGGAGCTCAGCTAATTGCAGTTCACTTTCGAAATCCCAGGTCATGTCCCGTACATACCTCGATAGTCATGCATTTCTGAGCTCCCCTATACACAGACAAAGCCAGGGAGGAGAGAGCATTCGAAGTAGAGAGATGACACTGGGTCAATCCCAATAGTAATACCAAAGACACAGGGCCCATACCGAAACAAGGGTGAACAAATAGTACCTTTGTACCCAGAGTCATTTGTACCCGGCTCAGGCGCCTGGCTATCACAGAGCCTGGCAGATAGAACTCCTAGTCCCAACTATGCATCTGCACTAGTGCTGTATTTGTTATCTTGGACAAGCTTTCTCCTTCACTGTTTCACTGGCCAAATAGAGAGGGAGGAGAAAACGAATCACTCCTGGGCCTACTCCTGTTGTTCCCTCAGCTGTCAACACTTCTCACAGACTTCACCCCCGCCTAGCCACACCAATACAGAGAAGTGACTGCCGTTTGCTTTATGATTGCCTTGTTTTATTCTCTCGGCCGGGCTTTTTCTCAGCCCTCACAGCTCTAATCAGACCGCCTTGCCTGGACAACAGAGCCATTGTCTCTTTAAGTGAAAGAGGCAGTGGATCAGTGAATCCCTTTCCATTTTCCCGCTTTATTAGCTCAGCGGCACACTACTGTTTATACTATTGGGTATTCTATGTTTGCTGAGAACAATTACAGTATGACAAATGATCCGTCAATGCCATCTATCAGGCCAGAGCTGACAGGAATCCTATAGACAGGGCAGCCATTCGTCCCCTGCTCCCCATCTCTGGGGTCCCATGCTTTAGTATCCATGACAACGTGCAAGCCACTTGCCACGCTTGCCACTTCACAGTGAGAGATGAGCACCCGTGAGTGGCTTTGAAAATTAGCCTTTGACACCCTATGTTCCACTGCGCTCCCACCCTCCTAGCCTACAGTCCAGCCCCTTTGGGGGGCCTCCGAACAGTCCCAGCCCTGTTTCACATTCTGGCTTGCACAAACAAACAGGCAGACACATAGCTAGGCGCTACCATAAACATACCTCTCTAGGTCTCACGGTGTCAATTTTATTGTGCCTGAGCTATACGATTCTCAACATTAACCTCACAGCTACATTACCTATCCAGCACTGGAAAAAGGAAGAGAAGCACCAGCATGGCCCACATCCATAAAATAAGGTGAAAAATAAAAAGGGGGAAATTGAAAGAGGAAGGCTGAGGAGTGCATGAATGCACATGAGCTGCCAGCACATTATCACAGAGAGTGTACTGTCTGACCCCTCCTTCTCCCATTTCGTGAGTCTATCTGCATCATGTCTATCTGCATCTTCGAAAAAAACAAAAAATACCTAATTAAATGCTGGAAAGTATTTGAAAGTATTTAATTTTTAATCAAGTAGCAGTGGTTCATTATGCCTTACCTTTTGGCTTGATAATACAGGAAAGTTGGCTGCTATGGGCAATGAGATTAAAATGTGTGTAGTACGGATCAGAATGTAATTCAGACAAAATAGTGATGTGAAAAAAGAGATTTTACCTGTGATTATGACTGAAAAATCTAATCATTGCATCTAATCATCTAAGGTTATCAGGGGTTAATATGGGAAATATGGTTAAAATACTCAAATATAAATGCAAAAGCATTTGCAGACTTGACTAAATGACTGATGAGTGATGTTGAGGACCAAGCTATGATTCCCATTTGACTCCCAGACACACCTCTTTGGGGCTGTGTTTATGCCATAAACTACACTTGGCAGTTGAGGATCATATTACTACCGTGAAAGAAACAAACAAAGCTGTGCAAACGTGGTGCACTGTCAGAAGCAAAGGTTTTACGGCTTGTGATTAATCATATTTGGAGAAACATTAAAGGGAAAGGAGGAAACTGGCTCCAGCACTAGGAGGTAAGGGTGTCAACTGATATAACCCACCACTGACATCAAGCAGAGCCAGCTAGCTCATTGATGTGGCAGTGTCTCATTTTCACCAGTTTGGAAGCAGACAGTTTTGCAGCGCCTTGCGGTTCTTAATTATCTTCCAACTTTGTCTAATTCAATCAACACAACTCAGATCTGGCTGCGAAATGGCACTCACATCCCCTCAAGCTCAGCAAGTCAAAAAACACTGAATAAGTGGAACAGTCAAACTGACAAAATGGCATAGCACATGAGAAATAACTGCTATTTTATCTCCCGGGCTGAGACCTCATCCACAGTGGAGGGGATGAGGGGAGGCTGAGAGAGCAACCAATCAGCTTTTTGTTTTAAGTTACAAGGCTGCATTCAGGGGGGACATAGGAGTCAAGTGCTTTGATGACACTGCAGATGCTGCCTGGCTGAGCAGTGTGAGGTCAGTCTGTTAGCCGAGACTCTTTAGGTCCCTTGCTCAGATGCTTCCTGGCGAAGCTAATATCCTGCTAACACAATGACATCTAGCTACAATGTCATGTGTCAGGATGGTTCACTATTTCTCACAAATATACATTTTTAATAGAACACAATATAAGACAAACATGCAAGTGAGCGAGTGGGCACATGCACACACCCACATACGGAGAATTTGAAGGTCATTAGGGATTAAATTGTTTGCCAATTTGCAGTATAAAAAGTGAGTGACATAATGAGAGGAGGTGGGATGGCTGAACCCATCCCCCCGAAATCCTTTTTCTGCACAACCGCTATTCCCACCCATTCACCTGCCATCTTATTCCGAGGGCCACAGCATTATTAGATTTTGACATTATTAGCTCAAATAGCAGAGAGGCCCTGCTGTCATTATAAAGCCTTTACTTTCGCGCTGACTGCCAAATCTGTTTTGCACTAGCTACAGACTGCCAAACCCAACAATGGCAGATTAGTGAAGCCCTTCTCCTGTTGCAGCAGAGGTTAATATAAAGTGACAGGGCTAAGTCCGCTCCGATTAAGTATGCTGAGAGATATTACAGCAGTTTGTTACATCAGATCGTTATTGGATTAAACAGCATGCACAACAATGAAAGTTTAATTTTAATTTTCAGCAGGAATATAAAACAAGCTCTGAGAGTGCTCCTGTCAGAACAAAGGCAGCATTACAATACCTTCTTGTTTTTGCTTCCCCCTTTGCCATTACTGGAGTGGCAGACATGAACAAAAGTGATGGTAAGTGAGGATGTCAACCTTAAGATTTTTCCTCTCTGAAGTTAATACATTATTTATAGACAAACAGAATTCAACGTCAATTTACAAACCAGGATTTGGTAAACCAAAACATAATGAGATACAGTAGGAATAGAAAAATTATAAGCATATTTAATTTTCCTGCTAACCCCCCCTCCCTCACTGTTTATTGGTTTGGACATCTACCACTGTGCTGCAGCAAAAGCCCAGTCAGCCTGTGTATTGTTAGCTCTGCAAGAGGTCACTGCACCTGACCAATAAGCTGTTATTAATCCTTACAGAGTCATCCATTAGCCCGTCCAATTTTTATGACCCTCTTCTTTATTAGATGAGCTATCAGCTGTCTATATCTGGCAGAAATATGGACTTCCTCATCTGGGCTCCAACACTCTCCTCTTCCCAGAAGGTGTTGGCGAAAGGGGCCAGGTAGAGTGAACCTGAAGCCCAGCCAGGGGAGCAGGGGGTGGGGGAGCTGAATCTGCCAGTCTCCTGGGGTATTCCCCACTGTCCCGTTACCTCCGATAAATCTCAGTGCTTTACGATTAGGTACATAAAATGAGTCATAGATCTGGACGGTAAATAAGAGCTTGTCAGTGGGGCTGACGCCAGGACTAGCTCCTCCTCCACCTCCTCCTTTGCCAGATAGTCCCTCTGTACCCCGGCCATCAGACTGCTGCTATTGAGCTGGGGCTAAAAAGACTCCAATAAATAAGCCTGATATTTCCCTCGGGACGTCTACGGTGCCACCCTGTAGCATGCTTGCATACACTGAACAAACAAAAAGGTCCAGAATCAAAAACCGGACTGTCTGAATACTAACAATGTTTTATATCTTGTTTTTCAAATCATCTCCAAAATGATATTGCACTCTTTGTTTACAATTGCTTCTTTTCAGATGGCAGAGCCAGGAAGTCAATGGATCAATCCATCTCAAGTATATTCAAACTGTATGCTAGACTCCGAGACACTGATGTCTTTTAATGGACCTTCAATCCATACTTGCAATTAAGCATGCAAAATCTCCCATTAAGTAACTCCACTTACAGTGTATTTACTCTGGTTGCTGTTTGGGTGTTTTTCATAGCGTGTCTTCTGCGAAGCTGAGAGAGCAGCGCCGAGATGACCTGAGGGACGAGTGATGGTCTCCAAATGCACTAACACAATGATGGACACTTCCTCTGCAGTGCCAGCTAATCATTGTTGCCGATTCGTTTACACTGGTCCAAAATGACTCCCTGAATGACCGCCTTTGCATATTAAACAGACAAACAGACAATAGGGACACACTGTTGGAGGACATGAGAGCAGCTAAACACCAGCAGTGTCATGATAGTCTGGCGAACAGAGGGCTCATAATACTGTATGTACAAATGGGAACTCACCGGCTGATTGATAGCATATTAAACAGAATTGTGCTACTGCCTTTCCACTGCACATTTTGACAAGGCACCTGCAAAACTGTTTTCAACATACATCAGCACCTATTCAGCATAACTGCATATAAAGTGCACTGCATCTCTCTGTACCACAAAAAATGAGGCTATCAGGAGAAAGAGGTCTGGAGAGGAAAGCAGAGAAAGCGCATGGCTACAGGCAGGCAATCAGCTAAGAATTCAAAATCGCGCCCAGTTTATACAGCTCTATAATCAGAGAGCAAAGACAGAAAACAACGCCATTGGCACCACAGAAAAGGCATTCAAAACATTTTCATTAGTGAGCAAAAAAAAAAAGTAATCCTTAGTGAAAGCGTTGCTTCTTTTTGCTTAAGTTTGATGTTTAAGAGGGAAGATTAGATGGAGGACAGGGTTTTTATGTCAAGTCTAAACTCTGCAAAAGGCTTTCTTACTCATTACACCGTCTGATTTATAATTTTGTTTTTCACAGTGTTTCATCCATTGTCATTGTGGAGCAACAATAGATTGTAATCTAAATACCTCATTGAGCCTTGGATTAGATTTGTGACAGTATAATGCAAAATGTATACTCTGTTTTACTTTTTTTTTATAGATTTACTTTCTTACTGATATTATGGTCATCATCATTTGCAAATTGGATATTTTATGAAAACTTTTTATCAGAATGGCACACAATAAGAGCTTTCAGTTAAGGTTAAGAAATACATATCCATATATTCAAGGCTGCTTTCATGGTGGTGGGGGGTTGGCATAAGAGGACAGGCTGGGAATTGAGATTTGAAAAACATAATTTTCAGCATCAGGTGATGTAATCGCACTGCTGTTGAATAACAGTTGGCAATGTGTAATTATAATTATGCATCAGTATGCCACGATGCCAACATGTCACTATGTCACATTGTAAAAATGTCATTAAGTCGTGCCAGTGTCACTGTCAATATGCCAATGTGTCATTCAATATGTAATTATATCAGATCATCAATAAGTCATAATGCAAAAGATATAACATTATGTCAGTAAGTCATTGCAATGAGGCAAATTTCATATCATGCTTTGATCAACATGCTGATATGTTATATGTCATGATATGCCAATATGCCAATATGCCGGTACAGCAATAAGTCATTATGCTGACGTTATATCATTAGGTCAATAGGTCATTGCAATGAAGCCAAAGTCATTATGTCATGATGCAAATAGGACATCATATCATGCCAGTGTATGTTATGTCAATATTTCATAACGTGATCATGCCAATATGTGATCATGCCAATATGTTGTGAGACCAATATGTGAGTGTGGCATGATGCCATGTTATTATGTTAATATTGCAACATCTGACTAGAATATGTGCATTTGGATTTGTGCTGTCATCTCTTTCTAGATTTACATACAGAGGCAGGATAATATTTCCCCTTTTTAAAGTTGAGCTATGGTTTTATAGTCCTGTGTCAGTTGATACAGTGACAGTGGCAGTATATCTATCTGTATACATAGAGTATGTACCTACAGGACAAAATCACCCCCCTTCAACTAGACTTTATACTAAATAACATGCAGTCACTGTTGAGCTTAGTAAGAGAACCTTGATGCTTTTGTTCACCCACTCGCTCCCCTGCTCCACCAACTGAGATCTGTGTTTATGTTTTGTTAGAGGGATATGTTCTTCCTGACTACAGTCGATTGTTTAGTATCCTTGTAGCTGGAACCTTCTGTTTATTTCATTTCAATTTTTCCATCACTGCCTCAGTGTCCTTCTGTTGTATTGATCTATGTCATCTGCTCAGTCTTTTATCTTTCATGACTGTGAAGTGCTCTGGAACTTGTTTTGAAAAAGACTGCATACATGCAGTACAATGCTATTATCACTCTTATTATTAAGGATCCACACATTGTTTGATTTCTTCAATATCATTCTGTTCATTCTTCTTCCTTAAAGTGTCTGGATCTTGCATAACACACATAGCATCCGAGCTTTCCAAACAGGTTTTGTCAACATCAATCAGACAGTACAAATGATACCAATTGACCAGATTAAACGCTGTATAATAAACACTTTATACATTTTGGCCAGTAACAAATATTTCAACTAGATCTACATCTATAGAAGCAAATCATTTGTACATATTGACAGTAATTTTTATTTCCTGAAAAGTCACTTTTACAATTGCCCTCCTAAATCATGATACAACCATCTGCAAATTTGCCATGTATTTATGTCTTTATGCAAAAGAGAAAGAGTTTTGGTACTACCTACAATTTGGCTGCAACTCCCTGCCAGTATCTAATATGTAAGCTGACACACATACTAATTTTAAATCATTTTAGCCCATGTGGTGCACAACAATAAAAAAAATACCTATGACTTGACCCCTTATTGGTTTGTCATCATCATCATATATGATCATCATCATATATTTCATATTCTCTGAAATATTAAATGTAGGGAGCATTAGCAGTCAGTAGTATTAACCTCATGATAGTTTTTCTTAAATCAAGAGCTTGTAAAGACACAAAGTAAAAACACTTGGGCACTATAATATGAAGGCATACTATAATTGATACACACTTCCTATGTAGCATGGATCCCACCAATTTCTGCTTTTAGCCTTTATTACTGTCATCTTTACTATGCATGTAGAGCTGCAAGCGATGGAAGCAGAAAAAATTGAAATAATGGAAATGTATGTATAACTATGCAGTGAATTTAAAGGTACCCTGTGGAGTTCTTGACCTCTAGAAGCACTATGGAGCAGTTTTTTATTGAGTGTTCCCATACATGCATATGTGTGCGCAGGGGGGTGACGCAATACAAAGTCCTGCCAATGATTTCACAATATTCCACTGATCCACAGGTGGCTGTAATGCGCCAACAAACACAGAAATGTGCCAACGAGGGCAGGGAAGACAAAGACTGTGAGCTAGTAAACAGGGATGTAAATAATGCAGGATTTAAAATACTTAAAATCGGCTCTGCAAATGTTTCATTAGAAGGAGAATATATTTAACACATTTGTTAAACCACAAGGATACACACAAAGTGTTCTGGTGAGCAACACAAGGTTAACATAACTTTTGTTTGTTAACAAGACATCACTTGTATTATGTGAGCTGCTTTTTAATACATGCATTATTCAAATAGGTACGGTTCTGAAGTTATTAATGTTAATTCTATTAATATTTCTATTTAGTTTCCTGCTTGGGCCATTAATGGCTCAGTTATTTTTCTTGATGTTCATGTTATGGTGTTATATAGTATGACACTGTCACAGACACAGTGCGTCAATGTCTGGTGATTTTGATCATTTAAAACCTCTGTTTATTGTCATGTTTAGTCTTCCTTCTTCACTGTACTGTTTTCTAAACTGTGACATGGAAATATTTTTAAATAACATGGCATGATATTCTATATTTACATAATATGTTTGTGTTGTCACATTATTGATTCATCTTTTTGACTTTGATAAATGGATTTAACCCCATCAAGACAGATCATTATTGATTTTACACCATATCACACCATGTGACTTTGTTTACTGAAACATTTGACTGTTTTGTTTGTTTTATATGCATATTACTGAAAGAGAGAAAGAGAGTTTTTTTTTCTTTTTTACGTACCTATTTGATTTGTAATGGATGCTAAATTATTATATGTCATTTATATTGAAATATACAAAGTTAAGACTTTATGAATAAAGATAAAAAAGAGGAATGTGACACCATCACCTATGAATACAATGTGACATGTTACTGTTTCAAGTGGTCCTCCATATTGTCCATTACTGATGGAAAAGTATTTATATTTTATAATGTCACCTGGAAACTAAAGATTAATAACACTGTCCACAGTTCTTCACTCTGATCTTTACATACTGAAGGTTCTTTAAAGTGATTCAACAAGAACTTTTGGGAGTTGGGTGTTTAAGAACCAGATGTGTGAAAATGAAGAGCACTCTAAAGACGGATTATCGCCTCATAACTCTGCCTACGTATCCAGTCATAACTAGACGTCGTCAGCAGTTGTGGAGAGGTTCTGGACATTAAGTTTATGGGCTCCTCATTATTCAACATGTTAGGGTCTCCCTGCAGCCCAATGAAATTTTGATGGCAGTATTACAGCTAGTTTGTTGGATCCTCACTCCTACTCACTACGTATGCCGATGCAAATGGGTAAAAGAAGTCTCTTTGGACAAACCCACATTCGCACAAGACATCAGACTAATCCACCTCTCTGCTCTGATGTGAATAAATATTTACAGCTGATCTTCCAAAGGACATTATCAGAAAGCAATGGATTTACAGTGGCCTTGGTGGTGGTGATGTCGTTGTTGCAGACATGCATGAAGAGGCCAGACCCCTGCCCTGCCAGGAAAGGCCAGAGACTGCAGTGGTGCAGTGCTCTGAGCAAGCTCATTCCTTCCTCTCCATCTGCATACAGTAAAAAACAAACATTCCTGTAAATAAAGATGGCTGTCCAGCAACTGTCTTCCCAGCGACAATGGTATTGACCGTAGTCAGATGCTCCGCTGATTAAAAATTGATCCATTTTGAAAAATCTAATCAACTGAATAGGATTCTTTCATACGTGGGGTGGGGTTGGGTGCGTTTGTTGGGGGTGGAGGGAGTTGAGCAGCTGCTGACACAGAGAGGCAGACCTGTTATTAACCCCTTGCACCTCCATGCAGCCCCCTGCACCCTGCTTCCCAGTTCACATCCCCCTGCACCCCGGGACTAGACACGGCCCAGACGGTCTGAATTATTCAGCAGTCTGAGAGAGGCTCCGGCCACTTGGCCTATTAATGCCTGCCAGTAGAGGCTAGTGGCTCTAAAGGCCAGTCCAGAGGAGCCCCAGTTCCCAGTGGACAGGAGGAGGGCTGCTAACGCTGGGCTGCAGGGGATGTGAGAGTGAATTCATCAGGGGGCTGAGGTCGCAGCAGGTTAATGATGCCGCACGTCTAGACGGACGCTGGACTCACACCCTGCCCAAAAGGCAGTGGGGGATGGGGCTGGGATGCAATAATATTTTTATCTTTGAAGGAGAACCAGCAGTGCAATATTAAGTCTTCCGGCTTATTTATGAAAGACCAACATTGTTGACTTTGGCTATGATCTGCAATTGACCTGAGGTTCCCTCCGAAAAAATAACAGCACACAATGAATATCTCCAAAGCCACTGATATGACCAGACCTGATGTTATATTCTGGGAGTCCACCTATGATTTAATGCTAAATGAAAAGGAAGTGCAGTAAGTAACATTTATCACAAATGGATAAAATGTTCCGACATAGCTGCACAACATTCATAATAGAGAGATTAAAAGATTGTCTACACAACCAAACTCTGATTACTCACAACCCCTTATCATCATAGCACAAACAATCCCAACAGCTGGAGAGGGCCCTCAACTCCAGCACAAAGTCACTCAGTAATCAGGGCATCTCCCCCAGAGAGAAAGGGGATGGAGCTCAGGCTGGGACTCTCATTTGGGAGCAGCTCAGTTGCAATGTGTTCTATCACCTTGGTGATCATGGGCATCCGCTCAGCGTCTCTAAGGGTGTAAACACAATAGTAAACACATAAGAAAAAAATGACCCCCTGGGTGCAGCACAGATGATCCAGTCAACAACAGCAGAATGCATGATCTGGATGGCATCTACCTGGAGGATTCTTGATAGAGAAAGCTCTCAGACAAAAAGTAATCATTGTTGCACCAGAACACTCAGTCATCATTCACCGTGAGGACAAACACATTATAAAGTCCAGGCAGAGAGGCAGAGGAAGGTATTCTTATTATCATCCACTGGAGATTTATGCACTTCAAGGTTGACTTCTTTGAGTGAGAGGGCTTGATAAGTCTGATGAAGCGGAATGAGTTTAGCCTTCAATAGGTACTATCTGTACTGGACTGCACCGTTACAACACACGCTCTTACCTTATCCGGGATGTGATGCCAAGCACATTTACCGTTGAGGTCAACATCGCTGCCATGATTGAACGAAACCAAGGGCGTCCCATGGAAGGCTACAGATGGGACAGAGACATGCCCCACACCCATTTACACAAATGTAATCTCCACAGCTCCCCTCCTCAAGGTGACCAAGCACATAATTCAGAAATCCCCGCGAAACCATCCTGGTGGCCTCATCAGGGCAGAGGTTCTCCCACTTCAAAACAGGTCAGCGAAAACGTGCAGCGGGAGGAGCTCCATCAGAAATACAGGACATCCATTCAGACAACCTGAGTGAAAATGTGGAAAATGTGTGGGCCAAGCAGAGAACCACATGCATAGCAAATTATTTTGCTTGGCTGCAGCTAAAAAATCATATGCTTGCTTATCATAAAGAAACACTGTATCACAGTCTAAATATTGGAACTGCATTAATAGTCAATTGGATCATTTCCATATCACATCAAGCTGGGATGAAATATTATAAGGATAAACATTCCAGGGAGGTCTGCACAACTAGGGAGAACCCAGAAGACTGTCCACCTCACATGCATGTCCCCTGGTTTGTCATAGAAGTTGACCCCCCCCCCCTCCCCACACCAACAAAATTTCAGTTCCTTAGGCATACTCTTCCTCCTGCCACATACAGCAGAAGCCTGGAGCAATGTTTAGCTAAACCTGCTGGCCTACGTAGGCAGGGAGAATCCCCAGAGGGCTGAACAATCAGACAATTTCAAGATCATGAAGCATTAAACCAATCCCGGCAGGGTACACTAATTAAACAGCCGAGCCCGGCACAGCCAACCAATCCCCACAGAGCAATTAAATCCATCCCCTCTAAAATACTGTGGAACCTGTCTGGGGAAAACTGCCGAGGAGTGAGAGAGCGAGAAAGAGGGAGAGATGGAGAGGGGAGGGGAGAAAAATATCATAAAATTCATCTGGAAAAAAACTATAGGGGGAATGCAGCGGGAGGCTAACAAGGGAGATTGAAAAAGGAGAGACTCAATTCAGTTCTTTGTTCTTTTCTCCCTTTTTGTATTAAGATTCAAAGTGCCTGAACACTCCTCCTTTTCTCTCAGCTGGGGGGGTGGGGAGTCTGTGACCACATTTAAATGCAAAAATAGTGACCCTGTTGCGATCAGAAGTTGCATATTTAATTAAGATTACAAGGTCTGGAAAGCACTCATGAGACTGAACGAAAAGACAGAATAGCCTCAAGGCCTATATTACACACCGGCAGAGCTGCTAACACAGTTGCAAACCCTAATCAATACCCCAATGCCCTCCGCTACGAAAGTAAATGAACAGGTGACAATGGAGGCATGACATCACTGGGCTTTTCAGGGAACAACAAAACCAGATAAACTGAAAGGCAGGATGCAGTGGAGAGGTGCTGGCAGATTTTGGGATGATACTGTACCTCCTACATACCAGCAATTAGACTGCATGTGTTAACATATATAATTGCTACCATTAATAATGCATAAGAAATGAAGAGGGCAATATTTTCTCCAAAATCTAAAGGTTAGGTAGGCAAAATCTCCTGTGTTATTTCCCTGGAGAGGCTCAGACAAAGTGTAAGTGTATTTTGGTGGTGTTGAAGAGGAGCTGAGAACGCGGAAGGGCTATGATTCGAGCAGGAGCGACTGCAAACCGGAGGTGTGGACAGGGAGATAGACTTGCTCTTTCCTCCCTCGACTGAGGCAGTGTATAAATCACAGAGCCCAGCTTCATGTCTCCACTTCCTGTTCCTCTCCATTAAAAATGATAAACTGTACCTCTTGAAGCCACTCGCTCGCTTTAGGGTCCCAGTCTGCACCTTCCTGGTGAAGCAGCGAGAGTGTGCGGCTCAGATTTATTCTATCCCTTCCCATTGTTGGGGATGAATAAGAGAGTAATTAACTGTGTGGGGGTAGCAGCTGCACAAAGACAAGACCGGCTAACACAACAAGCCTGATCCATCTGCTTTTGCTATCACACACCTTTTGTATTATTTTGATAAATAAAAGCATATCTGCTTAGTAATAACAAATGCTGGTTTAATACTCAAAAGACCACCAAGAGGCCGTCTTTCCCTGGTCTTCTCTCTTCCCACTTAAATGAGGACAAATGGGCCTTACAAATGGGTGGCATGCACAAGACTACTATTCCTCCAGTCTGGTAAACACACTCCGAGCAATGGCACATAATGAGAGCGGCTGAGATCCCCAAAGACAACCTGGAGAAGGTTAGTGAAGCATTGATCTCATGAGTGTGCCGGGCCCAGGAGCACCCTGCACACCCACGCTACATGACAACCAATGTTAGAACACACACCGTACAAAAGCCTGGCACTTGCACATTTGAAGGGGAAAAAAGGCATGCTTTTTGTGCTTTAGTCATGAAGGACGAAATGGACAATAGAGAAATTAAATACAGCAAGTGAAACCCTGCCAAATTCAGTTGAGGTATGCTAGATAGAGAGATGGAGAGACGGAGAAAGAGAGGGAGGGCAGAGGGATTCATTGTAAGCCCGGTAAAATGAACAAGAAAGGACTGGTGCTCAATACGTCTGCAGTGGCGTCAGACAGTCAAAACAAATAAAGCCAAGGCCGTGGTGGAGAAACGCAGCTCAATATGGACTTGCTGGGCAGGGGACTGTCTGTCAGCAGGGAGAGAGGACACAGCTTTATACCCATGCCGATGAGCTATTACCTCTCCCCTCCTGATGTTTCCGCCTGCCTCACTGTGAGGGAAGAAGAGGCTGCCGTACCGCCATGGAGCCGTCCTCCAGCAGACTAATGTGTCCCTGAAGTTTTGTTAAAGCTGGTTATTTACTCCTGCAAAGCAATTGCTCCAGCCTGGGGGCAGCAGAACTGAGAACGTGCTGCTATGAAAAATCTGGCGTCTCTTGCTATGAAGCACTGTCAACTACCAAGGGGGCGTTCCTGCTGAAACATTGGGGGTACTGCTTTTTGGCATGAGAGAAGACACTAAAACAGCAAGCCTTTCATAATAGAAATATTCAGACAGTTGTGGAGCAGAAGATAATGATGGAATTCTTAGGACTCATTAGCCAAAACAATTAATGATCAATACTGTGAAAATCATACAGTATATCCATATGATAACAAAAATTCCAACTGTTGTAGCCTCCAACCACAGTTTACCCAAATTACGAAAACATGTTTTTCACTTAGCTCCTGTACTTCTGGTGGTATTTATTCATGCAGAAAGCTTTGGTTGTATTTGCTTACCAGTCTCTGAGATTTCTATCTCCATCGCAATAAAATGGAGGTGAATGGAATCTTGTATGTGGAGTTCACAGTGCTGCAACAATTCAACCACAATATCTCTTTCCAGAAACAATGTCCCTGTTACTTTGGATTATTCATAGAATACGCTATCAAAAGGTTTTTGTAGCGAGCATCTTTTCTGTAAAAACTAGTTCCAATGGAAACCATACACAGAGGATTATGCATCGCTACCTCCAGCAACTTGGACATTTCAGTCACTGAGTGGCTCATAGAATTTGTTACAAGAATAATGTTGACAATGGAAACTAGGTGGAAGGTAGGTAATCTTCTTAGCAATCTACAAGGTGTGTGAAAATGTAATGCAGGCATAAACTAATAAAAAAACATGATTTACTCCAACTAAGAAACATCTTTTTTGTTAAAAAGATGGCTCAGGATTTCTTTTTACTAAACCGGAGTTTTACTACCATCTCATTCAGCAGTGTAATACAGCTTCCAGCCATGAGTGGCAGCACGCAGTGCACTGCTGCTGAGCAGCATTCCTGTCAGTGAGTGAAAAAGAAATCGAACGCCATCTTTGATATTATATGGTTTATATAAACTAAAGGAGGAGACCTGTCTTGGTCAGAATAGATCATGTTTTTTGTTAGTTTGGAGCCACCTAACTGTCTTACCCCATCTTATAAGTTGCTAAAAGAGATAGCCTACCATCCAGTGAGTCCAGTGAATGACATATTTAACATTTTTCCTTCAATAAATTTTATGAGTCACTGAGTGACTGAAATGTCAGAGTTCTGGGAGATAGCGAAGCAGAACAGTGAGTATGACGGTCTTGGATCAGGGGTATGAATTATCCAGAGCAACACTGCTTCTGCAAATTGTTGCACTGCTGCGAGTGGCAGCCTGTTTTTCTTTCTCTCTTTCACGGCTTTTTTGTGACTTCTAACTTTCTACTGCGCTTAGTTCTTTGTCGAAGCAAGCGTGTGCTGCTTTACTAACATGTAAATAGTTTTTCATAGTCTTCTTTATCCAGTTAGATGTTAACTTACAGTCCAGCTAGAACAATGAACATGATTGGCCGACGGACAACAGTGTATTCGCATGAAGTGTGTTTAGTGGAACCAGGCAGCTTCACAGTGGTGCGAGCCGACAGGGATAAACAGAGTGGTAAGAAGAAAGGTGGAGGGTTTGCTGTCTTTGTTAACACCAGATGTTGTAACTCTGGACATATAACTGTAAAGGAGCGTATCTGTATCTGTATGTCATGCCACGTGAATTCTCACACGCCATTGCTATTATTGTTTACATCCTGCCGAGTGCTGCGGTGGCACAAGCATGTGACGTCATATTCTCCACTGTCATGCGATTACAGACAGAGCACCCCAGCGCATTCATCATAGTCAGCCTTAGCCAGGTGAGGAGGCAGCTTTCCAGGACATCAGAAAGACAAAGGAGCTGGTGGTGGACCACTGGCGGAGCAAGAAGAGGCCCCCAACTCCAATCACTATCTGTGGGGAGGAGGTGGAGGTGGTGCACACCTACAATTTCCTACGAGTACACATGAACACTGGACTGGATTGACAACACTGAGGCCCTATACAGGAAGGGATAGAGCAAGCTGGACTGTCTGTCTGGAGTTGGTTGCAGAGAGGAGGATGAGGAAGCTGGACGCTTGCTGGAGAACCCCCCCTATCCCCTCTATGATGAGCTTGCGAAGATGAGGAGCACGTTCAGCCACAGACTCATCCTTCCTCGGCACACCACAAAACGCCTTGGCCAGTCCTTTGTGCCGTTAGCCATCAGGCTCCACAACCAAGACTGACCCCCATATGAGAACTTTAAGACCTGCACTGCCTGCTACTTATTTTGGACTTTTTAACTACTGAATCCTGCATAGACTCTGGCACACTTGCACATGGACTCATATACTCATTACATACTCGTTCACTCATATATTTATTCATATATGTTCATTTATAAACTATTTATTAATAGACTGTGCATATGTACATATTTATTGATAGACTGTACAAATATTCACTCACTCAGAGATCCAGTGCAGATATCTAGAGCCAGCTGAGTGTTTTACTTTTTATATTTTTATTCTTTATTCTTATTATCTTGGTTTGGTTCTGGACTCTTACTCTTAACTCTACCTCTCCTGTGTCTCATTCTCATTGTTGTGGCTGCTGTGACACCCGAATTTCTCTCTGGAGATTAATAAAGGTTTATCTTATCTTATCTCATCTTATCGAATTTTTTTAATGTGATTTTTCAATGCTAAGAGCACCACAAACTGAATTGCATCTACCACCTCCATTGTACTGTCCTAGAGGTAGAAATCTGAGAGACATATATCTCAAACTCCAGATTAATAAAACCAAAACTATCTGTGTGGCTGCATACCACTGGAGAAAACTGAGAAAACATGTTTCCTTTTAATTTGTGTGAACCAAACCTTTAATATTACAGCTGTCAGGACATTTTAAGTGTACAATCACTGATATAGACAGTAACATCATTACACCCGAGCTTATCAAACAGCAGCACATACAGCAGTCTGCAAACAGGAGCACAAGCAAGGAAAAATGATTGGATAGGTATGGAAATCTACTTGAAGGAAGGTCAAAGTGATTAAGCTGACATTAATGACAGGCCTAGTCTTCATGTGAGAATGCTCACCGTAGCTTTCTCTAAACCCATTTGTCATTCTGCTTCCAACGCTGAAGCATCTGCTTTGAAGTCTCTACCACTAATGCTACACAGAGAGGTTAAACAGCTTAATGCTGAAGTCTGTTTCACTCCTCTCGCTCTCTAATGTTCCCTGCGTTTTATGTACCGGGGTTATGCCTCCTGGATTTCACATCTCAATTTGCCCCAGATAGTCCTGTAAAAGCTCCCCTCTTTCTTATTTTCTTTGTTGTCACTGTCAAGGAAAAGAGGGGCATCCCGAAGGATAGGGGACCGTGACAGACATGCCCCACCCATCGATTCAGAGAAGTGGTGATAATGAAAGCATGTTAAGGAATGTTTATATGGAGAAGACATGCACGACTCAAACCAGTGCTGATTATGATGATGGGGGCAGCTTTTACATTTAAACACAGTACTTAATCTGCTGACGATTTGAAAGACCTGCCAACATATGACAAGTCTTGAAAAATGAAATAATGAGCACATATAGCACCCACTGTGGAGGTCAACTTTAAAGCCTTTTATATTTATCACAGCATGTGAATGAAATGATACAGTCATTATGATAAATAATACAAGATCTGAGGCGCTCTGGACGTACTTACTCTGCACTACAATGAGATTATACTGATGCATGTGACATTAACAATATCTGTAAACAAATATATTAAAGCATGAATGAAAGGGAGACAGAGACCGATTTTCACAGCCAATTTGAGATTGCAGGGTTGGTGTGTGTGTGTGTGTGTGTGTGTGTGTGTGTGTGTGTGTGTGTGTGTGTGTGTGTCTGTGTGTGTATGTGTGTGTGGGGGAAGCTACTGGCAAACAGCACACAGAGCAGGCTGGCAGCGGAGGCAGCCAGGCTCACAGGCTGCAAAGCAATTTCACTGTTTGGCAATACTGTTGTCTCTGTGTGTGGATTAGAGCTGACACCAGAGCAACTGAGTCATGCTAAATGTAGTACAATCACAAGCTTTTGTTCCTGATCTAAAACCCCAATGCCTCTTAGATTCGTAGAAGAGAGAGTGGAAACAAGGGTAAGAAATGGTAACAAATAAGCGGGGCATTATTTCGCCGTATGAGCGCACCATTGCGACATCGCTAAAAACAACAGAGTGATTAAAGTAACCAGTAGTAGAGGCACAGAGCCCAAGTTTTCTAAAGTAAAATCAAATACAAGTCTATATGGCCTGCTTTGATGTGTGAATCCTATTTTCAGAGTGCTTAAAGGGCAATTCAAGTTAATAATAGATGTGATAAATTAGTGATACATGTAAATTTCAGCTGACAGGATTAAACAACTGTAATCAAAGTGCATTTCCTCCTGGTTTGACCACACCTTCTCAAAGTCTTTCTTCAGGCTCAACGCTCTCTCCAGGTACAGTATTGGCCGCAAGTTGTTTTTAGGCCTGCCAGGACCTGGCAGGACAGACCCTGACCCGTCCTTTTCATGCTCGCCCACGGAAATGCCATCTGGCTGGTGTGAATGATTACCACAGCAACGGCCGGGTGACCTGCAGCCAGCAGGAACCAAGGTCACTCCACCTCAGCGCTTCACACTTTCCCTGCCCTCTTTTCATCAGCCTGCAGGTGAATTATTCATCCTGTACAACTCGGAGGCACAAATCTACTGCATGCACACACACATACACATACAAAAAACTGCACACTCAGTTTACTCATATAATAACTTGTAATAAGAAAATAAATGTTCCAGTGTGAACTGCCGAAATAAATAGCTCTTAGATGTCCTCAGATATAGCAAGAATACCTTGATGGTGAAACAGCTGTAATGATTTCACATTGCCACAAACTGGCTCCAACCATGACTGAACGATAAATAAGTAAATTAATTGATTTGTGACACATGTAGCAGAGGATGTCACATTTAAGCTACAGGCATGTTTGCAACTAGAGGCTTGTAAGAATATTTACCAGAGTTGCTGTCAATAAGATAATGTGATCAAATCCATGCAAGACCTGTGAAATCTTAACGTGTCGGTGTTAAAGAAACAGAATTTCAAAAATATTTAATTCCTTTTTTTCCCAAACACAGACATCATTCTCAACACATCCATGTGTCAAGTTTGCTATAACACATCTGTATCACATGTCAATTGATGATTATTATTAAAAAACAGCACTTTTACAAACTAGACATAAAAGTCAAACAACAGCATAGTTGCTGAAACTCAAGCCAATTTAAATCTTTAGCTTACAGGTCCATTTGATATCTATTAATTTTAAAAACTGAAACCATACTGAGTATACATGTTGAGGAAACTACTCAGTATTGTAGACAATGTCTCTCATCCCCTGCACGCCACACTGGAGTCATATCAGAGCACCTTCAGCCGTACACTGAGACCACCGAGGTACACCACTTAACGCCACAAGAGGTCTTTTCTGCCAGTGGCCATCAAACTGTATAACTCCTCCCCCTTCTGCAGGAAGGACAGCTGAGAACAATAATATCAATATCATGTGCAATATTCATTTTTCAGCATCATGTGCAATATTGCTTTTCAATATTGTGAGCAATATGTTTCTATTTCAGTTTACTTATTTTACTAAATTTATCTTACTTTTATTGTTACTCTATTAGGCACTGGTGTTAGCATATACGCCTTATACACTTTACATTTATTACTCTATTGTTTTAATTCTTATGTTGTTGTCAGTTTTGAGTGATCTCTGGCACAAAAATTTCCTTCAGGATTAATTAAGTTCTATCTTATCTTATGTGTTTTTCTGCAAGAAGAACCTGTTTGCACATTATCCAGGGGACTGTCTGAATTGCTTTACTTATGGACTGCATACTATGGAATTATAATCCAAAAACTTGAGATGACAGATGCAGCGGAGGTGGAAATTATTTATCAATATTTTCATGGTGACAATAACCCTTCTGCAGTACGTTTAGGTACTACTACTTCATAGCATGTAGAATCAAAGTAATTCATTTTACATGGGGATAAGGTCATTCAAGGGAACACAAGCATGAATTAACAGTTTTCTGCAGGTATCATGATTTTTTCTTGAAATTAGTGGTTGTATGCCTTATGAGGATCACTGCCTGGAGCCTACCTTTTTTTTAAAAAAAAATATAAATCACCACATCACTGCTCATGACACTAGGTAATGGCTTGGGCATCCTTCAGGGGCAGTTCAGATTTAGCTCCTAGGCTATTCAAGTCACATTTGCTGAAAAATCCTGAATGTATACATCTATCATAAATGTTAGACGGTCCTACGGAGCCCGGGTGAATCAGGATGAGAGGCTGCAGGGAGGACGCTACATGAAGCCGCAGCAACAATAGCTCCCCTCGCCCCTCTGGATCCGAGCCTGGATGAGAGAGAGGTCCAGCGGCTGGGAGCTGGAATAACACTCGACCAACACAAGACAACCGAGCGCCACCAGGTCTGATTTCTCCTCCTCGGTAGGCTTTTCCGAGGGACCCGGACTGCCATGCTCCTGTCATTTCTCATGTTACAGAACATCAGTCAAACGGCAGAGACGGTGCCCTTGCGCCGGCCGAGGCTGATTTACAAACATTAGCGGGGAATACAATTACACAGCCCACCCCCCCTCCGGTCAAGCAGCCCTATGCGGCTTCAGGAGAGAGAGGAGGAGGAGGAGGAAGGGGGTTAGCTTTCCCAACCTTATTTTAACGTTTCCTTACAGGAATACAAACGCATAGCCTGTCAGCTTTGTGGTTTATAAATTCAACTTTCACCTCAGCGGGTTAAGCTAATGGGCTACGGGCTTGACATGCTATTTAACGGGATATATGTGCATGTTATGGATTATGTGATACAAACAAACTGCTCACCTGCCACATTCTCCACGCTTATCAATTAGAGACATTTTTGTGCCAGCGACACAACAGTCCAGCGCCTTTAAGACGTGAAATCTCGTCTTTTTAACAACAAACTGGTTACATGTATGTTGCACTATCAGCGACGACTATAACGTATCTAGTCGACACATTATTTGCTCATAAAATGTCCGAACACGGATGACAAATGTCCACAAAATAAACTTTCCAAATTACACACACACAAAAAAACTTCCCAACATGCAAATCCTTCAGGACATTAAAAATGTTAAAATTTCAAGAATTGCCTACTGAAAGATGCAGCAGCAACGCACCGGCCGTCGACACAAACCGCATAAAACATTAAGCCGGGTGAAAAAGTTACAGTCTACGTCCAAGAACAGAGACTGAGGGGCGCATTAAAAGTTTCCGTACATGTAAGTGCGGCGGTGCGTGTCGCGGACAATAAAGAGTAAAAAAGCAGAAAAGCTCCTGCATGTAAACATCAGTGCTGTCCGCGGTGCTGATCCCAGATCGGTCGGTGTGGCCATAACACAGAGGCTGTGCTGCTCCGCGGTCGCTCCACCGCTGATCAATGATTGAACTGAACAAAGGCAGAACAGGGATCAATTTCTAATAACTATCAATGCAAACACCGCTCGCTTTTCGCCTTACATTCACCCAAAAAGAGATAACACACACCATAGTACAGTAGTAAGACATACCGCTAGAAAAATAAGCCGAGAAAGGTGAGAATAGCACTAACCTGAAGCCGCCGTAGATCAAATTTCTTCCAATATTGAAACATCGATCCTACATCGGCGGCCATCTTGGGGGATATTGAGGAGATTTTTTTCAGCGGCTGCAATAAATATGTGGGCTGGATTCCCCCTCGTTAAACAACGTTTACCATCACCGGTCGCACTTTTAGAAAAAAGTAACAGGAGTCCAGCGACAGGTTTGACATTAAGCCTACAAACATGTTTTGTAGAAGTAAGAAGAAAAAAAAAGTAGACGACATGTATATTTTTTTTTGGCGAACTGCCCGGGTCTGTGAAAAAGTAAAGAGCAACTGTATCCGTGCCACCGTCCCAACATTAACTGGACAATTGCATTTGATTTTGCTTTTGCAAAGTTATCAATACTGACGTAAAGCCCCGGGTTGATCAATACCGTCTGGAAAAGGGAAGGAGATGATGATCAGTGGAGTTGGGGGGAATTTAGCCAAGCCTACTTTTAAGCGTGTTTATTGTTGGAGCACATGGGACAATACACTTACAGTGGCAGAGGAGGGAGTCCAAATACTTTATCCACAACAACTGTATCCTGTTATTCCTGTCACACTGTCACTTAGTCCACACGTCTTTTTCTTTTTGACAAAAAAAACTCATATTAAACTCTTTCAATATTTTAAAGGAAATACTATTTGTCATCTGTTCTATATCTACTGTGAAGTCTATCCTAATAACATTGTAATTTTAAGTATATGCATACATTTAAATTATTACAGTAGTATTTTTTCTTTTTCTTTTCATATGTCTACAATACATTATGGATAGTAAAAAAAAATAAATAGCCTAGACTTTAAATAAAGTCCCCACTTGATAATATTCAATATTTCAAGTTTATATCTTTCCTATAATTTGGATATTTATGGATCCATTTGTACAGATGGTCACAGCCTGTGCAGCTGCATTGATCACTTTTTTATAACGTGCATTCATTTTCATAGAGGAAAAAATGTATGTAAAAGAATGCATACATGCAATATAAGACTATACAATCATACTTACAGATTGTAACAAAATATGACTAAGAAATTGCAATTTTTTTTTAAAAAAATGATAAAATGACTGTAATTCTGAGCAGAGATAAATTGTCAGATATTTTACTTGGTTGAACTTAATCAAGCATGAGTTTGCTCTCAGTCTATTTAAATGAACTCATTCCTCTGGTCAGAGGGCACATAGACAGTACAGTAGGCTGCTGTGCTGCTACAACACTGGTGCCAGGTGCTCCCCCTGCTGACACCACAGTGTTAGAGGCAAGGTTATGTGCAGATGAGCATTGTATGATTTCCTCCATTAATTATACCATTAGCTATCACTGAGCAAAGGTATCCATCAAAACCAATGGTTTAATCCACGTTCCACCTCCCGGTCACGTACTGCGCCCTGTCCTCGCAGAGTACAGTAGCTTCTAGCTGATATCCCTTATGAAAATCAGTCTCAGGTAGAAAATAATATCCTCATGAGTCATATTTTTAGTACCTCGGGGGGACAATGACATATTCCTCTGCCATAGACAAACACCTAAGGGAGAAAGTGAGGGAACATTATTAAAAGTTTTTTCTTATTGCATTTTATTTATGGCTCTAGGGCGAGGCTAAAACACAGGATTCAAATATAATAAGGAAGATAGTGATGCATCAGGGAACTTATTGTTCACATTGGATATAGAGGATTGTTTGTTTGAGGACAGTTTGACCAAGATGATTAGTTAAGAAATAGCAAATCTGTCCTCAGTTTGATTTTTAAAATTATGATTTCCTGACATAATTTTGAAATATCCATCGTTCAAAAATATGCATTAATGGCAGTTATCATGTCAGAAGAGGATATGATCATTGGAAAGCACATTTTGTAATTTACTTTCTTTTTCTCAATATATGCAGTAAGTCTCTGTGAAGCTCTTCAACAGAGTATTAAAAAGCTGGGTCAGCTGGGAGTGAAGAGTGACACTGGGACAGATAGAAGTTCTGGTCCAGCACACTTCAGTTAGTAAGGACATACAGTATTGTCTCAATTCAGTCTTTGACCTTGTCTCTGTGTTCAACTCTTTTTTTTGCCAGCAGATCCAGCAAAGTGTTTGTAATCACATACACTTTCAGATGCCAGATAGGAACACTCTGTTCTGGCTCAACAGAGCATCCATCCAGGCTCTGCGGGGACCCAGGTGGGACTTAAATCCACAATCTCCACCTCCAGAGACTGATGCTTTGTCTGTCAGGGCCCTGAATCCACATTCAAAATGTGCTTAATCTCATGGCCTCAATCAGTTCTACGGTTCTGAAAATATTCTTGACCTCACGTTCGCTGCTGTCATCAACAAAGCACTACGGGCCTTTCCCAGTAACCTTGTCACCCCATTCAAATTAATACATCATGCTGAAAAAGCTTAATTTAAAAAGTAATGCACGCTTACACAAATGAGGACTGTGCATACAGAGGGTGAACAGGAGGAGAGAAATTATTCCGAGAGCAAGAAGATGATTGTTTTGATGAGGTCACTGGATGGCGGATTTTAAATGACTGTGTTTCTTGGGGAGAACAGCGGAGCGTGTCTTTGAAAATGCTGACAGCGTACTCCATGAAATGTCACTTTGTTGGCAAGTGATAGCAGCTTCATCAAGTCTGCTTGATGATTTTATAAAGCAGTGGTGGTTGCTCATTAAGTATATTTACTGATATACTTAAGTTCAATTTTGAGTTACTTATACTTTAGATTTCTACTTCACTATATTTACGAGGGTAATATTTTATTTTATGTATATTGTAGTTTAAGCTAGCTCCACCTTGACCAGCTGCAGCAGAAAATCACTGTTTACACATCAATTCATCAGTACTAACAATCTATTAATGTCAAATCTGATATATATTAGTCAACATTTTTCTGTAGAATAAGTACTTTTACTTTTAATATTCTAGTGCATCTTGCTGATACTACTTGAATGAAGGACTTTTACACTTAATGGAGTATTTTTCCTTTATTTTTACCAAAGTAAAGGATCTGAGTATTTCTTTCACCTCTGCAGAGCACTGCCACCACAATTTGTGGTTTGCCCTCGTCATTTTAGTCTCCATGGTGAGTTTCTACAACAACTGTAAAACTTAAATTATATGAATATTCTCCTGATGTACGATAGGACGTAATACAAGACAGTAATCCCTCAGAACCATTGTGACAGTTATCACTAGGACAGAGATTATTATCTGAAGTGTCAGTCAAGATGTTCACTCTGACTCTGGTTAGACTTTACTTTGTCACTGTGTAAATGTTTTGTCAATTTTGGTTGCTTTTTCAGCAATGAGTTTAAACTAAATCTTTTTTAGAGTGATGGCCTACCAAAATGTGGAAGGTGTACAACAGCATGACATTGTAGCTTAAAACAGAAGCCATTTTGAATCTTGCTCCTATAATTATATGAATTGTTTTCATTTAACCTCACTTTAACCTGATAAAATTATTATTTACTGTTAGAACATGCACTGCTCCAGAAGAGTCCACCCACTTGTCTGCAGTCTAATGTGAAGAGTAGAGTTAAATAAACCCTGTATGTTATTCAGAATATCATATCAAAGCCTTCACCTTCAGAATTCACAAGGAAACTAAGGGATATTTCTCCTGGTGGGTTATTAGTGGACCTTATAAAGGTTTATTTAAATATTAATTAGAAAATGTGATAATGTCTTGCAATTTTTATGAATAGAAATTACATCAACATAATTAAATACCTCATTTGGTGCACGATGCAGATGAGTTCCTGAGTGAATTTATTGGAACAAAAAAGCTACAATACACTAAGAAAATGATTTCCAGAACAACATAGCAAAAATGAGTATTTATTTAAAATGAGAGCAGACAAGACATATGGAAACAGCTGTGAGTTATATTACTGTTGACAAGAATGAGTGTAAATCTGATGCTGTGGGTAACTAGCACTGCCTACTGGACGAGATAGGTAACTAGATGGTGAGAGAATGTAAGGAGGAATTTGCAGTGTGGACTTGAACTCCACTCCACACATCCTAAATGCTCCTGTGTTTGTCGTCAGGTTTTATTACCAACATAAAAACTATCACTCTTTGCCAGTTGGAGAAGGTGTTGAGTGTTTGAAGCATCTGTCGCTATCTCTGCTGTGTAACCTATAGACCTTTTCACAGCAGATATTTTGAGTTGTCAACAAAAGAAAAGCACAGGTGTAACCAGTGACATTAGCAATGCCTGTGAGCCAGCCTGCACAACACCAGGGTCCTGTAACTGGAATACTTAAGAATATAGCCTTAATTAAGGTTATGTGTCTTTTGTGCCATGACATGTCAAAATATCTGCTGAGAATCAAAGTTAAATTAATATCATTAAATTCAAATGATCACCATGATAGCGACAACCCCTTCCCCATACAGCTGTAGTCCCTCCAAATTACAAATAACAACAACAACAACAAAATTGTAATTTGCGTGAACCAACCCTTTATTATATCAAATAGTAGAAATCTTCTATTTAACTTTTTGCCAAATACTTTTCAGATCATTCAATATTCAGGATTGTGTGATTAGTATTGATGTAGATGTAGATTGATGAAGATGTATGCCACATAACTACACTGTCCACATTTCAATTCTGGCAGCAGCCCTGTGTTGCAATGTCATACCCCGTTTCTCTGTCCCCTTGTCACCTACCATCTCTCAGCTGTCACTATCTAATAAATGCCCCCCCAAAATAAATATTTATATATAAAGAGATCACTTTTTATGTGGTTTTTATATTGAGATGATAAGTCATAAATAGTAACTTTACAAAACTTAAAACATTCGGTTGTGGTGTGTCTTCCTCAAGCTCTGGTTCTCTACCAGATGCCTGGGAGTTTGGGGGTTCTGCGCAGTATCTTAGCTGTTCCTAGGACTGCGCTCTTCTGGACAGAGACCTCAGATGTTGCACCTGGGATCTTTGTGGGTCACAGCCCCCAGTGCTCCGATTACCACTGACACCACTATTGCCTTTACTCCCCACATCTTTTCTAGCTCCTCTTTCAGCCCTTGGTATTTTTCGAGCTTCTTGTGTTCCTTCTTCCTGATGTTGCTGCCGCTTGGGATTGCTACGTCTATCACCCCTGTCTTCTTCTGTTGTTTGTCGATCAACACGATAGCCATCATAGTTAGCCATCACCAGTTTGTCAGTCTGGATCTGGAAGTTCCATAGGATCTTAGCTTGGTCATTCTCAACCACCTTAGGTGTCCTCCATTCTGACCTTGGGACTACCAGCCCATACTCAGTGCAGATGTTCCTGTACACTATGCCATTCCCTGTACGTTGTTCCAGCATCTAACACCCTGCTATTATGTGCTGAACTGTCTCAGGAGCATCTTTTTTTATCTCATATCGCATATCTCATAACTGATATATATATATATATATATATATATATATATATATATATATATATATATATATGTCTTACCATTTTGTATCATGTACAGTAGTGTTTATTGTCTACTAACTGGTAAAGGGCACAAAACCATGACTTCAAATAAACAGCACATACACAAAACCACACACTGTATTGAAAATCATTCAACAAACAGTTATGTAGCTGTAGGTTGAAACACAGTCCGCCAGTTAAATCTCACAACTGGAGAACATCAGTGCAAACTTATTGTCAGAGGACAACTAAACAACACGTGCATTGTGTGTGAAACATGTTACCCACTAATGTTTTCCACAGCATGGCATGCTGTTAAGATCAGGTCTTATTGGGGCTCAGAATGCATTAGCTAACAGTTCCGTTTATTGTGCTACCCAGAAACAGCTCCCATCATAGCATAGTTTTGGCCTCTGTGAAGCACTAACAGGACAGCTGGACAATGGATCCCATCAAATGCACCTGTCAGTCACAGCCACAACTGTCCTTCCAGAGCCAGAGCTCATATTGTTATTCTTGGGTCTCATTAATGGGGTATGTGTGTTTGGCTATTATCCCTAAATCTCATGCAGTTTGAACCCTCACAATGGAGGTTAGTTGTCTTTACCTGGGTCTCTGCCTAAAGAGGGCATGGAGTATTTATAGCATGCACCATTACAGAGGGGAGAGGGGTCAGTATATCTACCCCTTGTTTTGAGTGCTGCTCTGTCACACATCAGCAAGGATACCAACTAACCACTGAAATATGGTGAGTGGACATGGATGCTGCCTTTCATTGTCAGTGCATTTAATCTTGTTTAGAGAACTAGCAGTAGACTGTAAGGAGACACTCTGTTTCTGCTGCATGCTTAATGTGTTTATACTGTATATTATACAGTATGTGTTATACATATTATGGCATGTTTTGATGAATTATACATCTTGCTCTACTCACACCAATGATAATGAATCAATACACTCCACATCAATATGCTTATGGGGGCTGAATACGGATTCAGAAAATCATCAATAGGACAGTGCTCCAGTTGTTCTATTGATGACTTATTGATGATTTTTGTCTAATCACAATGATGAAATTTTTAAAAAACTGTATGAGTTGGTAATTATATGCAGAGGAGAGAAGGAAGGAAAGAGGAGAAGAGGAAGGATAGGAAACAAGGAGACGAAAAGAATGAGGAGAAAAAGAGAGGACACAAGGAGAGGACTGAAGAGAAGAGGAAAGAGGAGAAGGGGAAGGAGAGGAAACAAGGAGAGGACGGGAGAAGAAAAGAAAGAGGAGAAAAGGAAAGGAGAGGACATGAGAGAAGAGGAAAGAGGAGGAGGGGAAGGGAAGAAAATAAGTGAGGGAACAAGAAGGGGGGGGGGGGGGGGGGGACATGAAGAGTCCCGTTCATGAGAGATATTCAGTATACAACTGCTCAAGAGCTAATCCACAACAAGGGTTAGACAGCAGCTGTCGAGAGACCCGTGAATTCAAGCTACATGATGTCATCGCACTGCATCCCCTTACACTGTTTTTCACAGTTCCTTGGCAGTCATGTAAATAACTCGACATAATCCTTGCCTCCGAGGGATTTCTGATCAAACAGGGCTCAGTGTACCATCCTGTCATCACCCAGGTCCTATAGAATAATCCCTCATGTGATCCTGGGACTGTGGGAGTGCGGGCAGCGGACCACACCCTCCTCAGGCTTAGTCTGCATTCTCACAAAATTGGAGGCCTGAGTAAATATTTCCATAACAAACTGACAGTGTTTGTAATCCCTCCTAATGAAATGCATGCCCCGGTATAAACTTCGCCTGTCGTGCAATTAATGCCCCCACACTTGGTTAAGTTTGCTGATCATTGGGCTCGTTATCATAAGCGCATGTGTCACAGTAAAACCGATAATGAGTGAAGCTGAAGCAAAGAGCCCGGTGATGATTGTGCCATTAGTACTGGATCTCATTAGAGCGTCATTGTCAAACCCTGCAGTCACCCAAGAAAGCAAAGAAGAGAGCAGAGCTAGCAAGCTCCAATGTGTTCTCCATGTTTGAACAGGCCCAGATCCAGGAGTTCAAAGAAGTCAGTACCAAATGTTTCTTTTCACGTTGAAATTGAGCAGTTTAAACTGTGCTTAATGCTTACTGGAGACACAACATGTAACGGTCAAACTTCCACAGGCTTTCACTATCATGGACCAAAACAGAGACGGTTTCATTGACAAGAATGACCTGAGAGGCACTTTTGCAGCTTTAGGTAAGCTTTCTATCTATCTATCTATCTATCTATATATATATATATATATATATATAGAGAGAGAGAGAGAGAGAGAGATAGATAGATAGATAGATAGATAGATAGATATGTATGTATGTATGTATGTATGTATATATATGTATATATATACAGATGGGTCACAAATGAAAGGAAAAACCAACATAAAGTGTCTTAGTGAGGTGTTGGGCCACCATGTGGGGGATGAACATCATTTGTCCAAAAGATATTCCCTCGTTTGGTATTTTGATGATGGTGATTTTGGACTGGCGCCATCTAACACGTCAGTCCAAAATCTCCCATAGGTGTTCACTTGGGTTGAGATCTGGTGACTGTGAAGGCCATAGCAGATGATTCACATCATTTTCATACTCATCAAACCATTCAGTGACTCCTCATGCCCTGTGAATTGGGGCATTGTCATCCTGGAAGAGACCACTCCCATTAGGATAGAAATGTTTCATCATAGGATAAAGGTGATGACTCAGTGACTCAGTATTGATTTGCAGTGACCCTTCCCTCCAAGGGGACAAGTGGACCCAAATCATGCCAGCAAAATGCCCCCCACAGCATAACAGAGCCACCAGATCCCCTCACTGCATTCAGGCCTCTCATTCTCTTGGTCTACACCACACATGCACTCGCCCACTTGTGGGGAATATGGTGAAGGATGACTCATCTGACAGTATCATCTTTTTCCACATCTCTGTAGACCAGTGCCTATGGTTTTTGCACCACTGACCTTTCAAATGTGCATTAATCTTTATAATGAGGGGTTTATGCACTACAACACTACTATAATATCTTTCTCTATGTAATTGTTGACGGACTGTTCTTGCTGACACAGTCTGATCACGTCCTGCATTGACATTCTCAGTCACCTGAGGAAGAGTTGCTCTTCTGTCCTTACATATCACAGTAATGAACAAGCATCACGGTCATTAAACCCTGTTTACTGATGTCCAGTTGAGCAGTCTTTGTGACTGAAGCTCCTGCCATCTGTGCCCCAACAATGAACCCTCTTTCAAAGTCACTTAGATCTTTTCCTCTTGCCATCTTGATACAAAATCAGAATCAAGTGGGTTAATTTATTCAGGTTTTTCCTTTGTCACCCATCTGTATGTCCATATGTCAGAAGAGTTTGTGATGTGAAAGAGAAAAGTAATTGGCAGCTATTTTGATAATTTATTATTGATTTAAGACATTTCTCAAGCAAAAATGACAAACATTTGCTTTTCAAAAGTGAGGATTTAATTTTACTCTCAGTCTTATGCAGTGGTGGAAGCAGGATTCAAATCTATTACTACACAGTGTGGAAGTACTCTGTTATTCCTGGATCATGATTAATAATTATTGATGCATTAATGTGTAAGTATCATTAATGTTGCAGCTGGTAAGGTAGGGGTAATTTTATTTATTTTATATATTGGCACAGAGCTTAATCTATAAATATACATAAACATTTATTAGTTGTTGTTTTTTTGTATTAATGATCTGAATCTACAAAGTTACTGGTAACTAATACTGTCAGATAAATGTATTGGAGTACAAAGTACAACATTTGCTTCCAAAATGTAGTGGAGTAGAAGTATAAAGTAGCATAAGAATGAAATACTCAAGTAAAGTACAAATATCTCTATATTGTGTTGTTTACTCAAGTACAGTAAATGTACTTAGTTACATTCCACCATTGGTCTTATGTGATAATAAATGGAAAGTCTTTGAGTTTTGATTGGTGTGATAAAACAAGCTATTTGAAGATGTCACCTTGGATTTCCAGGATATTATATTTGCCTTTATTTTACAATTTTAAATTTAAAGTTATAAATCAATGAATCAAGGAAATAATCAGACTAATCAATAATGAAAGTGATCATTAGTCACAGCCATAAACCCAGTTCCACCTTATCTGCCATCCGTCTCTAGGCCGTATAAATGTCAACCAAGAAGAGCTTGATGAGATGATGTTGGAGGCACCAGGCCCAATCAATTTCACAGTCTTTCTCTCCATGTTTGGAGAGAAACTAAAAGGTGAGGAGGAAGCTCTGTGTGGTATTATTATTATTATTATTATGCAGATCATAATTTTAAAAAAACTTTAAGGATTATGGTAATTCTGAGAAAAAAAGATGTTTCCTTTGTTTTAATGTTTCATCAACTCAGAGCTGCCTCTCTTCATCTTTTAGGCTCTGACCCAGAGGATACCATCCTCAATGCTTTCAAAGTCTTTGATCCTGAAGGAAAGGGAACGTTAAATAAAGACTAGTGAGTAACTGTCTGGTACACTGATGATGTCAGTTGAGGTGAATGCCCAGTCTGCTCTTCATCACTGCTTGTCTTCACAGTGTGTCAGAGATGCTGATGACCCAAGCAGACAGGTTCTCTGCTGAAGAGGTTAGAGCTCCAAACCTGACAGTGTTACAGTAGGATATATATATTTATTCACTCAGTAACAGAATATTTGTGTTCACCTCTTGCCCGTAGATGGAACAGATGTTTATAGCATTCCCGCCAGATGTAGCGGGAAACCTGGATTACAACAACCTGGTCCACATCATCACACATGGAGAAGAGAAAGACCAAGACCAAGAATAGATCGATTTTTAAACCAGTGGGTCATGTTTGTGCTGAGATGCCCACATGTGCATGATCACGCAGATAACAGCAGAAATAGAGAGCTCATAATAAAACTTCTCAGCTTCATATTTGTATATATTATTATGCTTTACATGATGTATATGTTTTATATTAATTCCACTATGTATATGTAGGTATATGTAGTTGCTTGATGTGTAATCGGTAAAAATAAAGATTTATTTGACTGCAGGAAATTTCTTTTTTAATGGTGAGGTATTTTTTGCTGAATGAATGAATGAGAAAGAAAGACAATGTTAAAAAAAAAAGAAAATGATGACAGACTTTCCCTCATTAACCAGCACCTGAAGTTGAAAATTTGTGATTAACACATAGAACCTTTTCACTACATGTTGACATTTTGACTTGTCAAAGCAGGAAAAGCAAAGGTGTAAATAACAACATTAATGATGGCTCCATTCCACTGGTTGTCCGATATCAGAGCCCTGCAAGCCCATGCAGTGAAACCATCATTAATGTTAGTAATTCCACCTGTGCTTTCCCTCTCTGCTGTGAAAAGGGTTTATTACATTGATGTTTCACAGTAGTCCTCTCCTCTGAAAAGCACAGCCAGGTATGAAGAGAAACTTGATCTCAGTCAATGATCATAACTGACAAACCATTCGAGAGCTCTACTTTGGAGTTCAGAGGAGCTTCTTGACACATTCTTCTGTTTCCATCTTGCGATTTATAGTTTATAGACTGACAACATACTTAAAGGATTGTTTTTTCAAAAATTATGATTAATGCATGCTGCTGAAATAAATATATGAATATTTACTGCATCATTATCAGCTGTACCTTTGCACCCAAGATTTCTGCACATATTTAGCTAATTCTAGTACTGTTATTAATATGTAGTGATAGTATTAACATAGCACTATTAGCAGTAGCTTAATAAATAAGCTACAGCATGATTACACTGCAATAAGCTGCTGTCTCTTTTATAATGTTATATTGGCTAATGGTACAAACACACTGTAACACAGGAAAAACTGCACTATTAAAAATAACATTACATACGTTAATGAAAACAAATAATAGTTGCTCAATTATAAATAATGCTAATATGGTGCTTTAAAATCATGGTATTCTCATATTATTTCTAACCATTATTGATTATGACCATGAATTTAACTACTGGAGAAATGCCATACTCTCCCTCCCTCCTGCCCATGCATGCTAATTATTTACTTATTTCTTATTTACTGTCTAAACATGGAGGGGGGATTTCTATTAAAGACAAGATAGGTCATATCAATAAAATAAGCAATTAAATACATGAATTAATAAATAACTTGACAGGGGAATGCATAAAAAAATGATGAAATATATGAATAAGAAATCAAATAAATATATATCAAATGAAAAATATAAATATCTCTCTCTTGATTAAATTAAGTAGGCAACGAAATAAATAAATGAGGAATCAAATATATATCCAAATGAATCAGTATATCCCCTAAAAATTCAGAGTATCTGTTGCAGGCTGGCTATGAAGTTGTTTTCACTGCGTTTTTCTTTTATTTATTTCATGTATGTCAGGATGACGCTTGATACAGTTCTACCTTGAGATGGCTGGCTGAATGCATTTTCTTCCATTTATGGGCGGTCAAAGTCCATCTCCATCCAGCACGGCAGGGGGCAGCAGCGCAGCAGCTCCCCGCAGCTGGCTGTTCAAGGTGCGGCAGAAAAACACAGACACGGACACCATCGCTAGCTGACGGCTGGCGTTTATCTTTTCAGTCCCTGTTTCTTAGCAAAAAACAACCTTGGATGTAGACATTTTCCACACTGCGATGTCTAAGTAGCTTATTAGGTTGTTCGACGTGTCAGCGAGCAGCTAAACAGAAGCAGGGTCACACCAACATCTTTCAACGAAGCTAACAGCGGATTGCTAATGCTAGGATAGCTAGCGGGCTAGCTCTTTACTAGTGTGTTAACGGTTAACGCCGAGACCTAGATTTGACTGATTTTTATCAACGGCAACGCTGCAATGGCTGATGTTGACAAGCTCAACATAGACAGTATCATCCAACGTCTTTTAGAAGGTAAGGAAATGATGAGATATGTCCTATAGAGCACTTAAATTATCTGCATGCTAATGTGACAAACGCGAGTAGTAGATAAGCGGCTTCAGCGTATGTTTATCAATGTATTGTTAATTAACGAGCGACAATAGCTAGCTAAGGTTAAGTAGGTATTCCTTAAAGTTAAACGCCATTTTCACCTAATATATTTCTGGGTTGACTATTTAAGTGTACAAGGGCACGACAGTACATATACGTGGTCAAATACACACTGTTTCTCACACATAAACACTAACATTGCGCATCCCGGCGCGGCACATACACTGTGCTCCCCTACCATCCAACACAGAGATACTGTATACAGGCCGTATATTGCCAGCTGTGTATAACCGTGTACAACCGTGTATACCTTGTTTTTGTTGCTGACTATTTGTTTATTTTGCCTTGTTACAGTCAGAGGAGCAAAGCCTGGTAAGAATGTGCAGCTGCAGGAGAATGAGATTCGTGGATTATGCCTCAAATCCAGGGAGATCTTTCTCAGTCAGCCCATTCTTCTGGAGCTTGAAGCCCCCCTCAAGATTTGTGGTAAGTAAGATTTGTATTTATGTGTGTATCTATCAGGAAAGAATGGGTCAATGATCAATCAAAAGTATGTACAGTCTTAGAAGAAGCATGTCTGGTTTCATTTTTAAATGCTGCTTGTCTTGCAGGTGACATCCATGGGCAATACTATGACCTGCTGAGGCTCTTTGAGTATGGGGGCTTCCCTCCAGAGAGTAACTACCTGTTTCTGGGAGATTATGTGGACAGGGGGAAGCAGTCTCTGGAGACCATCTGTCTTCTGCTGGCCTACAAAATCAAATACCCAGAGAACTTCTTCCTGCTGAGGGGAAACCATGAGTGTGCTTCGATCAACAGAATATATGGTTTCTATGATGAGTGTGGGTAATGCATACTGAATTTGATGACTAAACATGTATTGTACCGTTGCTGGTTTCACAGTTTTGTCTTTTGTCGTCCATTATGTGGTTTAAGTACACACAGCAGGACAAACATGGATTGTTTAGTCTTCACACAGGGTCTTTATGGCTGAGTGAGCTGTTTGGGGGAGTTTTAAACATGTGCAATAGCAGAGGAAGAAGTGTTCTTATCACTGTGAGGTAATGGTGAATTTCTTGTTTTAATGTTTTAGGTAAAAGAAGGTACAACATCAAACTCTGGAAGACTTTCACAGATTGTTTTAACTGCCTCCCTATTGCCGCCATTGTTGATGAGAAGATCTTCTGCTGCCACGGTGGTGGGTATTTGTTTTTGAATTTGAAAACCAAAACTTGTAAATGCTGATTATGGATGAATGGATCTTTTTTTTTTCTCCACTTGTAACTGTAACTCGAGTTGTAAGTGGAGTTATTCAGTTAACTGCACTTGTAACTGTGGTTTAGCTTTATGCCGAATGTCCAAAGTAGTCTACCTTTGACGTCAGCCGCTCTCATTTGTCCTTGAGCAATGCTGTCTTTGCAATTTGCCAGCTGACATTGGCCTCACCCATGTGTGATAGGTATTGGCCCCTGATATCAGTGTGTTTATTTGTACTTTACTGCTGTTCTGTGCAGGACTGTCACCTGACCTTCAGTCCATGGAGCAGATCAGACGCATCATGCGCCCCACTGATGTTCCCGACCAGGGTCTGCTGTGCGATTTGCTCTGGTCTGATCCAGACAAGGATGTTTTGGGCTGGGGGGAGAATGACAGGGGTGTGTCATTTACCTTTGGCTCAGAGGTGGTGGCCAAGTTCCTGCACAAGCATGACCTGGATCTGATCTGTCGTGCCCATCAGGTAATCACAATCACATCCATCATTAGAGACAGGAATAAGACTGTGTGACCTGGCTGTATGTTGATAGTTCACTGAACATGCTGATACGAGGACAGCAGGACATCACATATGCTATGTAAAAAGTTAGCACACATACTGTGTACACTAGACTACACCTGTCACTCCTCACATACTTTCACACATAACGTGTATAAGGAGTTTGTGTTTACCTGTGTCAACTGGATGCATTCATATTTGGACTTTGAGGTGTTACATTCATTAGAGATTAGCTCATAGTGTTAAATCTTTATATACAGTTTGTGTGATTAAATTTTCTGCTATCTTACTTGCAGGTTGTTGAGGATGGCTACGAATTTTTCGCCAAGAGGCAGCTTGTGACTTTGTTCTCAGCGCCTAACTATTGTGGAGAGTTTGACAATGCTGGCGCCATGATGAGTGTGGATGAGACCCTCATGTGCTCTTTTCAGGTGAGGTGCTTTTTTTTTATTTTAGGATAATATAATTTGCACTTTAAATGGTGTTATATAACTTATAAAGTAAGAGAGAAATACTGATCAATTGAACAATGACAGTGATAAACTGGACACAATGTGGTTGTTTTTAGCACAGTGATTAATTTTGATAAATTTAAGCATTTGCTTCAGTTCAAAAAGGATCTTGGGATCTAATTGTTTTAGAAATTGGTACTGTTGTTCAAATAGAACTATTAGAAAGACAATACTGATACAGTAAATCTGTGGCTACAGCTACAACAGTCATTAAAAAAAGGAAATGTAATCTTTGACGTTTTAGTTTCAGCAACTGCTTTTGCTAATTAAGCTGCAGTTATTTTCATTCAATTCAACTTTATTGTTATTACATTTGCTTATAATGAAACATAGTCTTGTCATTCCAAGTTAGTGCAACTTGCTAAAATATTTTTAAAGATATACAATAAATAATTTTCTTCAGATTTTCTATTTCATCTATTATAATGTCTATTATATGATCTAAAATGTCAAAATGATTTTTTTTTTTAAATGGCCGATATAAATGTCCAAAATGTTTTCATAGAGTCTGACATTGGGTAATATCTGTACAAGTGCAACAGGATGACTTCTTTGGGTGTGTTCTTACAGTAGTGTGCAGCTGTCTCATTCAACATTTTTTTTACTTTTTATATTCTATAGATTTTGAAACCAGCTGAGAAAAAGAAGCCCAACGGCAGCCGTCCGGTGACTCCCCCTCGCAATATGGTCACCAAACAAGCCAAGAAATGAGGGGTTGGGGGGGTTACAAATGTCGGGAGTCTCACTCCACTGTTCTGCTTTCGTCTTCTGCATTTGAAGGATTGGTTATCCTTCATGCTGCCAATACTGAAAAGATATCCACTCCTACCCGATGAAAGCAAAATATTTTGTTGTTTTGTCCACAGGGGTAAATTGATATGTCACCATGAAAACCTCAGGTGTTTTGCACTCCATTTTGCAGCTAGTCTTTGCCACATATGACTGTTCAATCAGGAAAAATGTAACAATACGGCTACTTATGCACAGGAATGCCTTGTTTGAAGCTGTGCACAGTTTTTCCAGTTTCTTTCATGTGTTATTCATTTGTCATCTTTTTCTCGCCTCAATAATGGGTATTAATGGCTATAAAACCAACGGGGGAAGTCACAAACACCTGTTTACTTCTGTAAAACTTTATTTACAGTTAATTTACAGTCAGTGTCATAAAACATTGACTCCACACTTTGCATCCTCACATTTTTAAACAAGTCTCGTGCTAAATTAAACCAATAAAGAAGCACTCTTGTAATGTCTAAATCTTTCTAATAAACTTTGAGTGTATTTTAGGGGGAAATTTGTATCTAAATGTCATTTGTTCATAAACTGTTTTGCTTTTTAATAATCACAATACAAAGTGAAATACAACATTGTAAATTGCAGTGCCTTTTGTTCCCCAAGAACACCTCATGAATAAAGGGGCTCCCATCAGGCAACACCCACAAGAGGGAGACAGAATATAATGAAAAGTCAAGATCTGTCAGAGAAATGGACAGTGACGTGTGAAGTTTATGAAAAGTTTAACTATCTATTTAAATTTTAGGAATTGGCTGTTTCCTCTGACTATTTAACCCCACAATGATATTGCTTTTATTGCTGTTTATTCTCATTTGTCAAATTGCTACATAGAGTTAAATTGTCCAGAAAAATGTGTATTTTATTATAATTATTTTATATAATTATCTCCACGCATAGTTTGTGACTTCTTGGTAAGAGAAAGGCTGACTGATAGTGTTTTTCCCTTATTAGGAAACATATATTGCGTAACGGTGTGTGACGTCAGAGCAGTCACAAGATCTCGCTGGCTGAGCGGAGTGCGCGAGGCCACAGCGGCGAGAGCAGCTGGGCCACATTTTGTTATGTAGCGTCTCCAAGGCACAACTGTGCACCATGGCCGCTGACAAACAGCACTTACGGGTGTTTTGGAGTGGAAGAGGCGACTGTTTTCTGTGATTTTTTTATCCTCCAGTTTTCACGGCGCAGGAATAAAGCTCCTTGAGGCTGTTAGTGTAGTATATCAACGGAAGGCATTGTCTGTGCGTGGCGGCTGTTGTCGGCATTGTGTGCTCACATCGACGCTAAGCTAGCGCGGCTGCTGGCTCGGTCGGTCTGTGTGGTGGGAGCTGGTGATGTTGTCCGTGCTGTCATACGGCAGACTGGTTGCCAGAGCTGTCATCGGCGGACTCTCTCAGACAGACAGCCGTGACTACAGCCTGGTGACGGCGAGCTGCGGTTTCGGCAAGGATTTCCGTAAAGGCATCCTGAAGAAAGGGATGTGCTATGGGGACGACGCGTGCTTCATCGCCCGGCACAGATCCGCGGATGTTTTGGGTGAGCAGCTGGTTCGTTTTCCGTAGAAACATTTAACCAAAAAGTGGGACATGCTTCTGGGTAACATTGGCAATGACGTGAATGACAGGTCAAAGGTCACCCTGTGTATTTTGAATACTTGATATGTTTCATTGCAGGTGTAACATCACTATACACCCACTGAGCGATAAGGGGTGCTTTCACTTCGACATGCACACTGCTAACTTCAGAACACATGAAGCACATAAGTTTTTTTTGTTTTTGCTGTGTTTGCCTGCAGCACCATAAGTCCTGCTGCATCTTCTATTCTATTAGGAGGCTTGAACCTGAACCTGCCCTTGGATTTTGTGTGTGGAGAGTTCATTCCTCCACACCATCAATATCTTAATACAAAAACAAAGCAGTGTGCTGTATTGAGGGTTGATAAACATAACTCAGCCCAGAGGCCTTGGTTTCTATGTAATGAACCTGTTATTTAACACCTCTGCAGGACTGTGCAGCGCCACTGCATGTGTCCGCTGATGCACTCTTAGTTCATCAATAAGCACAAGAAAATATAGAAATCAGGACGTCCTTTCATCAAGTCAGGTTATTTTTGGAGGTTTGATTAGTTGCAAAGCAGGCACAGTTCTGGCACAAGCCGGGGAGACTCTGAGGGACCATCCATGTATGGTCAGCGGAGCAGATGCCTGTGTCCTTTCCTTTCTAGGAAAATCTTGGACCTGACCAAGTACTCCTATGAGAACAAGCAGTTACTTACTAACGCACAAAGCAGAGCTGTTGCTATAGAAAGACTATCACAGGCTTCAGTGGAGGGTTTCATGCCAAAATACCATATCAGTGGGCCTAAAATGCTGTAAAATACTGTGAGTATAAAATATTATCTAGCCATGTTAAATTATGTTATTTCTGGAGATGATTAAATAGACTCTCTTTAACATTAATATAAGCAACTGAAATTAGAATAGGTCAAAGGTGAAATCGGATAAATAGAGACTGTTCCAAATATTATGTGACATTTCCTTGATTTCTTAAACACCATCTTGTTTTTGTACTGCATGTCCTTGTTGCATCTTGGTGAAAGTGCCCATTGTTACTCTTCATGGTGCAACTATGAGACATTGTTCTTGTGTCTCGCAAGATCCTCACATGTGGAGCAAGTGAAATGTTGAAAATGATTATCGTACTTCTCTAAATCTTTATTGCCTCAACAGGAAAAATGAGCTGGTGAGCTTTAAAGAGCAGTGTCATGTATAAAACAGAACACAAATATTAGTAAAAGAAGAGTGGATTGTTGAACTACAGTAAAGGGAAGATCTTAATCGACACATGTATGTTTCTAGGTGTAGCAGATGGAGTAGGTGGTTGGCGGGACTATGGCGTCGATCCGTCACAATTTTCAGGTACGCTAATGAAGACATGTGAAAGACTGGTGAAGGAAGGACGCTTCGTTCCCAGCAACCCTGTGGGAGTCCTCACGACCAGCTACTACGAGCTGCTGCAGAACAAAGTGCCACTACTGGGTGAGTGCACCCACTGGAAACACAGGATCTTGGTGTCTGTGGAGAGTCAGTCATGCCCACTTCAGCTAGTTCTAAAGGAACATTAAAATAGCCTGGACCCTATCAGTGAATTATGGAATACTATGTTTCTGTGAATCAATATTCTTGCTCCTAACCAGTGCTTGGAAAAAGCACCATCATGCCCAGACCATGTTCTACTACTCAGTGCCTCCCAGCTAGCTCACTTAACTAATTTAGGTCCATACCATGAACTCTGCCGGACAGTACTTCAATCTATATGGTGTAAAGGCTGTGCTTGTCAATGAATTGTTACATTTTCCATGTGGTTTGGATCCGAGTACACTGTTTAGGGCTAGGTTGTTTGTTTCTGTCAGTTCGCTTTAGTGGTCGGCTGGACGGTAGATTTTTGCATCATGAGCCAGAGAACAGCCAGATCCCATTAAGAAGTCCTGGGAATGTCCCAAGCCCCAGCCTGCCCCATGCAGTTCCCTTCCACAATCCCTTTCCTCCTTCACTCCGCTCTCCAACAAAAAAAACCTGCACAAACATGTAACATCGGAGAACAAATGTTTTAGGAACAGATCTCTGCCTCTTTGAGCGTCAGTACTTTTCCACCCCGTTATCACATGTGCATCAGGGGAAACAACACGGTATTGTGCTGTTCCTTCAAGGCAGAGGGAATGTTCTTGAGGCCGGCAGTGTGTGTGTATAACTGTGCTGCTGGAGAGAAAACAGAGGAGAAAGGGAGTGAGTCACAGTGCGTGAGGGGGTTTTGAAGGTTGATCCCAGTGAGCATATTTTGGTGTGCCAGATGAATCAGCAGCAGGGTGTGGCTGCACGCTGTCCGCTTGCTCCACCAGCTCATGTTTCCTCTGCATCTCCCAGATGGTGGAACTCCAAAAATTCTTACAACCACTGTGCTGATTGTCATACGTCAAGTTTGTGTATTCAAGCGAACCTCATTAATCAGGCTCCCAAACGCACATTAGATGGGTATTTCCATAAACATAGGGTCATTTCTAAGCACTTCAGCTGTAGAAAGTCAAGAGGAAAAGACGGTTTTTAGGGTGTTTGCAGCTTTGTTTTTATCAAGGCACCTTTTTATATAAATTATGTTTTAAAATAGAAAATCTAAACTGCAAATGTCAAAATATTTCATTATGCGCCTTTTCACAGAAGACATTTTGACATGTCACAGTAGGAAAAGCACAGGTGCATATTATAAAATTAATGATGGCTAAATTCCATTTAGCTGTTTCAGTTTCAGGGTCCTGCTATTGTGTATGTTGGCTCACTGACACACTGTCATGGCAACATCTGAATAGGACAGAGCCATTGCTAATGATATTAGTTACACCTGTGCTTTTCCTACTGTGAAAAAACTCTTGCAGAAAACAAATCCCACCCATTTGTGGCAAAAAATATTTTATTACTTGAGTTTATTTATTTTTTTTAGCTAAATGACTGATACATACTTGTAAAATGATTACTGATGTAGCAATGTTTGCTGCCAAACATTATTTACCCACTATGGCCTGCTCCTTTTATGTGTACTGCAACGTCATGGATGTAGCCAGCAGTAAATGAATGAAAACACTTCCAAACTCATTTGTTCTAAGTTGTAAGTCAACATGACTAAAAATGTAATCCAGCCTATTTGCATTTTATTTTAGGGTACTTCAAAACATTGCTTAACATTTGCATTGACATTAAAGGTAATGTTCCCTCTGTGTGTGTGTGTGTGTGTGTGTGTGTGTGTGTGTGTGTGTGTGTGTATGTATGTATGTAGGCAGCAGTACAGCCTGCATTGTGATGTTGGACCGGCAGAGTCACCGCCTGCACACAGCTAACCTGGGAGACTCAGGCTTCCTGGTGGTTCGGGGAGGGGAGGTGGTTCACCGCTCCGATGAGCAGCAGCACTACTTCAACACGCCCTTCCAGCTATCCATCGCTCCCCCTGGGGCCGAGGGGGCTGTACTCAGCGACAGGTGAGACACTCCACATGCACACTGCCCCTCACACACTTGAACCGGTCTGTGGAGGACTGCAAATGCTACATATGGAGATTTGTACTTAGCAAGAGTGTCAGATAAATATGCAAAATAGTTTTGAGATTATCCGTCTGTTCTGTACAGCTGAATTCAGATGACATGCAGACATAAAAAAGGCGCTAAGCCACTGCAGAACATTTTGTCTTGCTTGTGTTCCTCACGTGCAGCAGTGTTTTGTGAATGTGTACTGGCCGTACTGTGCTCAGCTGTAGTGCAACAGGGTGTCAGGGTCCACATGCTGCAGTGTCTCGTTGCTGTGGTGTGCCAAGCAGCAGCACAGTAGATGTCAGTAGACTTCAGGGTGGGTGTTGGATGTTTGCCAAGCTTCCCCTCTTACCCGGGTCAAAGTCTGTGTGGGCTAATAGGCAAACTGAGTCCGCAGCCAATCCTGCACCAGCAGGCTCTGCCACCTTTTCACTTGCTCAGTCTTAAACCAGGCAGATTATTTTGAGCCTCTTTCAAGTGTTTTCACAAAACGTGGCAGAAGATGAACCACCAATGAACCTGAACTGCATGTCACCAGGGGTACAAAATGAAAGTGTTTTATGTTTATAACTTGTAAATTACCTGAATTTAGTCTCAACAAACCCATTATGAGTTCCAGAAGCTTTTTAATTTGGTTCTTGAAATGACACTATTTTTCATTTGTGCATATTAGGCATTTAGTTGAAGGATTTACTCAGAGTGATTTACACTGAGCACAACAGCAGATTAAGCTTCCAATCCTAGATCACTAACATAGCCAACAATAGAAAAGAGTGCAAGGGTCATCTGAAGTGCTATAACAACATTCATGTGAATGTAGAATACAAGGAAGGGTTCCTTGAAAAATCAAATATTTTAAGCTCTTAGTATTCATTTACTTACTGTTTTCAAAAAGTGAAAAAAATACATTTTTACATCTTAGTTTCACAGCCAATGCTTTTACAAAGAATGTGTATGGAAAAAGGCTTTCTGAGACCCAGGGCATCAGATGAACTGCACACTAAAATCACAGCACAGGACAGGCTGTCCCTCGTGGCTTTCTTTGGCTCAGTATGATATGATGTAGTCCAGACAGTTTGTAATTTGTAACATCCATGACTGGCCAGGGGGTGTGCAGCAAGGGAAGGGCACCTTCCAAGAAGTGAACTTGACACTGGCAATCTAAGTTGGTTCTTTCCATCGTGTATTTGTAGCACCCCTGGTCATAATGGCAGCACCTCATGGGAAATTAATTGGACCTGAGTGTCCTTTCCAAAATCCCCACGTGATGATTCCTTGAATTTATCCTCATCCTGCACATGTGATGAAGTTTTTGTCATGAGTAACCAAGGTGAAATATGAGTAGAAATTTGGAGTCTATCCTCATTGTCGTGTCAGTATGTTTTCCTACCTGGTAGAGTAATGTGCAGTAATCAGCATTGATTCCTCGAGTTGAGGAGAGGCTGGGTTAGAGGTCCAGATTATTCTGTCAGTCTGTTAAAATCTGAATCACTTAAATTACCAAAATCATTGCATGCAGTGAGTTTACTCTGTGTGTGTGTGTGTGTGTGTGTGTGTGTGTCTGCAGCCCCGACGCCGCAGACAGCTCTTCCTTCGACGTCCAGCTGGGTGACATCATCCTCACCGCCACCGATGGGCTCTTCGACAACATGCCTGATTATATGATCCTGCAAGAGCTGAAGAAACTCAAAGTAAGTCACACTGAAGCACAAACAGATTTGCGGACAGAAGTGGAACCAGAAATACTGTATGTTTGGAATACAAACTTCATGCCCAATTTGTTTCGCTCCTCAGAACACAAACTATGAGAGCATTCAACAGACTGCCCGGAGCATTGCAGAGCAGGCCCACGTTCTGGCATATGACCCCAACTACATGTCGCCTTTTGCACAGTTTGCCTGTGACAACGGGCTGAATGTAAGAGGTAAGTGTCTCAGTTCTATATGAACTACAAGAAAACTGAAGCGTATGTCCTGTTGCTCAGTCAGGCTTTATTAGTCTGAAGTAGAATGGCACACAACATTAATATTTTGACCAGCACCATTGTAACTGTCTGTGCCTCTTTTCTTTCTGTCCAGGAGGAAAGCCAGATGACATAACAGTGCTGCTGTCCATAGTGGCAGAATACACTGACTAGAGTCTGTGTGGAGCTGTGACAGGGGGGCATCTGCTTCTGCAGGTGATGGACTGCTTTGATTCCTGCTGGCCAGGATGAAGGACTGATGTCGGATGCTTCCCCCGCATCCCCTGCCTCCACTCAACCCCCAGCTGACCATCACTCCCTCCCCCGCCCCCCGAAAAACTCCTACACGCCTACTTCTCTATGATCATGTGCATCAGAGAGTGGCAGAATAGAAAGGACTGGAGGCCTCTTGGCCAGCCTGCAGTGTTGGTATCTTGCCACTGTTCCAGTCTCACTGGATAATCCCATTGCCCGGGATAAGCAGTCATTGGGCACGTTGGCGATGAGGAGGATGATGATAAGTCGTCTTTCTCCGAGTGGTTTGGGCAGGGAGGAGGTTGAGATTCAGAGACGGGGCAGATGTAGCCAGAAGACGAGAGGTGTTCGACTGTTAAAGCAGCCCCCTGCTGGGCTGCCAGAACAGAAAGATACGGTCCATCAGTAGTGTCAAGAAGGGAACTGCACAGGAAATGCCAGCATTAGGGCTGAATAAATGGGCTGCCTTGTGCAAGCAAATGTTCCTGACGATACAATGGTAGTTAGAAAAAGGGCCTGGAACCTTGTATGTGGGGGCAGGGAGCATGTGTTTGATAATATAATGTGACTAGTGTGCTGTTCTGGGATGTTTTATTAAGTGTTTGCAAAAGAAGTAGTGTAAATGAAGTTTATACCTTTTTGTGTTTAGTTTCTTGGGGCAGATGGATCCAATAAGATTTTATGAAGAGCGGCAGCTGCCTTTTCCATACCAGTGCAATTTAAGTCTTGCACACATTTTGTTACTTTGTGGCTGTTAGAATGAGGATTTTATAGTTCAAAAGCCTCTCAAAATATATATTTTGTCAAACTAATGCCCCCCCTTTAATCTCACAGCTGCTGCTGAAATCTTGATTGTGATTACACGTGATGTGTGTATGAATATGTGTATGCGTGATGAATGCACTCATGTCAGTGCGTCTATTGAACTGTGTAATAAGTGTCAATGAAATGGATGTGAAGGCTACAGACTTCTCCATATTCACTGGGCTGAATTGGTCTTGTAGCCTTAAACGCACAAAGCTTAAGAAGCATATCTGAAAAAGCTCAACACAGTGGAAGTTGGTCAGGTGACCAAATGTATTTTTGTAACGTCTTTGTTCAATGGGATTGTTGCATTCTCTGGACTGATCGCCACATCAGAGTAGCTTTAGAAACTGTTGTTCATAATCAGCGTTTCCTTTTCTCCTCTTCTCCCCCGCTGTGAAGCTCCAGTGGCACATTCATAAGTCAGGTCACTGCAGGTTTCATGTGAAAAATGGTCTTATTGTTGCCATTACATCACTACAGATTTGCACTCTGCATTTACCAAAACTTTAACCCACAGTTAAAAATATTTCTTAGTAAAGTCTGTATTTTGTGTGATGTTATGATGATGTGCCTTGTATCAGGTGTTGTTGATACTGGCAAGCAAAATTCCTTAAACCCCCCCTAACTATGTGCCAGGTACTGAGCACAAAGCCTGAAACTGTTCAATAGCCATAAGAGGTCAAAACAGCTTTCCCATCATGCCCTGCTGTCTTAACACTAGAACTTTTCACCTACAGTATGTTCAACCGTTTTTCTCCTGAAATCTGCTTTTCTGCACTCAGTCAGGAGCTGAGAAATAGTGAAGCCATCTCACACTTAGAAAATCCTCCCTGTGGATCCTCAGATCACTGTTTACAATCTGCACTATCTAATGGACTGTTTCCCTACTTTATCTGACAAGTTCACACTGGAAGACTGCAGTGTCAGGTATCAATTTGAAATGGGGCTAATGGGCTTAGAAGTGGTGAATGGTCAAAATGTGAGTTTTAAGCATTATAGTACTGAGGACAATCTAAGCAGCCTTAACGATATTGCAAAGCAATTCTCCCAGTCAGATGGTACTGCCACTGTGGGCTCTGTGGTTTCCTGCTTCCTGACTCACACCTGCCCTGACATTCTTCCCTGTCGTCTCCCATCTACTTCATCTTCATCTTCATCTTCCTCTTCCAAACAAACTTTGTTACAACCAGAGCATGTGTCTATATATATTTTGGGTGTACAGTTCAATGCAGATTTAAGCTCTGTTAAAAAAACATTTTCAAATCTGAACAATATTTAAATAAAGAGTTTAGTATTTATTATCCTGTTGTATTTGATGACTGTGATATGAGCATAACCCTGCAGTTGGTATTAGATTTGAACATCATCTGACACATTTGAATATTGAACAATATGCTTCAGAGGCATTTTCCTCACAGGTGTAGGCTGGGTGCCACTGGGTCTGAATCTTCCCATGAAGACATTATCACCATCAGCTATGCACCGACCTCACTGAATTCAGGATGTTGTGCAGACCAGCTAAAGATAATACTTAAGAACACCATGTACTATTTGTGTGTGCACTACTCCCACATTCCTCAGACGTCACGAGTTACCGTCAACAGACAGGTGTGGCATCTTCAAGCCGAAGTCATGTTTTCATTGACAAGACCAAATAGTAATTTTCTACCCGCATGCTATGACTAATGCACTCCACCCACTGACACAGCAAAACAAATTGATTGATATAATCTTTGATAAATAAATACATTCTCTTGTATTTCCAAGTGAACATTGGAGAAACGTGACACGTTGTAAACAGTTTAAACAAGCAAAGCAACATTTTAGCTATAAACAACATGCTTAAAAATGACTTGAAATGTAAAACATATTAAATATTAATTAATTTAACCATCCAGACTACAGTTTATAATGTTGTGGCCTACTTTCAGATGAATTCAAAAAAGTCAAGATGAGAGTTGGGCAGTGGTTAACAGCTCTGTCCTCAGAGTGAAGGGCTTCTTGTACAGTCGTCCTCCATATCCTCCTCCGTGTCGCTGTAACATGCCAGGACAGGCAGTCTGGCAGCACAACCATCATCGTCCTGCTCTGAGGACAAGGCCCTGAACAGGAGGGAGCAGATCTACAGGGAAAAACAAACATACAAACAATATTGTAGTTTTCTTAAGAACGAGTTGCCTTTTTATCCTCAGCCTTTAATCCTCAGTGCAATAAAAACATTTGAGCGCTGAGATTGTATCTGGACCATTGTTAAGTGGTACATAAACCCAGCAGGTCACTAAAAACCTGTTTGATGACAGTATATTAACCTCTTCCTGTACTAAAACATTCAGTATGGAGAAGCAATACAGTACATTACAGTAAGTTAAAAATAAGATTGGGAACAAATCAAGCTCTAGAAAAAAGGCAGTGACTGTGATCTCAGCAAAATGGTAGGATTCATTATGTTGACATAGAACATGGACTTCCTATCTCTCACATCCAGTGTCACCTTGCTTGTTGTCTTTAGTCACACCTCATACAGCGAAGCATTATGGCAGTCTGGGCATATTTCCAGTAGAGGTCAAAGTAAAACTCTTCAAGCACTTTGGCACTTCACAATGCCACCCAGCCTGTCAAAACTAAAGCATGTTAGCCTCGGTGGAACAAACAGAGGCCATATGGAGTTCCCAGTGAAGATTACAAAGCAACAGGGAGCTCTTGTTACCGTGGAGGAAGCAGGAGTTGTGGTGGCACTGGCACAGGCCTCATCAGGTACACAGAGTCTGTGTGGGTCATCAGTCTGAGGCAGAGGCTGCATCAGAGTGGCTGGGTTGAATATAGGGCTGCCCTGGCTGGATGCGATCAGCTCCATCACAACAGGAATATCCTGGGGCTTATCGGTGTCTGTCTCACATGACCCCACACGTAGTGCAAGACACCTGGGAACACAAACAACACCTGTATGCACAAGCTGCATTGTGTTATGTTCTATATCAGCAAGAGATTCGTTTTGTTACTATGTGGACAACACAGTGAAATCACAGTACATCTATGTGAAATTTGACACCTGAGGATGTGGTTTGGTGCTGTGCCCTGTGTGGAGAGGTGTTTGTTATACCGACAAAGAAGGTAGCAGCCATGAAATGGAAAAACAAGGGGCAGAGAAAAGACGAGAGGTGCACAAAGGCCAGAGTAGAAGTCTCACACACTGCTAAAAACAGTAAGTTTGAAATACAGGGCAACTTTTTGGAAACTCTGCTGGGAAAAAAACTGTTTCTGGGGAAGATTTAAATACATTTTTGATCCTGTTTTCTCACTTGTTGCCTTCAGTACTACATTTTGTTTTTGTTCCCACCAGCCCTACAATGATGTTAATATTAAAATAACACTTGTAGTTTGAGCATGAGGTGGAGTGAAAGCAGCATATAATAAAAGACAAAAAATATTTATTCTGACACTGAAACAACCAAATATACAAATGAACCATGACACTGGGTTAAAAGAAACACTGTATCAACTTTAGTGTTGCTTTAAGGAGTTTGTCCTGGTACATTTAGATTTCATGGAAATATCAAGAACATCGTGTTTATTCACCTTTACAAAGACATTCATGTGCACGGTGTGTAGCTCTATATCATCTGATACTGAATGTGACCTTAAGCATGGTATTAGCAAACAACAAAACAACCCACACTATATGTCATAACCCTCAGAGAAACAACCAGACCAGAAGTATAAAGAGGAAACCCACAAGAGGAAGATGTAAAGAGCTGCTTCTAAACTGTCTTCAGACGACCTCAGGCTCTGTACAAAAAGCCCCAAAGCAGCAAACAAACAAGTTTTGTTTAACAAGCATGCCACAAATAACAAAAAATACTCTGCATATGAGCAGAAAAAGCCTAAATGATTGGTTTCAAAACAGAATAAAAGGTGAAGGAGTGCATGTTGTAGGTGAATTCCTAAGCAGTCGGGACAGGAGCACTGAAAAATTGCCTGCTCATCAGGTCAGTAATGTCGCTGCAGACTCCCTGCAGTGCGCACAAGTAAACCAAGCCACAAATGACCCAGATGTTCAACAGTCCAGCTGGGACTGGTGTGACAGGATCCACCCAGAGCCCAAAGCACAGTACAACACAGTGAGACAGTTAGAGCAGGACAAGTGACACTGGCAGAACGGCCAAGCAGGCTAGCATAGTAGAGATGAGGGGATTACTTTCTGTCACACTGACAAGCTTCTAACGTAACCCAACATGTCCTGGGCTTGCCCTATTTATCTCTGTTACAGACACAAGATTGGCTGCTGCAACACTATGCCCTCTTAGGAAGCTAAAAACAGCCAATGAGGGCAAACTGCATTGACTGAGTGCCAGGAGAGAAGCTCAGGTAGAGCCCTGTGGGAAGATTCAATTATACCCGCTAATACATCGTCACTGTGGATCTGAGAAACTGGGCCTGCAAAGACTTCAGTTGTGACAAGAATGCTGCCTGGTCAAAATAAATCTCATCCTTATCTGTGCAACCGTGCTGAGGGTTGAACACATCTCAAATGCTGCAGGCAGAGTTGGATCGAAAAGCAGAGGGATTGTAGCCAGCGTAGTGTTTTTTTACCTGGGGGAAGTCTGGGCCAGGGTCTCTGTAGGCTGAGAGGGGCCCCTGCTTTCAGAGTCAATCAGAGTAGCCAGCACCACCATGGCCTCCAGCACCATGTCCTCCACAGAGAAGCACACAGGCCTACAAATAACATTGACAGAAATCTAATGACTTGAATATGTCTGCTTTTTCAATTCACCAGTATCTTTCACCGTTTTAGCAGCCAATAGAAAATCTCACATGACCTGGTCACTAAAATGATTGGTAATATAAACAGACTCACTAGCCAAAGACAAAATATTTTACTGAGTTTTGAGGCTGGCTGGTGTTAATTACAGTCTCAGCATGAAGACTGACGTTGGTCTCTGTAACTTGAGATATGAAGGTCTCTTGAGCTAATCGTGATGGTAAAGACACTTACTTTCCCGGAGCACCAAAGTGGACCGATACTGGCAGGGAATGTGATTCTGCAAAGGACAGTAAACCCTGGGAAAAAAGAACAGCAGTAGCAACAATCGAGATATGCTTGTGTGCATCCATATCATGACTATTAACCCTTTCATTTTAAGGGTAAAGTTATAGCATGTTTGCAATGATCTGGCTAAAGAAAATAACAATGCTCAAGTAAATTGAGGCCGACTAAAACTTAAAGCCAGGTTTCTAATCCATCCAAACCCGATTTCCACTTCTGAAGGAACCAACAGGAACAAGAAGACTAGGCTGGCTAATGAGGAGCCTCACAGCGGGGTGTCAAAGAGACATTCAAAGACATGAGGGACAAGAGTTGTGGGCGTTAATGCTCATTAACTGGACTAACACAGTTCATCCAAATTTCCAAATGGCCAACCAAGTCCTTTTGCTGCTTGTTTTCAAAGAAACTTAAGTTGGGGTGTGCTCATTTAGACACTGTGACAAACCACTTGGATTACCACTCACGCTATTCTGGAAATAACATTATAGTTCTCTAAGATCCAGTGTTTTGCAGTTACTCAAAATATAAAAAGTTTAAGGCTGACTGGAGTGCAAGCAGTCCTTATTTTTTTAAACAAACAAATTCCTATTTGGCTTGAAAGTTACACATTTGAAATGTGTAGCCTATAATTTCTGCAGCTCATAACTTCAATTACTTTTTCTACGTAGTGGTATAATATGAGTAACTTCAGTCACACTATCTTTGCTATAAAATGAGCACTGAGGGGAAAGTTCACATGAAAATGATACAGAGAGTTGGGTACAGAGCCTTTCCAACACTCCAGTATCTAGATTACAGGACCAGAAATATGACCTCTTAGACATAAAATGACCCTGGCGAGCCCCTCACACACACACATATGCGCAAGAATACACACACATAATATTCTCATGTGACGGGATAAAGGGAGCCTCCAAAAATAACCATTACTCTCAGCTCCTTCAGACAGAAGGTTATGTCCGAGTCCCCTCCAAACTGAAAGTGGTCAAACTCGTCTGGGTGCAAGGACATCTCAGTGTACATCGTCTTCATGTGATCTGTGACAGAAGCACATCCAAGTCAAATAGTGTTTGCACTGCATTTCATAATGTTTGTTCAAATGTGGTTGAAGAATTACATGAGTGATTTTTACACCATCAGGTTGTATTGTCAGTCAATTGTCAGTCTCCGGTTCAACATTGACTTTTCAACTGTTTATAATATCTATCACGGCATTGTCCAGGGTCTGAGCCAAATCACAGTGTAACATTAGCTCACCATTTCCACCCTCGTAGTAATTTCTCAGACAGACTCTCAGGGGAGTCATGGACAGAGTGATTTCCTCCTGAGACGCTGGGAAATGCATCACCATATCACCAAGAAGCCTGCAGGAGTTGAGAGCAAAACATGTGCAAACCAACACAGAATCAACCAAACAAGCAGGGAGCTTTATTTTAATGCTGTGCTACTGATGGATGATGGTGTTCTTCATTTGAGACCCTTTTGATTTGAAACATTATTATGTCCTTGTCATTCGGGTTGATTATGTTGAAATGAACTGAACTGATGTATCTTTCGGGGTTTCATCTGTCTCCTGGAGTCAGTTGAGAGAACAAAATATTGTGAACACCCAGCAGGCAGCTACCATACATCTTATTAGTTTCACAATAAATTCACTTCTGCCGTAAAGGGGAAAAGAGCTCAGATGGACTTCTAAGCCAACACTGTTTGTGTAAAAAAAAAAAAAAAAAAGTCCAACTCAATCATAGAAATGTGCTCCTCAGGTTTTATGTGCTGACTTTGTATAGAAGTGTAGGTTACTAACCTGGCTGGAGCCTTCAGCACATTGGGACACAGGTGTGAGGCAAATACTGCCTGCAGAGCCTCACTTTCCTGGAAATATAGGTTGTGGGTTTTGGTGATGCCTATCACAAAAGCAGAGACAAGACATTTGGAGCACACTGCCACCAAGTGCTGACAATATGCAATACCATGTCTGCAGCATAAGGTTAATAGAGGACATTCTGGTAAAATAAATGTTACAGAAAAAGGTTGAGAATTTTAGAAACCTAGTATTGGACATTACATGTGTCAACATTGTTGCCATTTTCAACAAACTGTCATAAACTTTACTGTTAACAATTCTAGTTCATCTAAGTTGATGCATGTAATGGTCCGTGTGTCATCTTTTCATTTACAGCTTTTCACAATTGCTAATACACATTTCAATACAACCAAAACACTTCCATCAGAATAAACTCTGGACCCAGAGAACTAACAACACTGGTCTCCCAACAAGAAAACTCATTACACAATGACCTAAAAAACACAAACAATTGGCAGCATTATAACATGTATTACTATTGTCTCTGAGGGTTAGCAAATCTTAAAGGCAACACACATGCATCATACCTTCCAGCACTAAATGATGCACATTTTTTAAAATAACTGCTGTTCATGAATTGACTACAGCTGTTTGACAAATATCAGTGAAAATGATAATGCTAAAATGATTTAGCATGGCTTTTCTATACAGTCAAAAACCTATTTTGAATTCACAATTGAGTATTATGAACACTGACACCAGGACCTACAATTTATCACTGTAAAATAAATCTAAGCTACAAATTAGTTGATTGACAGATAACATAAAGTATATCTGTCAGTTTTCTTGTTTTCTAACCTGAAGACCATCAACTAAAAGTATAAAACATCTAAACAAAGCTTGTTTGTTCTTATCGTTTCTGTGGTAACAAAGTTTAATATTTTCCAGCAGGTGATGGGCATCTTCATGTAGCTGGGTTGCAGGTTTACAGATGCACTGAAGGTTTCTATGGTAACCATAATTTAATCTGACCCTAAATAAAAACAGCTCACACTGTTAATTGGCTCCCATGATTATAAATACAACTTTTGGTCAAACAGATCTCATCAGTCATTAACTACTTTTCCTCTCTTTCCTTTGGTTGCAGAAACAGTCTTGAAACACACTCGCAGCCACATAGAAAACCCAGAGTTGACTGAGCTAGTTGACAATGTTAGGCTCAGTGAAGCCAGCTCACCCAATGAGAGCCAGACTAAGTAGAATTTACTTCGCGATACGGGTCTCTGGTCACAGAAAAAAATTGGACTGATAGCACACAGAGACCCAACAGCCACAGTGGTGACCCACTAGAGGGCGCATTGGTCCTGTTCTTCCAGTTAGGCCCTTAAGACATAAACAATAGATACATTAAAGAGGTACTGCAGACATAAACGTGTTTTTTGAGCTGTTATCTAAATAATATGACTGTACTGTGATGAAACACATCACTGCTGGTGTTAATATTGACATTGACATCAAATATTTCATGGGTTTAAAATGGATCAACCTGTCATCTGCTACTTAAAATCAGCCCTGAAAAGGCGGGGCCACTGCTGATGTAAGATCAAATGTTTGGGAGTTGTCTACGTCATGAAATTTATAAAAATGGTAGAATGTCAACGCCCACCTCCCCCAGCCCCACCCTTAAGAGTGAGTCTGTGAAACCACGCAGCCCAAGAGTCCAATCACATGGTCATATAAGCACAAATATTTGGTCAATTTAGGCTCAGCATTTGATAACGACATAAGCTAAAGTAATCGTTTTGAACAGTACTTCACCTAAGATACAACATCATGTCAACAGTTTTTGCTTTAGCAGCGGTTACTCAGCAGGCACGCAGAACTCCTGTTGAAGACAAGGAGTAAGCACTAAGCACTGCGCATGCACAAATTGTGGAAATGCAGCAGGAAGACACTATTGGAAATGGGGAAATAGATAGGCTAAAGAAAAAAAGTTTTAATTTTTTAGTGCATAGACATTTTAATTTTTCTTTTGCCATAGTGAATATATTAATTAAATGAACAGATGATACATGAATGGACCAACAGAGCTGTCAAAAATAACTCTATACTAGCAAATAAGATGACAGTTCTCTAGAAATCCTGAATCTTTCCTTTACCCATAGGTAGCTTATGATAGAAAACCCCACGTTCCCTACCGTGCCTGCAGAAAAACTGGATCATCACCCTGTCTTTGGGAGTGCCGACTGATATCTGACATTGTTCCACATTACGCTCAATGGACACCAAACACCGGAAAAGTGGCAGCACAGACTTCAAAACAAATGGACATGTTTTAGTTCAGCTTGTCATCACAGGTTTCAAAACTTAAATCATAGAGAACATTATTGTCACTTATTGTGCCTTAGTTCAGTTCTGGTTTGATTAAACCTCCATTACTGTCTCCTTTATCCTGGATGTAATTTTGAGCTCTGTACAGAATGAATGACCAACAAGACTCATATACCTTCATGACCAGTTTGCATGTAATTGTTTCACCGCCCTGCTGTGATCCTGATACCGGGCTATAGTGCTGGAAGAACAGTGGCGAGAAGAGGAAGCAGGCGTATGCAGAATGAGCAGAATTCACTGATCTCAGCGCCAACTTTAAGACAAAGAGAGAGATTCAGTCAAAATGTTGCTCCTTGCTCTTGCCATTGTCTGAGAGGAAATAAGGTGGGGACAGGAAAACAAAACCTGTTATGTAAAGTCACATTTATTTTATTTAAACAAGAAGTACAGGCGGGGCCAAATAATAATAATCCTCTAAAATTTCGTACTAAGCCCCTGGTTAAAGTCAGGAATATGAGATAAATACAGTCTCTTACCCCTTTGACCATGGGATCCAACCAGAGCTCATCACCAATCCGTGAAAGGGCATGAATGGCCTTTCCAAATGCTTCAACAAGCGGCAGGGCAAGGTTAGCAACATAACATGTGTTACTATAACTTAGCTAGATAGTTATTGTAATATAAATTTGTGGTTTGAACTATTTATAGTGACACTAACTAAATAGTAGGTATCCTAGCTAAGTTACGTTCAGCTAACTTACATTAGCCAAGCTAGCGTCGACCATGATCATTAATTAATCTCTTTACAAGCTTCATGTGAGCTGCTAAAACTGCGAAGTATCTAAATTACACACTTTAATACATTATTTTGCAGCACTTGGTCATATTTAGCTGGTCAAGTTTTGTTTTTGTTTTTGTTTTTTTTTACCTTTTACACAATTTCCTTCGAGGACACAGTCCATATCTGCTGATGTCAAAAGTAGACTCACGAGCTCAACGGTGGGCAAACAGCGCGCGCAGATATACGCACATATATTGTTACATCATGGTATTAATGTATTTACATTTGCAGTAACAGCGGCATTGCTTACTAATCGACAAAATTATCAAAAAGGCTGTTTTCCACTTGTGGTTCCTGGACAGAAGTAGTTATTGAAATAGTTTACAAGCATGCAAAGCAATAATAAAAATGGGGATTTTTATTGTAAATAATATATCATACAGGACATCTTAATGCTACACTGTCATGCCATGTCATCAATTTCCTCCAGTTAAATTTAAAGCCTTCTGCTCTGCTGCACCACACTTGTGGGACAGCCCTCCTAACCATCATCTTAAATCAGAAGTAATGACTGACTATAGACTGTATATTATACACAGTGTATATTATATACAGTCTATGTGACGGACTCATGAGGATGACAGTGAGTTGACATGCCCCTATGTCTAAATCAGTCTACCTTACTGAAAATTCAACTTGACCCAGGTCCAGTCTACTTAAATAACGTCAAAATACAGACATATCATTCAAAATTACATTCTGACTCATAAAACTCAAGGACAACAAAATATGCACTTTAATACCCGCTGTGTTTGTGATATGATCAAGAATAGAAGTACACTAAATGACAACTAATACAACTTTACATTGAAGTAACATATTGTATTCTATAATTGTATACACAGTATTTGCAACATATATAGATCTCACACGTCACACATTTCTTGATCGGGGACATTTGTAGTATTTGACAATTAACAGGTACTGAAACAAAGACATCCATGATACACTCACTAAAAGGTTGTTAATATCTGTCATCCCTTGACTATTTTTGGAAGTATGACATCAGAATTAGCTGTGCTGCTGCTTTTCCTCTGCAGTTGCAGCTTTGTCCTTGCCTCCAAATCTTTTTCTGCATCCCTTCTGCACATACACTTCTCTCTATCCTGATGGTCCCCATATCTCCTCCTACAAGTGGTAATCTGACCTGTGAGACACAAAACACACCATGAGACGGATATTAGCTGTCAAACCTCAAGCTATAGACATTTACTGTTAGATACGCACCTGATTGAAGGCATGTGTGCAGCACATTGAGATAGTGCTGCTTCATCTGCCACCTCATGTGCTCTGTGCTGTAAACATTTGCTATACTGCAAAGATAGCGCCTCTGTCCAACTGTGAGGGCTGGATGCTGAGGCAGAAATAAGACAGATGTGATGATTATCTCTTGTTTTAAATCCTCTTAAAGCCTTTTGACATTAAAAACTAGAAAAAAGAGAAAGTATTGGAGTAATGTTCCAACACTTATGTGGTTACCTGTAAGAAAGGTGCAGACATCATAGATTTGGGAACATGTATTGTCTTCATGTGCTGGCCGCCAGCAGACACATTAATGTGTGTTCCTCTGTACATCTCCCTCTCCTGCTGACTAGGTAAACATTCAAAGCCTGACAAGGGCAGCATGCAACAAAACAGTATATTATTTAAGACAATTGAGATAATTTATGGTATTTTTTATGCATAAAAATTGTTAATGCAATTGTAAGTGCATTATCACACACATTATTGAACCCATTACACCAAATCTGGATCCATCTGTTCAATGTATTAGCAAAAATGAAAAAGCGTTATGTTCCTGTGGTGGAAAATAACTCATTGACTCAAATGCTGTACTAAAGTACAGTTGTGATGTACTTTACTTGTGTATTTTCATTTTGTGCTCCTACTCTCTACTTCTATTCCACCACATTTCAGAGGGAAATTGTACTTTTTCTCTACATTTCTTTAATCATTTACTTAGATATTTGATAGTTACAAGTTACTTTACAGAGTATTTTACAATATGATTTGATATAAACTACCCAACACTATATTAAGTTGTTAAAATTTGTTTCACCTTGACAAGCTACATTAAATCGCTGCTTACGTTAATGTATATGTAATAATGTAACAGAAAGTGTCCAATCTGCATAACAAGTATTTTGATACTTAACGTATGCTGTATTTTCCTTATAGTTCTTTCACTTGATTTAAATATTGAATGCAGGACTTTAACTCCCAATAAAGTATTTTCATACTGTGGTATTCCACTTTAACTCAATATCTGAGTCATCAAAGAGAAAGCAAATGTTACATTATGTTTCAGATGCAGTTTGCATTCAATCATCTATTTTGTATTTCAATAAAGAACAGGTTTATTCAAGTCTAGTTGGCATGTAAAGGAACATACAACTCACCAGCCTTGCACCTCTTATTAGCTTCTGCAGACCTAAAAATCAAGAATCTCAGTTTGAAAAGAAATAAATCCATCATCTCTATTCATCCATTAAAGAAGTTAACTCTCACACTGTGGTCTTACCTCATTAAGATGTGACCACTTCCAGTTTTCAACAAGTTCTCTCTTTTCAGGTGCTCAAATGTAACCTGTTTCCTCATTGTTAGTTACAATAGCAGTATTTCCTGCAGATATATCAGAGAGGTTGCTAGCATCTTTATCTGCTCAGTATTTGTTGCAACCAGCAGAGCCTATTAGTGTGAAATAAGCCAGTCCTGAAACCTGACACTATTCCCAGGGTTCCAATTACACAGCAGAGGTCTAATACACTTGAACCCAGAGCGTGTTCTCATCTAAAATGTAAAACGCAAACAAAATTACAAACCACTCTGTTTACACACTTTATTGAGCATCATGTCCAATATACATTGCATTGACACAAAATGGAAAAAACCCAAAACAAATAATGGCGTTAGGGTGGATTACCTGGACACACCATTTTCAGAGCGTATTGCTTAATGACATTTCAAAACGCACCGAATCTGTGCAAATACAGTGAACACCGGTCAGAGGAGGTCATGGTAGGTTAGAAAATTCTGACTTAAAAAGGTAATGTTGACAGCAGTTATGTGATCAAGTCTACAGAAATCTACTAACTGTACACATCACATTCACCCAGAATGTACTAACAATGGTATCCTATTTAAACATACCCAACTCCTTCAAACCTGATTGCATGCGCCAAAGGTTGGTTAGTTACTTTTCAATGTCAGTCACAGATCAATCATGTATAACAGTATTGTAATTCAAAATAGATGTCATCATGGCTAAATAGTCAGCAACACCATCAATGGAAGTGAACAAAAGCCAATGGTTTCCAGACTCCACCCAAACACGACTGTGTATATTCTTCAAAATAAAAACCTAGATGCAGGATTGTGTCCTTTTCCAATGAGAACATTTATTTACTATGTGGTGAGTTAACTTCAAGTCTCTATCAACAATTACAACCCAAATTCAGTGATTAAGAAAAGGTGATAAATGTTGACTAAATATGCATCAGTCTGAACTCAAGATGTTGATAGAATTTAAGAGCATTACTTTACAATCTACCCAAAGTCCTCAGAGTCTAAACCCACGAGTGAATGTGACTTACACATCATTTACTCACACACTGATCCAAAGCCAAATGTGCCACAATGAACAACGTAAGAACGACTAGCCTAACTCTACAATGTAGCCCCTAAAATTCCCTATGTTAATAGATTAAAAACTCAACCAGAATCCTCATCAAATTTGTTAGCCTTTCAAATTGAGGTAAGCTCAGACGCCAGTTAACCAGTACACAAACGGAAGAATCACAGCTTAGGCTATTTTCACAGACTGTTTTTGGTTGTCCATGATTTAGAATTAACATTGCAAAAAGACATTAAACTCAGTGGTAATTAATAGACATCTTTATTGACCTTCAAGGCCACATGTTTAGAGGAAGGGTCGGGAATATTAGAGGTCTATTTTACTGATTGCTAATTGAGATCCTACTAAAGTTTAATCCTGAGAAGTTGGCACAAACCTCCTGTTAACGTTAGCCATGCCTTGTGCAAGCCAATATATTATAAAACGATAACTCTCAAAACACTGAGTAAGCCATTCCATTTACATCCACAGCTAGCAACAATACATAATAGAGCTGTTTGAGGGGATCATGCAGGTTTGAGAGTCATGGTTTCATATCTAACAGAGATACACTAGTATTGGAGGGAAATTCTAACAGAAGGCCGTTTCTCAGAGAAAAATAAAGACTGTATGAAAACATTTTATAAGTGCCTCAAAAAGTTCTTAACCTGTCCCTCTGAACAACAAGCAGACTGTGAGGAAGTGAAGCCAACAAAAGGCAACAGTGATTCAATGACAGTGTTCAAAATGATCACATCTATTGACAGAAATTTGTTGGGCCGACATTAATCTGGTGGTAAGTATGCAGTAGGGAGGACGAGTGATGACCTAATGGTAACGGGCTTTTGTTTGTTTTACACAATCTTGACCACTAAATTGCATAAGAAACCTGGTATAAAGTAGAAACTGTTCAGCAGCAGATAAAAAAGCAAGTTAATTTACAGTAGTGACATATCTTACATCATTAATTTTTCAAAATAAATAAAATTAAATATACAATTCCAGGTAGGAAACAGGTGAATTTCGCTGGTAGGGTTCTCAAATTGGCTCATCTTGCGGAAAATGACAACCGTTCACAGAAACGTGGTTGAAGCCAACCAATTCCTTTGACTGGCAAAACAAGGGGTGCAAAAGCCTTTTGCTGAAATTTTCCCTCTGAAGGCATTTCCTTTAACTGGAAAAAAGGAACATTGTAATTACTTTGTGTCCAGAAGGAGGATTTCCCACATGATGAGTGTTGCATAGCAAACATTTCCATATACAGTACTTACCCTGGAATTTACAATTGTCTCCTAATCAAACGCCATCTCTTGACTTTTTCTTACACAGCGGGCCACCTTCCTCTTGAATTCACCGTTGGGGTCCTCCCTCCACTCTTTCTGTGGGAACAACATGAGATTCCTTTAACAAAACATCCTCAATTTACTTGAGGTGCCAAGATAATAAGAGTGAAAAAGGGATTTCCAGTGTCAGGGGAATGGGATAAGTGGTATAACTCACCGCAGCATCCACATTAGCTGGTGAATCGCTGTTGGGGTCTGCCAACATGGAGATAACACTAATCATGATTGTCTCTACTGTGTGAATCGGAAGCCAGCGTTCCTCAGGCTTTTCATAACCAAACTTATCCTCTCCAGGCTCATGCAGAATTGAGATGCAAACATCCCCGTTCTTTGCAACTGTAAAGGATGGGAACACATGTTTAACAGTAGCTTGTATAAATTAAAGTCTTCATTACTATCAAACTCACAGCTTGGATTATAGTGCTGCTCAGTCACAAAAAACATCAAAATGATGCAGTAGCATAACATTTATGTTTGTATTTATTTAAACGTCCAGACCAGGGGATGGCAATTAAGATTTGAAGTCAGTAAACATCAAACACTTTGCTCTATGTGTGTTTACCATTTGGGTGCCAGATTTCAGTGATGAACTTCATCTTTGGAGGCCGTAGTGGATAATCATAGGGAAAGGTAAGGTAAGCTTTGAAAAACCCTCCTTCACTGCAGTGGAAACAAAAAAAGAGCAAGGACAAAGTGAGATATTATGGAAAATAATAGTTCAAATTTTAATATAAATCTGAATCTGCACATATATTTTGGTTTGGAACCCAAATATCTCAACCAAGGAAGCTCTTATGCAAATAAATTCTTACTTACAAAAGGGTATCTTGTGGACCGATGATAACAACTTCCCATTTATATATGTCATCATCATCTATCAGACCAGCTGAAAAGCCCTCCACGGGGTTCTTGTTGAGCTCTGGAAAAAGAGACATAAGGTTTTTTTAAATATGATAAACTGAAAATGAAGTATAGCATTTTCACAAATTCATCTGCCAGGAAGGTGACAGGTGTGTTGGTAAACAAGTAGTTGCGTCAAGCATACTGGGGATATTGTGTAGAAGTCAACATACAAAGTTGCTTGTTGTGACATTGAGAAAACAGAGATAAAAAGATTTAAACACAGAATTCAGATCAGATTTCATTAATTCATTTAATTTTAAATAGGCAATAACAGCAAACATGTAGGTAAACACATAACACCAAAAATATCTGGACTTCTGCACAGAATACACAGCAAACTTTCAGCAGGTGATACAATCACCACTGACACTTCTGAACCATGTATGGATAAATACATATAGGGAGGTAAAGAATTTTGACCTCTACTTAATATTTCTTTTAAAAAGCAAAGCTTAAGAGTATAGTGATTAGTATGGAATGACCGTGTTGCAGTGCATGTGTAATTAATGCTGTCAAAATAAACATTGTGCTAATTTGAACATTTGAGCCCTCTGGTCCATTTTTTGCCCAAAATATGAGATGCTGATTAGTAATACCAACTTTTAATGTAACATGAAGTCTGTAAAGTGAGTGCACCTCAAGACAATTTCCACCACTGACATTGACAAATTTGCTTAAAGCATCATTCTAATATAATTTTTGTTTATTCAGTATAGGACATAATCAGTCAATATGTTTGAAAACAGAAATATTAATTTTGTCTGTGTTTTGAATGTTTCAGACGTGATCCTGGTGTCACTTTGTAGGATATTAACTTGTGGTCGAAGTTTATTCATTGAATATATAGTTTTGGCCAGAAACTATATATATTCAATAACAATCACTGTTGAACAGAATTGAAAACTTGAAGAGGTGAATGAAATCAACTTCAAAACCCTACACACTGAAAAACTAAAATGTTCATACTGTATAATTAGTTCATTATCCTGAATCAGCCATAGTATATTATACTATTATTAGCCTCTAATTTTCAGTTGGTGAGGGCAGTGTGGCTTTTTGCTGTCATTTCAGCACCACAGGAGACCCTGAATCCCGACCGCAGTCTGTGGTTGTGGTAACTAACATCACAGTGAGTCTAACTTTATCAAAGTAGGTCACTGGCTACAGTGTCCAGACAGGAGAAATATTAGTATCAATTTGGGATATAAGTCTATAGATTAAATGTGATGCTGACCCTGTTATAAATACTGTATTTTGATATATCTAAAATGACTTTGGTTTTGTTAGGCAGCATTACAGTTAAAACATGCTGTAATCTGACCTTATTTGACTTTTGTAGTGGTGTAGAATTAACACTGAAGGCGTTTTACTGCTTGACTGTTGTATTTAAATTACAGATGACATTTCCTCAGTAATCGGGTCGTAATTATCAAGGTGCTGAGTCAAAAACATCTTGACATTTCAATTAAACATTTAGTATAGTTTAGTTGAGTTTAACAAGCTCAGTTTAGTGATTAAGCATGTCGAAAAACTCTACAAAAAGTATATCCATGTTCTTATTCCTTCTATTTTTAGCCGACTAGAGACAGACAGACATCCAGGTGCTGAACTGGACTCGACTGTCAGTCAGCAGCTGACCAAACTGCTCTTCTTACCAACGTCCATGTGTCTGCCATTAACGAGAGAAGAGGCACTACCGCCATCACCATTAATCACAATGATGATGGCTCTCACAATAAGCCAAAAGGAGAGTAATAAGTTTAATCACAGTGGGCTTCAACACAGAGATGCATTAACCCACAAAAAGCCGCTAACCTACCAGCGTTAGTATCAGCCAGATTTAGCCTGAGTAACGCTGAGTATTATCTTATATAGCTAGGTGGTGAGTTTGTAATTTTAAACAAGTTGCTACTTGCTGAACAGCATGTTTGTCTGTGAAAGGCTGGGGGTTATACAGCTTTCATTAGCTAAGCTAAAGTCATCAGAGCAGATGAGTCCCTGGATTGATTATTCCTTTGTTCCGCCAGCTAACTAATGTCGAACTTGCTAGCCCGTTAGCAAGGTTGGCGCTGCGATTCAGTATTGGTTCAGAAATAATGTTTTTAAAGACAATATGTATCGTTATTTTCACCAGGTATCAGCTAATCGAAGCAGCTTAGCTACATAGTGGATTACAGTGATAATGGAGCCCATTATGTAGCTTAAATTAGCTTTCTGGGCTTACTCCGATGGCGTAAACACAGCTTTGCGTAGCTAAAAAAAAGCTAACGTTAGCTGCTGGCTAGGTAACCTTTATATCGATTGTATTTGCTTGCAAGTGTAGTATTCATAGTACCTGCCAATTGTTTTCGAAGAAGTAATGCTGATTGTTCGGTCATGGTACGTGGGCGTAAATGAAAAAACACTTTGAGTCGACAAATAGTTCCCGAAAAACCAGAGCTGGAGCTGGAGTCGAGTGGAGGCTGGCGCTGCCTGCTGTGTTTTGACACAAGCTTCAGCTGCTGCTTCAGCTGTGCGCATGCGTGTCTGCAGTCGTGTGCGCGTGTGTGCGTGTGTGTGTGTGTGTGTGTGTGTGTGTGCCCTCCAGTTTATAAGACTATTTATTGTGTCATTTGAGCAGGGATTTTATTAATGTCATTTTTCCCCCTATCACTTTATTTATAGAAATAGTCACATACAACGTGTGTGATAATAATACAGACACTCACACCTAGAGGTCTAAATCAACAGTATGAGATCAAACATTTTCTCTAAAGTTAAAATGGTGGTAGTATCATGATGGCTCTCTCTCTATATTTTTTCTATTCCTAGACCCTGACATGCATATTTGAAAAAATGAAAAAATGTTAGATTTTCTAAATTCAACAGGTGTGTTATTTATAGAATAACTTTTTATAGAAGGGTGTTAAGACACAATTTCTGTACAAGAATTTGAGGTTTCTTCTCTTTTTTCTAACTTAATACAACATATTTTGAACATAGGTGATGTAGATTCTGATATATGGGATGATGAATATGATATAATGTTTATATATAAGACGTATGTTTGATATTCATGATGTTTTTGATGTATTGTTTTTTGAAGTATGACTTTTGTATTACTGCTTTTTTCTATGTGCTTTATTGAATTGTTAATTGTTCTGGGATGTTTAACCACACCTGCCATCATAGAGCTTGTCAGCCTATTGGTGTGCATGATGTGTAAATATGAGTGTGGTTTCCATTTTTAATAGATTCTGACCTGATGAAGATCCAAGTAGGATCAAAACTTTGTCATCATTAAACTTTTGTGGCTTGGAGTAAGTGTGCAGGCGTTACCTTTTTTCACGATAATACAATAACAGAAACAATAACATCATAACATCATAATGAAATAAAAATAATATAAAGGACATGACTTCATTTTCAGTTTGTTGATACAGTCAACATGGTAACAGGACAAAGGGTAAAATTGATAATAATAGATAAATAGAAAGAAAAATAACTTAACAGAAAAAGTAGGCAATAAAATCTGATTTCTTTAAAGAAAATCCTGGAACATACTAATTATATGTGCACATTTCATATTGTTTATAAGTTGGATAGACTAAAAATACTCTCTAAATTCAATCATGAAAAGTTCAAACGACAGGTGAGACCTTGAGCACTTTTATGGATTTATGGATGTGAAATCTTCCCAGTAAAATGAATAATCTGATAGTCTGGTTTTGTTTTCATAGTATTGTATCACATCCTCGGCTTCCAGCTCAATTGAATGGTTGGTTTGAGTGTCAAAATAATCCTCAGTTTCTTTCCCAGAATCCTGATGTGTACTGACAGTCATAAAATAGATGTTTAGTTGTGTCTTCTTAATTTTTTTTTTTTTACAAAAATCACATTTGTTATCAATATCAACAAATCTTGATCATTTGAGGGGGATAGTACATACATAGACATTTGGGTGACTTACCGGATGTCATGTAAGTCATCCTGACTCACAGGAGTGCTCAAATTAAAAGATTATTCTATTACAAAATAAAGACGTTCATCTTGCAGGATGGTTGGATTCCCATGAAAATATCACCAGTTAAGTTAATTGTGGAGATCATTGAAGAGGCTTGGCATGTACAGTCCAGGATTAGATATGATTCCTGCAAAGATACACTTTGTTACATTTTCACAGAGAAACCAGTGGCTTGTCTTGTCTTATTAATTGTTTGATAGTTTGGGCTTCTACCTGTCTTCTACTCTCATACCTGCAGAGTGAACCAATTATTACACATTTAATTTATTATAGCTGCGCACATATTGTTTGTAGAATAGTCCCTTTGTCAGATGAAAAGGTTGGGGTTTTTATTACAAGATGTTTAGAATATGTTTTTATGGATGCCCATTTGTTCTACAACAATGGCACAAAGTCATTTTCAGGGACCAGAGGGAGAAAATGCATCCCTGACATTGTGGTAGGCCATGATATGGACAGGAGCACTTGTGAGGTAGGGCACAAACAACATCTGTCCATCTATTTGTGTAATTTCGGGCACTAATTCTTCAATTCAATTCTTCACAGATAGACAGTTCATGAGGAAAAAAAGGATACATGTTTTTTTTAAAGGTACATTTGTTGTAAGACATGAGGCAGAGGTGGTTTCAGAATCAGAATCAGAATCATCTTTATTGGTAAAGTATGTTTGCACATACAAGGAATTTGACTCTGGTTTAGTGTCTCTCAATGCACTTACACAAAATAACAACACAAAGATCTTCAGAAATATACACAAGGAATAACTATTTATAGGTGAAATGACTATATACAACTTTGTGCCTGTTGCTGCATACATGACTACTATTGTATGCAGTATGTAAACATGCTAAATATACTAATGTACACCTAAACATAATGAATAAAACAAAGAAGTGACTAATGTTTTCAAATTCTTTACATACAGTAGCAAGTGGCTACTGTGCAGAGATCTTTTAGCAGATTTGTTAGGTGTTTCATTTATGTTACTGCTGCTACTACTCATTACTCATTGTTGCCCCACAACAAAGTGAAATTAAGTTGTACAACATTTATTTATTAAATATACCATATTACTGCAGCAGAAGCAAGAGTGCGTTCATGACTATCGGAAATACTAGTATGCATAAGCGGTCTTACTTAATTTATCAAAGGGGAGATTCGGAAATATTGGATTGCCTATTTTCTTAGTTACCTGCCACATTATTACTATTTGTTTTAAAATAAAAATATAGCAAAAAACCAAAACAAAACAAATGTATTGCTAAAAAACGCAGATTTGTTGAAGACGTCGTATTTACTATTGGAGTATTTGAAAACCGGAGCTTTTGAAGAGCACTTAAAGGTAGCACTATGCGGAAGGGAGGTTGTACGGCGCCATATTTAATACATCAGAAGCTAACTCGCTAGCGTTAGCTGTTTGTAAGCTGAAACTTTTAACTTCAGACGCTAACTCAAAGCAAGCCTTCACACTAAAACGAAAATGAATGTAATAGATCATGTACGGGACATGGCTGCCGCCGGCCTTCACTCCAACGTCCGGATATTGAGCAGTTTACTGCTAACGATGAGCAATAACAACCCGTAAGTAATGTCAGCACGGGCTCCGTCTATTTCCTGGAGGGCCCTCTTGTACAACACAGTGATTATGTAAATTAGTATAACCATTACACAGATCGGGCTTCTAAATTAATTTAAATAGCCACCCGAAAAACACACATCCCAAATAAGTATGTTGATAAGAGTATAAGTTATATTATAAGGCGGAACATGAATGTACGTTTTTGCTCTCCAAGAGATAGTCGTGTGTAGATTCCCCTATAGTTCATGGTGCTCGCTATTAGCATCAGATGTTATGAATTTAAAGTAAATAATTTATTGTTTAGGATGACTTCATATTATGTGCACTACCTGCTTCTTTTCGTTGCGAAATCTTGACAATATAGTGTGATTAATTTAAAATAAAAAGGCCATGTAACAACTGTGTTGTCAAAGAATCGAACAGTGTTTTTGTTCTTCTAGACTAATATTATTTAAGTTATATTATTTATTACAAGCAGGAGGCAGCTGAAGCAGGATGCCTCTTGTAGTTATAGCCATCTCTGTCTGATCACTCTTAATGTTTTTTTGTTGTAATTCTCAATCCTATTTGTAGAATATAATTTTAAACTACTATTTATTCTGCTGGTCTTCTCTGTATTGTCTGTATGCTCCAAGGAAAATATCATCTTGCTCGTTGCAATTCTACAAACACATTGCATTATACTGTGTGCATTAGAGACACATTTTACTATGTTGTTTCTAGTCAGATTCGAATGATTTTATTATTTGCATTTCTTCGACTCAAGAGAGCTGTTCTCACCAGCCCAGAAGTACCAGCTGTTGGTTTACCACGCTGATGCCATCTTCCACGATAAGGAATATCGTAATGCTGCATGCAAGTACAGTATGGCACTGCAACAGAAGAAGGTGCTCAGCAAGACATCCAAAGTCCGTACTTCTACTGGTGGAGCTGCAGCTAACATACAGGCACAAGTATGTTAGATAAGACTATTCATGTTTCAATTGCAGATTGAAACTGTAATGCTACTCAGTGTGTGTCCTAACAGAACACAACTACGGCAGAAATATTTGTTTCACATTGCTGTTTTTATGATGGTATCATGCAATATTTTGCACCATGAGGAACACCAGAAACTCCCAATGTGGAGCGCAGTACTTTAAGACTTTGTTCAAAATGTAGGTAGAAAGTGACAAGAAGCTACTTAAGGATGTTAAAGGATAAAACCTGTTGTTTAGAAGATACCATCTGCCACAACCAGGAGGCCTGGAAGTCTTTTCTGATGAAGGTTAATCTCTCCTCCTGGAATCAAATCCATATTGACAGTTGAATTGTTGTAGGAAAAAAATACCATTTAACTGGTGATATCCTTTCATGATGTCTTTCAGAGTTTGCCCTCTGAGATTGAGGTAAAGTACAAGATTGCTGAATGCTACACCATTTTGAAACTGGATAAAGACGCCATCGCAGTGCTTGATGGGATTCCCTCAAGACAGAGGACTCCAAAGGTAGGCTGCTACAGTCATGGTTGTTGTATTGAACTCTTATCTTCATGCATTATGTAATTTATATTATACAGACCTTTTATCTGTCAACTCAGTGGTGCTAAGTGGTGACTCAATTTTTAAGAAATGGATGTTATTGTTCTTTCTCACCTCAGATCAACATGATGCTAGCTAACCTGTACAGGAAAGCTGGTCAGGAGCGCTCCGCTGTGACGAGCTACAAAGAAGTCCTCAGACAGTGTCCCCTCGCCCTGGATGCAATCATTGGTATGCATGACCACAGTGATGCCTCCATCCAACAAACATTTAACTTGTGGAGACACTTGTACCTGCTTAAGTCTATATGCTGCCCTGTATGTGTGCACATGCTCTCCAGAGTTCTGCTTGGACTTAAACGGACCACTCGCTCCAATATACCTTTTTAGGATTGTATGACCGACATGTTTGTTAAAAGCTCTCTATAGATAATTTTTGTTTTTTCTCCACCCAGGCCTTCTCTCTTTATCAGTCAAAGGGGCTGAAGTGGCGTCCATGACCATGGATGTTATTCAGAGTATCCCCAACCTGGACTGGCTCTCTGTTTGGATTAAAGCATATGCCTTCATACATGCAGGGGACAATCAAAGAGCCATCAACACGATTTGGTGAGGAGAGTTTGCTCATGTAAATATCATATCCTGGTTAACATACTCATTCTTTTTAAGTGACTCGATATTACCATGCCTTTTAATGTAATCATTTGATTAATTGATGTGTGTCATCATCTTTCTCACTCTGTCGTAGCTCTCTAGAGAAGAAGTCTCTTTTGCGGGACAACGTGGACCTCCTGGTGAGCCTGGCAGATGTCTATTTCAGGGCAGGTGACACCAAGAACGCCATCCTCAAATTTGAACAAGCCCAGATGCTGGACCCGTATCTCATCAAAGGTGTGTAAAATTGATTTATTTTTGTTCTATTCTGTTTTTTTGCAATCATTGATTGACCTAACAACTGTCACAAATTGTAAGTTGGAATACATTAATGGGAGCTGTGTAGGAAATGTTAGTACGCCCTCTGTAGTCAAGAACAACTTGTGGCTTGTTTTCAAAGATGACACCAAAACAGTTATGGAGTGAAGTGAATGTCTGAAAGGGGCTTAGGAAGCGTATACTGTGTAATAAAATGAGATCTGGAATTTATGTTTGACACAATTCAAGTTTTATGTTTTTGGTGCTGGCAGGAATGGATGTGTATGGCTACCTGATGGCTCGTGAGGGACACCTGGAAGATGTTGAGGTCCTGGGAGGACGACTGTTTAATATCTCAGACCAGCACGCTGAGCCCTGGGTGATTTCTGGGTGAGTCTCTGAGTGTGTAGCCTTGCAGAGGCTTAAAAGGCCCTCACTTGAGATTAGTGTCATTTAGGGCTGGGTAGATTTGGATTTCCCGAATCAATTAGATTATGATTCACAAGGTCCCAATTTAATTTGATTTCAATACGGTTGGGGATATTTCATTTACAATACCAATTTTTCTTGGATATGAAAGAGATTCTCAGAGAGAGCATTATTAAAATATGCATGTTAATGCATGCAATCATAGATTGTACTACGTATGATCAAGAAAGACCATATGTGAAGGAAGAACTTAGGAAGATCTTCCTATCTGCACAGCCAAACATAGCAGCTCCTCCGCGGACTGTTTCACCCGGATGGTCCTGCTCTTTCTCGGCAGGCTTCACTTCACTCAGCTGTCTGTCAGACCTGCTGCTTCTTCCCACTTTAACCTGAATAACAAACTGAGGCTCGGTGCTCTGGTTGGATCCACACGTAGAGCCTGGGCCAACTGGGAGGCTAGTTGAGCGTTAGCCACAGCATGGCTAGAGGAAAGCACAGCCAGCTAGCCTCCCACCTCGCCCTGGCTCTCTGTTTCTCAGGTTATTCAGGGAAGAAGCAGCAGGTCTGTCAGGCAGCGGAGTGAAGTGGAGCCTGTGGAGGAAGCACTGGGACCATGAGGGTGAAACAGTCTGTGGAGGGAAGCACAGCCAGGTGGTGGAGGAGAAGGCGACAAATCGGCCTGTGATATAGACAGAAGTGTTCATTTTGGGCCGATGTTGATATTTCATTTTAAAGCCATATTCGGCTGATACCAATGACGTGCCGATATTATGGTACATTCCTAGTTTATATTAAGAATGGACCCCAAAGCAGATACATCATGTACTTTTTTAACATGAACAGATTACAACAGTCAACACAGTATAGTGTAACTCTACAGACTCAGTGAGTATAGAGTGACCAGATAAGTGCTTTCTTTTTATTCAGTGTATAAACAACAATAGATTTTAAATGGAATCACCAGGCAGCCAGTGTAAGTAAGGTGGCTACAAACATACCCACTGTAATGTAAACATCACTAATTTCTCAGTAAAACATTCACTTTGCTGTGATTGTCTCACAAAGCTTTTGTGCAACAGGCTCGGCGGTGCCTTCAGTGGAGCAGCTCCCGCCATGTTAAACAAGATTTTGCACAATGAAATCCAGTGTGAGATCTCGTGCATGGTGAGATCTGGCAAGGTCTCGTTGAACATGGTGGGAACTGCTCCACTGAAGGCACCGCCAAGCCTAAAGGCAGATGTCTGGATTCATTTTGGATTTAAAATCCACATGAAAAAGGCCTATATTAAAAGACCAATCTTGAATTTTATGAATCGATATTGCAAAAATTAAATGCTCAATTTGAATCGGAAAATCAGTATTTATTTATTTGTTTCAAGGAGGATGTACAAGAGATTGTTGACAGTTCTGTTTTTGTCCTCAAATGAACCTTTGCTGCTCCTGATTTGCACCACTGGGCTCTCAGTGGTCGTCACTTCTGATTTTCAAAATGTAAAAACATGGCAGCTGCTCTGTAGACATCAATTCTGTGTCAAACTGTCAACCAAAATCAGTTTCTGAATTTCATGAACTGTCGTGTCCACATTGGAATGTATCACAACATTTGTAAATATAACAATTCATTCTCCTGTTTAGTTGTTTTCATCTTTTTGCATGTGTCTCTGTTGTTCAGTTGTCACAGCTTTTACAGCAAACGTTACTCCAGAGCTCTCTACCTGGGAGCAAAGGCCATCCAGCTCAACAGTAACAGTGTGCAGGCCCTCCTCCTGAAGGGGGCAGCACTGAGAAACATGGGCCGCGTTCAGGAAGCCATCATCCATTTTAGAGAGGCCATGCGCCTGGCACCCTGCAGACTTGACTGCTATGAAGGCATGTTTGGTTTTTAAATATGTTATCTTTTCAGATGTGGATTTCTGTCCTGCTGGCACTGGTCTCTACATCATAATAACAGCTGTTCCCTCACAGGTCTGATTGACTGTTACCTGGCATCCAATGGGATTAGAGAGGCTATGGGGATGGCCAATAACATCTATAAGACTCTGGGGGCCAATGCGCAGACTTTGACCATCCTTGCCACAGTGTGCCTGGAAGACCCCGTGACTCAGGAGAAAGCCAAAACCCTACTGGACAAAGCCCTGGCTCAGAGACCCGACTACACCAAGGCTGTGGTCAAAAAGGCTGAACTGCTGAGTACGTACAGCTGTGACATTGTTGCCAGCGTCAGCCATTGGCGTGTAGATATTTGAGTATCAGGTTTTGTGTGCTGTAGGAGAGGTTCTTTGTTTGGCTGCTACAGTTGTCACAAGGGTTGTGTTTTTTGTGAAGGTCGGGAACAGAAATATGAAGAAGGGATCGCTCTGCTCCGGAATGCCCTGGCCAATCAGAGTGATTGTGTCCTGCACAGGATGCTGGGAGATTTCCTGGTGGCTGTCAACGATTACCAAGAAGCCATGGATCAGTATAGCATAGCACTAAGGTAACCAGAGATTGTTTTTTTTTCTTATATCTGTAGATGTTTATAAAACCATATTTTCCTCCACTTTTTGATGTGGATAGCAGTCACATTACAAGATAATGATGTTTCAGATTCCTCTCCTCTTCTGTCGATGGGTTCAGTCTATTTTTCTTTCTTTCTTTTCTAAGTCTGGATCCCAATGATCAGAAGTCTCTAGAAGGCATGCAGAAGATGGAGAAGGAGGAGAGTCCTACAGATGCCACAGTGGAGCTGGATGGTGACGACATGGAGGGCAGCGGAGAGGATGGAGACCTTGAGGGCAGTGACAGTGAGGCAGCTCAGTGGGCTGATCAGGAACAGTGGTTTGGTATGCAGTGACCCGGGGCCACCACCTCCTAACAACCTGCAGCCTGCGGGAGGCCTTCAGCCATCAGGGTTGTCAAACAAGACAAGGTGGCCTCTGGAGTTCATACCGCTCCGTACACGTGACCACAGAGGTTAACATGGAGACATTGCCTGCTTCAGAGACCCCCGGATGAACTGATGCCCAGGTTTGCAATGCAGCTACAGGAGGACTTCAGTGCTTGTTTTTTTTTTTTTTTGAAATGCAGCTTGATGCACAACTCCAGCCATTTTGGACCTAATTGTTGTTTTTCCATCATCTCAACAGTGTTATCATCAAAACCACTGGAGAGCTTTTGACGCTGGTTTGCTTGTCTACACAGCTTTCCACCAAAGTCTTAAAGTCTTACACTCAAACCCCCCAAAAAACAGACCAACAACTTGGTCTCTTGTTCTGTAGTGAGACATCTTTTAAAAATTAAAGTTACACCACTGATATGAAAGAAATGCATTACTGTTCCCGGTAGTATAAAATACAACTTGAACACTTAAAAAAAGACAGCTTTTTCTGCAGTGTAATGGTCAGAATCAACTAGTATGATAGCAAAATCAGGTTCAGGCCCAAAATGGCTGCCGTTATACTTAACATGTGTCACAGCAGGGCAAAGATTTTTAATTAGTGTTGTGTTTGAGGCTGACTGACTCACTTGTTTGCAACAGAGGAAACAAGGTTTATGTCAAAGTATCACAATCAAATTTCTCTGACAGACACTTGAGATCTGTAGAAAAAAAAAAGTGACAATGTATAATATTTCTGCTGCTCGCATAAGTTTTCTTTTGAATTCTGTCTCATCTGAATTTGTCATGTATTGTATAATTGTCATTATTTTGGTGCGTGTTGTCTGTTGAGTCTGCCTTTCTTTGTATCAAAAAATAACCCCATCACTGACTCATTCTTAGGTTTGGAAGTGTTACTTTACCATTTCAAAACAAATGTTTATAGTATTTTGTACATATTTTTAAAAATGTATAATAAAATCATTAAACACTCAGTTGACATATGTGCTGTAATCCAGTTTCTCTAAAAAACAAAGTTCAGTGATAGACGACACATTACAAAGAACATTCAGTAAACTCTTCATGTATGACAGTTTTATTTACCTGAAACCAAAGTTCATGTGATACAGTGTACAATCATCTCTGAAAATACAGTACAGCAATTACGCAAAAAATGCCAGTGAAGGGACTGCCTGCCGCTCATCACTGCACCACTGCACGTCCGCCTTCCCAGATATGGCAAAATCTGCTCCGAACATGTTGCACATCTCAGTGCAAAGCAAAAACAAAAGTCTGTTTGGTTTTTAAATATCCCATAAAAGTATTTCCTTAGGAAAGATGAACTGTGTTTTTGAGCTTATTTAACATTTGTACTATCTGACAAGTGTCTATTCTATTTACCAATACTATACATCAGCTATTACACAAGTCTGGTAAAACAGATGGCTGATTCAGCAGACATGCACCATGGAATATTGTACAATTTACTGTACACAGTACTAAGATCTTAGTCTAAAAAGATGGCATGAGAATTGTGTCATAATCTAAGGCTCTTCATGCAGGAGGATGGAAGGACCGATGAGGTGGGATTGGCTAGTTTTCACCAGACATTTATTTGTGGCCATTCTATAAAAAACCATGTATGAACTTTATGAGCCCTGTCTTCAGATTACTTAACTGACATGCAGCTCTTGTAAGATGTGCTGCCCACAACACACATGCACAACACAAAACAAAACCAAAGTTTCTGCAAGGAATTTAGAGTAGAGGTGGGCTTACTTGGCCTTTGCTGCAAAGAAAGAAAGAAAGAGAGAAGGAAGAATCAAATTAATGGACACAAGAATCACAGGCCAAAGTCAAAAGCATCTGAGCAGCAAATCAGTTCAATTTATCAATACTTGTTTTCATAAACAGAGCAAATATATAAAGGCCATGCCATGGGCAAGCAGAAAATTATGACAATTTAAAAACAAAAATGTATAAATAAGAAAAAAAAACCCACTAACACCATGTCCTGTGTTAAATGTCAATGTCTCTGCCAGTTGCTAAAACATGCTGCCAGTCTACAATCACAAATAACCAGCGCTAGTGACACTGTGACAGTTTCAAATCCACAAGGCTCCTATTTCTACTCCGCGTGTACCTGGCACTTGGTGACATTGAAGGCATTTTGAAACAAACACTCAAACACTTTGATTTTTTTTCTCCTCTTACTCTTGTACCACTAAAAGTATATTTTTTAAAAAAATCCTGTTGAAAGCATGAGCTGTTCTTGCAGTCATTTCATACAAGCAATGACAGACTGCAAAGCTGCGTGTGCGACCACATGAAAGATGAGAACTCTGGTTGGCATGCAGGTCAAAGTGTACTCACTCTGCAGGTAAATAGGTGGAAAGCATTGGAAGAAACAACAGTTAGCTTTAAAAATAAAAAAAAGAGTCAAAGCACTCACAGGCCTGGTATTATTGGAGCAGGCATGCAGAAGGGCTAAGTACACGCTTAAGTAAACTAGTGTAAAGTTATGGAGCATTTTGACAACAACAACAAAAAAATCTATACAGAGATTCTAGTTTGTGTGCTATGTACAGATATTCACACTCTTCCAATGACATCTCAGCCTCTCACCAGTCAAAACATCACATCGCTCTACTTAAACTGTCCATGTTGTGCTCAGTTGATAAGACTATCAGCTTCTCGGTGCCGTTTTACATATTCAAGTACAGTATGTGCACATTTATACATTATAAAGATGACTGTAATTAAGATGTAAAATTAAGACTGAAAATTGAGACTGAATCTGAAAAACTGAAAAAAAAAAATCAAAACAAATGTTGTTTTCTTCAAGTAAACAAAATTAACAACAGGCTTTATCAAAAATTTAATCCGATCAAACTGGTAACATATTTGTCCTCTCTTCTGTCTTCACGACAAAAAAACCAACTTTAAAATAAAAAGATTAAAATGTGTGTGAGGGCTTTGTCTCTACCGCAAAAGAAACTGGTGCTTACCTCAACACTTCAAATGACAATCTATGAAATGGTTGTTATGACAAATATGTGTAGTAATGGTCATATTAACAGCATTGAGGTAGCTGTGCTCTGCCTAGTGCAGAAAATAATGAATGAACAAGATGCATGGAGCTAAAAAATGACAATAGAGATTCATACCAGGGCAAATATGTTCATGTCTCTGCCCCCCCAAATTAATATTGTACTATACGGTCCTCACGATTAAGTCCTCTTCAGACCCAGCATTCTTGTCCCCATAGCCCCTCCCCAAATTACAAAATATTAATTATTATAAAATAGTGTAAATTCTCTGTACAGCTCAACACACAGCTCTGACACGGTGGGCGTCTCTAACTGTTCAAAAAAGGGGATAAAAAGAGAGAAAAGCTTGATGGTGAAATACAACACATGATGTGGACATAATGTCAGTCAAAGTCATTAAATTGTGACGAACCCCCCCCCCCCCCCCCCCCTCATCTGACAGTAGACAGACTGCCGGAGCAGATGCAGGTGTTGACTCTAAGTTGTTCCGAGTTAATGTAACTGTGTTAGATGTGTGTGTTAATGTCCACTTCACACTGGTGCACAGGGAGGGTAGTGTACTGGAGTCAGTCAGGGCCAGAACATGGCAGACACGTTAGTGTCGGTGCTGTAGATCCACAGCACCAGGGGCAGGGAGATGGCCACAAAGGGCCAGGAGATGCCCTCGGCGCATGCAGACAGAGAGCAGCCTTTGCTGGCTGGCTTCTCTTGCTCTTTACCAAAGTCCGAATAATTCCTGGCCATAAACTTTAGCAGCTCATCCAGCAGGATGACGGGCAGGGAGATCTTCAGCACCATCATCCACTGGGTCGTGTCCAGAGGGGTGATCTGGAAGATGACCTGGGGAAGAGCATGACAAGTTATTAAACATTACATCTACTTTTTATTACAGGGCCATGAGTGTATATGCTGTCAGCATAGGTGGATCCTGTGGGAGATAAACCTCCACCCCATGTCATGTGCTATCCATTGAGCTACAGTACACAGGACCAGCGTCTGGTAGCCTAGTAGTTAAAGGAATAGTTTGACATTTTGATTAATACACTTATTCACTTTCTTGTCGAGGGTTAGATGACAAGATTGATACCACTCTCTTGCCTGTATGCTAAATGTGAAGCTACAGGGGCCAGTTAGCTTAGCTTAGCTTAGCATAAAGACTGGAAGCAGGGGGAAACAGCTGGCCTGGCTCTGTCCAAAGGTAAAACAATCTGTCTACCAGCACCTCTACAGTTCCAGAAATAGTTTGGCCTGTAAAAACACAACTTGATGCTTTTTGTTTTTTCACAACCAATTTTTTATTTTATTTTATTTCATACAACATAATGAGTGAAGGAGGGGAAATGAAAACCATAATTAACAAAATAATTACCAGTAAGTGGTATTACTTGTCATTTTTACGCTTCAGTTTTTCTACGGACTAAACCAACAGAATATCACATGTTAATTAGTGAGATTGACAGATGCTAGTAGGAGAGTTTTCCACCTATAGACAGAGCCAGGCTACCTGTTTCTACCTTTTTCCGTTTTTTATGTAGTCTTCAAGTAGCCCCTTTAATTTCCATTATATATATTTGTAATAAAGCCATACAACCACTAGGGGGCAAATAGAGCCACATAACTTCTGAAACTCAACCTGTGCTCTACAGGAAGGTCCAGGCAACTCTGAATTTTGTTTTTGAATGACGTAGTGCCCTCCAGCGATCTGTGAATGAACGGATGGTGTAAAACTCACAGGCAGAGGTTCCACATAGAGGATGAGGAAGTGGAGGGACATGGAGAGGCAGATGGCCCCCAGCAGCCAGATGTTCTCCCAGGGAGGCATCCGCAGGAGGGACTGGTTCTCTGACAGACTTTAGACAGAGGAGGGAACACAGATGAAAGGTCATTTACACAGTTTGCCCTTCATCCCTATTATATAAGATCCTGCTCCGCTCTCTCGGAAAGGCTACTTACCTGTTGAGAGCGTTGCACATCTCAATGGTGACAAGTACAGACAGGGCCATAGTCATGGGGTAGGGCGACTCAAACACGTGGCAGTCCAATCCGTCGAACTCTGGGTTTTCTGGGGCGCACTGGAGGAAGTGGCTCTGTGGGGAGAGAGAGGCAGGGGAGTGAGGGGAGAGGGCAGAGAGTGGAGGAGAGCTGATGGATGGTCACTCAGACAGGCAGACTTACCAGCTGGTACAGGGTGAGCTGGGGTCCATCTTCAGAGATGGTAAACCACCAGGCAGCAGCTCCCACTGTGGCAGCTCCCACATAGCCTGCGAGCAAACACAACAAAATAACATTGTGATCAAAATATATGAAGTCAGATTAAAGACTCTTCTGTTACTAGTATTACTACTATTACTACTAACATCCAATGGCCAAGTATCTGAAGAAGAGCCAGCTAGAGATGAGGGGCTCCTTAGCATTGCGGGGAGGCTTCTCCATGATGTCGAGATCTGGGGGGTTGAAGCCGAGGGCGGTCGCAGGGAGGCCGTCAGTCACCAGGTTGACCCAGAGCAACTGAACTGGGATAAGTGCCTCGGGGAAGCCCAGAGCCGCAGTGAGGAAGATGCTATCAGGAGAAATAACTCCAGTTATTAACTATACTTACACGCTGCAGAAAGTTTGAACATCAGCACTGCATGTTGGATAAGAAACTAAATAGTCAGTGACCAAATAAATACAAATTCCAGCTGCAGTTTCACTTTTAACCATTAAGTAGTCCGATATTGATATCTGAACGTCTTGTACCTTTGCCATTTTCCATATGCTCTACTTCTAATTGTCTTTCTGAAATTATGTTTTAACTAAAACTCTAAAAAGCCTGATGACATCTGGGTAATGAAGTGTTCCCATCTAATCCTGTAGAGACTCACCAGACGACCTCCCCTACATTGGAGGAGATGAGGTATCTGATGAACTGCTTCATGTTGTTATAAATAGCTCTGCCTTCTTCGACAGCGGCCACAATGGAAGAGAAGTTGTCATCGGCGAGGACCATCTCGGAGGCTGACTTGGCCACGGCAGTGCCAGAGCCCATGGCGATGCCAATCTCTGCCTTCTTCAAGGCGGGGGCATCGTTCACTCCATCACCCGTCTGTGGACAAACATTGCGTCAAAGAAGAGTGGTTCGAACACACGCAAATCAACACAATGAACATTATCCTCACCAGGCTGACAAGAACAATTTCACTCTTTTCAGTTCCTACCAGAAATTAATTTACCAATTTTGCAAGCAAACTAAACATACAAAATGCTCTTAAACCAAAACTATTAATAATGAAATGTTCTATAATTAAACATGAATGATCAGCGTAACAAACCATGTAGAATATTAGATATCAGGTATTGTTTTTTAGACTTTTTACCATAGCAGTGATCTCGTCAAATCCTTGCAGGAACTCGACAATCTTGGACTTGTGTGAAGGCTCGACACGGGCGAAGCAGCGTGCATGGGTTACGGCCTCACGCTGGGTGTAGGGTGAGAGTTCGTCAAACTCTCGTCCAGTGAAGGCCATGTGCTCGATGTCATCCTCCTCGGTCAGGATGCCGATACGGCGGCAGATAGCCACAGCCGTGCCCTTGTTGTCCCCAGTGATCATGATGACGCGGATGCCAGCTTGGCGGCACAATGTGATGGAGGCGGCCACCTCCTGTCTGGGAGGGTCCAGCATGCCGACACAGCCGACGAAGGTCAGGTCAGACTGGACGTAGAAAAACAAAGATGTGACTGATTGTTTGATGTGTATTTGTAGAATGAGTCTAGTTGATCCTACTTGGAAAATATAATTACTCATCTGAGTTCATCTTTCGTCTCTAAATTTGTTAAAACATCCAAACAACTGTACCAGAAATGAAATGCAAGTTCACCTCATATTCAGAGAATTTAGCAGTGTCGGACAGTATCATGTCCTCCATCTTGGGAGGGCTGTCTCGTGTAGCCAGAGCCAGGCACCTCAGGGTGTCACTACCTGTTCCGTAATCACGGATCACAGACATGATCTTCTCTTTGATGCTTTTGCTGAGGGGAACTTTGTTGTTGCCCACTCTGACATGAGTGCATCTGTCAATAACTCCCTCTGGGGCCCCCTGTGGGGTAGAGCAAAGATGTCAAATATTTACAGCATAGCAGAAGACTCACATAGCATCAAAAGCAAAGTTATGGGCAAGTCAGAAGACAAGACAAGTCCTTAGTACAGAGCTATTTCATGTTGTTTCTGTGCTGTTCAGTATACCTTGACAAACATTTTGCCAATGGAAGAACGGGACTTGTTGGGGGTGCAGTAGACAGACATGGACTTCCTGTCTCTGGAGAACTCCAGAGTGAACTCCTTCTTCATCAGCTGCTTGATCACCTGATCCAACAAGAAGACAGACAGTGTGAGAAAACCTGCTGAGAGGGAGCTGTAGAAATGTGCAGTGTGAGCAGAGGAGGGAGTCGGTGTCACTCACTGAGTTGCAAGCGTTCGCTCTGTCAATCTTGGACAGGTTGTGGACGTCGGTGTCAAATACGTTCATCTTCTCTACCAGACAGGTCAGTGCAGTCTCTGTGGCCTCGCCGACCTTCTCGTACACACCCTTCACCTGAGACAAAAACCTTCAAATTAATATTTTTCCCCTTCAGAAAATCTGACATGGACATTTTAGGTTTGCCCATCGAGCTTATTTCACTTTGACTCTTAGATATAGAGTGGAACAAATCAAAAGAGATCAATTTCCAGAGATCCTTGCCATACTGATTTTATTAACCTCCAACATTTATTATTTGTGTGATTAATCTATTCCAAATTATTTTATTTTATTATTTTTATTTTATTTTCTAACATTTTCTATTTTTCCTTCTCATGTACAACCATTTACACCATGTATGGAACTTTGCATTATTGCAGTGTAAAGTCCTTATGAAATGCAATAAAATACTGGCCAATATTACACTCTATGTGAGTCTGGCATGTTAAGTGAGTTTCCGGGAAGGGTTCAGACCTCATTGAAGTCCAGTGAGGAATCGTTACACAGGGCGCAGATAGTGGCCAGTTCAACCAGGCCATCATACTGGGAGGATTGCACTTGTTTACCATCATGGTACCTGAGGAAAAATACAAACTGTCAACCTTCAACCAATACCTAAAACCTTATTAACTCCCTTTAAAATTCAATTCCCCTAAATTAAAGTCAATCAGTGACACATCATAGCTTTCACCCGTTATGTTTGCCTGTTATGGGGTCAACTTGGAATAGTACTCACACTTCTCCCTCAGGTGCGTAGGTAGAACCTGTGATGGTGAACTCTGTCAGAGAGCAGCTGTCACCTTCGGCTTTATTCATAATGAACATCTGGAGATCGAAAAGAACGGATGACATGAAAACAAATAGCAAAACAGCATTTGATCATGTCAGTGTTTAAATCAGCTGCCAATGTCTTCACTGACACAGCAGGTGGCGGCAGACACCACAGAAATCCCAAGTGGACCTGAGGAGTGAGAGCTCTGAGGAGTGAGAGACTGTAGATTAGTGTGCAGTGTTACTCTGTGTGTGTGTGTACGTGTGTGTGTGAGAGTCTCTATGAGGGCCAGGCTGGGTGGCTCACTGCCTAATGTGAGAAAAGACTGATTTGTTTCTCCCTATACGCAAACACAGGAGACTGCCAGGGAGCCTGAGTAAAGAGAGAAGCTCTGCCCAAAAGGAAAGAAGCTGCAGTGCCAGGCTGGCTTCCGCAGGAAGCTTTTATCCTCACACACTCACAAACACAGTATATACACACACAGCTAGTCAGCGATTGATTATATCAATACATGGGTGATGACAATCAGGATCAGAAGCTAAACATCAAATCTTGGAGCTGCTTTTTTATGGTGATTAGAGCAGCTGGACATTCTATTAGACTTATTTTATGTACAATAGTTTTTTAAATAACTTTCAATGATAACCTGACTCCTGCCCCTCCACAGCACATGTTTATAAAATAATGACAAATGTATTCAAATGAATGCAGATAGTTTTAGTTGGAGACTAGTAACAAGTTAACTTTATTTAAAGACAGGAGTGTAAATTCAATTAGCACACATCTTTAACGACTTTTGTCTGTGTTTCCGGAGAGCTAATTTATTCTGTTTTCAGTACTTTAATGGCTTGCTGTGAATCCCAATAAATCACTGAACAGCGGAGCTATTTTATCATGGCCAGTACAACATGAGGCTCAAACAACACAGACATCAAAACAACAGTTTTAATGAGCTGTAAGTGAACGCCACAGTGTAATTCAGTCTATGCCAAAGTTCTGAGAAACCACTGAACAGGCAACAAAAGAGGATTAAACTTAAATAAATGCTGAGATGTCTTCTTAATGTGAGGCCAAGTGGGGCTGGGGTGCCACTCACAGGCACACAGAGAAAAAGGAACTACAGGCTGGCTGCTTTGCAACTCGGTGACGCAAGGTCAGTTATGCAACAGCAGCACTGCAAGTCATCCAACAGCTCAATGTAGATTAGAGGAGCAGCAGCGTGTTGCCTTCTTGTTAAATAAGCTGGATACCTGATCACGAGGAAAATGCTCTGTTTGCACAGACATTGTTAGCATTTTAGCTGACAAGTGTATTTGAAGTGATTTACGCAGTCACAGTCTCTCTAACTGTAACAAAGATGACAAAGTAATGACGAGCAACCTGCTCAGCAATGCACCAGGAGTGTGTGTGTGTGTGTGTGTGTGTGAGACTCACTCTGCAGACAGACATCTGGTTGGTGGTTAGGGTTCCCGTCTTGTCAGAGCAGATGACAGAGGTGCAGCCCAGGGTCTCCACAGAGGGCAGGCTGCGGACGATGGCATTCTTCTTGGCCATGCGGCGGGTGCCCAGGGCCAGGCAGGTGGTGATGACGGCAGGAAGACCCTCAGGGATGGCGGCCACAGCCAGCGCCACGGCGATCTTGAAGTAGTAGACGGCCCCACGGATCCAGGAGCCTCCGTGGACGGGGTCGTTGAAATGCCCGATGTTGATGATCCACACGGCGATGCAGATGAGGGAGATGACCTTGGACAGCTGCTCGCCGAACTCGTCTAACTTCTGCTGCAGGGGCGTCTTTTCCTGTTCAGTAGCCGCCATCTCATCACGGATCTTACCGATCTCCGTGTTAACACCGGTTGCCACTACCACACCCACAGCCTTCCCTGCTGCAATGTTGGTACCCTGAAATAACAAGAAATACACATGTTGGTTCAAGTACATCTGATAACATCTCACACTTTTTCAAATAACAACAGGAGCAAGTTTTTCCAGGAAGTTCACAGAAACTAAACAAACAAAGAGTCGAGGGACATCAACAGGATGTGTGATAACTCAGTGAGAGTTGTGCTTACAGAGAAGAGCATGTTCTTCTTGTCCTGATTGACAGCACGAGGGTCAGGCACAGGGTCGGTGTGTTTGATGACGGAGATGGACTCGCCTACAAACACAACACAGGAGTATCAGGTTAAGTCAGTTTGAATTTGTCTATGCAGATGGTCTCTGGGATCAAGCACAGCCTGTCATCTCTACAGAAGGATCTACGGTGCTGCCTCACTGATATTTCACATGTTCATGAATGTTTCAGTTCAGAAGCAAATGTGCTCATTTGAAACAGTGTCACGATCCACCTCTGGGCTCATTTTTCAGCCACTTCAAATGATCTTGTTCATTGTCACGCAGTTAACCTGGTTCTTCACACACAGTTGCAGGATTGATCTGTTAATCTGGGATACCAGCAGGCTCTTATTACAGACTCTAAAGTTAATTCAAAGCTCGGGAATGGATTTTTTTAAAATCAAAAACACATATTAACCATAAAATGAAACACTACTGAACCTTGAATAAAAGCAGATTGAATCAGAGTCTTTGTATGAAAAAAATCAACATCCTCATCACCTGAAATTAAAGATGTTGACATCTGAGTCATTGTATAGGAGATTTAAACCTTTGTGACTTTCTTTTTATTGCTGAATAATGTGCAAAAAGTCTTATCAGAACAAATTGAAACTCTAATTCAGTTTATCTGAGCCATCAAATTTTTACCCGTGTCATTTTTATCAATCATCAGCAGATAAGTCTTACCGGTCAGAATGGACTGGTCCACTCTCAGCGTTGTTGATTTGATTGAACAGATACGGATGTCAGCAGGCACCTTGTCTCCAACTATAACCAAACAAAACTATAATTATTAGAGACAAAACACATCAAACATATGTTTGCCAAAACATCAAGCACACAAACACACAGAAAAATCTAATGGAACTAGGAAAAAAAAGGCTTAAAGAATTTCAAACATAGTTTTTTACACCGCATGAAAAGCCCTCCACTAATACTGTTGGTTTGCTTCGTACTGAGTCCACCCATGTGCTCCTGCTACTGTACAGTGCTGCGGTATGTGAGCGTACAAGCTAAATGAAGATTTAACAGATCTTGTCTATTTTCTGTAGGCAGTAACTCAGTATAAGTGTAAACTTAAGCGATGAAGCACAGCTCATTACAGGGTGGTTGCTGTGTCACACAGCAGCAGAGTGGTGCTGCCATCGCTGTGGTGAAAGAGACGGAGAGCCAAAGAAAGAGGATGAAATGAAGGACTTGAGAGCCATAAAAGGCCCGTCTCTAAGGAAAAGGCCAATTTGGGTACGTCAGAATTGCACTGACCCAATTCAGCTTTCCTAATGGTACATAAAGGCGATGGAAACTGGGGAAATGGCTCAGGATATGGCACAGTTCCGTGGGCGTAGTCTACATATAGGCCTACTTAGTTAAAAATGCAAATTGTGTCACATTGATTCAAGAGACTCCAACCAAGAATATGGTATAGTTACGATTCAGGGACCCACAGAACAGAATCTAACAGATCATAACATGTAGCCATTGAAACAAAGTTGATGTGAAAAGACTAAACAAAGATTTGGTAAAAAGTACCAATGTCCAGATTCCCATTTGAGGAAAACATGTACCGTAATCCAAAACCCCCGGTGCCCTTGAGGGAAGGGAGGGGAAAATAGCAATGGGACCAACAATGTGTGTAGCCAAAAATGGAAAAACTATTTTGATATGTTCTCCAACATTCTGATCAGGTTTAAATGTGGCTGCTATGATGACAGCTGATTACACATTATTGCCACAATACAGGAGGAGACAAAGGGACGAAGACTGAGTCAAAGCTCCTCTACATCATCTGGGAAGTCTACGCATCATGATACTGCCTCACCTTACTGTGTCATTAGTAAGTGGATGTCTACGTTTGTACACATTTCCAACGGGAATTTCAACACTCTTGGTTCGTGACTTCTCGCTATGGAGACACGATCCTGTGAGAAGTTGGATGATTATCAACGTATTAGATGTCCCTGACAGCGGTGCCAGGAACTCTCATCTGTCAGCAGGCATTGGCCAATCAAGACAGGCACTGACAGCTTTTCTGAGAAGGACTAGTGTCAAGCTCAGTTACATCTTTAAACCATCCGAACCTGGAACAACAGGCGCAATGGAAGAGTCACTTCTGGGAAGGTCACCCAACCTGACTCAGATGTATCAGGTTACTACTTTCAATTCAAAATATAAACTAAGACTGCAGTTAAGCTGCTGTTTAGATGAATTAATGATCTTACTACACATATAGGGATATGGGAATCCATTTTCACAGCTATATAATTTAACTTTCTTTAGAGAATCCCTGGAAGAGTTTAAAAGGATTACCTTTAGCTGCACTACAGGAACTAAACATGAAATATTTTCTTTAGAAGCCAAAAGCTTTACAGTTACATCCTTGATGGTTGTGTAACACTTCCTGTGCTAAGCTATTATTTTTAAAGAACCACTGACAATTTCTAAGAGCTAAGAAACATGGTTAGGAGTGTCGCTTCTAACAGTGGTGCTTGCTGATGTGCTCGTACAAAGAAAGCAGCTGCTGAGTGTTATGACTCCGTGACTTAGTGAAACACAGGAATTGTCACGCGGCTGTGTTACACTGCAGGCCTGCTCTGATGAAGTGTGTGTATATCATCTGTCCCTTTGTGTCAACATCCTACTTGGTAGCAGTCCAAGCATCTCCTCGGGCACGGCCACTTTTTCACTCCTGTGCTTGCCAACAGATCACAACAGAGTCCACAAATTTTACACTGACAGAAGCCCGGACCTGGTGAGACATGGCACCCAACATGACTCCCAGAGGTGCCTTTTAAAACAGACCTTTCAACAACTGAGCCGAGGCTGCCAGCTTTGACTGGCACCTGCCCCTGCCGTGTGTTAAGGGATAGCGTGTGCTTCGACAAGCCAGGCTTCCTCGGGGCCGGCCAGGAGGCTCCATGTGCTGATGGCAGCAGAACAAAAGGCTGACATGTCAGGCTCCTGTCACGTTGAGAGGGCCATTTCAGAACGGTCGACAAGGTGAAGGATCCTACAGCTTTCCAACTCAGCTCCTACTGCTTCTTTCAACAACCATGTTCATGCAAATACTTTGTCAAGATGGAAATATACTAAACAGCTGTCTGGAACATGTAAAATACTAACTGTTGCTTCTTCCTGTCTGCTTAATTTAGCTTGATTTCTTCTAACCGTTGGGAGTCAGGTGCACTGGAGAAGCTCTGTTACCCTTATTCAGCACAATCAATACAGAAATTAAAACTGCTAATCTTGGTTCTGCAATCCAAATGTGGCTTTTTCATGGGTGCTTCCTCATGCTGTCTTAACTGTATTACAAAAAAAACATTCAGGGCCACAGTGGTTAGCACATGGCCGAAGTCACTAATAAATATCACTATTTTAACAGCAAACAGGCAGCAAAAGTACTGTTTAATTAAGCAGTTGGCTACTGGAGGATATTTACATCAGAATGGGAAATTAACTCTTTAAAATGTGAACATCTACCAGCCACTGACAGATAAATGTTCAAATTCACCAACCACTTTCATATTTTACCAACATTTGGCTGGTGCTAATTTCCCACCCTGATTTACATATTTACATAAATAATATTTACAGACAGCTGACTAGTTGGTCGACTTCCCTCTGTTGTGTTGTCACAGATGCAAACTCATGGCTGCTGCCTTTTTAGTCGATCCTCACCTATGACCTCCGTTATGTAAGCACCATCTCTTCAACAGTCTCCCTAAGATCTCTGCTTTGCCTTTGTCTGTTATGAATGTTAAGCAGCAGCAGCAGCAGCAGCAGCAGCAGGCTGGGCCTCCTCATAGCATGAAACAGTTTCGGTTCCCATAGCAACAAAACCTGTCCCAGGACTGGGAGCATGAAAACACTTGTCAAAATTAACTGGGAACGTAGCAAACCGTGGTAAAAATTACATGTAGATTAAGCTGGACATAATTAAATGTGAATTTAAATCAATATCAGGATTCCATCAACAACATTAACATTTTACAACAATATTCGCTTCACAGCCCACACATACAGCTACATGCTGCAAACAAATTAAAGGTGCAAGGAGTTGAACTTTGGACTTTCTGGTGTTGAAGTTACAGAGAAAAACATCTTGTGAAAGAAGAAATGCGTCACAGAAAAAAATATTAGCAAACTGAATGTAATATAATATTAAATATTGCACAAAACAAAGTATCTAAATTGTCCTTGCAGTACAGCAATAAAATGTCATCATGAAAATATTAATGGTCCGTTTAAGTATAAATTACTCCAAGTCTGCAGGGTACTTTCTCCTCATGTCTTAAAGTCAGAGCTTCCTGCAGTGGCCCCTAATTACAGCCTGCCCCTGGTGAAAGTCTGACCTCTCACTATCACATCTATAAGCAGACATTATAGCATGAGTTCCCAGCAGTCAGTGCTGTATGACTTAGGGTTAACAAGGCTAGTGCGGTGGGCTGAATAGTCCACAATCTGTATAAAACTAGAAGCCTTCTTCAATAATGGAGGATTACTGCTGCAATAGGTGGCACTTGACAGTCATTTAACACCACACATTTTGTTGAATATGTTGGTTTTCAGCCACGTACCATCATGACCCAACAGTCAGTAGGTTTTCAGCTAACTTCACTGATCAGCAGCTTCAACCTGCACTGTTTGGTTTGAATGAAAACCTCTGTGCCTCTGTGCAGGACATCATTACACAGTATGAAGTTTCGTTTCTAATGCCGGCCTCCCCGGTCGGCAAGATGAGACCATTTCTCTCAGTCTTGCTGACATGCCAGAAACAATTGCCAAAAGACAGTCCCTTAGTGACAACGGATGCTTGCCAGACCGCATTAAATGCCACGTACTATCCATGGTGTCTGGAATCTTAGTGGAGGGTGCGGGTGCTGATGGGTAGGGCCGCTGTGCATTGAGCATGGTGGGGCAGGACGGTTATCCACAAAGCACTTCCCTATAAGGTCATCTCTCTCCAACACAATAGGAACAGAGGAGAGATCCTCCCCCTATACTACCCCCCACAGGAGCCCCCGTCACTACCAGACTCCACAACTTCACAGGCAGCAGAGAACAAACCCTCTGTGCTCCACTGCTCTGAGAAAAGGCAGACATCCAAATCTGCAGGCCCTTAACACCAAACTGTAAACTGGCAACATACAGTGTGTGCTGTGTTGTGACAAAGGCTTTCAAATCCACTGGCTACAGTAGCTAGTGTCAGTATTTTTTGGTGGTTGGTCGAGAGGACTTAGTTAATCCTTTAATCATTATTTGGCTGTTAGCACAATGCTCATTCCAATTTAAAGTGTAAATCAACAAAAACCTGGTTAATCATTGCTGATCATATGTATTGGATAATTTTAGAAGCGAGGCAAATTTGCTGATCTGTATGTCAGTGTGATTCTTGGACATGTCAAGAGTTAGTTTTGGTGTACCGCTGCATGATTTGGCTGAGCCACATTGCTGTGAACAAGTCTTTTATCAACCTGACAAGGGGACTACACAGAGCAGCAGACTAGACTGGGAAAACCAGCTCTGCTTCCACTGCGAAGATCAGATTTGAAAACTACAAAGATAGAACCAAGCCTTTAATAATCTAGTTTACATAAAAGTCAGAGAAATTATACAGATAGATGAGGATAAAAACAATTACACCACACTTTAATTCCAAGACGTTAAACAAATTTCATGGCTGATGGGCGATGAGGTTTGAGTAGGAGGCAGCGCTCAAACCCACAGCAGCACAGATTGGCTGCGGGCTATTCTTCTCACGGCTGAGGCAGCCACAGAGGGCTCATCTCTGTGTCCTCTACCTCGGCTCAGCGGAGAGCTGGCCAGCATCTGCGTCATCACACTCCTCCTCTGCATGGCAGGGGTCACTTTGGAGCTTCAGGAAAATATTATTCATAAAAAAAGGGGCGGGGGGGGGGGGAGTCTGACAGGGACTATTGTAGAGGATATTTGGAGGATTTGGGAAATCAGTTGAAGCTGATGAGCTTTTTCTGACTGCAGGATGAAACATCCGATTTTACTGCCTGCTGGGCTGCATTTTTGAGTAAGCCTCAAGCTGCTGACAGCGAAGCCTCCAATTTTCTTGATCAAGAGTTTTAAAATAACCAGAGGAGTAATAATATGCAAGAGGAGAGAGTGTCTGACTCACAAGTTTCTCTTTAAACCTGAGCCAAATAATTAAACTTGCTACACTTGTCTTCTTCAGCAACACATTATCAAAATGTTATGATTGGCACTGACAACCAAAAACAAATCATACACAGAATACTGTTTAATACTAGAAAAGGGTATCTTTTAATTCCCAATACACTCCCGCTGCTCCATTTGCCCTTGTCAAGGTCATTCAGGAGTCCTGCAGAACGCTGTCCCACGTCATCCACTGTAACATGTTCCCCAGAACAGCATGGGAGGGGCACACATGGAGTGGGACCAGACACCTGTCATCTTCACGACTGTCACTGCCTGCTATAAATACGGCATTCCATAATCTAAACAGACTATGAAGGCTAAAAATAAAACCTACCACTATGCACAGAAAAACTATGCATCACTTCAGTGGCTTAGGGTTAAAGAGAGTATCAAGATAACACTAGTGTTTCAAGATCTCCAGCATTCCTCAACACATCCGTCTCCGTTCATCCCTCTGCAAAACTGTACGTGTATGTGTGTGTGTGTGTGTGTGTGTGTGTGTGTGTGTGTGTGTGTGTGTGTGTGTGTGCTGTGGGGGGAAAGAGCATGCTTTAAAAAATAAATAAATAAAAAAAATTAAAGCTTTACATCCTCAGGGTTTCAGCTGCTGAAATACGCTGACTGGACCCCGGCAGCATGAATCATTGCAGCGCTCAGTTCACATGCTGCACAGGAGGAAAGCAGTTGACTTGGGAGGATACAGAGGCTGCGTGTTATGCGAGTGAGCCTGAACTTGGTGTGTGAGGCCATATACACACACACACACGCACACGCACACATCAAGTAAAAATGGGCCTTAATACTATTTGTGCCCAACCCTTTGAGACAATGGGTTAATAAGAACATCTCAAAATACATCATTCATACAGGGTGAGTCACCTCTGCAGTGGCACTTGGGGATGGGGGGGGAAGTTTCTACTCGAGCTTGTGCTAAATGTGATCCGTGACCATACCTAGACTCAATTGTTCTGTCCAAAGTAGGCTTCACCTGAGGCACCACAGCTCCTCATAGCTTCTTTGATCACCAAAAAAGCACATATGGAAAATTATGCTCTTCCACAGAGAAACAAAACATTCTTTATAGCAGCTGCAGTGGCACTTAATTGCTAATTTTCTGTGGATTTCAAGGTTTGCTCCTATTTGAGTCATGTGATATTCAGATGTTCCCTTTTTCCTGAGAGAAATCTACAAATGAACATCTAAAACTTTCACATTTCCTCTATTTAGCCGGAGCTCTAAGCTAAGCAACATTATCATCAGTGCAACATCAGCATGAAGTTAAGCTGATAATACAAGCAGCCATGTGTGTTAAAAACATGCACAAGGTCAAGAGCCAGTCAACCTACCAGCAACTTCTACGATGTCTCCTGGCACAATGTCTCTGGCCTTGATCCTCTGAACGGTCTTCCTGTCCTGCCGGTACACTTTCCCCATCTCAGGCTCATACTCTTTAAGCGCCTCAATGGCATCCTCAGCATTGCGTTCCTGGTCAGGAGAAAATTAGTTTAGTTCTAACATTTCTGATTTGCACTGGGATGAACTGATAATATCACAAACATTAATACATGTAGGCTCCTAGCTCTGCTGGACTATTCTGAATGGGATGTTTGTCCTTTGAGGCCTTGATTGGGGACATTTAGGTAAAAATGGGAATATGAGTCACATCATTTTCTGTCTCTTGAAGTTTTCCAATTTTTATCCTTCATCAGCAAGAAAAACACATCACTCAGAACGCACTGCCCACACATATTCAAAAATAAATAAAAAATATCACAAGGAGGAAAATCACTTGAAGATTAGCCTGATATGAAAGTGATGAAGGCTGCTGAATACAAGTGACAGACTGCTCCTCTTCAAAAAAATAAGATGCCAAATGGGATGAGGCGAAAATCCCTTTCAGTACGACATGTTGATCTACAGTGAAAATTAACTTCATCGTCTCAATGAAATAAAAAACTAAAATTATATAATTATTTAAATATATTTTATGTAAAATCCTTTCTGTTGAAACTTTTTTTTAAAGAGGTATTCTCACATTTTGGATGCTATTAAACTATTTATTATAGTGCTGTTGTAGTGAATTGCATTGGATTTAGCTAGGTGTACCTAATATCATTATGTCTTTCCTTTTTGATACAGATATTAATTTTATTTACATCTCATTTAAACATGTATTTCAGTTGTTTAAATGTTATGTCTATTTGTACCGGTTAAATCAACAAAGCTTGGTTTAAATCTGTTCTGAAAAGCTGATTACATGAACAACTATTTTACAGAAAATAGATCATTCTGCTACATAACAAATACGTGATTTGCTTTAACAAAAAACAAACAAACAAAAAAAAAAACATAAAATCTGGAGAATAAAAACTTCCAAAAAATTCAAATGGTTTCCAGACCTATTCTCCAGATACAGTGATTTCCTGGCATCTAAATGTTTCTCACCTGCCACACACCAACGATGGCATTGGCTATAAGAATGAGTAAAATTACAAAAGGCTCCACAAATGCTGTGATAGTTTCTTCTCCCTCCTCAAACCAGGCCAGGACCTGAAAACAGCAAAGGAAACATGTCATTAGTAGGTACAAGTAGGCATCAGCTTAATAAAATTTAAATAGGGGAAATCAAAACAAATAAGAACAAAGAAAAAGTTGTACATAACAGATAAAATAATGAAAAAAAAAAATCACATCTCTGATAGATGGAGACATGCTGTGCAGTCATAAATTATGTGTTTATACTAACCGGACAGGTTTTTATCACTTAAAGAAAGAGATTTTAGTGACAGCAGTGTTTCATTCCAATATTGTGAGGGTTTAGATGTTTGATCAACCACCAGAAGCTTGACATCAAAGCCAGACACTGTTAATAGCGGAGGCTCATCCCACACATTTCTTATATAAAACTTCATGCACTGTGGAAAATATGAATCTGATCAACCAAAACACTTCATATCATACTTCACTGAACAGGTTCCTGTCCTTGAGTTAGATTTAGGAAACATAACATTGAACTTCAGTCGTCAACAACTAACCACTTATCTAATGAATACTAGCAATGCATTTATTCTACTCACTGTGTAACGGTTGCTCTCTCCTGTGGATATTTGTAATTATGGATTTTCTAACTTCAAACACTGCACAGCACATTTGAACTGTGTACGAGAAGCTTCCTGATAAGAATTAGGTCCAATCAGACAAACATGTCGCCAGGAACTCAGATGAGCACATTCAGACCTGTGTTAAGTGGAACCACTTAAACCTTTTTGATACACTGACGCCCATCACAATATTAAACCACTGGTCTCGACAGTGTTGCACAGATTATAATAGAACCTCTTACTGCCAGGAAAAAAATGACAGTATCTTGACCTGGAGTCTCATTTGGTTTGTTGTTCCTGAGAAAACTGTCCTAAAATTACCCTGAATGTCACAGGCAATTAGTTACTGCAATAAAGTAATCAACCTCAATAAGACCTAAGTACCTGGCTGTGTTAAATGCCAAAGTCATTTTAAGCAGCATAACTTCATAGCTTTGTCAATACAGAAGCAAAGCACTTAATGGTGCCCTACTGTGTGTCATAACACAAGTCAGATGTCAAAATGATGTATACACACATATCAGGGCAACTAAAGATCATTTTCATTATTGATTAATCTGTCAGTTATTTTTTTGATTAATTGAAGGTCAGAAAATAGTGAAAAATGTCCATCACAGTCCCCAAAGTCTTTAATGTCTTGTTTTGTCCGACCAACAGTCCAAAAACTGAAGAGATTCAGTTTACAATGATATAAAACATAGAAAAGCAGCAAGTCCTCACATTGGGGAAGCAAGAGAATGATGGACATTTCTGCTTGATGAGGACTCAAACAAAGAATCAATTAATCCACTAATTGTTTCAACCTGAATATACATGTGTCAACATGCACAGGATAAAAAACATTTATAGCACTTTACCTCATAAAATAATGCATTTTAAAACAGGTGCAGACTCTGTTAAACAGAATCATGCAAACAGAACTAATGAAAAGTTGAAACTGCCAATAGTTTAGATTTTCTGACTTTGATTTGCTTCCAAACAGGGTACATATTAAAATAAAGGAATGATTAAATTTAAGTTGAGGTGGGTGTGTGTGTTCGTCCGATTAGAACCCTCCCACTGAGGGGTGAGGGCCCAAATTTGGTCTTGAGTGGTGCTCTGTTCCCCTGTCAGACAGCAGCCGCTGACACCTCTGTATCACCTGACTGGCACTGCACACTACATACCAGCTCTCTCACACTCACACACACTCTCACACACACACACACACACACACACACACACACACGGGTCCTGAACAATGTTCTTCAGCTATCTGTCGCTGTAGTGTGCAGTTGTTTTAAAGAATATGGAAAAAGACTAAAACTGTGGAAATCGATTGCACATCATTAAATTAACTCAATTCCATGTTTGTTTCATCACAGAAAAAAATCGAAACTTGCCTATTTGGCGGTCACGTTTACATGAAACTGTGTGCTTCTTGCTTAAATTTGGTGAGTGTCTTTACACATTACAATCTTAAGTATCACTAATGCAATGTGGAATTTAACTTAGCTTTTGAATGGGCTTGCACACTGATGATGCTATTACATAATGACAGTCCACTATCAAACATTTATCTGTCTAGCAGTAAAAGTCAGAGACCCAAGCAGGACCAGGGTAAGTCATTACACAGCAGCCATGCCTGACAACTCAAATGACTTACTTGGCACATGGTGATGGCAACTCAATGCTGCTACTGCTGTTGTCACCATTCCTCAGATGGGTCACAAGCCTTCTCAGCTGTTTAACTCCCTAATATGTGAGTGTAACCCCAGCCGAGTTATACAAACTGAAGACGTCCACACTTCAGCACTACATAAACTGTCCCCCTGCCATTCATCACAAGGGGTTTAATAATAATCCCATCTACAATTTTTTGGCTTCACACATAAACACTGTTTCAGTCAGAGGTGGACAGAGGAAACTTTTTGTAGGATGCAGTGACATGTCCTGAGATTCTCTCAACGTTTGAGATTATTAGTACATCATCTATCTTGTTTATTTTACATAGCGAGCAGAAGGTAACAAGAGAGAAGGGTGAGAATAAAACACATCAACAGGTCAAGAGCTGACTTGAATTTATAATGTGAAAAGCACAGGAGTTGCCCCAGAGTTGTAAATTCAATTCAGCTCAGAATGAGATAAAAGAATACCACGAGGATCGATGCAGCAATAAAATGTAGTGATATACTTACAAAAGAAATACATGCGGCCAGCAGAAGAATTCGCACAAGTAAATCTTCAAACTGTTCAATGACGAGCTCCCATAAAGATTTCCCTGCAAAGAGGAGAGTTAGTTAAACACAAGTAATTCATCATGGCGACATGTTATCATATAATGACAGTAAACAGTCAGTGACAGCCGTGATTACCTTCCTCTGCTGGTAACTCTGTGTGTGTTTGTAGAGCAGAGAGTCAATCCAGAGATGGACCAGGAAACAGAAAAAAAAGAAAAAGAGGAAGGTCAGTGACGTATAAATAATTTTTTAGATTTTTAGCCAGATGGAGACATCCCTCCTGGTTCCTGTTTCTTGATAGGGAACTGACTCCTAGAAAACAAGAGGAGTTCAGTATGTTCAGAAAGCTGAATCTCAGACTTACACGTTAAGTTAATGTCAAAACCGCCAGCATATTCTCAGTTTCACTTCAGATTTTGCTGAGTGGTGAAGACATATTGATACACATTGTACAAGGGGTGAAGATTTGAACTGCTCACTTAGTGATGGAGTACAGATGAGTAGCCGTTTCACCATTAAAACTAAGTACAAACAAGACCAGTAATAATTCAGCACTTTTTATAAGATCTATATCTGGTTTACACTTCTTGAAGATTCATAACACAAAAGGAAAAATATTAGGGATACACCAATCAACTCAAAGGTCAAAGAGATTAAAGGGGAAGAAAGTATACCCTCCATGACCTCCCAGGTGATATTAATATGAAACAGCTGTTTAAGCCCAGACAAGAGAGATTAACTCTGACAGATAACATTGCTCCAGTGATCCTGTGGACACTGTTCAGTGTCAGATGCCTGTCAGGTCTCCAGACACATGGGCTGATGTGTTGCAGTTTCACACTGACAACCATCCAGCAAGGTTACAGTGTTTAACAATGACACAGTGTCACCATATTTTACAACCAGTGTCAACAATGTTAGCATGGGGGACATGTTTTAACAATGTTATCACAGTCAACAGTGTAACCGTGAAACAATGTTCAGCTACGCCTGCACGCCAGTCAGTCACAATGTTTAACAATGTTACAATAACTGAGTAATGATTCATTTGTTACTATGTAAGAGATGGAAACCCTCGAGGTCACCAGTGATGACGTCAGCTAAAGGATTTTATTGAGCCGGGTAACCCTGCCGGCCGGTGATGTTGATGACTTTTACCCCATATTCTGTTCACTGAACTCACACTGTCCATGTTACAATGACAAGACATTTTTGAACGGCGTCTCATTCACAGCAGCAGCGTCTACAGATTAAACTGTCGTACCGTTTAGGCCCCATTTCTCCTTCTGTCGTTTCACCTGGTCCAGAGAAAGTCCTGTGCTCTCATTGACGCAGAAACAACTGTAAACTTCTTCCACACTCTTTGTGTGAGCGTTCTCCATGGCGGACAGACGGCTCCTTCCCACAAAGCTTTACCCCAAAAACACAGTGCCGTAAGGTACCTTGTGACTCTTTACAACAATCAGTACTTTCAGAGGAATAAATAGTTTGCCAACTGAGAGCTGTGCATTCACACTCGGGTAGCTATCGGCAGCTATAGACCGTGGACTACCGTGTCTCCCTGGCCCCTGTTAAGATTTTCTTCAGGCGAGAAATGGGATCTTCAGATTCCTCTGAATCACTTTGAGCGTCCGCTTATCTCCGAAAATGGTGGAAAAGTGTCTGCGGCAGTGTCCTGTGTTGAGGACTGCATTCACCCAGTCCAGTCCACTGTGCTACGCTACCGCGCCGTGCCGTGCCGTGCCTCACCGTGGCGCAGCTCTCTGTGGCTCCACACCGCGCTGACAGTCTGGTTTTATCAAAGCGACTCACTGCTGCCCCTCTTCCCTGCGCTGCATGTGGACTCATATCATTGGACGAACAGTGTTAGCTACGTTCAAACCTGGGAGACATGAAAAAACACAGGAAGTAACTAGGAAATGACAATGGGATACAAAATCGGACATCCTACTCAAACACTGCGGTTCAAGTCGTGCAAACCACAACATTCAAGTCAATTTTGATTCATTTATGTGTTCTCTTTACCCGTCTTGTTGGTTTCAGCATGGCTGGATGGTGACACTGCAAATATGTGACTGTAAATTATGTTTGTGATGGAAAATATATTTTTTTTACTTAAAAAGTCACAAATGATATAGTATGGACGCTAATTGCTGTCTTTATTCTATTAAATATATATATATATATTATTGATTCATTATAATAGCCTCTGTCGGCATCCGTGGTCCAACAGATGTCCCAAATAAGGCAGCGTCAAATTTGAAGACATTTTTTTGTCATGTTTGTGTTTCAAACAGAGTGCACTGCACACACAGTCAAGTATAAACCAGCTTGTGTAGATTCACAGACCACTTAACACATTTCCCTCAGACTGCAGGCTTCCCATTACAGAGGCCCCTTGTTCTTATTGTATTACTACCTCATTTACACTTGACTAGAGGCCTATTTGTATATGGCAGGAACAGACAGTTACACTCAAGATTTACACTAACTACAAGAAAAGACCGAGGAACATGTTCAAACACCCCAGTAGCTCTAGATAATGCCTCACTTGCCAGACAAAGTCAGTAAAGCCAGACTATACCTGATTAATCAGCTACATCTGCATAACAACTGTAAAGGCAGCCGAATTACTGTAGAGGTATGAGGGCACTAGGTCAACCCTCCACCCCCCATTGTGCTCTTTAGGGGTTATTATTGTCAGATATTTTACAGGACTGGTGTGTAACATCTGTTAACACATCTTAATAATGCCCCAAGAAGCACAAGGTGCTATAACAATAACAACATGGTGCTGCCCAGTTGGATATCCAGCTGCCTTTTACAATGCACACATGATCTGTTTGGCACTAGAGCCACTAACATTGGCTGTCAACAGCAGATTAAAGTTACTGTGGGAGGGAGGGACAGAGGGATCCTGAAACAGCCATGAAGACATTTGTTGGGAACAACATGAGGGACTTAAATCATACTCGGTGTACACAGAGGTGTGCGACAAGTTAGTCAGCTGCTAAATATGTTATCAAATTTAGTATAGGGACTGACATTTGCTTTGCCCCACAAGCAGTTTAACATTTATTTACATGAAAATAATCAATTGTGCATAGAAGTTTGACATTTTCACAATTAAGTGGCTTCTTATAATGTTCTTTATCAACAACATGTCAATCAAATATGTAGGTTGAACTCTATAAAGACAAAAAATGATGCTATGTACCATATGTCTCATTCTGTTCAAATTGAAATAGATGTTAATGAAACAGGAGTCTAAATGAATAGAACATACATTTAATAGAAATACAAAGACAATGAAAATATGCAACTATGTTTCTTAAATTTCTTAAAGTTTTCTTGAAATAAGGATATATTGTAGAAAATAGCTAAAGTTATTTTATAAACTAGAACAAAGTAGAATAATATGACTAATTCATCTGCACTGTCCACAACAATGGAGGTCCCAGTGAATTCCAAAATTGGCAAGAAACCCAGTCCAAGGTCATGGTAGTCGTTACCAGAAATAGTTGACCGCGGCCACGTCCCAAGTGCACCACTCTGTATGCTGTTATCTTTGGACACTTTGATTGAAAGTATATTCTTGAAGATGTGTCAAAAAGGAGTCTCCAGTGGGTTGGACAGTGAAAACCTTTATGAAACCCCTCCTGATACATGTGTTCCTTAAGTTCTCAAACCACCTCAAACCGTGTCATCACAAGATGTTACTGGTGTGCTCCTCACAGAAGATAAATTGTATTTTGAATGTACAATAGTGTGCACTAACAGTTTAAATACAAAAACTCTATAGTGTAAAAACTTTTAGAAATGCTACAGGACGATATAGAACATTAAGTTGAATTCTGTGTAGTGAATGTAAAGCAGGTGACCTGCGGTTGACCCTGTCTTGTCCTCACAGCACCAGCCTATCCTCTCCTCCCTCCTGGATAACCTGACCAATAGACGCCTGGCTCTGAGCTCTTATGAAGCACTGCCTCTTGCACTCCATCAGCTGCTCCAGGTCTCGCCACATCTTCATCTGCTCCATGTTGGCGCCGTGGCTCTCCCTCACCATCTTCTGCTTCTCACGCAACTTCTGCAGTTCACATAGAAACGGAGTGAACAGAGCAGTAAGTCTAAATTATAACTGCATATGTCCAATATCTTGTTAATATATAAAATTAGCACGTAAAAGGCAGCATTTCCCTTAACCTTCCTTCCAGTGATCGTCCTTGTCCTACCCTGTCTGTCCTCAGACTGTGTTGTTGACAGCATGAAGGAATATTTCCAAGTATTGACCATCTGTTGGGTCAGTACTTTGCTCACCTTGCCAAGTAACTCCTGCTCTGCAATATTCTTCATGTACACTTCCCTACACAAAAAGAACAGAAAGGTAAAATTCAAATGCAGGCCATAGCAATTTCACATGATGAAATCACCCAGTGTTTTTAAATAAAGGTGTGGTCTATCAGCATATCTCGATTTCATGAGGTACGGTAACAAGTTTCTGATAACTCTTTGTGCTGCGTGAAAGAATAAAATGGCAGCAGCTTAACTGACTGTGTTGTAATAGGAGCTTCCTGGGGGGTAAAAAGGTGATTCATCTTGCGAGCAGCTGGTTGGCCCAGTTCAGCATGCTCACCTGATGGCCTTTTTCCTCTCTTGCGGATCAGAGGACACGTAGGCCTTCATCTCTTCTGCCGCCCGCTGTATTTGCATCTCAATGATCTGTGGAGGAGGGTGGAGGGTTTATTGTCACAGTGGGTGTTAAGGGGCAGGTCACTTGCAAAAGGCTGCTGCATTTTATACACCCCTAAGGCACCTCAGAGGGTAGCAAGTGACTTTTCAGTTCTAATTTTGGCTCGTAAAACGGTCATTATGACATTAGCTTATGGCTAAAATGTTTTTTTTCCTGCTTAAATCGACTGCCTTTACAAAATTCTTGCCTCTGACATGCAGTTGATATGATGGTATCGGTTTTCCTCCTGTGCTGTCTCCTCTCTCAATGCTTTCACCTCCTGTGAATGAAAACATAGACAAAAACATTAAATATTACACAAGATTCCACCAAACATGTATAAATGTATTTAAATTGCTGATCATGACTATATTCTATCTAGTGCAGTATAATTACTATACCTGCTCCAATTTAGATCTGTTGCTCTCCAGACCGGCAGCACAACTTTCATATTGTGCCTTCTTTTCATCATATTCCTGGCTTAGCTCCTGTTATGATAGGGAAAAAAGCCATTCACAGAAACACAGAGAAACCATGAACTAAACATCATACAATATGAGAATTAAGACAGAAACCTATAATACACAAATTTCAAGAGTTTTGTCATACTCTTGAAACTATTTCACATCAACATATTGTAGCATCACAGCTGGCGTTTGAGCAGTTTAACTTACAATAGCCTCTAGTCTAGTCTATTTATGTCTTCCTGTTGCAGCTCTTCATTAGCAGACATTACCCAATAAGATGGGAGAGCGATTCTGGGCACACGTGTAGGAAAATTTAGTCCTCCGCTTTAGCAAAGCGATGTGGGGGGCTTTCCCATCATGTGTTTTATTTATGGACTATGTAAATTATTCTTAATGGACCCTGTCATGATAACACAAAAAACATGATACAAATGACTTGCAAGCACACAGTAATGGACCCACCACCCCCTTGCCTTTGAATGAAGGACAGATTCATGGTGTATCATGGTTTTTTCCCCTCGAGAAAAGACACAAACAAAAGTCTCTGGGGAGAATTTCTGAGTGGGCTGTATTTTGCAGCTTATATCATCCTATATACTGTATGCATCACTGCAGTTTGGAATATGAATTATTCTATTTCTTTTACATCAGATTAGTGAACCACACTATCAACCCCAGTAAGAATGATTATGAAAGCTCAGAGTTGAGAGATCACATTGTGCTCCACTTCAGTATTAATTTCTTGTTAATTCTATTCCTGGGTTTGGTGTGTGAATGGGACACAGTGATCCTCTGTCATTTACTTTGAACATCCTTTATTTAAATGTGGTCAGGTGGAAAATTCTCTTTAGACACACTAATTGACATAGTTAGAGAACTCTTTGAAGTGGAGGTGATATAATGTTGGCGATGCTCACCTGACACCGCTGCCTCAGTGACCTCAGTTCTTTGATGATTGGAGCTAGAGCTGACTTCTTCTCCACTATCATAGAGTTTAATTTCTTCACCTGTAAGAAGACCAACAGCACATGGTACATTCAAACTGAAAAAAACAACAATAAAGCTACATAGTAAATCTTTTGCTAACAATAATCACAATGTTAATTTTTCTGTGTCTTCTAAAGGTTTATGGAAGTAGCACATTCACATATACATTTAAAGTCTGCAGAAAAAGGCCAGGTAACGTGACTGTGAGCAGCACTATCAACCAGACAGGTGCAACCTGACTAATCATATTTCTCAGTAGTACAGTATGGAGAGTGTGTGTAGCCAAGGTAAATATACCATTTTAGTGCTTCAACACATCCCACTGTACAGATTATATGACAGTATTCACTAACAATTTAGTAAGTATGAACTAAAAACATCACAGATTTCAGCTTTCAGGCTTAACAGTGTATTTCTAAGGTCCAATGTGACAGTCTACTTTCAGGTTGGAGCCAGGATGTTTGACTCCATCACTGGGAGTGGATCTGCACTTTGCTAAACATACAAGCTGCCAAACAAATTAACAAACTCACTACAGCTTGGAGCATGGCCTAATCATCCTTTGCAACTGCTTCCCTCTGGGAATCATGACAGGTTGATTAATATAGTAAGGTTGAAGCTGTGAGCAATGCTGGGATAACGATAAGCATTTGCTTTGTATTTGCATATTACATATAACAATAAAGGTCTATGCTGACGGTCTCACACAGGTGTTTTCAGTAACTCTCTGATTAGACCTCTGCCAGGTTGAAGATGGGCGGAGCTATGCAGGGAATTAAATAAGGTCATTAAACAGAAAGGAGGTCTAATTAGCCAAATTAAGTGAAAACACCTGTGTACATGAACCATGAGTGTACAGAGGAATAAAGTCAGCTTCCTTTAATTTCTCAGTGGAGCAGCGCCATAAAAATACAGTTAGTTGACATAACAGATTTAGCTCTTTAGCAAAACTACAGTGATATATAAATATGGTGTAGTCACCATTTCAGACATGTCATCCAGTGTGCGGCCCTTCTTCTCATCCAGCTCGCTTTTGATGGCAGACACTCTCTCCAGTTCCTCCTGAGTGTTGCTGTAGCCAGAGATGCCCTTCTCAGCTTCCACAGTTTGCTTGAAATACATGATGGTGAGACACGTTAAGTCGTCCACACAAGAACAAATTCAGCATTGAAATCTAATGGTTACATACAATCCCCCACGTAAAATGATAATTTTGTTCTCAGTATCCTGGTACCACCCAAAGTCAATATGAACTATCAGTCAGTGTGCCATCAACCACTTTACAATTTGAGTGCAATTAAGAGATACCGCTAGCAACCACTTTGTTCCATATGGTTAAATGTAAAAGCTGTGACATGAAAACTCTTTAAAAACTGGATTCAAAATATCAAGGACTGAATGTCTTACAATACAGCTAACACTATGGGGAGGACAGCAGCTTTCAGTTGCAGTAAGAGAGCTACCCACTCATCACATCAGAAAGATCAGAAGGAAAACTTTCACTGCTTTAACAAATCCCAGCGAGGGATGCAGACAGAGGATGAGCAGCAGATGTCAGATATCAGAAATAGCAGCTCAGACTGTCCTGCGTCAGACAGCCTATCAACAAGTCAGGTGCTGCATAGAGGTGTGAAGCCATTTCCCGGAAGCTTCTACCACTTCACTGTAAACACAACCTGCTTGAATGGGGAGATCAAGTGAAAACAACACAATTGGAAAAGCAGTATGGGAGCAGAGAGGTAGATGGGATAATGGATGACTATTATAGGGAAGAGAGAGCACTAAGTTAGGCGGGTATCTAAGGTCCAGGCAAGAATATGGGAAACTAAAGGATGGGGAGGAACCAGCCTGTGGTCAAAAGATCTCTACTTTAAATTCCAAACCTTAGAAAACCTCAGGATATAAAATAAATGATGGCTTCTTTAATGATGCCATGTGCAAGGTATTGTATGAAATGATAGCAGCATTCAGATGTGACCATATGAATATTCTTTCATTGCCATGCAGTCACCTTTCAAGGCTGCTTCTCTAATGTGTTTTTTTTGTCTGCTTGTCTTATGTTCAAGTTGAAAAATGGGGAAGAGTTACCAGTTTCTGTTGGACAGTCTCATGCCTCTGCTTGAGAATCTCCTCTGTCCGTTGAAGAACTCCATACTCGGCTTTCAGCTCGGAAATTTCCTGGCGTTTCTTCTTGTACAAGGTTCCCTTGCTTCGCAATTTCCCCACCAAACGTTTCAACTGCGAGAAAGCAAGAGACAGAAGTCAACACGACCTTCAAATTAAAAGAGCACTGAATGTTACTTTCAAAAGACTCAAATACTAAAGATGTCAGATGTCCTGGTGCCTACAGGTTAAGATGCAGGCTATAACAGCAACACGTCCCATTTGATATAAGACAGGGACCTTTGTTGTCCTTCCCCCTTCTATCCCACTATGTTTTATGTCTACATCTGCATGGTCACTCTTAAGTAAAAAGGCAAAATACCCAAAATAATATTAAAAAAAGCTCAGCATTCTTTAACATGAAAATATGGTTATTTTTTGGTGAACAACCCCTGAAAATCTTGCTCTGCTGACCTCCAGTGCTTTAACTTCTCACCTTGCTGGAGTGATGTAAAGATGTAGTCCAGGACCCCGTGACCTCACTGTTGAAATAATTTATTGGTTGCTATAATCAATTCCTCCCTCATACAATTCTAATGTAAGAAATGGGGGGACAAAACCCAATCTGTGTTCTGTTTAAAATCGAAAGTTCAGAAATACCTCTCTTTGTGATTCCATGTACAGTGTTTCATTTCTGAGCTGCAGTGTAAAGATAGTAACACAAAGACAGAATTTTTTAAATAAAATGACTGTAACTTTGGAAGAAGATCCCTCGCTTGATTTGACCAACAGAGACTGCTGAGGTAGTATGGAGCCAGTATGGATAGGAGGAACAATCACTTCAACCAATAACACATATGGAGATGTGAGTATTATATTAGGACAAACTTGAAAAAATGTGAGCATATCCTTTTATTATTACTTTTCAGTGAAACCTAAGATTGCGTGCCTGCCACATGCAATAACTTATAGTTATAGTTGGTTTAGAAAAACAATGAAAGAGGCATAAATGCAGTTTATATTTGATGACATGGTGTCCAGCACAGCTGAGATACTAGGAAAGGCCACAGGAGAAGACGATGGGTTGAGTCAGGTGATGGAAGGGATTAAGGAACAGCAGAGGGGCCTGAGGGGCCACGCCATGATCTGAAATGGTCACTCGATCCTTTCAGGCTCACATCCAATTATATACAACAAACTGCTTCATCTGGCAGAATAACTGCTTTAAGTGGATGTTCAGTCCTCCCCACAGTGATTGACTGTCTGTTGGGACACAATGAAACTCCTCCACAATGAAGAGCAGCTATAAATGAACATGGACACGGGAGAACAGCCCCAGAAATCAGTGTGCTTCACGTCCTTTGGGGACCCGCCAAGCTTGATGTGTGTGTGTGATGGGTAGGTGGGTGGATATGAGTGTGTGTGTGTGTACATTTATTCTTTGTGTATTTTGAGGCATCAAGGACAGACATGGCTGAGAGAGGAATTAGCACAGCAGAATAATACTGCATAGTGTTCCTGACAGTGTGTCCCCAAAACAACTGCGGTTCAACTGGCCAGCAGCTCAGTCATAACACACTTGTCACAGACATGCAGTACATTCACACCAACACACACTTGCATGCAAATCAATAGAAACATAAATAATGCAGGAGATGCTCCAAATAACTACATGCAGGACATACAGTAGCAGCGTGTGCTATGAAATTTGAATTTAGCAAGTTAGAAAAAAAATCAGCAATGGGGTCTTAACTAAAGTAAGACTAAATTTAACCAGTGTGATTGGGCTGGTTGATAAAAGTGGTTTCATGTTACCGGCCAACCAATGATGAGCAGATGTAGTCATCCCTCTCAGAGAGACCCTGCAGTTGGTGGGTGGCATGTGATGACACATAACCAGCAGAATGGAAAATACCACTGATAAAGTGATCATCTCCACCGTGGCTGATGGCCCAAAACTACGGAGGAGTCTGATAAGCTGTGTTTGACAAAACATTTTCCATTAACTTCATTCATGTATAGACTCAAGGGCCCTCTTTGTTCCTACAAACAGTTCCCTCTCATCATTGCAGACTTAAAGGCATGTCAGTCGCAAATTACTGTAACAGCCGTGTAATTATTGTAGGATATTTGACCATGGCTTTAGTACATATGTTTTCAAAATTACAACCACATTTTCCTTAACATCCCATAATATATCTTCCTGTCACAAAGAAGATTTTAACATTTCTCCTCCGCTGCATTGTTCCGAGGAATGCTTTCTCTTTGCTTCCTGGGGAGAATAAACATGTTGAAGATAATTTTTTCCACTAATATTTCACTTCCTTTATCATTTGCCAGAATCAGTGAAAGTATTAGTTTTGTTTCTGCTGCAAAAACATTTCCCTCTTTCAGTTTTGTGCCATGTTTTGTGCCAGAAAATTTATCAGAAGGTCTGACCAATTGGCAGAAACCAAAAAAATGCATTGAAGAGGCCAGAACAGGTTGTCCATCTTCTTAGTACATTGGTCTTGCTTATTTAAATAAATTATATTAATGTCTCAAAGTTATGTGGCAATAATGTATCAATGCTAAAATGCTACATTTAGCATTTTAAATGTTTGTAATAGAGATTTATGCAACGGAAATTCACTTTTTTCTTCTTCCCCCACACAAGCACGTCAGAGGAGTCAGAATGACACACGTGCACCATCCGCAGGGATTGACAAAAGCCCCATACCACACAGGATAGAGCAGGGAGAAAGCTGTTGCAATTTCATACATGCTGTGACTCTTTTGCCTCAACAGTGAGCCCAGCTCTAACCTCAATGTGCGTCAAACACCAGGCTATAAAAATTCTCGTCCACACAGTGCATTATGGTCACAGCACAACCCCCATCTGTCAGCATCCCTCTGCTAATACAGAACTGTTTAAGGTTGACTTTTTATCTGTAAGCTGAGTGTATGCTTAGGCAAAAGAGGAGGTGATTGCTCAAGGCTTTCTGACTTAAGTGCAACAATATTGTTAAGTTTCAGTCTCCCTGTCAATAGTTCAGTCCTATTCATCAGCATGCCAGCTCAGAGTGGACCATTCCATGTGTTTGAAAAGGAAAGAACTGCACATCTTTGTCATGGGATAAAAATAAAGACAAAGGTTTTATGCCATGAGTCTGTTTAATGTGTTCAGCTGACTAGAATTGGGAGATTGAGTACACTAAAGATTAGGGAAAAGGCCAACTTTCAGGCACTTTGTTCAGTACAGTTCCTTGTTCTGGATATTCTCTGTTGGGTTCTATTTATGGCTCTGTATGGGAATGTGGGGGAGAGTAGGGAAAAGGGATAAGTAACATTAGACAGTGAGCCTGTCTGTGTTTGGATAAGAACAGAAATAGCCTTTTGTGTTTTCTGTGGTTTGAAAATCTACTAGTGTGCAGATAAAGTTTCTATAGGTGATGTTTGCCGTCACCTCAAACACAAAGAAGAGAATTAGACAGAAAATGCTTCTTATCTTGACCGTTGGCAATAAAATCCAAAATCTGCCATCATACAGTATATGTCTAGCTAAAAAACCTTGAAAGAAAGTCAGAATTGGTTGATATTTAGTGACTACATAAATTAGTTACTGTAAGAAGCACGTTCAACAGTGTACCTCATCACCCCGGATGACCTCTTCTCCATCTGTCGGTCGTGCCTGGTTGGTCCTCTGCCTCAGCTCCCGCTCTGCTGCAGACAGCTCCTCCCTCGCTTCCTGAAGCTCCTCTGCCTTCGCCTCCTTCCTACGAATGATGATGGACGCCTGCAAGAATCACATTACATTGGAAATATAAACATGATATAAGAGTTGCTGCTGAGTGACTTTTCACTCATTGGAGAGTGAATGTAAGAGAGCAATGATGATACTAATAGGGTAGGAAATATCAGCTCATAAAAAAAGCTTTGCATTAGAATGAAACCTTAAATCTACAGGCACTCTTGTACAGAGGTAGAAAAACAGTGGATAGGAGCTAGAGAAAGACATTGTAGTAACACTACAGAGAGTCTACAGCTTCACTAGCAGCTCTGCGAGGCTGTACTTGATTTAAATGCTCACATCAGCATGCTAACAGGCTCATAATAATAATGCTAGCATGTTGATGCTCAGCAGATATAATGTTCACTGTGTGGGTTTGGTGTGTTGGCAGGCAAACATTTGCTTGTTAGCACTAAACACTAAAGAACAGCTAAGGCTGATGGGAATGTCATTAGTCTTGTGGGTATTTGATCATAAACCAAAGTATTGGACAAATGATAGCATAAGATGAAGTCAGGGGATCAAAGTTATTACAATTAATTTTCTGAGGGGCTATGAATCTGTGTACTAAATTTCACAGCCAATAGTAATCGAGATATTTAAATAAAGAACTAAAAAAGTCAACCTCATGGCAGTGCTAGAGGAAAGGTAAGAGGATCAACAAAGTCATCAGACTACATTGTCTGGGAATGAACTTTTGTGCGAATACATCAAGTAGACATTGAGCTATCACAGCATACATGACAACTTTGACCTGCTGCTGGCGCAAGAGGAATAGTCAAAGTCGTTAGAATGTATCCTCTGGGGACCATGAATGTCCGTTGTTAATTTCACAGCAATCTAATTAATAGTTGTAGAAATAGTTCACTCTGAACCACAAATGTTAACCTAATGGTGGCGCTACTGAAAAAGGTTCACCAATGTCAGTAAGATTCACCCTCGAGGGATCATGAATGTTAGTACAAGATTTCATTGCAATCAATCAGATAGTTGTTGAGATATTTTAGTCTGGGCCAACATGGTGAACTGATTGACAGACAGACATTGTCATCCCTAGAAGCATGCCGCTAGCATGGCTGAAAACCAGCAAACTGTTTGTAGTGTAGACTAAAATTGAGATACAGTTCTTAAACAAGTTTATTATGATATAATTTATGTATATATTAAAACAGTAAACTGCTTTTAACCACAGCTTTCTCCTCAAGACTTGACTGTACACACATTGTACATACAGTACACTTCCTAAAAATAAAAACCTTCAATTTCACAATCATCAAAGATGAACTATCAGCCTCTGTTATCTCTGCCTTGTTAAAGCAACAAAACAAATGAATAAATAATCCAATATATCAAGGCACTGACCTTCTCTAACATAAATTAACCTGCTGGTGAACCTTTGCAAGACGCCTCATCCTTACCATCGCACTGCATCAGTCAGCACCCACAGGGCCCAGTGCACAAGAGCCAAAAGAGACAAAATAGATGAAAGACATCAAAGAAAGCCAACAAAGTCAACACCTGTTGCCTGTAAAGTGTCAGTTTGTCATCCATTGGATCATTTCTCATCATCTTCTTTTCAATCAGCTGGTTTATCTGAGAATCGACTTCTTTAATCTGTAAAAGCGGAAATTACAGAACTCTCAGAAACTGACACATCAGAAATTTGCAATGATAAATATGTGCAGAATTCACAACCACATCCTGGTTTTGACCTTGTCCTCCAGCTCCTGGAGATCCGCCTGGCCCATGGCAGGCTCTGACGACACCTTCTGAAGGTACTGCACTGTATGCCTCATACCCTCCAGCTCTTTGGGGAGTTTCTCAGAGACCATGTAGGAGTTGATCTTGATCTCCTCTTCAAGCCTCTTCATTAAGCCTGAAAAAGACAAGAGTGCTTTTAATGAAAGCACTTTGAGCTTAAAGTGGTTGAAAGCCCATCAGGCTCTGATTACTTGAGTCAAGCTGAATATCACTACTATATGCAAAGCTACTGAAAATATGAAAAAACCCACAACAATTATCTTGTGGTAAAAATACTGATATTAAAATACTCTTTAATTAATTTCATTGTTGAGAAGTAATTACTTGTTCTGAACAGAGTACTTATAAATGTCATCATTGTTGGATTAGTATTCAAAGTACTTTTTCAAAGTATTTGTGATAAGTGACTTTAATTGCCCAGATTCACCTCAGTCTGCATTGCACAGATCTTTTTAGAAACTGCAAATGTGTAAATCTCTCCTCTGACTGAAGATGAGAACAAAAGGAGATAATTTAAACATCAGATAAGCTCTATGATAGCACTTCAAAGATCAGCATAATTAGAGAGTCTCAACAGATGAATGCCTATTAACTGGGAGACCCCCTAACACTCTCCTGTGTCCTTGAACTTCCATCCAGCTGTGCCCTGCAGAGGCAACACCAGGACATGGGTACTCACTCTCTGGATTGGCATCTGCTGCCGCCTGTCGCATATCCTTCAGCTGCTGCTGCGATCTCTGTAGTCTCTGCTCTGCCTGGAAAAGCTGAACACATGCAAATGATTACTAATACAGGTAAGCTGGGAAAATGTACATGCAATACCTAGTTTTAGGGTTGCGAGTATCAATTGATCTTTCCATTATTTTTTCGATTAATATATGAATTGTTTGGTCTATAAAATGTCATAACAGAATGAAAAATGTCCAGCATGTCGTCCCAGAGCCCAAGATGGCATCTTCAAATTACTTGTTTTGTCCCAAAGGCAAAAAAACAGCAAGTTGAGAAGCTGGGAGTAGTGAATTTGTAGTGTTTGGGTAATAAAAATGACTACAACAATGAATCAATTTTCAAAATTGTTGACAAACCCTACAATGTTGGCTCAATTCAATGTCTCTATAGAAGTATTTCAAAGCTGTTTGCTCACCCAAACTTGATTACTCACAATTGACATTTTAATGTCTGGAAAATTTGTAGCTGAAAATTTATTTGAAAAAAGGCTGTACTTTTTCCAGGCAGTTGCAAAATATTTCAGTAATGATTACAAAGTTATCTGTTGTTTATGATTATGCCAAACAAAGTACAAGAAGCAAGAGATCTTATAGTGCAAGATGTTTAAAAGGCTTTGAGCATGATAACAATCAGGTAAACAGTTACATCAGCTGAGATACTTTTGTCTTTTCAGTCCTCCAAAGCACAGCAGACAGCACATTGTTTCACTGGTTTATGACGCCTCTGTAATATATACAGAGGTGAAGATGTTGCAATGATAAATAACAAGAGTTTACTTGATTCTTTTGCTCTTGCTTCTGGTGAGCCAGTGACTCCTCTCTCTCCTTCTCCACTCGCAGCTGCCTGGCCTGTTCCAGCATCCGTTGATGGTTGGACACTGACTCCACCTAGTGGATCAAAAAATTCACATGATGACAGTGTTTGATGGCAGGCTGTCACATGGTCAGCAGAAATAACCACGCACCTCTGACAAGAGTTAGGTTTCACCTTTTGGCAGGGCCTATATGTAAGACCCATTAAATCAACACCTCATTACTTCACAGCCTTGTTAAGACAGACTTGCAGCCTGTCAGATCCCTGTCAGGCTATTAGAGAAGCTGATAATATATGTCTGTGGTCATGTTTTCATTCCTCAGTGGATCCTAAAGCCTTCCAAGCATTACAAGAGCGAAAGGGGCCTCTCAGGGTTGTCAGACTTACCCTCTTCTTCAACCTCTCCACACGTTTGATTAGTTGGTCTTTCTCCTCCTCCATTGCACTAATGTCCTGTTATCGAAGGAAAGAATGATTATTTTATAGTACTGGACATACTAAAATAAGAAAAGGTGGATTATTTTATTATTTACATATCAGAGAAACATTATATATAACCGCTGAACAAAATCATGTTAATTAGGGCTGCAACTATTTTCATTATTGATGAATCTGTCAGAAAAATACTAACATCACAATATGTGCTACATTATTATCATAGAGGACAAAGCAAACCAGCAAATATGCAAATTTGAGAAGCTGAAACCAGTATTATTATTTGGGTATTTTTGCTTTAAAATTACTTAAAGAATTGGTTAGTTAATTATTTTTCTGACAATCAACTAATAGATTACTTGAGTAATCATTTCACCTCTGATGTCAATGCTGACAGTTTTATACTGAGAAAGCTTAGTCTCAGTAACTTCTACTAAACAATGATTATAAAAGGTTGACTGTTTTGTTTACCCTCCTGATTTCTGCTGTGGAGAAGCCTGAAATCCTCAGCTGCTCACACTCCTTGTGATACGTCTTAAATCCTTCCACCAGCTCTTCATACTGTGAGTGCACAACATTAATGCATCCTCTCTTTTGCCTTTTAGTTTATTAACACATTCAATAACTAGGAAATTACATGTTGATGGTATGTGTGATATACAGTATTGATGCACCTGGTGATAGGTGTCATTGATGACATCATCCTGCAGGAACTCTGCAGGCACCTCAAGTTTAACTAGAAAACGAGCCAAGTAAGCCCTCTTCTTCAGCTCAGGGACCCTCTGTAGCAGCCAGTGGAGGATAGGGTGGACCACCGGCTTGCTGCCAATCACCAGGCCCTGTCTGAAGCTGCTCCTGTGTGAGGCCAGAGAAGACATTGTGTGCATTGTGATAAAAAATATCCCACAGAATAGAAATACAGAGAGCTTCACTATATGACGTGGGGATATTTCAGTTCTCATTGACCACAGTAACTTACACATCGGATTGGTTGCCAGGAGGTTTGTATTTCAGCATCCCCAGCAGAGCACACATTCTCTTCACGGTTTGTTCAGGCATTTCCTCACGGATATCTAAAGCTTGCTGAAAACAAGCAGAGCAGTGGGAAGTAAACTGCTGCAGCACTGACACCGCTGAATGTCATTACCTAACATAAAGCAATTCAATGATGAATGTCACACACAAACTACTATCACATAAAACCACAGAATAAATACAACACAGTACACAACCGTACCAAGTCTGTAGCTACAGTTGTTGAAGCTAGTCACCCACCTTTGGGTCTATTTCAGCCAGAACATCATTTAAAATCTGCAGCAGCTGCATCGGTTCGAGAGAGTCAAACGTGATGAGGTTAAAGTTTTTCTTGAATGGGTCTTTGTTGAGTTGCTCAACGATAAATTTCAGCTGCTCACTCATCTTGGAAACTTGCTTGTTATATCAGGTCCTCTTCTTTGCTAGCTTAGCCAGCTAACTTTTTAAATAATTAGCTCCCCGTCGTCGACTAACTAGCTAGCTAGCATGTAAAGACGCCCTCTTAAGACTCCTCCATCGGCCTTGTTGTTGACTGTGTAAAACAATAATTTACAAACGATTATGAGACGTCTCCAGGATATTCGTTAGTTCGCCTTGTTGTCTCTTCAGCTACGTTAGCTAGTTGCTGTCAACAACGGCCGCATGGAAACCATGGAAACCATGACGGCGTCGCGGGTTAGTTGCTAACAGGAAGTAGATTTGGCAGCCCGTTCAAGAGAGGTTTGATGCGCTAAATCTACGCAAGTTGCCTTTTCGCCTTATTTCGACCAACAGACGATAAAAAAAATCGATGAATAGCATACCCCAATGTTTAAATAAATTAAATAAATGCGGACTAAAATAAATACCATTGACCTGCCGTTACTTGTGATAAGGATCATGTCACATAGCGCATATTCCGTTCAAACATGTGGTAATTGAAATAATATAATATTTTCGGCATTTGAATATGATTTCCCCCGAATTCGAACATCTTAAGAAAAAAACTTCCAGCAATTAAAAAAAACAAAAAAAAAAAACTTAAGTTCATTAATTAAGTTCATTATGGCTAAACGCCGAAAATGTGACTGTAAACAACACACATGAAGTAACCCTCTGGGCCCTCTGTAAATGCCAGGTAAACGTTTTTAGGCAACAATGAAACAAATATCCTATGATTTAGCCTATAAATTTCAACATTAATACATACAGACAATACCTAGAATTTGAAATACTGCATTTTACTGCGTACAAAGCCATGTGAAGTCACCATTGCATTTTCTTCAGGAGATACATCCCGTTGTACTTGAACGCACCGCCCTGTTTGTCTGAACTTTTGAACCGTCAGATGGCGATATTTTCATACTGCACGGCTGGAAGTTGCAACACAATGGACTTCGGTAGGATTAATCAGAGTTTTCAGAACAAAACTGAAAGGCAAGTGTGCAGTGTCAGAGAGATAATGTTTAGCGTTAAAGTGGGACAGGGAAAAAGATTAGCTGGTTTCTTATAGGGGGTAAAAATCCAGGGTGAATTTAATTGCCAACAAAGGGTTGTTTAGAAAGTCGGGACCTCGGTTTTCTTCATCCACCTGGACTGTAACAGCCTGAAGACAACACCTCCTGCAAATAACCTCGTGTTCATCACGCCGTGGGACATTTTCTTCCTTTAACGTGTCAATTTATCTCCTATATCAGACCATATGTTTACTTCCATATCGCCATGTAACATATCCTTGGGATCACATATGCGTATGATTTTCCCTTATGCCGTCACATATTCTACCTGGAAACTCTGTTTTTATTAGAAACGCTGTTTTTGACGAATCATCATCATTTTTGAGGGATTTTAGAGTGTGATCCTAAATCACATCCATGTAGCCCCTCCTCCACTTACTGCTGCTGACGACGAGCCAAAAGACCTGCGAGTCAGTCTGACACCAAACACAGAGGAAGGCAGAGGATCTCCAGAGAATAGACGAGCAATAGCAGGGATCAAGTGCAACAACAAGGATAACCTCGCATTTCTCGGACTTTGGCAGAAGCAGTAAAGAGACTGGAGCAGTGATCTTGCCTCTGCAGGACTTTATCCCTGTGTTTGTGAGTAAAGACTGTGGACTAAACAGGTTTTCTTTCCTATAAAGTGGAGCCTTCCTTAATCTGCAGAACGCTTTTCCTTCACTTCTAATAGCACTATGGAAGCTTTAATAAGTTATAGACAGTTGAGTTCAGTTCATGCTTTAGAAATGTATGTTTGTGTTGTTAGTTGATTGAATAGTACATGTCAGTGATAACAATGGTTGAACCGGTGGGGTTTGTAGAGGCATGGAGAGCCCAGTTCCCTGAGTCTGATCCCCCTTCCATGGACCTGAACTCTTTGGGGGACATTGAACAAGAACTGGACAAATGCAAGTCATCTATCAGGCACTTGGAGAAGGAAGTAAACAAGGAGCGCTTTCGGATGATCTACCTGCAGACTCTGCTCGCGAAGGAGAGGAAGTCTTATGACGGGCAGCGATGGGGATTTAAAAGGATGCCCCAGATGAGTGACGGGGATCTGACTGGTGGCCCAGACAGCCAGAGGTCCCACACAGATGAGGCATCAGTGGAAGAGCAGCAGAGGGGGCTTGGCAAGCCAGAGAGGTGTAAACCACATCCGGAAGGAGAAGTGGATGGGTCATCTCCGGCCAAACAGAAGGGTGGGGTGTCACCAGTCCGCCCAGACTCAGAGATTCCTGATCTCCCAGTGGGCACGGGCTCAGTGGCAGCGCTGAGATCCAACTTTGAGCGCATCAGGAGAGCCAATTCTCACACGGCTGGAGACGGCAGAGGGTTGTCAGTGATGGGCGGTCAGGAGAAACCCTTCTATGTGAATATGGAGTACCATTACGAGAGAGGGCTGGTCAGAGTCAACGACAGGGAGGTCTCAGACAAGATCAGCACCCTTGGCTGTCAGGCCATGCAGATGGAGCGCAAGAGGTCCCTGCACTCCCTGCCGGGGAACCTGTCAGCCGCCATGGGGGACATAAACAAGGCTGTTCAGAGAGGCAGATCCACTGAGGGCAACTACAGCTACAACGGGTCGTATGATGAAGCTGAGGTCAACCCTCACTTCCTGAAAGACAGCGTGATCCGTTCCACTGGGGGAAAGCCTGAGCGACAGTCAACGGAGTGCCAGCCTTACACTAGTGTGTATGTTGGGGGGATGATGGCGGATGGGGACACTCGAGTTATCCACATTAGGGACCACAGCATCGAGGAGGACGCACACCTCACTTGGCCGAGGCGCTCCTACTCTCCCGGCAGCTTTGATGATGTCGGAGGAGGCTACACACCGGACTGCAGCTCCAACGAGAACTTAACATCCAGTGAGGAGGACTTCTCCTCTGGCCAGTCCAGCCACGTGTCTCCCAGTCCCACCACCTATCAGATGTACAGGGAGAAGAGCCGCTCACCCTCCCAGCACTCCCAGCAGTCCTTTGACAGCAGCAGCCCACCCACACCTCTGTCTCAGAAGCGTTTGAAGCAGCAGATGATGGTGTCTGAGGCCTCCATCATCGGAGTCCGAAAAACGGGCCAGATCTGGCCCGGTGACGGGGACTCCACCACGTCCAGCAGGACCTCTCATGACAACAGTGTTCAAGGAGATCTGGGTAGGTCTGCAAGGCACACTGCATAACACAGATGTCCTTCAACTCTTTTTCATGTGCAGGATTAAAAAGTGTTTTGATGGGTAGAGATTTGAAGATAAAGCACTAAAAAGCACATTAAAGGCCCTCTCTAATCACTGTCTGAAAGATGTCTGTGCTCGCCCTGGCTGGCTTTGATCCAGAATAAGGCACTGATGTGTAAAATGCACCCACAGTCTCTTTAAATGTTGACCTGATACACTAAATCCATCCTAAAGTGTTTTCTGGACCAGGATTATTATGTACTTTACTCTTTAACACATGTTTTATTGTCATTTTCTTGGATTTCTACAAGTTTACTTGAGGAGAACTATTATGAGTGAAGTGGCCTACAACAAAATAGGCCTGGTTTGATAAAATTTATCTTCTGGTCACGTTAATGAGAATTATTTTCTCTCCTCACAGCCTGTTAATGAATGTTAACTCTTTCCATTAAGCATGATTATCCTGTGCACAACACAACTCATGAAATACATGTTCTAAACAGGTTTTTGCCAGGTTAGGACCTGTAAAAAGTAAAGCTTCCATCAAGGGGGTTAAACTGACGTGATGCACCTTACAAACACTGATCTTTAACAGTAACCCAGTGGTTGTGCAGCTCCTTTGAGCAGTGTTTTCTTTACCCTTTGTGAGCAGGCCTGCCCTCTCTTTTTCGCCCCCCTCTGCTCTTTGCACTCTCACAGAGATGCTCTGACTGAGACAGGGGCTGCCCCCAGGCTTCCCAGTCGCTCGGCCCTGTCCACCCTGAGTGTTTTCGTGTCAGCTCACATCAGTGTTGTTGTCCTTGGTGCCAAGTAATTAACTTAAAGGGGTTTGTCTAGCGTGATAAATTTAGGGAGGCTCTTTGTTACGGAAAAAGCCCTGACAACTCACTCAAAAAAGAGGATCGAGGGGCTTAATGTGTGTCACGCGGCTTCCAATCGAAACGCCTGCCATCAGTGTTTCCTGTTGTTATGTGTGAGCACAATAGGAGAATCACTCATTGTGAAAGAGTATTGACATGTTAACAATATAACAATGCTAAGTGGGATAAGGAGAGTGGTCTAGGCAACTTGGTAATGCCAAGGACAGAAGAAGAAGCGGGAGCGAGTGTTTCTTTGCGAGAACGTTTGTCAAAGTGAAGGACACACAAGGACACGTATTGTTGCCAGTTTGTAACGCAGCAGAGTTGAGGCCAAATGTTCAGCAAAAAGGGATTGGGATACAGAGCCTGTATTAGGATTGCAGCTGGAAATTGTCTGCTTCTACCCCCCCCCCCCCCCCCCCCCCCCAAAAAAAAAGTGTTATCCACTGTGTGGGTCAGATTAAGCAGATGTGCAGAATAGTGTGTTGTTATATAAGGTGATCCAGTCCAAAGCTCTTTGACACAAAGCATGTGACAAACAAGCAGATATTCTGTGTGTGATCAGCATGAAGTGTAAGCTAGCACGCTGCTCGGATGACTGAAATGTCCAAATCCATTCGATCTGGGTCTGTGTTATTCCACTGTGCCATTTGTCACTCAGTACAGCAGTTTTTTTGGTCAGTTTTTCGGTGTTTTTTTTTATGCTCAAAGCTGCTGCTTCTATTCATAGTGGGGAAAAATAATGAAGAGCAAATGCATCACAAATTGTGCAAATGAATGAATTTGCAACATGCCACAGAAAAAAACTAAAGGAAAACTCTGCTTTCACTTGTGCGATGCCCACTAAATGCCCATGTCTTTCAAAGTCATGCCCCCATTCTGTAATGCAGGTTTTCTGTTATTAAATCCGTTATAAATTTGTAGTCTCTAAGCCCAAAACATCACTATGACATCATCCAGGGGGGATTATTCTCAGTAAGACATGTTAATGCAAGGTCCACTTACTAGCTTTTTCTGGAGCTTCCAGATGCATCTCAGTAGTTTGCTCAGTTGACATGGAGATGAAGACTGATGAAGACCACTGATGTGAAGACTGTGAAGATTTTGTATTTGTAAAATTACTGTTTCCAAATTCAAGACTGAACTTTCACGCTCATTGCACAGCTGTTTTCACAGGCTGAATAGTACTTCCTGTGAGTGTAAACAGACCTTTTTGTGTAAAATCAGTGTTCCCCTCTTTAAGCGAGACTATTTATTTATTTATCTGCTTTAATTGTAGGGGGTCATGTATAGTTTTAAACATAAATGTTACCATTTGATGTACTGTAATACTGTACCAGAGTTAGCCTACAGCTCAATTTCATCTGCAGTCCCTTCGGCAGGTCAGAGTTACATACAGTAGCAAATCAAACACACACACACACACACACACAATCAATGTCAACTAGAAATGACAAATGTATGCTTGACAAATTAAAAGCAAGATTCTTTGTGTACATGAGAAGAACAAGAGATGTAAAGTAGAGTCAGTGGTCACAGAGCTGAGTAGCTTTTAACAGACTTTTAAATTTGGTTTTAAACGTACTGATGGAGCTGCAGCTCTTCACATCGTCAGATTCCACTGAATTGTGGTTTTCACAGAGAATGCTGACTGTCTGAATGCAGTGCAATGAAATGGTACAGTACAGCGTCTTATAGATCATATTCTTGTGGATTTTATAGAGTTCACTGAACAAAAATACACAAAGTTACACAATGGAGGAATTGGAATCATTGCACATTTGCAAACTTTAGATAGATGCTGTGAAACAGACATTTCTGAGTGTGTTTGCTGACTCTTCTGTGCCTGTTTCTGCTACACAATGTTGAAGCGTTTATGTCTTATTTATAGCTTGAATGTACATCATCCTGTTTGACACATACTGTGAGAAAACACCATGTTGCCGAGCCTGAAGTGTAGCTTTTGTCCAGAGGAGACTTGTTGCTGACATAAAGGCGCAGCTGTTTCATGTGGACCTTGATTTGTGGATTACCAGAAGTCTGGATTTATTTTCTGATGTTGCAATAACATTACTGTGCACGTTGCTGGATTAGGCCTCAGGCAGGGAGTTGGTTTGAGGCAAGTTTTTGCAATAAACTGCTCTTTATTGTGGTTAGTGACTTTTAGGGAGTAGTTGGAAAGGTTTTTTGTTTGTTTTTTTTTGCATTCATCATACAGCACTGCGTCATTCACTACAATCTATTAAATGGTCCTAATAAAGCTAACTTAATCTCAACTCTGTTGTATAAAAACTTTGTGCTCCAGTTAGCTGAGCATTGTGTAACTATTATACAAAGCTTCATAAGAAGTACAGTACAATACACACTCTATGTCAGAGGTTATACCTAAATTGGACTTTCTGAACTCTTGGATTTGGTGTATATTTGTGTTCTGCAACCTGTCATGGGATATGTGAGTGCTTCAGTGGACAGAATTGACGTGGTCCCAGCTGCTGTCGTGTGTGAGGGTTTAATGTCTGGCATGGTGGCAGTCTGTCTGTGCCTGGGAAAAATGACTGACTTACCATTAGAAACACCTACTAACCACCACAAACAAACCCGTAATTGTATTGCCACTACTCTGCTGCATGGCTCCATGTAATCCTAGTGAAATGGCCAGTCTAAAACTGACACATCTCAAGGGGCTTTTTTCTATGAATAGAAGAATGAGTGTTGTCTCCTTGTTTCTGGTTATCTAGGCCAATTGTCAAGCCTGGCTGTGAATAGAGCTGCTGATTAGCTGTGGGTCTTTAAGGAGGCCAGCTCTCTGATGGGTCTATTTTGCCATAATTAATTATCATCATGACACTGACATGCCTGTGGCAACAGCTTTCTGTTGTGGCTGGAGAGGGGTCCGGTGTGTATACTGTCTCTTGGTTAATGTATTACAGTGAGAGGACATAGAGGAGAAGGTCGGCCAAAAGGGAAATAATAAATCTCCCATTACCTTAATCATAATCCCTCTGCAAAAATCAGCAGATTATGTTTTAGGATGCATTAAGCAGAGCCTGCCTCAGCCAGGGTATGGCACACTTTCTGTAGGTAGACAGGTCTGTTTGGGATGGTTGTGACATTAATAGAAAGTGTCTGTCTGAAAGGTGATGAAGTCTGTCTGAATGTCTTGGCCTCAGTCCAGAGGTTGGCACTCCTTGCTGCCTCAGCAGGAGACAGAACTGGTCCACACTCTTTGCTAATTGCAGACTCATGAATATTTGAGGTCCCATAAGGAAGCCCAGACAGGCCTATCATTGTACCTGGATATCAACATGAGGTTTAGTGGTCAAGGAAGCTAAAGAATTCAGCCTCTCCCTTTCCTAGAGTAAATGTAAGCCTACAAGAGGAAGTGCTGGCAGCTCTCGAGGGCAGCCAAGTGTGTGTGTGTGTGTGTGTGTGTGTGTGTGTGTAAGTAAGACACCTGTTCTTCTGTGCAGTGTACGGGGTAAAGTGGTCAAAAGCTGGCAGGCCATCACTACACCAGGCCAGCTGCTCTCACAGTAAAAGCCATGAATAGCCTTTTTGTTCCTCCCTATCAGAAAACAGAACAAAATCACTTGTTTAGAAACTATGCAGGACTGTTCATGTTGGATCTTCCAATTAGCTCCTCCATTCACATACTAACATACACTGTCCTGTAGATAAACCTTAATAGAAAAAACATCTTTGGCATGTTTATGAGCCTGCAGGCCTCCCCCGGATCAGTTATCCTCCCTCGTGCTTGGCCTCAGCCCCTCTGGTCCTGCAGTCTCAGCTCCCCTCCCTGGTCCCACTCAAAGGGCCCTCTGTGCTGCTGGCTGGCAGGCCAAGTGTTTATGGAATGTCTCAGCTGCTTGTGGGGTGTGGAGGGAAACGGCTAATGAAATGTTAAGTGTTGCATGAGTTCACCTCTCTCACAACAAGGCTGACCCGCAGAGCTTGTTGTGTCACAGAGTTTGTTTTAGACAAATGTTCTCTCTGGTCAATGTGAGGAAAGTCAATGTCCTAATTACAAGCAGAGGCAAACACTAAATTCCTAAAAAAAAAAAATGTTGTTGTAAACCATTATAAATGTCCTTTGGAAGTTTAGTGATGTACTTTAACATTGAGGAACTTCCAGAACACAGATTGAAACAAGAATGGTCCAAATTGAAGCAGCAGAGGCCAAGATATCCAGACTTTTGTCCCTAGTTCTGGTTAGTCCCCCAAAAACACTGGATCCTACATTTCCCACAATGCATAGTGTCCTTTTTATTAGACCCCCTTTTCCTGGCCCATGTCTTTCAAACTCAACAGCCCCAGTTTTTAAGTGAACCTTTCTGTTGTAAATTAGTAGTCTCCAAGCCCAAGACGATTTAACCCTGATTACATCACTATGACATCATCAGTGGTTACTTTCTCAGATAAGATGAAGCTTCTCCATAGTTTGTACAGCTTGACAAAAAAAAAAATTAACTCAAGATCCACTCAAGATCCTCTCAAACTCCACATCCCCAATTTGTAACACATACTTTTTGTTAAAAAAAATGACTCGTTGACATCATCAGGTTTTTTTTTTCAGACTTCACAAAGCTTCTCCAGACACACAGAGGACATCAACAGAAATCAAATACATTTCTAAATCTGTCATTATTTGATATGTTCAGTGTGGAGCCTACACACCGTTAGCTTTAACCAACTTGTTAAATGTGAACATGTGCTGTATGTTTCTGGGCAGATTACGACTGAGCCAATCACATTAAAGCACATCAGGTGAGGTCTGTTCACTAATATTTAATTATATTCAGACATGCAAATGAATATTTGATCATACCTGGAGGTCACTGTGATGTTTCATGAGTATAATCACTGTCAGCAGTTATGATTATGTTCACTGTAAAACTACTGAGAGTGTTGGCTAAAGAGAGGCCAGACTCCAGTATGAATAATATGCTTTTCAAAGTATTGAGATCAGAATAATTAATTTGTTTTGACCAAATAAAACTAAACAGCTACTGTGCCATATTAGACATGCTGTACTTCCTACTGGTTATGTGTCAATAAATCTGTGTGTAGCCAATGTGTGCATGTGCTCCATTGTTTCCGTTTATTATCACAGACTGAAACAATTATTGGACTTTGATTCTTGCTGTTATGCAGCACATTACAAGCAGTAGCCGGACCACCCGCAGCTATTTCGACATACACTGATTTGTAGGTGTGCTGGGCTGGGCAGCCCAGTTCTGACTGACACAGTTCAATGACTGGCACTAATTTAAGGCTGCCCTACAACAGATCAAAGGCACGTGCTGGTGGGCCTCACTGCCTCCACTGGTTATGTGGTTTAAAGGGCTTCCTGCTCCAGCAGACACTTCAGGTGGCCCATGATGTGATGATGATGTGTTGGCTAACATTTTTACGATTTGCTAAAACACACAGCCAGTGTCTATATTCACCATAACAGATGCCCTAGTTATAGTACCGAGGTTAAAGGAGGTTAAATTCACTACTCTTGGGGAGTACTACACAGCTTGTGAGAACAGTTGTATATAATGTGTCCTGTGGCTCTGGGAATGCTTTGTCATTTCTGAGAAAATTACTCAAGTGACATCACATGAGTAATCTCAGGATGGGCTTGGAGACTATGGAATGGATTGCCTCAAAATTACAAAGTACAGACATTCATGGTCTCCAGAAGAGGAATCCTAATGAATTTGGTGATCCCCTCATTTGTGGAGCCACTATGAGGTTCACATTTATGGTTTTGCATGAAATATCTCGACAACTATCGGATTAATCTCCATGAAGTGTGGTACACACATTTGCATCTGCAGGTCCAAAATTCTGTCCAATACTTTGGTTTATGACCAATTACCTGGAAAATTAATTGACGTTCCCATCAACCTCATCTGTACTTTGTGTTTAGTGCTAATTAGCAGATATTAGCATGCTAACATGGTAAGCATTACACCTGCTAAACATCAGCATATTAGCATTGTTATTGTGACCAAGTTAGCAGGCTGATATTAGCATTTATCTCAAAGCATCACTGTGCCTCCCTGTACAGCCTCTCAGAGCAGAGCAGCCAGTGTGGCTGTAAACTGTTTGTTAGGAAGAAGAAAAACAACCCATGTGGTGATAACATGAAGAAGTGAGTGCCACTTCACTAATCATCCATACACGGTCTGTGGTGAGTCCCTCCTCAGTAGTGGTGGGATTCAAGTAGACTCTTTGTAGTCTGAAGACCTAAATGTCATCATTGAGACAGTGTGAAGTGCATTACAGATAAATCAATCTAGATTTTGCTTCTTGCCATATAGTGAGGAAAACTACAAGGGCCACAGGCCAGGGTCACTCACATCCAGCATCTGATAAGCCATCGTCCTTCAACCAGTTCCCCTCTATTTGCTCTCCCTGCCACTGCTGTTTCCCCAGTGACCACACAGTCAGGAGGAGCATCCATTTGCTGGAGCCATAAAGTGGTGCTGAGCTTTTAACAGCATCTCACATTGGCATTTTCTGCTGCTTTTTGAAAAGGTGCAACTTTTCTGCCCAGATCTATATAACCATTAGAGAGGCGACAGAAAGGCTGTCCTTCTTTGTACCTTTTTTTCCTCTGTGCTAAATTATAGATGCTTTAATCTCAATTCCAGCACTTTCTGAGCTGGATCGATCGACACATTTGCTTTGTGGTGTTTATTTTTGGGAGTTTGCGATCTAAGGCCTTGTTCACACCTGACAATAACATGCGTCTTGGGTGATCCAATCACAAGTGTATAGCTCTAAGTATGTCAGTTCACACCTGGCATTAGAATGCGTCTCCACATGTGTCTCGAGGGACCACTTGTGATCGGATCTCACTCCTCCGCTCTATATACAATTAAATATGTGACCTGCATAATTTCTGTCCATCCACGAGAATCTATTTTGCCTGTTGTTGTGGCTTCTTCTTGTTTTGCACTTTGATATGATGTCGTTGGCGCACGAATGACTGCATACTTCCACTTACGCAGAGGACTTCAGTTGAGTAGGCGGTCCTTTAATGTGGCCCAGGACACATTTGTGTACACACGGCTAAAAGAATGTGGCCATATGCAGCCCAGACCACCTCTAAATGTGGTCTGAGCAATCGGATCTCAATGTGATCTCCATGCATCTTGGGTGCATCCACACATGTACTTTAGAGCTGTCCAGTTGTGATCAGATCACCCAAGACGCATTTTAACACCAGGTGTGAACAGGGCCCAAGTTCTCTACACCAACTGGTCTTTGTGTATGGTCAATATGCGCACAATGGGGAGTGGGTTCTGATCTTTTTGCTTTGTCAGAGCATTACAAGCAGGAATGTGACCCCCCTGAGTTATTTAAACACACTGATCAGTGATCAGTCAGTGCACTGGGCTGTGCCTTTTCCCAGTGGTAATATGGTGAATTATGGATGCTACTATTCTAGTTCCAGCTTTTTCTGAGCTGGATCAATAGATCTGTTTGCGCTTTGTTGTTTATTTCTGGTAATTCCCCCCATTAGTCACATAGAATTGACATTTTATTTGTGGTACATTTGACCAGTCCAGATAGGTCAAAGCCTGTCTCTGATTTCAAAGTCCTCTTTTGGGTTGTTTCCAGAACAACGTTGAGTTCACTTAAACGCAGAGGATCCCTGAGGCAAAGTTGGATACTGTACGTTGGTCTCCTGTGCAGTGAAATAACACCACATGATTATTCCTGTGGTAGTGAATCTCTGATTCTGTAAAACTCTCGGCTGCACATCTGTCACTCCCTCTGCCTGTTTATCGTAGCATAGTTCATCTCTATGGATTAGGATTAAGGGTTTGAATGTGTCTTTGCTTTGTCATCAATAGGACATCCAGCATGCCCCCTGCATTAAACTGCTACAGTGGTCCTCTGAACATGGCTCTTGTTTACATGCTGCAGGAAGGAAAAGTGTTTCGTGATGACTAATTATTCTCCAGGAGATGGGAGAGCTAGGAGCCAGTTGTTTGGCCGTGTCCTTATATATCCTTGAGTTCTATTTTTAGGCGGCGTGTTCAGGAGTGCAGTGTGGGAAAGTCAAACACACTGTGTATTGTGCATTAATAGCTGATTCCAACAAAAATCTTTGTTTTTTTAATGATTTGCAGTAATCTGACATTTATGAGACCGTGGCTCGTAGAAATACAGTCAAATGAAATTCTTGAAAAACACAGAATTACAGAGTTCAGAGACAGTCCAAAGCAAAATCTGCTTCCCTCTGATCCACAGCTCTGTAAGGCTCACAACCGCAGCTGTTGGGCTCAGCAATCTTATGTAATGTCATTAGAATGTATTTATTACAGCTCTATTGCACAGTTGAAACCATTTTAAGCTGCTGCTAGCTGGGTATGGCACAGTGAGGACACAAGTGCCAGGATTGCTTTGTCACTCTCAAACTGTGTGATATTTTGTGTTAAGCCAAATGATCAGTTACTCAGATACTGCAGAGTGGAAACAAGGAAATAATATTGTTTCTTCACTGTGATCTCTGATGTGTATCTTACAGTATCAAAACTTTGTCACCTGTTATAGAGCGTTATTTCTTCTCTTAAATTGACTGAGTAAGTAAGCAAATGGAGCACTGACTGTTATCACCCAGTTTTAGCTTATCATAGATATATTTGTATTGGAAAGTAACAAAAAATGGGAGCTATTAAAGGCCAAAGATGTTCTGAAACTTTGAAAAGTTTTCAATATGTTGACAGAAATAATGGTTGTTTATTCCTGTACCTTTGATTGCACAGACAGAAACAAAAGAGCACTAGTAAACAGTGGACAGATGACAAAACAGTATCTCCCTCAAGGTCCATTTTGTAGCTTTTGTGGAGCTTTCAATCATATCACATGATTCTCCTCAGCAGACATTTTTTTCCCAAGCACTTTAAGCCAGTGGTTCTCAAAGTGGGGTCTGGGGATGTGGTCTAATTTGTGTCAGGTTATGGGTCCTTAACATGAGAAAGTTTGAGAACCACTGCTTTAAGGACCTCTTGAACATATTGGTTCATTATTGACTTCATTGGTTCATTATGGAAATAACAGTTGACAAAACAATCTAACCTCTAGGTCCATTTAGTAGGTGTTCTGGAGCTTTCAGTCATATCATATCATAAGTTAATACATAAATGAAATTAATCATTAGTTAGTCCTCGGTGATAGGCTATTTTAACTATCAAAAATTAATTAAATGTTCATAGAACAGGCTCGCCAAGTGCACACACAATTTAATATTTATTATAAGTTAGTGTAGTTTAATATAGTTTGGTTGTATAAGCTGCTTTGTTATATATGTTGCAGTTGTGTTGTTAGTAGTTATTATTGACACTGTTTCCTACTCAGTGCGTCTCTTGGTCACAACTGTTTGATAACCACATTTAAGGGTTTTTATCTATTTTGTGTTTATGTTAAAAAGAAGCTGCAACACATAATCTGAAATCACTGGTATTGTCCTCAAACATCCTTTATTGGTCAAGCTCCACCCATACATGAGTTTTGCAGGTAGTTTGTGGTTTCATTGTAAAAGAGCAGTCTCTTTAGGTTTATTTGTTCAGCCCTTTTTAAGAAAGGTTACAAACAGTTTCACAATCAGGACAAACAAAAGACAAGAAAAACAAATGACACAGAGAAGAACAGTGGAGAAGAATCAAGCAAGAAGAGCAGGGCCTTAAGAAAAAGTGTAAAAATAGTTAAATAAACTTGCATTTGAGTTACAATGGAAATTGCATCTGCATTTATGTGTAAATGTATACAATACAAGAAAGTGTTGAGGCTCTGTAAAGGCTTTTAAATGCATGAATGCATGTAAACATGACAGCCATGACTGTACATGAACGTGTGTGTTAGAAGTGGGAGAGGGGGCTGTTTGTGAAAAGATGACCTTGTGCCGAAAGCCTGTTTCCGCTCTGAAGCAGATGAATTGCTGAATTTTCCGGACAGAACTGCCTGGACACTTCCTCAGTAGCGGTCCTTGTGATCACTGGAACAACGCCTTTTACTGAGGATCTATTGTGATGTCTACTTTCTCACACTGCCACAGCCAAACAAGTCCTGTGCTTTTAAAAATGTCCCTATAAAAGGCATAAATGGTTTGGTATTTAAGACTTGAGAATGCATTTTAAATCCTCCTCCTTACTTCTTGTGTTTTTAAGCTCTGACTGTTTTTTTTCCCCTTGAAGGAGATAGTTTGTAGCTCTGAGGCCGCTGCCCCGAGAGAGGATGTTATTCATCCAGTGCTGGGGCTGATGTACAATCTCACTGGAACACAGAGTGGCCTTTCACATTCCCCTGTGCTCTGAAGCTGTTTGGCCTGCAGTAGTCTCTTCCCCGAGCAGTCAATACAGCTCTCTCCCTCTCTGCTGGGCTCAGTGTGTTTGTTTGAGTCCTTTGTCATGGCCTCTGTGGATGTCATCCTGTCAAAGCGCCTGTCTTCCAGGCCTCTCCAGGGTGACTCGGCTTTATACGCCTCCGGGTTTCCGGAATCCTCTCTTTCCTGTTTTCAAGCTGAGGTGAACCACTTTTCTAGCCTCTCCTTAACATACCTGGCTGCAGATTGCTAGACTTCTTTATTGTTTATTGCTGCTGCTCAAGATCGCTACTCTGCACCTTGCGGCTGTCACATCCTTGACGACAATGATGATGATAATAATGATAAGTGCTGGTGAGTCAGGGGTGGCTGACAGTTATTACAGGGTGCAGAGCAAGTTGATCCTCATCTTCAGGGTGTCCAAGCTGTTTGAAATCACAGGGCACAACATGTATTTTTGACTTGTTACACTTGTCTTTCTGGCACATGCTCACTGCCAGCATGATGTCAAACATGGGTTTCAAGTACCAGAATATAGGCTTCTGACAAACATTTTTCATGCCTGTTTCACTGATTTTCCGGAAGAACTCGGCTGCTGTCTGAGCTTTGAGACCTCTGTGGGTAGCAGACACACAAAATGAATATTATACCTGGTTACAGCAGTGCCTTTCACGTTCTCTGTGATCCTGAAAAAACTCAGCCGAAGTATTGCACAACAAGGCTGGCATGAGCAGAGCGTGTGTGTTGCCCCTGCTATTTCCCAGGCTTATCCACTCGCCTGGCACCATCCTTCGGTGGCTGGCACAGGCTGTGTGGGAGATTTGTGTAGGTCACAGGTTTATGAAGGTTAAAATAGGATTTGATATGAAGACAAATGGCAGTAAAATACAGAATGTTGCTTAGAGTTTTCTTTTTACTGAAAATGCTGGTTGTATTGGCTGCTGTTAGACATGCTTGTCATCTTTCAGGCTGTATTTTCATGACTTTTTTATTAAATGTCAGGCTTAACATACACAGAATGGACAAATTCATGACTGGATTAATGCACTAGGACGGCCTGGGGTAAAAATGAGGTAGGGCCCTCATTTTATACAGTGAGGTCAAGTTTCAAAAAATGGTCTCACTACATTGAAATGGCTATTGTGAGGACATCATCACAAATGAATACAATTGGGCTCACTGACTCCACAAGAGTCTCAGCTATCCAATTATACCCAATTTATGCAATTCCAAGACTGTATAGGGACTCCAGTATGCAGAAATATTCAAATACACCATTTTTAGAATAGGTGAAAATAACACATTTATACTGCATGCAAAAAACTGCATGGTTTTTGCCTCAAACTGCATTAGATTAGCATAGTGGACATGTTTGTAAAGGGGAGACTCATGGGTACCCATAGAACCCATTTCCATTCAGATATCTTGAGGTGAGAGGTCAAGGGACCCCTTTGAAAATGGCAACACCAGTTTTTCCCTCTCCAAAATTCAGCCTAACTTTCGAGCATTATTTAGCCCCCTTCCTGACAAGCACGTGCATGACATGGTACCAATATGATACCAGAATCTTCACTCTAGCTTTAAAACTTAGCCTGCTACAGCCTCTGAAAGACAGTAATGTAGGCTGAAGAGGCTGGTGTCCTTGTGGAGTTTAAGAGGTTTAAGCAGCATTAATAGATTTTTAGGGGCATTTGAACAAGCTGTAAATCCAACATTTACATATCATCACCATATAAAGTTGTTGTGGCAAAAATGTTAGCTAACAGTTGCCTTTTTAGATACTATATGTAGCAGACACAGGACTTAAGCATGTATTTGGACTTGTGTTTCTAGCCACCCAATTAATATAAGTCCAATATTCAGTCTACTTTTAGCTCTGTTTTGGTTTTCGACAAACTCCTGATGGAAATGTCTGGTTCTTTAGCTGCTAAATGCTGCTTTGTGTTCAGCAGCTAGTCACTAACTTTGTCTGCCATTTGGTGCTGGGCAGGGAGCACACAGTTGGTATCATAGCATATTCACTGAAAACAGCTGTCGGCTCTTGCTGGAAACACTGCTGATCAGAGCGGTGAGAGTGAACTAAAATAGTAAAGTTGCGAAAAGTTGTAAAACAAAAACAATGAACTGAAAGACACTAAAATACTCAGTGTGGCTGAGAAGGACTGCAGAGTTGGGTGATAATTTTCTGTGGATACTTCAGTATGAGTAATTCCTTTTACATATTACACAGTCATTTCATCCACGGTTAAAATAACAAATATTGATAGGTGCAGGTTTAAGGTCATCATTTTAGTTGATATTGTGATTTACTGATGCATAATCCCAAAGCAGTTCATGAAAACACTGTGGCATCTTGAAACCTTCTTATACCAGTTTCTGAATAGCTTTGTTAGTACTACCCACTTTAACCTCTTAAACTTGACCGATCTTGTGTGTCAGTCATTATAAAGTCAAAATGTACAGCCTCAGATTGTCTAATAGAGATCCTAAAGTTTCCAAAGATACCAAATACTGTTTTTGTGGAAATTAGTATAAAAAGTCGCACAATGTTGCCATGAAAAACACTGAATCTTAGGTTTGAATTTTTCGCTCAGGGTAAACATCATATACAGTAGCTTTAATGGAGAAGTGGAACATGCTGATACAGAATATGTGTATAGTCCACACTGTCTGACACTGACACAATGATTTTAATATCCTCACTACTAAAGTGAGAAAAGGGGAAACTGTAGGTTAAGAAGTTAATCATTTGACCTGCTATTCGATCTTGATTGAGTATTAGATTACCAACAGAAACTAATGTGACAGTTTGCAACATTCCCCATGATGACGCTTTGCATTTACTACATGATTTAATATCTTAATGACACCATGTGATCCCTTGTCCTTTGTTTGACTGTTTCTCACAGAGGCTCCCTACAATGAGGCCCCTTCGTCATATGGTTATGACCTGGAGCATTCAGAAGAGCACCAGCCCCGCCACGACCCTTTATCCTTCACTGGATCTCCTTCCTCCTCGCCGCGGCTACGTTCCAAGAGCCGGTGCAGCCGAGACACCCAGTCGTCTGGCTCCCTGGAGTCCACGCTGTCGGTAATGTTACTCGGTCAACTCCCACCACAGTCTGACACGTTAACTGTGTAGCTCAGCTCGCAGTGCTGCTGCTCTCTCCTTCGTCTTTCACTGGCTGTGCTGTGCACTGGCCAGTTCATTGTCCTCTGCTGTCCTCTCTGACATTGTTTCTTTTAATACTTTGTATTAAAGTAACAAGTCAATCCCGACTTTCTTCTTTATTTTATAAATCTAAGGAAGATTGCTTGTTAAAGCCTATAAGGTAATTTCAGATCATTATTTAATAAAAACCAAGTTACATTTTATCCCTTAATGTAATTATTTTAAATAAATTGCACTAAAGTTTACAAGACTTCTCACTTTAGTCCCATGACAGTCTTTGTCAGTGTTTTACAAAAATACTTTAACATTTCCTAGAACCCTGTGCTTCCTGTTATATAAAGATATTGCAAATCTACTCCACATAATCTGCATAAAAGTGATAAACATGCTGGAGACACTTTGGTATTCTAAAATTTGTATTTTTGTTGTTGTTAACACCAGAAAAACAGCTTTCCCTTCATGATTAATGCCATTGTGCGGCCAGTCTTCTCAGCCGTGGTCCTGATTTTTTAGTGATTAGACAATTTTTTTAGAATTAATATTGTAAAACCAGTTCCCTCTGTCACTTAATTATGCCAATAACAAATGCTAGAACTTTTAAAGAGGTCAATTTGACTAGACTTTTTATGGTCTTAATTCTCCTAGGAAATCAAATGTGGGCAGGGAGAGCAAATAAGAAAAAGTGCCCTTCAGCAAGGCAGTCAAATAGCTGAAGCATCCAGAGGCCAACAATGAAATACACAGAGTGCATCATACAGCACCCAGATGGGAATGCTTTTTAGTATGAAGCAGGGCGTAGACCATACATGCTCAGCAAACACACTGTGGGCAAACAGATGTTAAAAAGAGACTCAGCTCCCCTCCCCCTCTGCTCTGTTCCTGTCCTATCTGTGGTATTCTTACTCTCTGATGTGTACACTTAGTGATCTTCAAAGTCTAAACTATGGTGGAGGGTGGAGGGGCTCACTCACCATACAGCTTTTTTTAATCTAGCTAATATAATGGCAGAGTTTGGCGTAGTCTTCTTACTGACATGATAGCCCGCATCAGGATGACTGATGCCTTTGACCTGTATGGAATAACAACTCCTGACCTAGAAACACATTTGTCTTCCTTAAGATGCTAGGAGTCTCTGGCAGAGGCCCCTTGGAATCTTAAACTCCTACAGAGTTTAATCAAATCTGGTCCATCCTTAATCCCACAACAACAATATCTGTAGCCAGGGGTTTGCAGAGGTGTGTGGGCGGTTTATTAAACATCAAACCCATTTACAGCTTACATACCTGTCAACATGAGCCTGGGTGTATCTGAGAATGTGTTCCCTTTATGTTTGCCAATAGTGTTCTCTCTCCATCATCTTTGTACCAGGTGGAGCTGGATCAGGAAAAGGGGCTGGAGATGAGAAAGTGGGTTCTGTCAGGAATCCTGGCCAGTGAGGAGACCTATCTCAGCCACCTGGAGGCACTTTTGATTGTATGTGTAACTTATGACACACACAATGTTTCTGAGTCGGTTGCAACCCTTAGTGTAGACCAAACAAGATGTTGATGTTTGAAATTAGTTTACAACATTGACTGCTGATACAGCTAGCATTTTCAGGTTTATTTTCTTTGAAATGCTGTCGCTGAGTGTTGTATGTATTCCTTTTTAGAGCAAGACTATAAAACTAACTAACTTCTTCCTCTTACAAATGAGAAGGTGAATTCATTAGCAATACATCACACACTTTGTAGTTTCCAATGCAGTCAAGCTTGTTTCAGCAACATCACCTAAATCAAGCATCACTTTAGAAACTGCTACTCCTACCACTAGACTCCGTATCAAGTGAGACTGCTGTATATGACTTTTTGAAACAAGAAATAACACATTGTTCCTCTTACAAATGAAAAGTCGAGTTCATATGTGAGAAAGTATATCCAATACTCAATTTAAAACACTCTGGGTTTTGTGGTTTCAGCCACTTACTAGCTTATGTTAGCGAATGTTAGCTGATGTTATCAAACTTTTGACAGATATGGCTGTGTAAGTTACTGACATTACCAAGTCAGTTCAATTACTTTGTGGCTCCTCTCTGCGAGTGCTACTCTTACTACATTTTAGCATTTAGCTTGATCCTGTAATCACTACTTGTGGTCCCAGTTACCACTGCTCAGTGAGAGTGAGGCTGGCTTTTACTTGTTACATGTGCACACAAATACTGTTCTTTTTTTTTAAAAGTTAAATAATCTTCTAATGGGGTGAGACTGTTGTTTTGATACAATGCAATTTAGCTTGTTTCAGCAGATCTCATAAAACCTAAATAACTGTCATTTGACTCTCGTGTAGTTTGTGACAAAATCTTTTCTATGAAGACACTGTCAGGTTTTCTATTGTTTTATAACAATTGATTTGAATTCTGAAGATGAGTCTTTAGGGCTTTTTGAATATTTTTCATGCAGTAAATGTTTGCTACTATGCTTGTTTATAAAGCCCATGAAGCCTCTGAGGGCCGCAGCCACAACCTCCCAACCGATGCTGACCATCCAACAGATAGAAACAATCTTCTTCAAGGTGCCAGAGCTCCATGAGATCCACAAAGACTTCTATGATGCTCTGCTGCCCCGAGTCCAGGACTGGAGCCACCAGCAGTGTGTGGGTGACCTCTTCCAGAAACTGGTACGCTGATATTAATTTAGGTTTTGTAAAGCTTAAGGTGAATATGTAAAGCTTAAGGAAAACATGTCACGTCAAGTTGTTGAGGTTACTCAACAAAAACCTGTTTTTCTGCTTCTTTCGGACTAACCTGAACTTAGCAGATAACAGTTAGCCAACAAAGTAAACAAGGAGGTCTGGGAGCAGCACCAAGAACTAAGCATCTGATGGACTGATATGAGTGAAATGTTGCAACACTTGTTTGACTGTAACACAAAACACGTGTTTAACTGCAGTATGAGTGTTAAATTACCACATAAAAAGTTGCAATGTGCAGCTGTATTGTTACAAATAGTATGTTCATCATTTTTGAGCATATCAGTAAAGTGACTTTTAATGATAGCTAAGTGAGGTACATCTGTTTATTCAGTTGATTTAAATTCTCCTTTGAATAAGAAGATCAAACATCAAATGGCACGGAACCTCGCTGCATTAAATGATGGTTTCTGATCAAACAGACCACCATTCATCAAGTCAGTAACTTTCAGAAACTAATTATAGCACTCCTGAAATGTCATGCCTTGATCATCAATGATTTTTAAAGAGGGGAGACTTTCAGTGGAAAAAGGTGGGTTTCTTTGGCTGTTAATAATGCTCAGTGAATCTTTCAGCGCACATGTGAGTAGACTGCCTGGAGTCATCTCCCGGCCAGATAAAAGCCTTGCTTCACCACATGACAGGCAGTAAAAGTGAACAAAACGCTCCATAGGAGGTCGCTGAATAAGAGCTACCTCAGTGTTTGCTCTTTGTAAAAGATGGAAAACACATACAGTACATGCATGGATTTATGCGAAGACACGTGAGCGAATACTGAATCACACCCAGTTGCATGAATTCTTTCTGTATCACTATTATGGCAAGTCACGCCTGAGCACAACATGCACCGACACAACAACATACCCAGTGGCAATCATGGAACAAAATCTATCTTCTATTACAGAATAAATCTAATCTGTACTCTACTCGTGCCCTATAGGCCAGCCAGCTCGGAGTGTACCGGGCCTTCGTGGATAACTATAAGGTTGCTGTGGAGACGGCAGACAAGTGCTGCCAGGCAAACGCACAGTTTGCAGAGATATCTGAGGTATGTAATCACGCTACGCACAGCGGGACTGCAGCAGGCGAGTGTTTGATGTTGTACAGCTGCCCGGGACAAGTGATGACAGGGCAGTTTCATCAGTCTTCACAGCGCAAAGAGCCGCGCGGCTCTTTACAGTGGTGTTGATTGTTTTAATTGCACTGTGGGGCAGTTGCTCGGATTTAAAGAGGGTATTTTTTTCTCACCATTCCCTCTTGTGTTATCTTCCTGCCAGAATCTTAAGGTCAAAAGCACAAAGGACTGCAAAGACCAATTGGCTAAAAATTCACTGGAAAGTGAGTACTGAGTGAAATGAATGGCCAGCCTCCACGTTAATCAATATTGCTATAAGTAGTTGAGCTGTGACTAGGCCTGTTGATCTGACTCTTCCTCCTCCACAGCTCTTCTCTACAAACCTGTGGACAGAGTGACGCGGAGCACGCTTGTTCTGCATGTAAGTCGATCTGCCTAATAATAATAATATTGAGCCTCATCTTGTCTGCATGTAGAGTGTTTTCATTGGGGATTCAATTTGTCATCATTTTTTTCTATTTTAGGACTTACTAAAGCACACGCCCTCCAGCCACCCAGACTATCCGCTGTTACAGGACGCCCTGCGCATCTCCCAGAATTTCTTGTCCAGTATTAACGAAGAGATCACCCCACGCAGGCAGTCCATGACGGTTAAGAAGGGAGAGGTCAGTGTGGCAGGCTGAGTGACTGCATCACCTCGGGGTCACTAATAACTTTGTGACCCTAGCTGGATAAATCCACTTCTTTCAAATAACTTCAAAATGTGCTCAGGGCTACAGAGCACCTGACGCCCATAAAGTTTGTCTTAAATAAATCAATCAAGTTCCCAAACTGCCAGCTGGTGCATTTTTTTGGTTTACAAGTCCTTGTAGTGAGACATAAAGTTGATATCAAACACAGGATTTGCTGGTTATTCACCAACATGTGTGTTGTGACAATTGAATTAGATTGAATTCAGCCTATGTTTTTGTAGTCATTATTTTGGGTTCACTAACATTAGAGGAGAAGTACAACTTGTTCCTTTTGTGGAGAACTTGTTCCCTTTGCCAAGAAGAAATTCAGTGGTTTGAATGGTGTGGTGGCACAAACAGCGAGGCCTAGCACCACCACACTGAATCCCGTTCCTGCTTTTATGTGCTTTTATATTTGGCTTCACTTTCTTCCAGACATTTTTGTGCTCTGCTATAGTAACTCTTGGGCACAACATGATTTTGTTATTCAGACAGCTTTTAGGAGAATTGAGCTTGTTTTCTGGCCTCATGAAGGAACTAGAGGAAAAGTCAGGGAGTCGCCATCATTTGGATTCATTGTCTAGATACCATAAATGTCTGTTTAAAATTGTATGCCAGTCCAGTAGTAGATGTTTAGATATTTCACTGGATAAGGGAACATTTCTACCTGCTGGTCATGCTAAAAGAAGAGTCACCAATCACCAAAGTCAGTAGGATTCATCCTCTGGGCTGATATTTCACTCAGGACTAAAGTGGTGGACCCACTGACAGACGGGCATTGCCATTCATAGGGATGCATGGCTAGTGTGGTTAAAAATTAAACAGGGAATTGGGTCTCATGTTGTGGCTTAATATGTAACTAAAGTTCTTGATTGACAGGACACTTGATTATATTGACTTAAGATTTACATTTTGTCACAAAAATGAACACACTGAAGATATTTTTGAACACTTTCTCTCTCAGACAGCAGCTTTGTGGAATTCAGGATCATATCTTCCCTTGTAGTTTCCGTCATATTTTGACTGTTGACAGTAAAAGCTTAGAGCAATAGTGTCTGGAAACTGCAATAAAACCGGAGTGTGAGTCATGTTGCTGCTGAGTCATCTCAGCCTGTCTGCAGGAGTCGGGAAGGAAGTGGAGCGTAGAGGAAGCTCGTGACAAAGCAGTGCAAACACTGGAGGAAAGGGGCTCGGTGTCGCAAACCAGGAAAACTTGTCGATTACCTCTGAGCTCACTCCCATCCTTCCCTGCCGGCCTGTCAACTCTGCTTCCCAGAAATGACCCACAGCACGTCTTATCAACTGTCTAACCAGCCTTTTGCACTGGGTGTGTACAGACTTACCCGTGCTTCCTGACCCCAATGTCCCCCCCTATAGCACGCATCTCAGGGCTCTGATTCAGATGACCTAACCAAGAACTTCCTCTCTTTTTTCTGGGAACTGGCCCTGCCCACCAGGGTGGGATATTAAATCAAAGAACATTCTTTTGTATATTTTCTTGGAAATTTGAATTCCCACAAATGAGATTGACAGATAACAATCAAAGTTTAAAATACGAATTTGTTGTTGTACGTGATCAGCTCTCCACTAAATTTGCACCCATTGTTGATGTTTTACACCATGAACACCTGTAATCACCACTAGCATTTAAAGCCACTGGTTTGTTCAGCTTCACCTCTTGTGCACGCCTCGGTGCTTAATGTCTCATTACAGTGCACTTATAAAAAACAAAGCAGATTCCAGTGTCAGTGAGGGCAGTTAACAGCTCTTGTTTTTCCATTGGATTATTGAGCAGTTGTGGTCATGTTTGTGTCAGAAAACAATAAGCGGATGTAATCCTGTCACCTCTTTTTGAAACCAGGACAGGCACTGGACATGTTTGAGTGCCTCGCAGACACGCCTGTAACCAATCAGCTGTCTGAAGCGCAGTGTGCAGAAAAAAGCATAGGAAAGCCACGCTGCAGGGATTTCCTTGTTTTTGTCATTCTATAGTCGGGGTGGTGTGGTGAAGTCTCACATGGGCAGTGTCACTGTAAACAGATTCCACCAGTGGGTCAAAAGGCAGAGGGCACATTCGATGCACACTGCTGCAGAAAGAGCTTGTGTCATCACATCTGACTCTTACCCGACTAACAGCGCTGAAATTAAGATCCATCACAGAAAAGACTCAGATCACCAGAGGCTGAAAATGAGTGTGAATGCATCATTACTTCCATGTGAGCTCCACTGGTGGTTAAAGGGAACATATTGTATACAGTCATTGATTTGGTCACATGATAAATGATTTACTGGTTTATTTTGTTTACTTCTGCAATGAGAGTGGGAAGTATTTATCCTCACAGCAACACTGTAATTACAGGCGTCAGCACAAAATCATGATTTATTTTAAACTAATTGTTATTTTAGGCATCAATTTAAATGTTATTATTAGATTTTATACTGTAATTTTAGCAGTTCTCGGTATTGCAGCTACAGTATTTGCTTTTGTAATGATGTGATTTCTGGTTTCCTGTTGGCAGAACCGTCAGCTTCTGAGGGATCGCTTTATGGTGGAGCTGGTTGAAGGTTCCAGGAAACTCCGTCACGTCTTCCTCTTCACCGACCTGCTGCTCTGTACCAAGCTGAAGAAGCAGGCTGCAGGGTGAGTGCGGGTCAGCGTCCAGCCGGACATTAGAGATACAGGCGTATGACCTGGAAAATGGTTCATGTCTCTGTGCTGTTGGGGAATGTAAAGTCACTCCGCCCAGGCAGACATTCAGCTTGTTGACATAAATTCCGCTTTGCTCAAAGTAGACTTGTGGTTTTTCAATGTGACCAACTAGTGCTTATAGTTTGCTATTCTTTTATGTCTCTATTATTTTTTTGGGGGGGGGGTTGCAGGCTTGTGGTTAATCTTGCCTCTGTTGTTCCAACAAACAATTATGGTGAAACAGCAGGACATCATGACAAATATCTGGAGAGGGAAATTAGAAAACAAAACAAATAATGTCCTAATATGTGCATCTTGTCCTCCAATAGGAAAGGGCAACAGTATGACTGTAAGTGGTACATCCCACTTGCTGACCTGACCTTCCAGACCATCGAGGATTGTGAATCCACCCCCATCCCTCTGGTCCAGGACGAGGAGATCGATGCCATGAAGATCAAAATCTCCCAGATCAAGAACGAGATCCAAAGAGAGAAGGTGAGGAGACACACACCCACAGAAACACAAAATACAAGGAAAACATAACAATATTTAACATATATTAGTTTATTAGTGATGTGTAGGAACTGCATCACTAAGGAACTGCAATGATGGCTTCATACCAAAGTCTGAACATAAACTAAAATAAAATGAGGAACCTAAAAATTAGCACGAGATCACAAAGTGATCTAGACAGTATTAACCCTGTTACTGTTTGTCTTAAGAGAACCACCAAAGGACCCAAGGTGATTGAGCGATTGAGGAAGAAGTTATCAGAGCAGGAGTCTCTGCTGCTCCTCATGTCACCCAACATGGCGTTCAGAGTTGCCAACAGAAACGGCAAGGTGGGTCACATGTGTTTATATGGATGACAGATTTTACCTTTTTGAATGTTTTATGCAAAGTACAACTCATTTAGGTTTCTGCTGCCCTCTGCTGTTGACCATGAAATTACAGAATGTGCCCATAATCAAATATATCTCCTAATGTCTTTCAGGGCTTCACATTTCTAATCTCCTCTGACTATGAGCGTGCAGAGTGGAGGGAGATTATTCGTGAGCAGCAGAAGAAGTGTGAGTTTGCTTTGTGCTATTATAAAATATGATGGCAGTATTATCATAAAAGCTATAGTGTCATTTTTGTGTGACTTGCATTTACCTTGACTGTGTCCTGCAGGTTTTAAAAGCTTCTCTCTGACTTCTGTGGAGCTGCAGATGCTCACTAACTCATGTGTGAAGCTCCAGACTGTTCACACTATCCCAATGACCATGAATAAAGAAGGTAAGGTTCATGTTGTATCATATATTTAAGAGTTTAATTAATCTACAGTTTTGTATTTTTATCTGAACCTGTATAATCTGAACTCTTTCGTCCACAGATGATGAATCTTCTGGTTTGTATGGCTTCCTGAACGTCATTGTCCACTCTGCATCGGGGCTCAAACAGAGCTTGAGTAAGTGGCTTCTTCTACTGTTTTTGACTAGAAATCATACTTGAGATAACTCTAGAGGTTGCACATGGTGTCACATCATGCTCCGTGTCAGAGTCTGTTGTGCCCGCTCCACTCTCACTCTCTCTCTCTCTCTCTCTCTCTCTGCGCGGCTGTCAGCTGGGAGGGCAGCTGCAGGGGAACAAGTGGGATTAGTCAGGAACACTGTGTACAAGCCGCCTCAAATATGTCTTTGGCTTCTCAAATCACTGCCTGCTTACACTCCACTTTTTAATCTTATGACAAACAATAATAACTGGCATGTTTCAACCAGGGGGGAGTCCACTCCTGTTGTTATTTGTTAATTTAATGAGACAGTCGCAGCACAGCAGTAATGACACCAGAGTGAAAGTCGTGGCAGGCAGCCGCTTTATACAGTACCCCATCTGAACATGTCTCAACCAACTATGATGTCATAGTGTCCTTGGTTTTTAGTTTAATTTTGATTCACCTGTTGCTCAACCACTTATGCTTGTGTCCACTAGACCTTTACTGCTCTCTGGAGGTGGACTCCTTTGGCTACTTTGTCAACAAAGCCAAAACACGTGTGTACAGAGACTCTACAGAGCCCAACTGGAACGAGGTTAGTGTGCATCTCTGAGTGGAGAAACTGAATAATTAAGATGCTGCCCACAGTCAGTATCCACTGGTGTGTGTGTCTTTAAGAAGCTCAATAAAAGACCATTTTCCCCTATGAAATTGAATCCCAGCAGTTTTGTAAAAAGGCCAAGGATGCGAGGGAAACTGTTCCCAGGAATACAATGTTGTGCACCGGGCTGAAACCTACAATAACATACCTTTGCTCTGTTTCCATGCTAGGAGTTTGAGATTGAACTGGAGGGCTCTCAAACTCTGAGGCTGCTCTGCTATGAGAAGTGTTGCAACAAAACCAGGCAAAGCAAAGAAGATGGAGAGATCACAGACAAGATCATGGCCAAAGGACAGATAAAGGTAAGGACAAATGAGGCACACCTGCGTCAAAAGCCTTCATTCAGCAAATCATCCCTTTCTGTTTAAGAAAATATTTGGAAAGTCTGATGGGTACAGTTTAGCGCAGTTTGATGATTTTCATTGTGTGTGTTTGCCAATTAGAGCCTGAGTAATACTGATATTTGAAAGCTTATTTTTTAACACAAACACATATCATAAATTGATATTTGGTACATTTTCTTTCATGAGTATAAAGAAAGTATAAAAATGGATATTAAAAATTGCGATCAGGATACTCTCTGTACTGCGGGGACCATTTACAGTTAATTGACCATTTACAGTCACTTTCTCGATGAAAGTTAGATGAGAAGATTGATATCTTCTCATCTAACTCTTGGCAAGAAAGTGAATTAGAAAATTTCCCTAAATTAACAACTACTCATTTACTGCCAGTCGCTGAAAAGTCAATTGCATTCACTTTTAAACACTTAATTGCAACTTTTTCAACATTCTGGCAATAAATATGTGTCAATTTCCTGGAGAACACTGAATCTATTATACATCATACTGTTTCCCATGTGACACCCTCACAGAAAAAGATAATAAAAATAAATATTTACAGACTCAGTATGACCCCAGATCTATATGGTTCCACTGGTATTTATAGGAAAAAACAGTTCTTGCCTATGTGAAGTGAACTTTCTCCCTCTATTGATTCTGGTAGCTCCACAGTGGTGACTTATCTGCACCGCTGACCACAGGACCTTTTTTTACTGGTTAATCCTGCCCTGTGGGACACTTTTTGCTGCTGAAAAAGAAGTGAGCCATGAGGTTACTGGTGGGTCACTTCAGCTTGACCCTTGATAGAGTGTTGTGACAGAGGGCGGATTAGACTTTGAGTTGACCAAATGTAGCCATTGGCACTGCTCCAGAGTATGACAGCGGGAGAGAGAGAAAGACACAAAGCACCCTTTGATCAGCCAGTGAAGGGATTTCCCTGCTGGACAGGTGGGTCAAAACACTGTGGAGTCTTAGAGAAAACGAGCATGTGTGTGCTGGCATCCTCAGTCTGATAGTGTTCTTCAGGAGCCAACAGCTCAAGGAAGGGATCAGGTCTTTAAAGCACTTTCATTACCTGTGATGTTATGTTAGCCTGTGTTGTTGGTGTCTACATCAGTGATATAGAGACTGTTTTTACTTCAAACTGACTGAATGAGCTTGTGGTTTAAGGAAAAGCAGTATAATGAATATCGATTGAAATTATTTTAGCTGTGAAAGCTGGAAGACCCATGATTATTATATTTTAAAAAAACATCAGGATTATATAACAAATAATACTAAACAACCTGTATTAGCATTTCATATACATGAGAATTAGATGGTATTAGCTGAGGCAGGACCTTGACACCTGCTTTGTGTGAAAGGAAAAGAAGGCTTTCATTAGGAATACTAAATAATGTTTCAGATATGATGTCAAAGGTCACTAGTACTAATAAGTAATTCGCCGAAGAGGATCCTGTTTAGGCTACTGAGATGCTAAGTTGCCAGCCAGCACTCCCCGTGGTGAGCAGTGGCAGGCGTGAGCATGTTGATAATGAGGGTAGGAGGGGATTCTCAGGAGTTAATCCCCTAAATCCATCTGGGAAGTAGAACAACACTGAGGCAGCGTGGTTGGCAGGCTGCATAGCTTTGTTCCCTCTTTCTGATTCCCACTGGAATGGACAGATCTGGAGTCTAACAATGCCAAGACATGGAGAAGACTCAGAAAGTTTTGTAAAGAATCAGCTGTACTGCATTCATGAAGATCCTCAAGATTGTCATCACTGGCTGCCTGTTAAGAGAAGATGGACCTGCCGCTCTTGTTAGTGGAGTGGTTTAGAAAATAGTGACATCGGAGCAGCGCTGCTTTCTTTGTCTTGTTGCCGTCAGTCAGTCAAAGTGACATTTTAGAGCTGAGAGAGGCTCATGCCAGAAAGGATGAGTGAGAGTACTCCCAATGAGGAAAGTGTGGATCAGGCCAACAGTGGTCTGGAGGAAGAAGAAGACGCCGCTCCCAGGAAACTCCCGAGTACAGGGGCCCGTCTGTGGGACAGAGTCCGTAGCAGTCTGCTCAGACCAAAGGTAAAGATATAGAAAGTGAGCTGTGGATAGACCTGCATGGGATCTTTGTGTAAAGGATGTCTTGGGAGCCGACATGCAAGGACAAACTTTTCCTTTTCCTTTCTTTCATTTCTTTGAGATGTTTAAAACCCTGTTTGAGTTCTACACTGTTGTATTTCTTTTGGGATTTATCTCTTTTGAGATTTAGAAATTGACATTGTACTGCCTGTGATTCTTTTTCAATTGAAAAAGAAAGTATTATGTAAGAAAATTGATTTTCACTGAACAAAGGATTATCTGAATGAGATTTGGTGGTTTCTTGGGTGAAAGAACATCTGCCATGTTGGACAGGCGCAGTGCTTAGCAGCGGGGACATGATGTTATCACATTACTCATGCCTGATCACTGCAGATAAAGGCTGGCAGTCTGGTATTATGACTAAAGTAGATCAGTGACATGAGCTAACACTACCTGGCCATATGGAGTTTATGTTTATGCAAGGCTGTGTGAGGTAATTAAGCAGGAAATATTCACGTTTAATGCATTTAAATTTATAATTTGTGAAATATGTTTGTGTTACAAGATTTTAAGAATGGTTGAAAGTACCCCTCTTTGAGTGATTTAGTTTTAAATTATGAAAAAAAGAGTGACCCTTGAAATGACTCTGGTGCACAAAAACTTAACAATTGCTGTTCTGTTATTTTTTTCCAGTTGGATCCACAGACATTGCAAAATAAAGACTGGCAGAGGACAGTCATCGCCATGAATGGGGTAAGTGTTTCACAAAACCAGGGCAAAGAGGCAAGAGTGTCACACAAGTGATTCATGTAAGACAAGTTGTAAACGGTAACTGCTACCCAACAGTTTGGAGTAGTTGCAACAGTGCTTTTTAAAATGCTACAAAACACTGATTCATGCATTAAAGTGACACTATGTAACTTTTGAAACAATAAATATCACAAAATAACTCATTCTTGCTCTTACAAATGAAAAGTTGAACTCATAAGCAGTAAAGCACACCTTTGCTCAATTAAATACACCCAGAGGTTTTGGTGCTACATCCTGACATGGTCTGGTATGACCAGAAACTAATGTCAGATGTTAATGTGAAACTGCCATTACTGAGTCAGTTTGACTCTTCTGTACTTTTTACACTATGTCTTAGCATTAATGTTGTTTGTAGCCACAGTGGCTGCTGTTCAGCAAATGTTACATAGGTTACCTTTAAGGTTTGTAAGCTGACATTAGCCCATAGTTGTCTAAAATAACTTACTTTGTTTCAGATTGAGGTGAAGCTTTCAATGAAGTTCACCAGCAGAGAGTTCAGTCTGAAGCGAATGCCTTCACGGAAACAGTCCGGCGTCTTTGGAGTGAAAATCAACGTAGTTACTAAGTGAGTTGTTGATATGTGTTTGTTTACATCTCAACCAGTCAACATAAAGGAAGTGCTGCTTTTCAGGAGATTCACTGATAAGTTTTCTTAAGTCTCAGAGTTGAGAGTTGAAGGAGACCCAGTGACAGTATTCCTAACCCCACCAGAGCATTGTGTATGTAGTATGTTAACATTAATCGATCATTACTACATATTTTTTTATACTTCAATGCAATTATTATAAACAAATGAAACAATCACAGGCAATATAAGGAGCCTCCATTGGCCTCTACACAGCATTTTAAACTGTGTACTAGTTGGTTGCATTTGGCAGGAAAAACTGGAGTTTAACACTGGAGAGGTCAAGTGGGTCATGTAGCACCATCCTTTGTGTAACAGAAAACAATAGAGTTTATGGGAAATGTGGTCTTCAATTTAAGGAGTATAGGAGTTATTTCAATCACAGTCTTATGTTTACAGTATTTATACTGTATAATCTGTTGATGTGTAAGTTACACCTGTAAGCCTTGTTTCTGTGTGTCTGTGGCTTCACCAGACGAGAACGCTCCAAGGTTCCCCTCATTGTGAGACAGTGCGTGGAGGAGATTGAGCGACGAGGGATGGAGGAGGTGGGGATCTACAGAGTGTCTGGTGTCGCAACTGACATCCAGGCGCTAAAGGCTGCCTTTGATTCAAGTGAGTTCAGTTTGAATTTGGTGTTTTGACAAACGTGTGAAACAAAGACAGTCAGAAAAGTGGGACTCATACTTTATATCTAGACAAAACTAAAGATAGAGACTAAAGATAGAGCCCTGCAGGCTCAGAAGTGCTTTTCAGTTTGTGCTCACTATTCTTTGGTATTTAGTGATTGTTGTCTCATCCTCTTGGCAGACAACAAGGACGTGTCTGTGATGATGAGGGAGATGGACGTGAACGCCATTGCTGGAACACTGAAGCTGTATTTCCGTGAGCTGCCGGAGCCTCTTTTCACTGACGAGTTGTACCCCAACTTTGCTGGAGGCATCGGTCAGTCCCCAATTCTTTAATTTGAATCATTTTCCCTGGTCAGGAGCACCTGCAATGGATATATATAAATGAATTTTATTTTATTGATTTTTCTTGCTTTTGCCTTGCAGCTCTCTCTGACAGCGTTGCTAAGGAGAGCTGCATGCTCAACCTGCTGCTGTCTCTACCAGAACCCAATCTGGTCACCTTCATCTTCCTGTTGGACCACCTTAAAAGGTAAGACTTAGTTGACTTGGCTGATATTGTTGTGATTGTTCAGCACCGACTGAAAAATTACACAAAGATGTACTGTTTGGGTTTTTTGTAGGCATCTATAGGTTGAATGTTATTTTTGCTCTTAGGGTGACTGAAAATGAGAGCATCAACAAGATGTCTTTGCACAATCTGGCCACAGTTTTTGGCCCCACTTTGCTTCGGCCCTCTGAAAAAGACAGCAAGATCTCAGTCAACAGCTCCCAGCCAATCTCCATGAACGACAGCTGGTCTCTGGAGGTCATGGCTCAGGTAAAACTTGTGTCAGGATAGTGATGACTTTGACAATGATATGTAGACTACTTTTGTGGGTCTCATCACCTTTGCCTGCGTCTCCTTAGGTGCAAGTCCTACTCTACTTCCTTCAGCTGGAAAGCATCCCAACACCTGACAGCAAACGTCAAAGCCTTCTCTTCTCTACTGAAGTATAACATCATGCCCAAAAATGTCTTGCTCAGAGGAAGAATGTTAGCTGCTTAATGAGGTGGATGCTGCTGAGCAGCCATGGCCGGCTGGTTTACTGAGAAGATGCATAATTTAGCCACCGGGGGGAACCATCAACACATTGTAAACTGGAAACAGCCACCATGACCTAAGACATCTCTTCTTGAGATGCGATGAGCATGTTTGTTCTGTTTACATACAAGCTTACCTGCTGTGTCAGTAAATGACATCCCTATATAATGTATGGACAAAATAGATTTCTTTTTTTTAATTTAATTTAAATTTCAAGAAGCATTATTTGCTGTATTTTGATATTTTTCTCTGCCCCGGTCAGTCACTGTGCACATTCGCTCCATATTCACAGAGGGGAGATTTCTGCTGTTGTCGGATGTTTTGTAAGAGTTGTTGCTGTGGATGAATGGTTAGATGAATGGACATATTTTTCATGTCTACACACATTTTTTTTCTCCCCAGAAATGTTTGACTTGGTTAAAAACTCACCTGTGCCAATGTTTCCCTGCTGATGACCAATAGAACATTTCAGTTAACCTAATGTTTACACATTCTCTTAATTTTGTAGAGATTTAAAAAGTATGATACTGAAAACTGTAGTTAACACACAACATGCAGGCATGTTGACCTAAACTTAATTTGAAGTGTTTTCTGTGCTATACAATTTGTATAGTGACCTTGTTGAGTTCACAGGTTCTTCTAGTGGTGTTCAAGCCACTTGGAAACTTTCATGTAGATATGAGTGTTTTTTGTTGTTTTATTCAAGGTGGAACCGAGAAGTGAAAGGCAAATCTTTCCAGGAAAAGGCTAAGACTAATTCTTCCACCCATGGAATGTATACTGTCATGTGTATTAAGTTAATTTCACAGATATCTTTAGTCGATATTTCATATGTTGTGTGTCCACATTGGTTTTGTAGCGTTCGTCTGATTTGATTTATATAGCTAAAGTTATTGGTGTTTCTTACTGCATTCCTTTGTTCTAGTATCCAACCTTTATAGGACAAAAAACACACTGCTGTAGAAATGAGAACACATGGAGATTATGCTTATCAGGAATACCAAATGTTCCCATGTAGGACCCTTGATTCACTCATATCTGTAACTCTACTGAGGTATTAACAGGTTTATCATCCCCATATCTAGTACTACTTTCAAAGCCCTGTGAAGGTACACAGTGTGCTTGTATTAAGATTTTTTCCCAAATCACCACACATATTCAAACACTTGTTAGTACAAATTATAACCCTATATGCTTGTGATTCATGTAAAATAAGCAATAACTCTTAGTGATTCACATGTTGAGCAATGGCCAGTGTGTCATGTATGTATGATTAATGTAAATAAAACTTAATAATATTATTTTTGCAACATGTTCTTTCTTATATGAGATAAAACACACCCAAGACTTAAAAGTTAAAAGTTTAATCTCCGACACAATTCTGTTTTATCACATAAGCGATGTTTCAGTCCTCTTTTAGAAATCATCTGTACTAAGCTGGACTATAAGTATCCTCAGCACGCTGAGTTTGTCCTGGTTAGAGGTCATGTTGCTCTGTGGCCCCTCTGCTGCCAGCAGTTATGCAAAACCCTCTGTATAGGACTGGTGAAGCAATTAGTGAGCATTTACATTTGAAGATTCCCTCCAGACATGTATTAAGACATATACAAATACTCTGCTGCTTGGAACAATAATGTGTGTCTGATATGGTTTTTCCACAAAAAAACATAATTATCATTTTAAAATCCTTAATAACTTAATAGTCTGATAATAATTAAGGTGTGATACCTTATAAATTGTGTGGAATATTTATGTAAACCTATTAAGGATTAGGTTCTAATCCACAAACACTAATGGTTGTCCAGTAACTTGGATAATATTTGACTTAAAGTTAATTAATGAACTGAATGAAGTGGTGTAGACTTTAGTAGAAGAGATGCTCTGCAGACTCCAGTAAGTGGATATTTAAACATCCTGGAGGCAGTGAACTGTCCTCCGGAAAGTATACCAAGAAAAAAGTATAGCTAGTGATCACTATCCAATCTTTTGTAAAATAAACATTCATGAATCAGTGACTTAAGTAGACAGGAGGAAAGTGGGTCTTTGGGAAAGTTAACTGGAGAAAGTGATGGTTATCTGAATCAGATTAATGGTCATATGTCTATAGAAACTTTTGTTAAAAAAATCACAGAAAGTATCAGAACCACTGCTCTGAGAACTATCCCTAAAAGTAACAGAAAAACAAAAAGGAAAGCAGAAACATGGTGTGACAATAAATGGAAAAGAGGCTGTGAGAAACAGAAATAAGGCATTTAAATGAAAATGACTCACAATTTTCAACATATGACACAGTTCAGAAAAGTTCAGGTGCTAGTAAAGAAGACAATAAAGCAGAAAAAAAGGACATACTGGAGACAGTTTTGAACAGGACCCCAGTAGGAGAAGTCTGGGGGGTGATTAGAAAGATGGGAGGTGACAGAAGGGAGTGGAGTTATCCTGTGTTAGCAAATGAAAATGAAATAGCAGTAACTAATGAAGAGAACGCTGAGTTGTTGGTTGATACTTTTGTTAAAGTAGACAGTTCTAGTAATTTGTCTGAGGAGGGAAGAAGAAGTAGAGAGAAAACAAGATCTGAAACCATTGAGGCCTTAAAGAGGAAGGATGCTGAAGATGAACAGAGTGTCCCATTTATTATGGGAGAGTTAAAAAGAGCTCTCATGAGCTGGAATGACTGCACCAGGAAATGATGAAATATGTTATATAAATATTTAAGTACAGAAGGATTTAATAAATTAGTAATATTATGTTATAAAGTATGGGAGGAAGGTAGAATACCAGCAAGTTGGAAGGAGACGGTTATTGTTCCTATAAGGACGCCAGGGAAAGATACAAGTAAGCCATAATTATAGACCTTAATATCACACATATGTGAACTAGACTAATGTTTACACTAGACTAATATATTATTTAGAGAAAAAGCAGCTAATAGCAAGGTGTCAAAGTGGATTTAGGAAAAAAAGGGAACTTCGGATTCAGTGTTATATATAGAGGATGAGGTAAGGAAGGCACAAGTTAATAAAGAAACAGTGTTCTTTGATGTAGAAAAAGCTCATGATATGTATGGAAGGAGGGACTTTTGATTAAGATGCATTTAATGGGGATTATATTAAAGGTTTTTAATTGGATAATGGACTTTTTGAATAAGAGAACTATCCAGGTAAAAGTTGGATCTGAAATGTCCAGAAAGTATGTGTTAGAAGATGGGACACCCTGAGGCAGTGTGATAAGTGCTATACTTTTATGATAAATGGCAACTTTGGAAATGTCTCATTAGATATGGGAAGATCATTATTTGCAGATGATGGGGTTTGAGGGAAAAAGGGAGAAATTTGGATCATGTAGTTAAAAAAACTGCAAGGAGGAATAAACCAAATTGAAATGTGAGGTAAGAAATGGGGATTTAAATTCTCAATCGAAAAAACAAAAGTAATATTCTTTATGAGAAGGAAGATTAGAGGAAATTTTGATTTGAAGCTGTATGGAAATCATTTAGAAACAGTGGAGACATTTTGGTTTTTATGAGTCCACTTTGACACCAGATTATCATGGAAAGAACACCTTAAAAATATTGCCGATAAGTGCAAAAAAGTTACAAACCTGATGAGACGTCTTGTAGGGTTGGACTGCATTGGATACACTCACATTCATGAGCTCCTGCTCACAAAGGCATTATGGGAAATGAAAAAATGGACAAACTAACCAAACAAGCACTTAGGAAAGGAAACATAGACATCCATATCACACTATTTAAAATCAGAGGGAAAAGGCATTGTGTGTGAAAATATCAATAAAGAATGGCAACAGCACTGGGGTCAGGGAGACATTTAGATTTGATTTAAAACAGAGTGGAAAGTGTAAGAAACAGGGGAAGAAACAGAAACAGAAAGGTCATATTAACAAGATTAAGAATAGGACACAGCAATCTACACAGCACACTTCATGTTATAGAGAAGCATCCAACTGGACTTTGTGAACATTGTTACCAGAAACTGTAGAACATGTTATCATCAACTGCAACAAATATATATCAGAAAAGAAGGATGTGATGGAGGAGATGGAAAGATTAAGGATAACAAGAGCAGGATTAAAGAACATGCTGGAGCGTGGTGCTAGTGGACAGGGAAGAAGATGCTCGATCAGCTACCTGAGGAGAACAGGGCTGATTGGAGAGGATGGTGCTAGATTGGAGCAGCTTGAAGGAATTTTACGAAACTCGCGAGATTTGTACGCTCATCTTAATCTAATCCTAACTGCACTCGCGAGAGTTTGTCCCTCTGGTTGATCCAATCTAGCATTTACCAATAGGAAAAGTGCAACAGTCAGGACACTGTAGGAGTTAATTTACTCCAGAAGATGGCAGTAATGTGACAATATGGATGCCAAATGCTGTTAAACATCAAAGAAGAAGAAGAAGGAGATCAACTGTCCCCCCTGTGCTGAGGGTGATGCTGAGGTGATGCAACCAGAGGAGGGGGCAGCAGAAAGGAGCTGACATCCCAGACCGATGCTGCCCGCTGCTGTCTCCAGTTGTGGGATTAACCATCCATCTGCGGCCACAAATGAACATTCATCGGACATTTAAGAATCCGTCACACTGAAAAATTAGGAGGTATGAATGCTTTCCCAGCTTACTGCCTTTTTGCCGGCTATGCTAACATCGTTAGCTTAATGATAGCAACCTTAGCTTTGCCACAGTTTACTGACAGCTGAGGTCTATTTAATGACTGAAACTGAGCACACAAAGCAACTCTATTGTTACGGTAACTACACAGACTCACGTTGTGCATCTTGTTTATTTTAATAGCACTAGAACTATAGTTTTAATCATGTAAACAGATTTTAGTGCAGATGTCGAGTTAGAAACATTCACCGGGATCTGTAGTGTGAACCTTGTCAAAATAAGACCTCATGTGGAGGTGTCAATTACACGTTGATGTTTGTTAGTGAAACTATTTCAGTAGTTATTTCCAAACACTGCTGTTTCAATTCAAGGCAATTTACCTTTAAATGCAACATGAAATGTCTTTGTGACTAGGGCTGGGCAATATATCACTATTAACTGTATCAACACTGTGATATGAAACTAGATATCATCTTAGAGGTTGAATATCATAATATTGTGATATGGCATAAGTGTTGTCTTCTCCTGGTTTGAAAGGCTGTATTACAGTAAAGTGAAGACTGTTCCAGCTCTTCTATTGCCTTTACCCACATAATAATTATATCCACATTACTGATGATAATTTATCGAAACTCGCATTGTGTAAATACTTCTGTCAAAGTACCAGTAGTCATCACTACAATATTGTTGCAATATCAATATCAAGCTACTGGGTCAAAAATATTGTGATATTTGATTTTGTCCACATTGCCCAGCTCTAATTGTGACAACATCACTAAAACATATCTTGTCACTTATGCCAGGGGTTTTGAAACAAAACATTTTACTGTTGTTGGTTTGGCTCCAGTATGCAGCACACCATGACTATAGACTGCCTATAAACATTTAAAAATAATTATGGCTGATCTTGGAGCTATTTACATTGTACAGTCCTGTTTGTAAGCTTTAATATCTTTTCAGCAGTATAAATATCTGCAGTATACCATATTTTATGGTTTGTGTGTACTGGGCTCAAACTCTCGGCCTCTGGAGTTTTCTTATATTTATTTAGTTTGGTTAAAAAGTTATTGAAGGGTGTGCTCTTTTGTTTTGAAAGCATACGGCCAAACAGGAAGTGAAATTGCTGCGTGCTTGACCTTACAGTTAACGAGCTAGCTCGGGTATCTGCATGGTTTTAAGTTGCTATTTGGTCTTTCACATGGTAGTACTGACGTTTAAATGCTCCATAGAGCGGGTTAGTTGTCGTTACCTGAAGGTTTTCGTCGGTAAAGTATCTGTTCGTGCATTTGAATGACACACTGTTGGTGGTAACGTTAGCCGTGATGCTACTATTGTAGGTGTATCCGAGAACAATGTAGGTTTGCCCATTGAGGAGAGTCAACAGTGGGCTGATGTTGCAGCTAGTGATGGGAATTCCTCTTGTTTTTAGTGAGAGCCAGATCATTTGGCTCAGCTCAGCCATAAGAGCTGCTGTTACACCGTATTTGGTGACCCGTCAGATGCTGTGACCTGCAGTGTTGGAAGAAGCACTCTTTATTTAAATAAGCTATCAATAGCACAATGTAAAAATACTTAATTACAAGTAAAAATCCTGCATTTAAAATCTTACTTTAAGTACTAAAGTAAAAGTACAAATTTTGTGCCTGATTTTCTGCAAAATTAGGACTTTTACTTAAGTATTTTTTAGTAAATTTAGCTGGTAATACCTCTATACTTTTACTTAAGTAGGATTTTAAATGATGATGAATCTGATCGGTCACTAAATGCGGTGTAACACCGACTCTTTCGGCTCTCAAACAGTTCTTCATATACTACCACTTCTGGCTTTTACAATTCAGTCAAATTCAGCAATGTTTTGACCTATGATTGGTATATGTGCACATATATCACTTAAATTGTTCAATGTAATTATACTAAACCATATAATTTCCAGAATACCATAATTTTACATTATGTTTGGTAAAAAAAAAAAAAAAACCTTAAATAATGTAAAAACATCAAACACTATTATACACGTGTATTAAACATTTTATTTATATTGAACTGTCCTTAACACAAACCATTCCAAACAAATCACACACAAAACGGAGCATAGTGTGACATATAGCAAATAAAAAATCAGTTGCAAAGTGATAAACAGCAGCATCCAACAGTTTTAGTTGTATCTATTAACAGTGAATCATTGTAACATTGGGCCTCATTCACAAGCAGTGCGTACGCATCAATCTGTACTTAGACTGTGTGTACGAATGTTCTAAACACAAATCTGGGATTCATCAACATGTGCTTACCTGAATTTGTTCTTACTCTGCGAACAAATTTAAAACTGCCTTAGACCACGTGTATGCTCAAATCATAAATTATAAAATATACAACATGTAAAAGTGTAAAATTGCTAATAATACACAATTTAATTATTAAGTAATAGCTAAAACTTTGTAATCCATAAATCATCATCCTGAATGTAAGAGAAATGGGAGCATGGTAGTATGATTACTATATATTATTGACTTATAATTACTGATAGCGGGAACGTGCCTGTCAATTTAGGATGATTCTGATTGACTTATATACACATAGTGGTAAGAACAAAATTGGCTGGTGGGCGCTTGTCATGAATCCGACTGTGATTTTGCATGTTCACTTATTTTGTGCGCAAAGTGAGAACATTTCTGCACACATATTAGTGAATGAGGCCTGCTGTCTTTAGGGCAGATTGGCATTAAGAAAGACTTATTGCCTCAGCTTAGAGGGGCTGATCCGGTTTCTTCTCTCTGTTATTACCTGTCCTGTCACCATGCTTGGCTTTTAATGTCAGACCTGGACTGGCCATCAGGAGCATTGGGAGGATTCCCCACGCACACACACATCAGCACAGTATTCAGTCATTGTGCGGAGTGCATGTGGCCAAGCAGTTTGGTGAAAAAAATCATCCTATTATTCTGTCTTGTATCATCCTAATTTACAAAAAAAAGAAAGAAAATAAGAAATCAGCTCTCAGAAGGGAGCCGGTTCCCATCATTCACTTACACGAGCCAGCTCATGGAGCCAACTCGTTTGCGACCGACACATCACTAGTTGCAGCGTCTACGAGCCTTTTGGCTGGTCCAAAATGAATACAATAGCAGAGCAGCAGTTTCTGTGTATGTCTTACTAAATCTTCAATCTCTCTCTCTAACACTGCTCATTTAAACGCTTCATTTCTTAAGCAGAGGTGACCACAGATGTTTTCCAAGTTTCCTGGAATAGCTTGGAAAGAGCAACATTTCACAGCCCACTCTTTAAATCGGTGTCCAGGAGATATGACTTATGAGCTATTCCTACTTGGCCTTGCCTGATCATCACTTTGCCTTTTAGAAAAATATTTTAGGGGGTAAACTCTCCACTCTTGGAAACTTTGCTGCTGTTTGTATGCTGTTCATACAGGCTGTTAGAAGATCCCTTCATAATGTACTTACAATGTAAGTGATGGGGGCCAAAATCCACAGTCCTCATTCTGTGCAAAAATGTATTTAAAAGTTTATCTGAAGCTAATATGAAGCTTCAGTCGTCCAAATGAGCCAAATCAAGTTGATATCTTTCAACATTACAGCCTTTCAGTGCCAAAGTCCTTCTTTTTACTATACTTCCACCACAGCTCAACAAGGAAACACTGTTTGAGGAAACACAAAGAGGGAATTTGATGCTAAAAAGACTGTAAATGTGGCAGATATTCACTTGATATGACTAACTCAGACTGCTGAAGACTTGTACAAACTTCACATCAACTTTTAAATGCATTTTTGTACTAAATAACTGTGTGGACACACTGTGGATTTTGGCCTCCATCACTTACATTGAAACATTTGAAGGAGATCTTTTAATAGTCAGTATGAACAGGAGGAATGATTACAGCAAGAAAAACCTGTTTCAGTGTTCATATGGACACCTGACTGTAGTTAAGACACGCTGGAAAAATTGTGAACCATCCTTCATGTATTCCTCCTGTCCAGTATTCAAAAAATGTTCAGTTTACTTCAGTTCTTTATCAGCATATTTGGCATTACAGTAGTGAAACTGGTGGTTGTCATTTGTACATCATAAAAGAAGACTTGACTGATTGTGTTCCGGGCTTGTGTATTAACATTGGGGCATATTTTGGCAAATGAAATTCAAGGTTCAACAGAGTCTGCTCTGTCTCAGGCAGACTGGTGCCTGTCTGTCCTTGTACACACAGTCACCCTTGTGACTTTTTTTTTTTTTTTTTTTTTTTTTACTGGAGACGCCACCACAGGAAGCTGATGTTATGGCAAGGAAGTGCCTCCCCACAGTTAAAGCATGAATAAGGAAGGAGAGCAGGGAAAGGGTATTTATGAGTTCTTAGACCACTACCACCCCCGACACTCCTCCTCTTCTCCCCCAGGCTTAACTCTGCTGTTTCTTCTTCGTCTTCCGGCTCGTGCTTTTGTTCAGCTGTGTGTAAAGGAACAGTACGCGCTCTTGTTCCTTCGGTCAGTCTTGGATTACGTCCGCTGCATTTGTGAACACTGAAATCAAACACTGCAGCTCTATTGAATCAGGACAAGCGTTGCTGGCTTCTATAAACCAGATTACTTACTGCAGCACAGAACCACTTTATGGCGAAGTTACACAGTGTTGTCATGTCTTCTACAAGTTAATAATTCTGTCGACAACCCTCTACCTTACTTGTTACCTATGGGCCAAATTATTACATTCACTTGTGGTCAGTAATACTTTGTAGATTCAGAATAGCAGCCCAACAATTATTCTCCCTCCTCAGTAGATTTATGCAGTTGGCACTGAATCAATGTCTGCCAGTGTCAGATGAACCTGATGGACTTTGTCCTTAATTTCTGTTCTGTTTACTAAAGATTTTTTCTACGTATTATTTCTATAAACACAAATATATCATGATGACATGATAAACCCAATGATGTGGAGTCATCAGGAAAGTTTTTTTTTTTTATATCACAGAACAGAGACAACATTGTATTGATACAGTCTGATTCATCAAAGATGTGGTCTAATTTAGTTTAGAAGATGAAACTCCTCACAGTACATTTCCAAAACAAACCCAGTGAGAGATATGAGATATGTACATGTATATGAATTTATGGTGTAAATATGAATGCTCCTTGCTTGAATGAATGAACCTTTTTGCAGCACATAGTGTAGACTACAAGAGGAAGTGCGTACTGTGTTTTGCAGAGTGGGAGAGAGAAAGAAAAGGCCGACGCTGACTCTGCCCCATTTAGCAGCACTGTTGGTCCCCAGCCTGCACTCCCATGCCTATTCAGACCCAATGAAAAGCTGCTGCGCTCTAGCTAGCAGCTCTCTGTTTCAGACATCTGCTTTGACACACATTCAGCTATTCAGAAAACTGGCTAGTTGTTGAGCGCACATGTCAGTACTTCAGGAAAACGCCCTGCACAGTTTAAACATACATGTTATGGATACATGCACGCATATACAAACACCAAGCTATACAGTAAAGTAAGATGAGGTTGAGGAATAATATAAACAAAGTTTTTAAACTATAATGTTAAAGACAAGGTATCAGAACTGAATGATTAGTTTATCTGTTAGTCTATCAAAAGGAACTTTATCTGCAACTATTTTAATAATGGATTAATACAAACTTTTTCCTGTTTCAGCTTGTCTAGTGTGAGGATTTGCTTCTGTTTTATATAATAGTAAACTGAATGTCTTTGAGGTGCAGACTGTCTGAAAAAACAAGCGATTTGAAGAAATTGTAACAAACGATAGAGGAGGACAGGAAATGTGGGAGAAAGCTGTAACATCCTCGGTTGAATTTGAACGTGGGTGTTGTGCTTCAAGTCGGCGTCTTAACCTTAAAGACATTGGAGCTCCCGTTCTTTTTTTTTGTCAATTAATTAAAGTAACTGACTGTATAATAATCTGTAATGAAAATTATCATTAGTTGCAGCCCCACACAGTTATAAAAATAAGCCAATTAAAGCACCAGCATGCGTGTTTTATCCCTGAAGTTTGTAACATTCAGTTTCACTTTTATGTAACTAATGATTCTTTTCATTATCTGCTGATTAATTTCTCTATTTATCAGTGAGTTGTTTGGTCTATAAAATGTCAGGAATTACAGAAAAGTGCTTATTACAATTTCCTAATGCCCAAAACGACATCTTCAGATGTTTTGTTCTGTCTAACCAACAGTTTAAGTGTATTCTGTTTGTTATACTGTACAATCAGACAAATGAAAGCAGTAATGGAACAAGGGCATGATTGTCATTTTTGCTTTGAAATCTCCTTAAATGATTGATTGATTTTCAAAATAGTTGCTGATTAATTTCCTGACAAAGACTTTTCATCATCACCCGGGGAGTTACTTGCTTGGTGATTATATAGTCATTATATTTTGAGTTTACTTTGATTCTTTGTATTTGACAAAAAAAAACATTCATAGCAGGATTGTATAACCGACCACGGCAGCCTGAAAGACAACAAAAGCCAGACAATTATTTATAGCTTCAGTGTGTAAATAGTTTAAGATGACCTGTCGTCACAATACTGTACGTCTTGGTACAGTACATGTTGTCAGAGTATGGCCGTGACATAAAAGCAGCACATGTGTTGTAACTTCAGTCCTGCAGCATACTGTTGGTCTGTGTCAGTGAATTAAATGTACCTCTGCCCCACAAGAGCCACAGAGCAGCAGATTCTCACACATTATTTGCTGTTTCCTCCACATGAGGCAGTGGGGATTGTTTCTTTTGTTTGCATGCAGCCCCTTGTAAACCCACACACAGCTGTGCATGGTCTGATGGTATGTGACATGTATTTTGTGGCTGTGAGAAGTTAAACTGTCATTTTCTGTAAGCGTTGTTTAGAGGAAAGATTTCATGTTATGCAACTTATAAGATAAATACATGTTTTTATCTGTAAGTCCAATCAAACTCCACTTAACTCTCCATAGAAGTGTGTGTTTGCGTGGTTTGCTCATGTGAATAAGGTGTAGCTAAACACTTGTAAGCATCTACGACGTCACTGGAGGTCAAGGTCAACCCGACAGAAATAATAAACAAAACTAAGATCATCTTGGTAGCAGTCCCTCTGAAGACTCTGAGCTCAAAGTGGAAGATTTTGTGCAGGATGACAGATTTGACGTAACACCTGTGCGTAGGAAACACAGCTGAAATCTATTAGAAAAGTATTTGTTTTTGAGTAAAACGCAGTTGTGGTTTGGTAGCAGGTTGTTTTGGATCCTGTGGAAGACAGAACGTGGAGAATATGTTGCTCAGATGTGAGCTGTTGTGTGCAGATCAAAAAAAGATTAAACACTGATTCATTTCTGTGTATTTAGACAAGATTGAAGCTGTTTGTTCTTCAGTAAATTGCTCGGCTTCTCACAGCGCTCTATTTAAAGCCTGATTTGCTGCTGATATTTGATTATTTTTATTTCCATATTAAAACAACAAACCTCTCAGGAAAACAACCGACCACTCGCTGACTCACAGATTGATTGTAGAGGAGTTTCCTGTGTACAATAACTCACTTCAGCTCACTTTTTCCTTGAAGAGCCCTTGTGCAAAGACATCCAAGTCTGTGCTAAAGTACTTACTCTTTGTCTCCAGCTGTGTCCCAAATCATTTCCTTTTGCTATCGTGGCATCAAGTCAGGTTCTTCTTAGACCCGGACACAACCTGTGAATAATACTGAAACCTCTTGTGATTTTGTACAAGGTTTTGTTATTTTGTTACACCACTGCCAAATGAATACCGATTATTGTAGAAATTATTGCAACGGATAACTCCAACTTAGACATAGGTGCTTCACATGTATCATCTGTTACCAATGCAACACATATTCTGAAATGCAACCAATCAAAGTATAGTCAAGAATTTGCCCCTATTAAATTATTATTAGGAATCTTTTCTGGTTTTAAACATAGCAATGCTGATGTGAGCTGGTTTGGAGTTCATCTTGCACAAACATGGCGCTAGATGATTTCCTGGCAGTGAAAGATGAAATGCAGCGCATTACACCGGTTGCCCAGTGACAGACTAACAGACTCACATTTTTGCCACACAGAAATATGATGGACAGTTGTGCTGGTTTAAGCTTTCTCTTTGATCTGTGAAGGAATCTTGTTCCCTATTTTGGCTCTGCTTCTTCACGACCTTGGAAAAAGTCCTTTTTTGCCCATCTTTGCCTGCGCTAAGACCACATTCTTTTCTCACAGATAAATATATACCGACAGAAGCAACCACCCAAATAGATTAAACTAAATCTCTGTCAGTGTCATTGTTGCTTCAGGCAAGTGAAACTCCCAGAGCTGTGAGGATACTCTGACTGGCCATCTAGTGGAGGTTTTGGTCAGCACTTGGAAGCCTCTATTTCAGTGTTTACTCTACATTCCTATATCAGAAGTTTTCCTCTACAGCTGCTTTAACAACTACCAAATCCATCAAGATGAAATAATTGAGATGTGTCATGATGTAAATGTATCAACGGACATTTTTAAACCTTTTTAACAAATCCTGGTAGAGATCAGGAGCAATAGTTGTTCTCAAACACCAAGGATCTAGAATAAATGTCAGATCATAGAGACGGACAGAGGGAAGAAATGCTTCAAGTTCTCTACAAGTGCTCAGCTATTTAATGTGCTCGCAGTGTTTTCTGCTGTTTAGGGAATCGCCTCTGTGGAAAGAATTCCTCTTCCATGGAAAACTGGAGCTATCACTCTGCGGGCTGACATACATTACCTTTCTCCCTCCCTTCTTTTGTGCACAGATTGAGCTGTAAATGCATCGGCATCAGAGAGCTCAGTATGAAGAAGTCGGTCCGGCCAGCGGTGAGTAAGGTGAGTGGAGATCGGGTGAAGGCAGAAGCCACGGCTAGCGCTGGCATTGGAAAGCCTGCAGCCAAGACCAACAGCACCGCGCCTCTGTCTAAGGTAAGACTTATGTGACGTGGAAGACTCATGTGATGTGCAACTGATTTTTAAGTCTTGTTTTTGTGTGGCAGCAAAGCTTGAATCTGTTTTTTTTTTTTTTTTTTTTTTGTAAGTAAATGCTTTTAATGTTTGTGCTTTCAGGTGAAAAGTAATGATGATCTTTTAGCAGCCATGGCCGGAGGGAATCCTGCATCAAGTAATGCGGTCACCAAAACCAAGAGGACTGCCTCTATTGGGACTAATGCTAGCACCCTAGACAGCAAGCCAAAGACAACATCAGGTATTCCTAAAGATGCTACGCCTGGTTATTAATCTTATCTTTTGTGATCGTCGTTTTTCTAGAAATGTAAGGATTGCTTTTCTCTTCTCTTTATAAGGTATTTCAACCAAGCGTACGACATCCTCGACTTCAAAGGAGCCAAATTCTTCACGAGACCGTCTGCGAACATCCAGGACATCAGCCAATAAGAAGCAGTCGGTTTCAGGGACTGTAGCGGGAGATGTTGCCTCAGGGAAGCGCTCTCGTAGCCAGATCCTGGCAGAGTCCGAGGGCCGTATGAGCAAGTCTAAATCAGATGGCCAGATCAGTGATAAGGTAGCTCTGGAGGCCAAAGTTAAAGACCTGTTGGGTTTGGCTAAGAGCAAAGATGTGGAGATACTTCACCTGCGCAGCGAGCTGAGAGACATGCGGGCCCAGCTGGGCTTGGGAGGGAAAGACGAGCCACCGCAGGAAGAAGCTGGGGAGGAAGAGAAGCCGCAGGTTTCAGCCATCACAGCAGCTGATGTGGAGTCCACTCTGCTCCTCTTGCAAGAGCAGAACCAGGCCATCAGAGAGGAGCTCAACCTGCTGAAGAGTGAGAACCGTATGCTGAAAGACCGGCTCAACGCGCTGGGCTTCTCTCTGGAGCAGAGGCTGGATGCCTCGGACAAGCTGTTCAACTACGCCTCCCTGAGTCCAGACCTGGCAGCAGGCAGCGGGCAGAGTGACGGTGGAGGCACAGGTACGCTGACCTCCTCAGTGGAAGGCTCCGCCCCCGGCTCCTTGGAGGATCTACTCACAGGACACCAGCATGGAGGCTCAGCGGACAACCTCGACAGCGAATCTAGCGAGGTTTACCAGGCTGTCACCTCCAGCGATGACGCCCTGGACGCCCCCTCTGGAGCCTCTTCATCATCCGAGTCAGAGTGCGCTCCCAGCAGAGAGCGCTCACGGAGGGGCAGCAGTGGCAACGCCAGTGAGGTGTCAGTGGCCTGTCTTACAGAGCGCATTCATCAGATGGAAGAGAACCAGCACAGCACCGCTGAGGAGCTCCAGGCCACACTGCAGGAGCTGGCTGACCTGCAGCAAATCACGCAGGAGCTGAACGGAGAGAACGAGCGGCTCGGCGAGGAGAAGGTCATCCTCATGGACTCTCTGTGCCAGCAGAGCGACAAGCTGGAGCTCTACGGCCGACAGATCGAGTACCTGCGCTCTTTGCTGGATGAGCATCATATATCGTATGTGCTAGAGGAGGACATCAAGAGTGGGCGCTACATGGAGCTGGAGCAGCGCTACGCAGACCTGGCAGATAACGCCCGCTTTGAGAGGGAGCAGCTGCTGGGGGTGCAACAGCACCTGTCAAACACGCTGAAGATGGCGGAACAGGACAACGCAGAGGCCCAGGAGATGATCGGAGCACTGAAGGAGAGGAACCATCAAATGGAGCGTATCCTGGAATCAGAGAGACAGGATCGGGTGGCCATGGCAGCCGCGCTTGAGGAGTATAAGGCGGCGGTGAGCAGTGACCAGGCGGAGCTGAGCCGCTGTAGGGGCCAGCTGGACCAGGAGAGGCAGAGGGTCGCTGAGCTGTACTCTCTTCACACTGCAGGGGACAAAAATGACATCTGCCAGCTGTTGGAAAGTGCACGGCTTGGGAAAGAGGAGGCTGAGGCCAAAGCTGCGAAGATGCAGAAGGAGCTGGAACAAGCCTGCAGCGAACTCACCCGGCTGCAGGAGACTTTCAGTAAGGTTAGTGACAGCTGGACGTTAGGGTTAGAGTTAGAGAGAGAACAGTGTGTGGGGCACTTATTTCTTGAAGTCATAAGATGTTAAATTGAAGTGTCAATCCTAAAGCTCAAGGACTTTTAAACATATACAATCAGCCTCGTATATATTCCTGAGTAGCTGCAGATCAGTGATAGGCTCTCTGAGCGGTATTCATGAAGTTTGTATCTGTGAAAGAAATAATAATAAAAAAAAGCCAAAATTGAACTAGAATTTTAGTTTCTGTTCTCCAGAGTCTACTTACATTCTCCTAGTTCCTAACTCGCCAGCATTGCCAGACACTGTGAATAACTGTTTACATGTGTATTATAGACACACACACTTTACGTAATACATTTCTATTAATTCCAATATGACACTGCTGAAGCTTTGTTGCACATTAGTCGGCTAATTACATCATGGCCTGTTAATAATGAAATGAAGGATGTCCCTCTTCCTGTGTGTGCAGCTGGACGGGGAATACAGAGACTTCCAGGAACAGGTGCGGCAGCAGATGGCCAAGCAGGAGTGCGCACTGGAGAAGCAGCGTGTGGAGCTGCAGGAAAAGGAGACGGAGATCGTTGACATGAAGGAAACCATCTTTGAGCTGGAGGATGAAGTGGAGCAGCACCGAGCCCTTAAACTGCATGACAACCTCATCATCACAGACCTCGAGAGTAAGCGGACTGGATACACACTTTGTAGCCTGGCTAATAGGTTTATGCACCCGAATGTGTACTCAAGCAAGGAATTAGTGATTATTTAGAGAGCCCATTGTTTGAAACCAAAACCAACATGTTCTTCACTGGTTTGATCAAGAGTTTAACATGTTCTATACCTCAAAAAGTTTAATCTCCTGCCAAACTTCCTCTAACTGGCAATCTTGAAACTTGCGTGGGTAAGATGGCATGGTGCCTGCATGCACGGTGACATTAATATCAGTAACATGTATCTACTTGCTATCTCAGACTCTGTGAAGAAGCTGCAGGACCAGAAGCACGACATGGAGAGAGAGATTAAGATTCTACACCGCAGACTGAGGGTAAGTAGGTGTTCAGACAGCAAACTGCCCTGCTTAAGAAAAAAAAAAAAAAAAAAAGAACACAAGAGGTTGCATTTGTGTGGACTTGATGCTTCAAATACAATCCAGGTAGTCCAGTTGGAGACTGTCTTACTTCACAGTGGTTTATATTACTATCAGGATTTTACAACCCTGGACAGATAACATGCTGGCTGGTTTTATGCTCTGTCACACCCATCAACTGGTAAACAACAGATCTGCGGATGCCTTGCTGTGTTGTGATCTAGCAAAAGTAGAACCAGATACGCTTCCATTTTATTAATTGTATCAATCCACACTGAATCTCAGATGGTCTCATGGAGAGCCCCTGCGTTTTTTACGCTCGGGGTCTGTTTCTGTTGCGTTTAGTGAAGCGTAATCTGAGCAGGCAGCTGTTAAGTCACACAAATATCCTGCTGTATATGTGTTTTCAACTTACTAACTGTATCAATGAATCAATAAATACAAACAATGTTGATTTCTTCCTGTGGAGCCGACATTCAAACTAGTTTGGTTCAGTAAATTTCTGCCGTCAGTCATCCTGGTGAAGGCGGTTTGTTCGGCCGCTGTCCTCTCAGCTCCCCAGAAGCTGCAGCTGACAGACGGATACCTTTGTAGACAGAGACGCTGAACGCAGGTCGAGTGAGAAGTTTAGCAGCTAAAGAGACAGATACTTTGCTCAGGAGTTGGTGGAGTCCAAAAACAGAGCTACAAAAAGAGTGAATATTGAGTTTACAGAAACACAACTCCAAATGAATGCTAATTTTGCACTGTTTCACGTTCACCATATCAACTTTATATGGTGACAATATGTCATGTTGTGTTTACAGCTTTTTCCGCTGCCCTTGAGACGACAAAAAATCTTTAATAGTGCTTAAGTGATCTAATAATGATCATTTAGCCTAACTCAGTTGTTGTCTCATTGTGTGTGTGTGTGTGTGTGTGTGTGTGTATGTGGTGCCCGTGTGCAGGAGGAGTCGATGGAGTGGCGTCAGTTCCAGGCTGATCTGCAGACAGCTGTTGTCATTGCTAATGACATCAAGTCGGAAGCGCAGGAGGAGATTGGAGACCTGCGGCGCCGGCTGCAGGAAGCCCAGGAGAAGAACGAGAAGCTGAGCAAGGAGCTGGATGAGGTCAAGAGCCGCAAGTAAGACCCTCAGAGAGACATTTGGAAGAGCTCCAGCGTTCATGCTGACATCGCCTGTCTCATATTTCTAAACAAAATGCTTATTTGGTTCTAATTGGCAGTAGCAAAGTTTGTGTTCATTCATCTTTGACGAATCTCACGGTTGAAAAATTGCCACCACAGACCAAATGAGAAAATGATGAATAATGCATCTGTGACTGCTATTTTACCATAATTGTCAATACTACATGATATGAATTTCTGAATATTCTTGAACCGTACTGTGGAATATTATCATATTACTAAGTGAGCTGGAGTAGTAGCTCTGAGTATACTGCACATACTGAGCAGATTACTGTATGTTTCCCAGGCAGGAGGAGGAGAGAGGCAGAGTGTATAACTACATGAATGCAGTGGAGAGAGATCTGGCTGCTCTCAGACAGGGGATGGGTCTCAGCCGGCGATCCTCCACCTCCTCAGAGCCCTCGCCCACCGTCAAAACACTCATCAAGAGCTTTGACAGTGCCTCACAAGGTACGTCACAATGACAGTAAACAATGCTTTGCTTTTCTCTCTTATATACATAGTTTTTTTTTTTATAGACAAAGCTCCTGAAGTAATTCATTACATCAGCAACAGGTTTAACTGAGCTGTATGTGACTAACTGTTCCCTTCTTACTCTTGAATTAGGTCCACCTACCAACGGTGCCTCTGTGGCGCCTCCAACAGCCTCGGCTGCCCCACTACCACGCACCCCCCTCAGCCCCAGTCCCATGAAGACGCCCCCAGCAGCTGCTGTTTCACCTATACAGGTACAGGAGTAGAGGCTTTGTAAGACTTAACTGAACAGGCAGGGTGGCCAAGTAAGTTAAGGACATGTGGTGTGTGTCAGGATTTGTAGAATATATTAAGCAAATGGCAAGTATGTTGCTGAAATGTGCTCTTTTCCCCTGTTGCCCTTCTGTTCCTCACACTTTGTAGTGAAGAAAGTTGCGCAAGAACACAATTTCAACATCTGTAACCAGAATATATCAACATCTGTCAGTATGTATCCATCAGTTACGAGACATCCTTTCAAAGTGTCCAAGAGCAAAACAAAGTAATCTCTGCTCATGATTGTCATTTGTTGTGGAGCGAGGGGTGTCAGTTAATAGCATAAACTCTTTGTCACAGTTGTCTACAGTCTACTCATTCTCATGTGAACACCTGGCTGTTGCACTTTGGTTAAAATTCATCCGTAATATTTATACACAGCATAAAAACACGTTATCAGCCACACATTCTGCCTCTTTAGAGCTCTAAATCTGAAGGTCTCTCTTATCATTTCCAAACCTTGTTGATGGTAAACTGGTGAGAGGCAATAAAGAAGGCAGGAAAAAGCCTTGAATCAGCACCTACTCTTTGAGTAGGCAGCAGGCAGCATCAGGAGATTTATGCTGACATGTCTAGAAATATAGAGAAATGAGAAATATTTCATAACATAAAAACTTGAATACAAAACAATAATAGGATCCTTACACTACCGAACAGGAGGATTGAACATTTGACATTCAACATTTCCCTGTTCTTCATGCTATTGAGTGTATTTGTGCACATTTCATTAACTGAAATGTTCTCATATTTCTTCATTCATCGGCTTCCCTCCTTTTTTCTGAAAATATAATTTGTAGTCATAAGGTTAAAAAATACAAATTTTTCCCCATTATTGCTATTTATAAATTTTATATCATATCCTTGTTAACAAAGACTTTCTGCTCACAGGATCTGTAATGCAGAAAGTTGCTCTTTTTTGCTGTTTCAGAGACACTCCATAAGTGGATCCATGTCAGCAGCCAAGCCGCTCTCCTCCCTGAGTGACAAGAGGCCAAGCTACACAGACATCACCATGCCAGGTGAGGCAGCGGTCACAGTGACCATTTAAATACACTTTATAAATAATTTTCTTGATTTCAGAACTGCTGCTCTCAGAAATTGAGGCATAAATATGTAAAGGGACAGGGGTTCTCTCCCTCCGTCTCAATAAATGATCACAGCAATTACTGGGAAAGGATGGTTTCCTCTCTCATGAGAAATAAAGGGACAGTTGTCTCCCAGGGGCCTTGCGTCGGGAGTCAGCAGGTTTACTGTGCGTTTATCAAAACACTTGAGTGGATGATAAGAGGAACAAATTGAGCCATGATTTGCTGCAGAGTTTCTCTCAGTTGACTCTCACCAGTAATGAGTTCAAGTGTTTCATGTGAACGTGCATACTTGGCTGTAGCCTCCGATGCTCGGTTTATTTTCCTCTGATTTATTGTTTTCTTTCGGAGTGAGTCGGCCCCACTTGTCAGTATTCCCTGAACTCCCAGGGACTGGAATGTGGCTTTTTATTGACCCTGTTACATCTCATTTCAGAGGAAGTCTCTTATAGAAACACTAATGCTGTGTGTGTGATGTACATTCTGTTATATATTCACAGCTGAGCACCTTCTCAGGGGAGGCTCGGCCAGCCGTCCCCCTTCAGCCCTCCAGAGGGTCTCCAACATGGATTCGACCAAGACAATATCAGGTTAGAGATGAATTTAATTTCTGAAAACGAACTCAATCACCAGTTTGGTTTCCCAAAAATCAGACTTTATTAATCTCCCATTTCCTGAGCAGTGTCCCGCCGGAGCAGCGAGGAGATAAAGAGGGACATGTCTGCTCAAGACGGGGCTTCATCATCCTCCCTGATGGCTATGAGTGCTGCCTCCTCTCCGCTCTCCTTGTCCTCCTCATCCCCCACCGCCTCCATCACCCCTACAGCACGCAGCCGCCTAAGGTACCACCTTTTAGAGTACTTACTCACCTGTATGTTGTGCCTTTAACGCAGCCAACGTGCTCACACAACTCTGTTTTCATTCTCATCAGTGATTTTAATCTGTCAATTGCCCTTATGACATCACCTCGTCTTACTCAAGTTGTGATTGGTTTGCTGACAAAGCATACAACCAGAGGCACGCAAACAAGCTTATTATATAATCTGTTTGCCTTCATGACATAGTAAATCTTTTAAAACTGTGGTAGAGTGTTTGCTTACGTGTCTCTTCTTCATGTCTGTTAAAGAGAAGAGAGAAAGGACCCGCTGTCGGCACTGGCCAGAGAGTATGGAGGCTCCAAGAGAAACGCTCTGCTAAAGTGGTGCCAGAAGAAGACTGAGGGTTATCAGGTATGTAATGGTGCTGTCACAGCTCATCCCACATGATACAAAGTGTCTATTAGCAAAAGATCATCATTTCAAATAGAAGAGGGCTATGAGAAAGAAGAAAAAAGTCATTCGTTCCTTTGGAACTGGCAAGACTTGGATTTGCGTCCAGATGAGACGATACAAATGTGTTTTGTGGCATGTCACCAGTTCCCATTAAAAGTGATAAAATGAGCTGATGTTTTTTTTTTCTTTTTTTTTTTTTTAAAGACACTGATAAGTAATGAAAACAGTCTCTGGAAAAAACACGACAACGGTCAGCAGCACAGACAGAGACTGCACAGCTCTGTGAAAAGAATTATTCATTTAGCACAATGTGTTTGTAACATTTGTGTGTTTAGTTTAAATTAATAAATTGGGCAAAACATGCAAATGAAGTAGACTTTTTTTCCCTTTTTTTTATTAATTAAATCTGATTTTTTTTCTCGACTGGTCAGTGACCAAAAATATTTATCTTAAAGGCAGTCTGCTGAACTTTCTCTGTGCAAGACACTGGAGCTCATGCCACAATATTTTCATATTCTCATATTCTCATCCTAAACCTCTAATTGTATTGTAAGGTTTTTCTGTACAAGTCTGATTCAACAAAACACTCTTAACTACACAAACTTGTCATAAATTGCTTGATTCGACTTGATGAATAGCACACTTAGCCTCAACACCACATGAGGCTAAATGTCACCTTAATAAGAATATCATGAATTTCACACCACAGAGCTTCAAGTCCTGCTGTCAGAATCCAGCACATGAAAACATAACAGTTAGTGCCAGTAAGCCTAGTTGTATTAGGGGATCTGTCCTGAAATAATTAGGAAATTTTATTACAGCTGCTAATGACACATCATTAGAGCAGCACTTTACTGTGACAAGAATAAAGAAGATGGCTTGACATGTTAGATTAAGTTAGATTAAAACATCAATGACTTACATGGAAGGTAGTCAAGAGGACGGGACAGTCAAGGAAATGGACGGGAGATACTGTAGGTGGTGTTGCACTGTCAGGTGCAGCGGCATAAAGACCACCTTCAGCAGCTGCTTAACAACTACTGAACTGTACAAGCTGTCACCATGAAACCTAAAAAAAAAAAAAAAAAAAAAACATTTCAAACCTCTCAGTAAACTGGCATCCCATGATGATGATATGATGAACAGAGTATTGATTTTGCATCCAGTTTATTTTTATTTTAAGTCATTCAGATGAAGGCATTATAATTCTGAAGTCAAACAGGTGTTAAGAACAAATCTGTTCAGATGAGTCAAGATGAGCTTCAATCTGTTGAAGCTCCACGAGATGAAATAGAGGTGTGTCTGTTCCAGTTCAGTGTAATGGTGTTGTTATTGAGTATGTATGTTGTCACGGTGCTGCTTTTCACCTACAGGCCTTATTTGCTGTCTAAACATTTGCAGTGATCCGATGAACAACTACGCATTGACCTAGAAACGACTTAAATGACAAATCACAAGGGTCAAACGCCATATCGAAGTGATGTTTGCTCCTTTCTTAGTTGATGTAGCTTATGGTTGCCGTGGCACCTGAAGTCCTCTCCAGGAAGTGTGCAACATTTAACACATCCTGTGAGTTACCAACCTGACAAAAAGCATTGCGGGCTATCCAGACAAAAGTTACCAGCCTGACAAAATATGATGTACTATCAAGACAAAAGTTCTCTGAGATTTGAGCGTCGAGTTACATTTAACCTCAGTGGCTGTTTGATGATGGATTTGACTGTAAAGTGCAGAAGCTTGTTTGATTTCAAAGGTCAGATGAGAGTTGATGGTAGAGTAGATGATAAATCCGATATGGATGAGTAATGTTGAGACTTCACATAAAACTCCAGGACTGTCGTCAGATTGAGCTGCAGTTCTCCGTGGCTAAATCATTTTAAATAGTTCCATGAATTTATTGTGACCATAATGTTGTTGGAAGTGGTGTTGAAAACTGTACAGCGGCTGACAGTGACATTCATGACCTGATATAAAATGTGGCACCCTGTGATATGTCAGATCAGGCCCAAAAATTGGTTTTCCATCGATTTTTATCCCGGATTGTAAACGTTGTGTCGGATGAAATCCGAGTGTAAATGATTTGTCGCTTTGTTTTTCAGAACATTGATATCACTAACTTCAGCAGCAGCTGGAACGATGGCCTGGCGTTCTGCGCTGTGCTGCACACCTACCTGCCTGCCCACATCCCCTACCAGGAACTCACCAGCCAAGACAAGGCAAGTAGAGATCAGAGGTTGTTAGACCGTATGTTAAACCACCAGGCTGTTAAAACCAACAGACTGAACTGTTAACAGTACTGTGAAACTGACAGTACTGTTTCACTGTTTGTGATTTTGACTCTCTTCTTTTCTTCAGAGGAGAAACTTCACTTTAGCTTTCCAGGCTGCAGAGAGTGTTGGGATCAAATGCACTTTGGTAAGCTTTGTACCAATATGAAGTGATTTTTTTCCTAGTACAAGTAAAAACAAAAACAGTGCAATGAAGGGATACGGTGGAGATCCAGCTGTGGGTCAGACATGAAAAGCCTGACCACAGTCTCTCTTTTCCCTTGAAGAAATAATGTTTGACTCACATTTTTGCTTGCACCCTACACACCTTTTTACTGCTAGAATGAACTTCTCTCCAATTTTTTAGTGGAGCTCTTCTTACCTCAAACAGACTTGTGTGAGTCTGAAATACTTGATAGTTGTATACATGCATTGCATTAGACATTTTTTATATCAGTGCATCTGCTCATGTACAAAAACATAGATTTAATTATGTTTTTTAATGTAAATAAATTCATCCACTGACATAGCTCATTCTAATCATTAACCAAAGATGAACCACATCATGTACTGCATTTGCACAGCAGGTCTATGCTTCTGCTTTCAACCTCATAAACCTCACTCACCTGCCGGTGTCAGTCATTAAAAACTGATGTTGCACAGAACAGTGTTCACATCCCCAGAACTTTATTTTAAATCCCAGCAAAGTTTCCCTAGATACCAGAATTTTGGGATAAATGTATATAATCAAGAATATTTTCAGTTGATGGAATAGTGCAGCTTTCAAAATCATTGAGTCTGCATTGATATCTGGCCTGGTTCATATGAAAGTGTACAAGATTCACTTGTGAGCTTGAAGAGTCTTTGTAGATGCTGGAAATAGAAGTTTGACAAAAAAAATTCTTAGCTCAAGGACCACTTATTAGATTTCCCTCTGAACTTTCAGTCATATCTTGTGGCCTTCATGAGTGGAGTTTGCTTAGTTGTTATGGTTCAATTGTTTCCACATACACTCGCCTAATTGATAAAGAATGATCTTGTTCAATGAAGTGAAATAATGGTAAAATTTTGTCTAAAATATGTTGTTTTTTGTGAGACATAAATCTTCAGTTTAGCAGTATTTCCTGTGTTAACATCTCTTTCTCTGTTGCAGGACATTAATGAGATGGTGCACACAGAGAGGCCGGACTGGCAGAGTGTCATGACTTACGTCACAGCCATCTACAAGTATTTTGAGACCTGAATTCACCGTCTCACCCATCCTGCTCCTGCAGCACAATCAGAGCCACAACAGCCCCCCACCCCCCCGAGCATCCTTTCAACTGTAATACCTCACTGACACCTCCCCCCAAACCACAGCAGTACCCAAGCACGCTGCATGTCAGACACTTCGGCCCCAGATGCCGCTTTCCTCAGTAGTTAGCAACACTAAAAACAGAGCAGAATCTCACTGGACACACACACAGCTACTCCATCCATCCCAGTGCAGTGTGAGAAGCGCTTTGTGTATTGTTGTAGTCCAAGGGCTCGCCTGTATGTCTGCTGTTACACTAGTAAGCTATGAGAAGTAACTAGTTAAAGCCTGGTGAACCAAGTACACGTCTGAAGGAGCAGCAGAATGGAAAAGAAACCAAGTCTCAGTGCCTTCTATCTGGCTTTTCCTTGCAAATAATATTCCTCCACACTTTGCCCAGTTTCTAGGATGTTGTAGTCTGTTAAAGGGGAATTCCATCAAATCTGACTTTCAGTGAGCTACGTTGCAAGAAGAGACGTTTTCATAAAAAGTCACAATGTTTTTTTTCCTCTTGTTTAATTGTAAAAAAAAATTGGAAAATATCTGCTTCTGCGCAGTAACGAACCAAACGCCTGTAATGTTGGAATCTCCCCTGAAACAACCCTGAAAATTCCCTTTTGAATGGAGTTCAGACAGACGCAGCCTTTTTTTGCACCAAGTCTTCCAGACGTTACAGTACGATACAGATGCCTCTCTTTTAACGGATCAAGTGCCTGTGTGGGTTTTGATGCAGGAGACCAGGCAGTGTCTTTTCACTACAGTTTGTGAAGCTGAAGATTAGAGGAGTTGCCAAATATGTTGCAGAGCCTTTTGATTTGTTGATCAGTGACTGTTTGCTTTTCAAGCACAGAAATATGCTATGTTGTACAACACTACTACACATTTTGTTAAGCAGCACTAACACACTCTTTATGATGGTTTTTCACCAATAGATCCATGAAAGAGGATTAATAATAACTTGTGTATGGAGTTTAATGCTAAACTTACAACTGTATAATGTGTGTTTGCATTTTATAGGCTTGCATTTGCCATGTTGCACTTAGATGTCTTTCATTAGGCACATACAGCACACAGCATCAGTTCATCATAATCAAAATATGAGTGAGTAGGATGTAGTTTTTTGATAAAAATGTGTTTTGACTGACAAGATAAATTCTGCTTGCATCAGAGAGCCTTAAACTTTTATCAGCCTGCGGGTCTAATTAGAAAAATAGTCTCTCACCCAGGGACTTCATGTTGGGAAAAAGTGCTCTAGTTTTTGGAAACCAGCAAAGAAAGATTCATACTGAAGGTGACAACACACTTTTCTAGGTCAACGCAATGTCAGTGAAAGGAATGGTTCTGCATTTTGGGAAATATGCTTGTTCACTTTCTTGCAGAGTTAGATGAGAAGATTGAGCAGTGACTTCCTGGCGTCTCTGCTGGTTGCAACTGCTCCCAACGTGTCTTATTTACACGTTGGTTTTTGTACAGAAAACTGTACTTATTAATCTCTGAGCTTTAGAGGCAGAGCCAGGCTAGCTGTTTCCCCGTTTCCAGTCTTTATGCTAAGCTAAACTAGTAATAGCCTGTTGGCTCGAGCTTCATATTTATTGTACAGGTAAAGCAGTATCAATCTTCACATCTAACTCTCATCAACAAAGCAAATAAGAGTTTTCCCCAAAATGTTCAACTATTCCTTAAATATTGACAAATGTTTTAAAACCATGCACAAGTGACTGGAGAATTCATCATGTCATTGACTTATTTTATAGTGTGATAACTGATGCTGTGTAAAGGTAGTAGTTTTTGAACTTCCTTCTATGACTAACCATTACTTTAGAGATACTGTGTAGCACATTTAATTAGTCATAGTTCAGTCAGCGGTGTTACTATAATGCTGTCTGACTCCAGTGTGTTAACTGTGCCTCAGCACACCAGTTTCACTGTATTTATTTGCATGGTTTCCAATCATTGTAGAGAGGTCGTTGCTTTATGTGTGTGTTTGAAGTGTATATGAATTTATTACACATACGTAGCTGCACTGATATCAGCTTTTTTTTTCGTATTCCACACATTAATTTCCTGCCTTAACGGTTCAACTGAAGCTTCTGCGAGTGAAACTGTGACCTTTTTAAAATAGCAGTTTTCTTTCCTCAGAGAGCACATGTTTCAGTGTGAAAATAGTTTCTATAACAAGCTCCTTCTTGTTCGTGTCTCTCTCGAAGAGCACTAATAATAATGGCCATTTGGAAGGCTGGGAGGTTGAATTCCTGTCATGTGTCTGGTGAAAGTGACTACACACTGTTTTGATTTGGATCAGATGAAGCTGCCAGCCGGTATCAAAAGCAACATCAGAAAACATCACGTTCGCCCCGATTTAGAAGCACATCCTATCGAGCTGTGTGCCGAGCCACATCACCACAATCTGTACAGCTGCATTAGATATTCAGTGATTTCAAGTTCGCACAAGAGCCTGCAACGATGACAGTTTCTTTTTTGTATACATGAGAGTGTGAGTGAGGTATTTAATGACATTTGAAAACGTTGGCTCTCTGTTAAAGGGGGTTATGCGTTGCCATGATGCTGACAATTATCAGCCAACAGTTTTATTGTGTTCTGTTCGATTCCACCGCTGGCCCGTGTGTTTTATTGCTCCCGACAGGAGCGTCTGAGAGCTACAGAAAAGTTAGAAGTGGAATGTGTTTTGATCGCGCTTTAGTGATCCTGGGACTTTACGAGGTCCAGCGTGTGTGTGTGAGTGTGTGCTGATGTGGAGTGATTGATGAACACTGAGCCCAGCGTGCTGAGGAGAGACCAGACAGCTGGCAAGAGCTGGGAAGCACATTCCACCTCCACATGATGCAGCCATGAGGGACATGTTACATTGTTTGGGACCATGAGCTTACTATGTATAATGCCCTTTTTAAGTGTATGGCTTTACCACAGCGAGCAAAGCTAATGTGAACAGTGCATTATGTCCTTATTGGGTCCACTTCATCACACTATGTTTATTTTTCTTTTTTTACTTGAAAAAGCTCTGAAAATTCCACTGAACCTGCTTTAGTTTGTCTTTTGATTTCAATGTTGCCTACAAAAACAAGATTTTTTTTTTTTTTTTTTACAATCCATGCCACATTTTGTTTTTGGTGTGGAGTTTTTTTTTTCCTGAGAGAAAATCCTGATCACACTACATGCAGTGCAGAAATGGTCCCTTGGCAAAGTTAAAACTGAATGAATAAATGTGTATTTGTGTGTGTGTGTGCGTGTGTGTGTGTGTGTGTGTGTGTGCGCGCGCGCGTGTGTTTAAAGGGACTAAGCTACAGTATTAAGTGCACACTATGATGATAATAAAGTTGTAAAAAAACAAAAATGCTGTCTGGTTTTATGTAGCTTTATTTCACTGACAATAGTTATAATAGACCATTGAAACCGCCATGTTTGTTGTCATCATTGAATCAGTCTTCTCAAGTGGTTTCAGCTTCATCAGAGGCTCAGAAATGGTTATAAGGATGCATTTTTAGCCCTCTCACTGCACAGTTACAAATAAATAGTGCTTTTGATTTAGGCAGTTATTAGACTGTGACAGAGATCTGGCACTGACTAATACTTGGATGTCTGTCCTCCACTGTAAGATCATTTCTAGATGAAGCTGCTCACCTGACTCATCTGTCTCAGGTTTCACAGCAAACCTTAATGTGTGTCATCATCAATAGATTCATGTGTACACACAGCAGGCTTTTAGCTGACCCGCCCCTGGAGAGGAAACAGGCACAATCAGGCTGAATATGTTTTATGAGGGAGGGGTGTGTGTGTGTGTGCGTGTGAGAGAGAGAGAGAGAGAGAGAGGGAGAGAGAGGGAGACGGAGAGGGAGGAAAAGAGCAGGTCTCATCTGTCTGAAGTCATTCACTAAAGAGGCGGTGTTATTGATCAGAAATATTCAGTGTGTTTTTACTTCTTGGAACAGAGAATCGGAAATCTACATTCTGCCCGATGAAAGCCAATAACCGCAGGTGAGTCATTTTAATTGACACCAGTTTGATTATCGTGAGCATTCTGCACAAAGTCAATAAAATGGGCGTTTGAATGTTGGAGTTTACTATCCACATTGGCCAAACGTGATTACATATTTAATGGTGACTTTATACTAACTCTTATGTACATGTAGCACATTTTACCGCAGGCAGAACAATGTGAGCTGCGTGTGAAGCATCTGAAAGCATGTGGTGCCTGTGTGAGGAAGATGGTAAAGTGATGTTTAGTACAAGGTGTCCCACAGCAGGTGTTAGGTTTCCTCACCTGTGAGAACTAAACTAGCAGGTATTAACCTGGGGGGGGGGGGGGGGGAGTACACTGTCTCCTCAGCATTCCTGCAGGTAAACAAACAAAACATTCATATCATTTCTGACTTACCTGTATCATCATGATAGTGTCACATTTATTTTAGCTCTTCTTCTACCTGCGCTCTGTGATTTCTAGCAAACTTAAAGCATGTAATAAATTCCTTAATGTTCAGAGAAGGCAGTGTCGTATGACATAGCTGGATTAACCTGCAAGGGGGCCAACTTGAAGTTGTGGCCCCAACTTTACACTTCTTTAAAGGTACCCTGTGGTGTTTTGGACCTCCGCTAGTGCTGTGAAAAAAATCAAATATTACCATATTTTTCACCCAATACCTCATTTGCGTCGATAGTGTAGGGATGACTATTGGTACTTTGACTAAATATTTGCACAATGAGTTTTTTGATAACTAATCATGAGTAATGTGGATATAATGACTAGGTGGGTAAAGACAAATAATAGAACAGCCAGATCAGTCTGGTAAGTTCAGAAAATTACATCACTTTACTGTAATGCAGCATTTAAGAAGACAGGAAAAGACAACACTTATGCCATATCACGATATTAGGATATCCAGACGATATCTAGTCTCATATCACAATATCAATATAGTATCGATATATTGCCCAGCCATAATGTAAACAATGCAGGATTTAAAATATTTAAAGTCCCCCTGCACTCAAAAATATGTTTTGCTTATTGTTCCTTCACTTGAATGTTTGAGCTTCATGCAGAATGATGTATGTGCAGAGTTTGTTTTCACATTCATCTGCCAAAAGTGGAATGTTTCTCTGTGTTCACCTTGAATCTGAGTTTAAGGCGTGTACCTACAAGCATGATTTGTGACATCAAAACTAGTCTGGAAGCCAAACCTGGTCCAGTATGAGACTTACCCAAGTGTGATAAACAATGTTTTTTCATGAGTAACACTCAATGTAAACATAACTTTTTGAGACAGGATTTCTCTACAAATCAGGGATTCAAGATGAACTAAATGATGCAGGAGCGTCCTTTTGTTAATACAGTGGTGTACTTACCTAATGCAGCTTCTTCAGAAAATATTACATTTAATTCATAGAAACATCGTCAGCATCAATTTGGTTAACAAAACAATGTTAGAAAGGCAGTAAAACTTTGGGTCAACATCCATTAGAGACTCACTGAAAGCTTGATGGGACTCCAGCCAAACCTTTAGGGGCCCCTGAGGCCCCATAACCATTATGTGTCAGTAGGTTTGTGTTAATCTGATTAATTAAACATTTTTTAGGAATATGCCCCATTAAAATACAATATTAAATCATATAGTAAGGAGCCTGAGGCAGGTAATACTGGGGCCCTCTAGTGGGTTAACTTGGAGCCAAGCTGTTCATGTCACAGCTATTAACTTATGATTTGTAATGTTATACTGTATTGATTAGTGTAGGGTGCTCTCAGAGGTCACTTAAATTTAAATGGACATGTAAATGTTATTTTAGTAATTAATGCACTTATAGTGTATACAAAACATCTAATAAATTAACTGTATGTCCTAAAGTGGCTGATGTGAACTCAAGACCTTAAGAATCTCACTTTCTCTTGTTTTTCTATTAATCCCAGGAGTTTCTCCAATATGTTTCACATTCAATCTCATGACAGCTTGCTATTGTAGGATGCATTGCTAGCATGGGAGATTCACTGCCGTAGTTTTCAAAGATTCATTATTTCCTCTACCGTCCTCAGGGAATTTTGTTTTGGACTCACCGCTGCTGCATAAAATCTGTTAATACACTGTAATACAATACCAAAAGTCTCTGACATCAAGACACATAAATATCCTGGGCTCAGAGGAAAGAGACCAACATAAACTTTATTTGTAAGTCAAATATAATGAACAAAAAAACCTCCTGATAACTATCGACTTTGAAATAACAAGTCTTTAGTATTAATAAAAAGGTCTCATCTGACCCAAAGGGAAAAGCCTGACTGAGAGAGCAAAGACCTCAGTGTTCCAGCGCAGCTGTTATCTCCTAGAAGTTGATGTGACCTCAAGAAACATTCCCTCTGAGGGATTCAGCGCCACAAAAACAGCAATTTCTGTTAGTAAAAACTTTTACAATTCACAGATATCAGAGAACCTTACTGCAGCGTGATTCAGCGGTGTGAATAGACCAGCGGCCATATTCATCAAACTTCTAAGAATTACACAAGAATGCTCTGAAGAGCCAACAGAAGAATAAAGCATTCTTTTCTAAAATGTGAAGAATAGGACGTCTTTGTCAAGTGACATTTAGCGTTTACAAAAAAAGCAGCAGCTCTAACAGTAAGCTAAAACTACCCTATTCTGGCTAACATATCATTCATTTTGACTCATGATGTAGCCTACCATACAGTTATTTCAAAACATCCCTTGAGTGCTCTGTTCTTGTTTTTTAGTTACTTTGGTGAAGCGGAATCAAGCTGTAAAAACAAAAGTGACAAATTAGCTTTAAAAGTGATATGGCAAACTCGTTAGCAAACAGTGGCTCATTTACACATCCAGAAGATACGTAGCAACATTAGTGTTTGTCTGAAGTTGGTTGTTTTCCAGCCACCTTGCAAATGTTTATTCACTCTCCTTTTAGCTCTGTTTTGCTCTTCACCAACTCCTGAGGGAATATCTGATTCCACAGCTGCTTAATGTTCCACTATTTTCACCAGCTAGTCGCTAACCCTTTCTTTTTGCCTCTTGGTGCTGAACAGATAGTGTACAGTGGGTTTTTACAGCTTACTCGCTGGAAAAAGCTGCCTGCTGTATCTGAAAACGACACTGTGAAAGCTATGAGACTGAACTGAAACATTAAAGTTGTGATTAGAGTTGTGGGCCGTAAAACAATGAACTGAAAGATGTTAAAAGTTCCATAGAGCTGAGGGGAACTGGAGAGTCACGTCACAATTCTCTGTGGTGTTATCACTAAGATGACACCTTTCACATTACATGTTGTCATTTGATCCATTTTTAATATAAAAATATTAAAAAAAAAAAATTAGTGCAGCTTTAAGTACTTTGTACTTCTACTATTGTACTCTTATCTTTGTAACTTTAAAGGTGCAATATACGATATTTAGCCACTAGATGTCACACTAGAGCAACAGCATCTCAGACCAAAACAAATGCGTGTGTCGTTTACTCAATAAAGTTGGGGAAAAAAGAAAGCAGCATCTGAACACACGGCTCACAAAACTCAGATCAAACTGTCAAACTAGGCAGTCCTGATCAAATATGAATCAAGATTCTGTTACTACATTGCCTATTTTAGCGCACTGTTTAGCTTTAATATGAGAAAGTTTGTGACTCGGCTGCCATGTTGAAGACAGACACAAGGAGGACAGGGAGGGACTCACATGCACTTAAATGCAAATACCAAAACAAAGAACAGAGAAGCTGGGATTACAACACATATACACTTTTAAGAGAGATCTACGTTTTTTTGTTTCTGACATGGTGTTAGGGGTGTGGCACTTGGACACTGACCATGGCAACTCCCACCCTTTGATTCATTATCTAATAGATTTGAAACCCTGTTCAGCCACTTGTCCAATGACAATTGTACACCAGGTCTAGGTTGACTATATATGTTGTTTGCGTCATGTCTTTTACCACAATGACTCTGATATAGACACACCAGCCTAGTGTCGAAACATTAATCTGTTTGCACAATTCAAGGCTGCAAATTAATCGGTGTGCTCCAGTTCCCTTTTTTCCACTGTTAGTGCAACTTTAAGTCTGTAAGTGGGAGTAAAACTGAAGGATTTTTACTTTTAGCTTTCACTTAAGTCAAAAATTTCACTTGTATCCGTTTAATAAATACAGGCCCTGATTGTAATAACTCAAAGTGACACCCAGTATTTTCACTATACAGTCTCAGTCTGCTGCAGCAGCAGCAGCATCCTCCGTGTTTCCTGCAGACAACACTTAGTGTTGCAAAGCACTGGGAGCTCTGCTACAGTATGTGTATGTTTGACACTGATAAAGGCTATACAAACCACTATCCCACTGCTCCTCTGCAGGGTCAAGAGAGGCTGTTTATAGAAGTCATTGGAAAATCCAAAGTTGCACAAAAGTCAGCCATGAATACATGCCCATAAACACAGACTAACTTGTGTTTTTCAGCAATTTCAGTCTTTATTTCACAGCTCCTGATAGTTTTGGTGACATCTTTCAATTTGACCATTTGAATGAAAAAGTATTTAGTGTTTCTCCCAGAATTTACCCTTGTCAGAGTGTTAGAGTGCTGGACAGTCTTTAGATTAAAAGCTTTTTAAGGCAAAGTGACCCCACCTGCCCATTCATTTGTAGAGGAAACTACGGAAACATTTATGCCCTTAAATAATTCATTTGTTTCAAAAAACGCTTTTACATTAGATGGAAGCCTTACACATGAAAAAACTTGACTTTGACTCTCATACATCAATTTCAACCTAATATTCTGACAAGTAAATCTTAAGTATTTTGTTTAGAATCATTATAGTGTGATTATTTTAGTATTTATCTGTGAATGGGTGAATTAGCAAGCAGAAAGATTGTTACATGCTATATAAATGCAACCATTTAGGTTAGAAACAAGACAATTTATTTTTAGAAACACTCAAGCATGTGTTTGACACATCCTTCAACACTACTGAAACACTACTGACTTACTTTGAAGCATATCTGATGCAAGTGTGTGTGCTGAAATTCACTTCCTTTATGGTAAAAGCATTTCCTCTTTTTCACTTCTGCAACTCTTTATCGGCAGCGACATAATGTTCCAGTGATGCGTGTTGTTGGCATCATCTCAGCCCCTCAAGAAGTTCATGGGAAAAAGCCACTAAGGGGAAGGACCTGAGGGAAGAGAAGAGCAGAGGAGCTTCACGAGGAGAGAATGGAGACGACTATGTCCTGTGTGTGGAGTTTGGAGCCATGATGACAGCTTCATCTGCAGTTGAGTAAAAGTTTTTATCAGCTGTGTGAGCTGAGCAGGTCTGAGGGAGCTGCCGCAGCTGCTTGGTGCACCTGGTGGATGTTTGTGGAGGTGTCAAGGGTGAGAAGGCTGCCAGGCTGCAGCTATGGTCGTTGAGGCGAGGTTTCCTCCCTCCTTATCAGTGACCTTGCCGTTTGTCTCACCATGCCGGGCGACCCCGCCGCCTCCACCCTCTACATCATCCTGGAGTTGCTGATTGCTGTGTTCTCCGTGCTGGGTAATGTGCTGGTCTGCTGGGCCGTGTGCCTCAACAGCAACCTGCAGAGCATCACCAACTTCTTTGTGGTGTCACTGGCGGTGGCTGACATCGCCGTGGGCGTCCTGGCCATTCCCTTCGCCATCGTCATTAGCACTGGCTTCTGCTCCAACTTCTATGGCTGCCTGTTTATCGCCTGCTTTGTGCTGGTTCTCACCCAGAGCTCCATCTTCAGCCTGCTGGCCATCGCTATAGACCGTTACATTGCAATCAAGATACCACTCAGGTCAGTGGCCCAGAGGACCAAACTCTGAGGAATTCATGTCAGTTACAAGTGTGTCTGGGAACTTGTTATGTAGTTACAGGTGAAAGAGAGAAAAGTTCTGTATCACTTCAGACATCATTTATAAAGAGATCCTAAGTGGCTTTGTTAATGGTTGATAAGCTTTACAGAGCACCTGTTAGTAAGAATTATTTCTGGGCTGCCAGGTTGTATAAAAACTAATTTGAGTGGTTGGACCATTTGACCACATACTTGGTCCAAAATTAATTTATTAACTTGTTCAGTCTTGATTTAAAAGCCTTTAATAATAATGTAATAACCTTAACAGCTGCAGACTTGAAGAAGAAAGTGAGGATTACCAACATGTATAGTTGTATTATTACCAAATAGAAAGGTTAACCCCACCCAAGGAATTATTCACAATCTGGCAACCCAAACGTTGTTCTTATTAATAACTTAGTTAATAACTGACCTATAAAGTATTAATTAATGGTTTATGAACTATTAATAAGACAGTTATAAAGGTTATAAAACCTTTATAAAGGGTGCCTTATTAAATGTATCATCATTTGTTCTCTTTTCTTCTCAGTTTAGTTTAATGTGTCTCTTAGTCCCGGGCAGTGGAGGTCTCACAATAAAGCTCCATATTTCATTTCTATCTATCAGTAAAGACATAACTTTTGAACCAGAAAGTCTTGGCTGAATAAATGTGTCCAGAAATGATTTCTCCCACAAGGCCAAGTCTCCCTGGAGCAATCAAATGAATTTTGCTCTAATTGCTTATACAGACTGTGTAACCCTCTTGTAACCCCCTTGTGTAATCTTACTTTATGACTTTGCTGTAAAAGCACTGTGCATGTCAGACTGTTTATGGTGCACATCAGCTTAGATTTAGCATTCAAATTTGCCAAGAATGGGGTGTTTGCAGAAATTTAACCTGTCACCCAATGACATGCTGACAGTAGCTCATGCTGTGACCTCATCATATATGGTCAGAGTCACGTTGAACTCAGCCTTCTCAACCACACAGTTTCACACAACCTCCCCCTCTGCTTAAGATATGTGAGGGTTCCTCTGCATTGTTTTTTTGCATCCCTGTCAGATGCAAATAGTGGTGGTGGTGGGGGGCTAGTGCTGTTTTTGCAGCACTAACCTTTGCACTTTAACATCTCAAGAATGTGATAGAAACAAGCCAAATGTCTCAGCTGCTCTCCCACACTGTGCTACAGGCATACTCAAAATAGACTCTTCCTTTGAGGAGTTCTGAAAAAATTGTTGTTTTTTTTTTTTTTATCCTTTTCTCTTTTTGTTCCGGGATGAGAAGAGCTTCTACAGAGCTATCAATAATTCAAGGGGGCTTCATATACTGTAAACAAATCTCAGACATAAGCATTTATAGTGTACAGTGTTTTATCTAATATGAGATAATTGTGGAAACTTTAGTCCAAACTTCTAATTCTGAGTTCTGAACTGAAAAAGACCTGCCAGACAGACCTAAATGCTGGATTTTTGTATTGTCTCCCTCTGCAGGTACAACAGCTTGGTGACAGGCCGACGGGCACAAGGCATCATCGCCATCTGCTGGGTTTTATCCATCATCATCGGCCTGACCCCCATGATGGGCTGGCACAAGGTGGCCCAGAGCTCTAACAGCACCTGCCCAAACGGCCTGATGAAGTGCCTGTTTGAGGAGGTGGTGAACATGGAGTACATGGTGTACTTTAACTTTTTTGCATGTGTGCTGATCCCCCTGCTGCTGATGTTGGCCATCTACCTGTGTATCTTCATGGCAGCTTGCCACCAGCTAAAGCTCATTGAGATGAAGGCGGCTCATGGAGAGAAGTCGCGCACCACGCTGCACAAAGAGGTCCAGGCTGCCAAGTCTCTGGCCATCATAGTGGGGCTGTTTGCTGTGTGCTGGCTGCCCTTACACATCATCAACTGCTTCACCCTCTTCTGCCCTAAGTGTGATCGTCCTCCTCTCTGGATCATGTATGTGGCCATTATCCTCTCCCACGCCAACTCGGTGGTCAACCCCTTCATCTACGCCTACCGCATCCGGGAGTTCCGACAAACCTTCCGTAGGATTATCCGACGCCACATCCTGGGCCAGAAGGAGATGTTTGACAGTGGCAGCAGTAGGCACAGGTCCACTCGCAACAGCATCACAGACTCCATCACACTCAAGGTGAATGACCTCAGCTTTGATCTGTTCACTGAGCACAGCAGCAGCAGTAGCTGTGAAAGCTCCTACCGTGTCCCAGCTCACATCTCTCCTGTAGGGGGCGGTCTAGTGGCGGTGTCCCATCCCCCTCTATCAGTTGTCATCTCCCACTGTCCTAAGATGGGGCCATGTCCACTGCAAGCCCTCACACAGACTCAGATCCCCATGGGTCATCATGTACAGTACGTGGAGCAGCAGCACGACTGCGCAGGAGCAGAAGTTGTGGAGGAAAAGGACAAACAGAACCTGAACTCTGTCCAGGTCACATCTCTGAGCTGCTGTAGTGAGCTGGCAAAGGTGTCCTGACGCACACACAAGAGAGATCAATCATTAATATTCAAGGGCCTCACAGTGAAGTGTCAATGTCTGCATAGCAGCAGCTCTCAAAGCACTGTACACAGACAATGGACAACATACGTTACTAAGATGACTTAAATCTACTTGTCATGTTAAACTGTGTCCACTACTTAAGCAAAATGACTTTTCAAATTTAAATCAGACCAAGAGTTTAAAACCACTGCTAGGGGCTCCTCAACACCCCACATGACCAAGAGTGGTTTAAATCAATTGAGCAACAGCTGAACTTTGAACTTACCAAAGCTCAGCTAATATGAGAGAAGGTGTAGTGGACCTCTCGCTGTCAGAAGAAATTAAAATGGAAGTCCTTTTCAACTGCAGGCTGAAAGAATACATGTCAGTGACTGTCAACTTATTTCATATCAACTTATCATTAAATTATTGATTAATATTATTTGCTCCTGAAACTGTCTTAATTTTCAGGGATATGGGCATAAATGCTCTCTGTTGGATTTCACTTTGTATCACTACCATGGATCATGGACAGAGGATAATTTCTTAAAGGGGACATATTAAGCTTTTTGTGATTTTCTGTTATTTATATACTGGTGAAGGATATCAATGCTAAACAGGGTCAAAGTTTCAAAACTTGAGGTTATCATATGTAGAAATACTCCCTGCAAGTCAAAAACCAGGGCTTAAACCTGATCTCAACGCTTCGTTTTCAATGTTTTTTCTACCTTGGTGACAAGCTGACGTTGGCTATAAACGGCATAAACGGCTGTCCGTTCCGTAGCCTAGGTTGCTAATGTTGATGCCAAGGTTTTTCCATGGTTGGATCGGATTCAGGCTTGAACATCTATGGATGTATTTCAGAATTTGACATTTTGAGTAAAGAACAAGAAAAAGTTGTGAAATCTTACTACTGTAGTTTGTTTCAGACAGAGGCTGAACTGAGGGGTTGCATAGAGAGCCAGTATGAGATAAATAAGGAGTTAAATCATGCAACTGTAAACTGTAAATCATGCAAAGATATTCTAGAGCCCCAGATTAAAGATATAGACCTGTAAATGAGCATTTGTCCCCTTTAAGCAGTATTGCACCATCACTTGTACCTCTTGCTTTCACACCATTTTTAAATTCACTCCAACCTACTTAGCAAAGTTCATGCTCATTTGGAAAAAGTTAAACAGCTTTTATTTTTCACCTTTTCCCTTTTCTTGTATTGTAATTTCACAGCGATTTACATATGTTCCAAAAGAAATGAATAGGGGCGGATTTCTCTAGTTGGACTAAAAAACAAGGGCAGTTCATTCACCAGTGACCTATTGATTCATGTTAATGTTAACAGCAATGTAACAGGCAAAGGCTCCAAGGTTGGTAATGTTATACTGAAACGTATTTGCTGTTTGCTCTGTGTGTTTTGATTGTATACTTATTTAAGTTAAATTCATGTAAATTCTGAGATAGTTTGATGAATGACAGTTAATGATATGAAGAGGACTGTGAAGACTTAAATCAAACTCATGGATGAAGTTTTGTTTTTGCCCGGAGCAGCTATTGCCTTCTGTGTTCACACAAGCAGACTAGCACCAACCCCTGTCTTTAAATAAATGCTTTTACATTTTTAAAGTGTGTGTACTGTATTTACACTGCTCTGTGGCTCTCTGTATAAAATGGCCACAAAATGTTCCCAGTTATTATTCAGTAGCTGTAGGAACAGCTCCAGGCTTCTCACTGGCTTTTCACCAGGCAGGGTTGTGTTTCATATCAGATCTGGAAAGCTGTGGAGCAGTCTGAGATCTGGTTTGCTCATTCTGGGAAATGGTTAATTAAGCAGTCAAACTATCTTTGGATCTCTTTATTTTCCCAGCTTTCATCGCTATTCCCCTGTGAGTTCAGGTTACAGGACTCAGGGCCCACTTCTTTTTGAAAGCTTCCCCAGGGGTCTTCAGTGCTTTTTAAAGATTCACCACAGAGATCTCCCGAGTCCTTGTGGTCTGCTGCTATTCTGTGTGGCAGCATCTTGTCTCCTCAGCTGGGTCATATCAAGGTTAGAATTCAAAATGTTACGCTATGTAGGAGATCTATTGAGAAAATGTAATTGTCATTGCAACAGAACCATAAATGTGTTCTTATTTATTTGTCAGTTTCTTTAAAGCTGCTTGGCCTACATGGTTCTAGGGATGGCACTGTCAGTCTGTGGTCGGTTCACCTCTTTGGTTGAGCTGACCCTTGCACCATCCCTTGCACCAACCCTTGCACCATCAGCAGGTTGATATTTTAGTTTTTTACTGAAATCATAATGTTTTGACAACAATTGAATTGTCATGAAATTTGGTACAGATAATCACAATGGCCAAAAGAGCATAATGACTTTGGCGATCCACTGGCATTTCCTTAAGTACCACCTTGAGGTTGGCATTTGTGGTTTTGGGTCTCAAAAAATTATGAATGGATTGCAATGAAATTTATTACAGACGTTCATGTCCCCTTCAGGATTAACTGAACTTAACTGAATAACTTTGGTGATCACTTAGCTTTTCTGGCACCATCATCACCCAATACTTGCGAAACTAATGACATTCCCTTCTCCATTACTGTTAATTAGCAAATGTTAGCATGCTAAAATGCTAAACTAAGTGTGTGGTAAACATTATACCTGCTAAACAGCAACATGTTAGCATAGTCATTGTGAGCATGTTAGCATACTGATGTTAGCATTTAGCTCAAAACACTGCTGTGCTTAAGTATAGTCTCTAGAGCTGTTAGCTTGGCTGTAAACTCTAGTCTTGTTATACTGACAATGGATCAAATGAAAAGTGTGATGTGAAAGGTGTTGCTCATAGTGATGAACCCATGAGAACTGCAAATCCCCTCCTGCTCTGCTTTGGTTTTACAGTGTGCATATTTACTGTTCTGATTGACCCTCATCTCTCTCACCAGCATTGTTTTCAAAGCTCTGATAAACTCACTGACACACAGTACACTAACTACCCTGGACCAAACAACAGACAGACAAAGTGCATTTAGAGCTAAAGAGCCAGATTTTCACTCTGGAGTTGGTGGTTGATGCAAAGGCAAAATGGAGAATCAATATTGGATATTCACAAAGTGGCCAGATATATGACTCCAAATGGATGCTAATGTTGCTCCATGTCTGCTAGATGTGTAAATAGGCAACTGTTTGCTAATACTGGCTGTGTACAGTAACCATGTAGGAAGATTTTTGCTGTTGATTTAGCACTGGGGAGATAATAGTGATTACAATTTCTTAAATAGGGTTCTGTATTGGAGATTGTTTTTCTTGTGAATTGAATTTTGAGACTGCCTCAGACCCCCCAGCAAAGAATCAGGATTTAAATTGCATTAAAACTCTCCTTCATATGTATTACAGTAACAGCACTGGGTTTAGTTATTCAACTTATTAGTTCCAATCTGTGGCGGGAAACAATAAGTCCTCTTTTTTCAGACTTGACATCACTGTCCAACTCGTAGCTATAAAGTCCAGAGTGCCAGTCTGTCTGTGTGTAGAGACTCCATGGATACAAGCAACAGCAGTCCCTTGTCCCCACATTTAAAAGGGTCTGAGCTTTGTAAAGGACATGAAGAAGAGGATGCAAAGGAGGTGTGTGTGTGTGTGTGTGTTTGCCATCTCTACATTATGCAGACCAGTTCATACAGCCTCTCCCTCAGAGCTGAGTCTTTGTGTAGACCACAACACAGATTTAACAGCCTCCTGTGCCCTGTCCAAGTCTGTTACTCCCTGGGCTCTCTGGTATAAACAGATACTTGAACTACTGGTGGTGCCAGTACAGGAGCTGAAACTGCAGGAAGAACGACTAGTTTGACATCAGAAGGAGAAATGTTTGTCACTGTCCTGTTTGGAGGTTAGTAAAGTTCCTATAAACATATTTTACACTCATTGTATGCTCGTGATGTGGACTACCTGGTATGTAAAGTTTGATGGGTTTTTTTTGAGATACTCAAAAGTTTGAGCATGTTGAAGATTGTGGCATAATGTACTAATGTTTCCTTTGTTTTAGAAATCATAGTTTAGTATAATAGTGAACTGGTTTATTTTCATTATGATTAATGTTTTAGTGTTACAAGATATTTTTCTTGACAGATAGCAAAATGGAAATGTTCAATCTCAACTGTAAGCTGATAAACTTCATCCATAATTTGAAGGAGAGGTGCGGTCTGGACTTCAAAGGTATATTTACTATAATGTTGTGAAGAAATGTTGTTTTGCATTGCAGAAGCCAAGGAATGTATCATTCATTTGATAAACTAGTGGCAATTAGTGAGTATAATAATGAATAATGTATAATCTAACCTAAAACATCATAGTGTGGACAGAGATAGAGAAATAAAAATATCCTTTGACATATTCTTAATGCCAATACTTAACTATTACATAAAATGTTATGAAAAATGAACACCATTTACTTCTATAGCATTAATTTCTCAAGAAATGATGCAATAGTCTCTGACAAATCTGACAGCTTTTGGAAACTAATGTGACAGCAAAAAGATGTTTGTTAATTTTTAAAACTTAAATCAGAAAAAAAACACAATCTATTTCCCAAAAAATCCTCCAAATTCTCACTCTCATCCCACCCAAACAAAGAAAGTAGCTAGAAATAAAGAGAAAAAGAAAAAAAATAACAACACAATTCTGAGAGAAAGTACAGAAAAAATATTTTGAAAAGTCACTGCTTCATCTGGATTTGGTTGGTGGATTGGAAAAGCTTTCATGCAAAAAATGTGAAAATGTAAATATGAAACAACCATGATAGCAATCATAGATGAGGTCGCTCACCTGCAGAGTGTGTGGACCTGATGGACAGCAGCGGAAGAGTGATGAACCTGGAGGCCAAGCAGCACAGTGTGGATGCAGCCAGCAGCCTGCTGGTAGAGAGACAATACTACGTCCTCCTACAAGTCTGTCGTGAGTCCCTCTCCACCAACCAGCAGAACAGGAAAAAATGTCCAGATTAAAAAAAAATCTGGTTAAATATTTCTGACTTGAACAGTTTGATTCCAAGTTTAGATATCTAATATTAACTATAACTAATCATGTTAAATAAAGTCTGGCAAGTATCTTAAGTGTTTGACAGACCAAATCATAACCATTTTTCACAATTAAAATTTTGGAAGCTGGATGTAAAATAGTGAGTTGACTGTGACTTAATGTTCTCTGGTAGCCTATATGTGCACTGTATGTAATATTTTGATTTTAGAGGATATAATGGATTAAACTGCTCATAAATGTTATCTATAATATCAAAAAGTAAGCAGTTTTATTGCACCAGTAAAGCTCACTACTGCACTTGTCTTCAGGAGATGATGATACTGGAGATCGGAAATATGTGTCTCTCTTAAACAACTTCAGCCAGAGTCATCCTGAGTTAACAGGTAACTAAAACCACTGCCAGATGAAAAATGAATGACTGAACTCTAAGAATGGGAAACAGACTTGAAATGGCTCTCTGAGGCCTCCTGTTGGCCAAACCTATGTCTGCAATTTAAAAAAAAAATCATACCACAAAATATTTTTATGTTATGATGATTGGTTTGTTAATCATCCTGTTATAGAGCTGCTGTGGAAACTGTCAAACCCCGACAAGGAGCAAGACAGAAAGATCAGTTCTCTGAGGAGAGGGCGCACACAGAGGAGCAGTCCTGCCCACCAAACCAGGAGCAAAAACCTCTCTGGACGTAACAAGAACCATCCAGTCCAATAGTTTCTGTACCAGTCATGTCAGATTTTTGGAAAATCTTAAGCAAAACTGTAGACTGATGTAGACTTCAAACAATACAATATATGAAAAATGAAATTCTTTGAATGTAGTTTGAATGAAGTGATTAAATTATGCTGTTTCAACTGATATGTGACTTCTAGCTGAATATAAGAAACATTTGTATCCTGATACTGACCAAATAGAGCAACTATGACATGAAGATTACATACATACACAACAGTGGAAGAAACAGACAAATACTTTTCTTGGGTAAATTAAAAATTAAACAACCTCTCTAGACATCTAACAATGAGGAATAGATGTATTAGTAAGGAGAAGCCCCTGTACTCACCAGCTTCAACACTGCCCACTAATAATGCCCTGCTAGAGGATGGATCATTCACTTGGTTATATCTGTTTATGGACATATTCACTCCAGGATGTGACATACTGGAGCAGAAGCCTATTCGCAAAACAAAATTCTGTGCAACTGCTCATTATCTTGGCAGAAAATTTCCACACATGATACCAAGAAAAAGTGAAACTTACATATAGTGACAGGCTGCAAAAACCTTCACATCCCTTAAAACACAGTGAGGATGAACTCATGTCCTCAGTGGTGGCTACATGGCCTCGTATGGAGTCAGTTTAGACAGAGCACTAAGCATTAGTTAACTGGCATCATTTTTGTAAAATGGTTGAGGAGTTTGTTTAACTTTTTTTGGCTAAAGTGAGCTGCTTCTGTAATTCTAACTAGCAAAATGTAAAACTGTTACAGTTCTGTAAATCATTGTGTATGCTTGTATTTGACCTTGACTGTGTGTTCCAAGTAATTCTTTGTAAACACATTTAAAGGGAGCACCTATGTGTTCTAACGTTTAAGCTGATTTATCATTACATTTTTCAAAGTTTGCTGTTGTATTTGGAAATAGTGATTTTCATAATGATTTTTCTCTACCCTTGAAGAACTGGTTTATATTCATTTCAGTTTTAAAAATCACTTGAATCTGGCTTGTGTTGATAATCCATCAGTTGAACATCATGTTTCCTGTGACCCCAAACTGCAGCAAATATTGAAGAGTGAAATGTAAACCTCTATGTGCAGGAAGGCTGCATGATTTAATGTAAGTGTTTCATTTGACTGTTGTAGCTGCTGGAGGTGGAGCTAGTTTCAACTACTTTATATACAGTTAGCTAGTTTAGTCCAGTGGTTCCCAACCTAGGGGTCGGGCCCCTCCAAAGCGTCACCAGATAAATCTGGGGGGTCGTGAGATGATTAATGGGAGAGGAAAGAAGAAAAAACAAAGTTCTGATAAACAAATCTGTTTTCAGTTTTCAGACTTTTTTTTCTAATCTTTGATTTTTGATGAAATATTGGATCATTTGAACATTTATTGAAATGAAAGCATATGAGAAGTTTACAGGGAAAAATCACTATTTGGTGGAGCTGTTAACAACTCATAGACATCTGAAATGTGACCCCGACTACACACTGCTTTATGTAAGATGTCAAAAGCCAAAAAGCTTAGAAACTACTGGTTTAACAATGTGTTGTTTTTTAAAAGCTTGTTATATTATCCATTGTGTCAAATCTTCATCTGAAAAGTAACTAAAGCTGTCAAATAAATGTAGTGGAGGAGAAAGTACAATATTACCAATATATTTTGGAAGTATAAAGTAGCATAGAATGGACATACACAAGTGAAGTACAAGTACCTCAACAGTACTTGAGTAAATGTAGTTACTTTCCACCACTGGTTAAAGTGACAGGGTTTCAGTAATGGCTAAAAAACTGAAACAGGTAGAAATGAATAAATGGTGAAAAACCTAAGGTAGTGAATAAATGGTTGAAATGGCTAAAAGTAATGGATACATGGTTAATTAAGTACTTGGCTAAGTAACTACTACAGGCAGGGGTGGAGCAGCGATTTTAAAAGTGTGGGGGTTCCAGAGGTGAGACATGAGCACAGCAACCCCCCGCCTTTGAGCCCTGTTCCACTCTCAACATGCCAAATCAAAATGAATGCCATGCATTTAAACATTTTTTTCTACTACTGTAGTTGTAACCACTGCTTCAGTTTACCATAAAATAATTACTGAGACCATATGAGAGTAACAACTCAGCAGAATTTATTTAGGGTCTCATAGCAGATTACTTCTTACATCCAGTTATTTGTGTGATTGCTGTACTGGAGCATAGCTATCCTTATTATACTTAAGATAATCACAAAGTATCTTTATCCTACTTCCTCACATACGTTATAGACATGAAATTAAAGGAAACTTACACTTCCATTAAAGTGAAATATAGTATATATTTGATAGTTATAGATGCATAACAAATTGAACCCTGGTAACAAATCAGTATCAGTAGAGTCAAATCAGTAAAGAGTCATTTCTGAGTCCATGGACTAGTACGACCTAAATTGTCTCCAATTTAGGTTGTAGTGTGTCTTTTAGTAGGAATCCAAAAGAGACCTTTAATTGTCTTAAATTGGGAAATTAAATACCAAAAGTTGTTCAGGAGGTTTTGTATCAGCAGGCGTCAGTTCCTCTCCAACAGCCACAGGGAACAAGTTGCCCCTCTTCATCTGAAGTCCACCTCAAAGCTAACAGGAGAATATCACATAAGCAGGTGATGTGAGGCTAGTAAGTGCAGAGAGTGAGCGACTAGCTCTCACAGGCTAACTGCCACAGCTACAACCATCTGAAGCCTTTTTAAGCTCAATAATAAATAGTAATATTACTGTGGTCTAGCCTTAATACACAATATAAGCTACAGCTCATTCTAACTTATAGCCTATTAAATGCAAAACACACATTACTCCCTAACATAAGGAGTAAAACTATAACGTCTGAAGCAACATATTCCTTTGACATTTAGCTTAAAACAGCATGAACTATGTGAGTTTACATTCTGGACACAGAGGTAACTTGTACATATTCTTGCCAAAGTCCACCCAGCATAGTGGCTAATTAGCGATTAGTATAACTCACAATTAGGGATTATCATGCTAATAAACATTAATTTGGTCGTTAAGACTTTACCATAAGGCAGGCAACATATTGCCATAAGACAGGCAGATGTTACACATCTTAAATATGAATGCTCACCTTTGTCTATGACTATTTAAAAACGTCAATAGAAGTGACTAAAAAACAAATTTGACACCTGACTTACATTTAGGATAAATTAGCCTATTTCATTTATGTTCAATGATATTAGCGACACATCACATAACAAGACAAAGTTGCAAAAGAAAATTCTACATCACTAACTAGTTAAATATCTGTTTCATGCCTCTGATCTGTTATTCTCTAATCTGTTATCACAGCCAGCAGCGAGTAACAGCTATCTGTAACTGTTTACTCTTCCCTGGCCTGGTGGGTTCGTCAAATTGCTGTGATTGGCTGGATGGTTGTTGATTGGCTGGATGGTTGTTCATTTAATCTAATTTATAGGTTTTTCATGAATGGGAAACTCAGTTCAATGACCACTTCAATACATCACAACACCCGCAACACCCACAGCTGCGACGCCTCTGATTTCAGGAACCATTAATGACCAGCCCCTGCAGACAGCTGCTGGACAGGCTCTTCTTGCCAAATATATGAATTACGTCATCGTAACGCGAAAACACGCAGGATTATATAACACGCTTGACAGGTAAACGTACACGCAGTCCGTCACCGGCAGAAAGTGAGTTTTTTGCTGCTGTGAAGCCGAAAACCTGAAGAAACCGCAGAAATGTCCGCATGTGAGTTTGAATCGTTGGAGAAAAGTCTGGAGACTCACTTGCCAGAAGGCGAGCTGGCAGAGGTCAAACGCATCTTATTCGGAAAGGAAACAAAGTGAGTTGATGCCAGAGTTTGTGTTCATATTATATATAATATTTAGGGACCGAGCCCAAAAGGCACAGGACTACTGTAAAACAGTAGTTCTTGCCTAATGGCGAGGACCCTATTGTTTTTCGTGTGTTTGCTTGTTTCTTTTTTTCTTTAATATTACGGGACATCACGCCTAAATTTGACCCCAAAACTCCAAACAACCCAATTTGGCACGCACATCAGGTCTGGTGAAAATTTTGATAAAATGTGAAAATTGTGCCAAAATGTGCTCTCTAGCGTCACCCATGTAACTAAAATGGCCACGGCCTGTAGGAATGTCGTAGAGAGATTAAACCAAAACCGACTTAATTTGTCTCATCAAGACCTACAAATCATACACTGATACCCCTGACCTAAACCCAACAGGAAGTCCACAATTTGCCCCAATTTTGCTCCCCGAACAAACGCTATCTACTCCGAGGGCGTTAATGGTATCGGCTTCAAACTTTAATAGATGACTTATGACACTATTCTGAAAAAAAGTTGTTAAAAACTTTGTAATAACTCGAACAGTTTGGATTTGATAAGCCCTGAAAGTTGTAGTGCCACATCACACCTTACAATGTAAAACAATGGGGAGGCAATCTATGGGCATGAACTTTGTGTCAAACAGAGGCTTTCAAACCTTTATCAATGGATTCGCAACGAAATTTCCTACTTAAAAATATGATTTTTAATTTTAGATTTGGCCAAAGTAATGGAATCCAGGAGGAGATTTCACAAGGAGTGTACTTGAAATACCTCCTCTCCAACTGCTCCTGTTGAGTCACTCTCCCAGTGCTGTGAAACATTCCGCAACAAAAGACTTTAAAACTCACACTCTAATATCTCAAAAACAATAAAAGATAGAAAAAACATGTAAATTCAAGATTTGTAGGTCAAAGTCTCGTGACTCATTTAAAGTTCAAATGAAGTTTGTATCTAACACTATGTGGAAGCAGTAAATGTTCAAAAAGGTGAGTATTTTTCTGTGTCCAGCTGCAGTTACTTATTGTCTCTACACACCTGACAGTACACATTTCAATCAAACTTTGACCAGGTCATGTGGGTTAAAAGTCTTTCCTTTTCTAAAAATAGACTTGATGAAACACACAAACTCATCAAGAGTTTTCAATTTACTAATTGAAATTCAAGTGAATGGGCCCAAAACTTGCATGATTTTGATGAGACAAGTGTGAGAAAGACAGACATGTCTTACCCTGCAGAAAATTCTCATCCTGTCAAACAAACTTTCAAAATAAAAGCACACCACACTTGTAAGAAATATCCCTTACTTTTTAAAAGCAAAATGAACTGATCCCGACAGGCCAGAGTGCGAGGTCCCGACCAACACTGCTTGCAGCTTTAATTCTTTTTAAATCTGTCTTTTTTCCACTGCATTTGTCCTGGTAAATTATTATTCTGCAAAGTGGACTTTGTCCGAGCTGCAGAACACACACACAACCCTTCAAACTGTTTAACCACCAAAACATTACTCATAAAAATTAAGTTTTTAAAATGAAAACTTTACAATATGTGTCCAAGTTGATGTCAGAGTATTATACATAGTGTGCAATAATAGAATTACAGCTGATGATGTTATATGTGCAGGACATGGGATGAAATTTATAGAAGTACTGTGATTTCATTTGCACATTTCCAACTAGATACAAGTGAGAATTAAGAAGAAGGAAAAGCTCATTTATAATCTGGCCCATGTGGTTTATTCACACAAATCTCTGTCACTGACTGCATGAGGACCAGGATCTCTGCTCCATCACATTTGGACAGACATCGATTTGACTGAAAAAAAAAGCCAAAGAGGCCAAAGGTTTTGCTCAATTCTCAATATTGACTCAAAGACAAGGCCTCAACAGTACTGGACATTCGGTATGCACCACAGAAGCACAATATAATTACCTGCTCTATTACTTCATCTGATATACTGTAGAGGACCTAAAGTTAAAATCTAGTTTGATATTTTAGATACAGGTTGCATATTCTAAATAAATGTGTGCTTAAGGTACCACAAACTAATTATTTACTATTATTCAGTTATGAGCAGCAGAGTGAGATTAATCGTTCACATCAACCTCTGAGTTGTAATTCACGATCAGAGATATCTGGCATTTCTGACAGCGATGATATTTCTCACTTAGTGAAAAGAACTACAGAAGTGTCAACCAGCCTCCATTGTTGGCAGTTACATCAAAATAAAAACTAACACTACAGTCGATTCAGCTAATTTAAAAGGAGCTCTGCACAGTTTGTTTGTAGCTGGTTTCATATGTTATTGAACCGCTCCGAATGTTAACACAACTAAAGAAGCTAATTTAGACTATTTCAGTGAACACTCCAAACTCAGAATAAAGGGAGGTTTTTCTGTTCTGCTGACACTGCATGAATGCAGCATAATACAGACATAATGTTCAGCAAGTCGGAGAAACGGGGGTTAATAGGTGCCACAACTTCTTTTTCTTGCCCTTCGGCCTCCTTGCAGGTTAATGCTCATGAGTTTCTTTTGCATTACAGGAAGTTGGACCTCCCAACATGTGCTGTGGAGGCTGCGTCTGAGCGTGACTTTGAGCTGAAGGGTTACAGGTTTGAAGCTACCCAGGAACAACTGAGGCCACCCAGAAGGATCCGGGTGGGACTTATCCAGCACCGCATTGTTCTACCCACTGATGCCCCCATCCTGGACCAGGTCAGGACTCCTATTACTTGCCAAAACAACACATAAAAACCTGTGTGGTGAAAGCTAATGCCCTGCTTGTCCCTCACCCGCCCCCCACAGATCAATGCCATGCACAGCCGGATTGGTGAAATTGTGGAGGTGGCAGCCATGTGTGGTGTAAACATTGTCTGCTTTCAGGAGACCTGGAGTAAGTGATATCATGAGTTAGAGCTACAACTGTAAAACAATATGTGAGACTGACCTGCCTTTTGCTTTACACAGCCATGCCCTTTGCTTTCTGCACCCGCGAGAAAGAGCCATGGACAGAGTTTGCAGAGTCTGCTGAAGAAGGAAACACCACACGCTTCTGCCAAGAGGTGAGAAGTCTCACACATTGCAATGACACATTACTGCAATACACAAGTCTAATGGTACTGTCATTTTGTCATTAGCTGGCCAAAAAGTACAACATGGTTGTTGTTTCCCCAATTCTGGAGCGGGAGGAGATGCACAGCACTCTGTGGAACACAGCAGTGGTGATATCCAACTCTGGAAATGTGCTGGGAAAGAGCAGGAAGAACCATATTCCCAGGATTGGAGACTTCAATGAGGTCAGTATGTGATCACCTGTATACTATATGATTCATTGCACCTGATTAGAATTAGACAAACTGCTACATTTTCTTTGTACTCAGTCTACATATTATATGGAGGGCGACACTGGCCACACGGTGTTCCAGACGCAGTTTGGGAAGATAGCTGTGAATATCTGCTATGGGCGCCATCATCCTCTCAACTGGTTCATGTACAGTATGAATGGAGCTGAGATCATCTTCAACCCCTCAGCTACTGTTGGAGCTCTGAGGTAGGAGACAAAATGTAGCAATTATTATTTCTGGCATGGTCATATTCACCTGCTAGAGGCAAAAATTAGCTGTTGGGCTGCTATTAACCTCATGTTTCTCCCCCTCTCTGTGCACTGTGTACAGTATCACTGTGATGGAATATTACAGGAACACATGTTTTCTATGTATTAATTTGATTAAACACAAGTTAATTCAGGAATATGCACCATGTAAGCACAATATCAGGGGCCCTATTGAAGAGAGCATCAAGAACAGCTAACAAAGCAGGAACCACCTGAATACCCTTATCATGTTTGTCTGTATTTGTCTATATTTCCAAACAAAGTTCCACAAATTACCACAAACCAATTGCCACACAGTGATTCTGGGGCTTTTTGGGATCCTGGTGGTCTATGGCCCCCGAGGCAGTTGCCCACTTTGCTCCGTTGGAAAATCCAGCCTTGATTTACTGGAGGGTGAAAAATGTGATGCAATAATAGTAGTATTAGTTGTTATACATTGTATTTGTTATATATACATCAATAATAATGTTATGTCTTTTCCACAGTGAGCCCATGTGGCCTATAGAGGCCAGGAATGCAGCAATAGCTAACCACTGTTTCACTTGTGCAATCAACCGTGTTGGGACGGTAAGTCAGTGGATCTGTTTGAAGACATACACATACAGTATGTTTTGGATAAATGGCACTCAAATGCAGGGCAGCAGCTTGGACTTCGGGAATGCTGAGGTCCTGACTCCTACATGTGGCTTTTTTTTGGATAAGAGTTGTTTTTTGTCTGGCTTAGTTAGAAAAATAGCTAACCAGTAGTCTCATAGTTACACTATATGACAATTTCCATACATTTCATAAAAAGTGATGAGTGTTTTTTATGTAAATGCAACAGAAATTGAGAATAAAAAGTAAAGCAAAGAAAGTGGGTCCTTTAAAACAATGTTGATGGTGAAATTTATCATACACTTGTCACACAGATGTTTCAGTGACCATGTAACCATCACTGATCATTATCCTGAAGATCATTAACACCTAATCTTTCCTGACATGACCTCAGTGTGCTAAGTAGAGGCTACAGCCCTGCTCAGGTGTTGTCTCATTGTTGTGAGGTTATGTTGTTGTGCAGTTCTAACTTTATGTGCATCTTTGTCTTTCACACAGGAACATTTCAAAAGTGAATTCACATCTGGTGATGGAAAAAAAGGTAGATTTATTTCCTACAACTGAGAAAGTTACAACCATTTTCATGTAACATCTTTAACTTGTAAAGTCAAAAACATGAAAAAAACATGAAATGTTTTTGTGCCGTCTAACTGTGAAATGGAGCTGATTGATCCTTTAAGTCAGGAGCCATTTGTTAGTTTCATTGATTGGAGACAAGCACACAGGAAATGATGGAGGAAATGATAACCATTGAAAGCAAAATGCAGTTAACCAAGCACCAACGTGTTTATTATTGGAGAGCGAACCTGATTTAGAAAGAATTACATACTATAATGTTGCAATGTATTTTTTAATCTCCTGTTATCACAACAGGATTTATTTTTTTCAGTAGTAGAATCATCATTGAGATACCAGGAAAACTGTCTTTTATATTTTCATTTATATATATTTTCCTCAGGTTTGGTCTCACATACAGTGAGTAGCTGTTACTGGCAGGGTGAATTATGTGACAGCTCTCCTGGTTTTTGCAGCTCACCACGACTTCGGACACTTCTATGGATCCAGTTATGCTGCTGGTCCTGACGGCAGCCGCACCCCAGGGCTCTCAAGGACCTGTGACGGACTGCTGGTGGTAGAAATGGATCTCAACCTGAACCGACAAATCAGTGACAAATGGAGTTTTAAGGTAAATGAACGAGGCAGAGTGTAAGCAGCCTGTGTGTCACATTTTGACTTGCTTTTATAAGGAGATGGTTATGCTTGTCTGTTCCTGCAGTAATTGGATGCTTGTATATTGAAAGTAGCTAAAGAGGTTTTTGTAGTTTCAAAAGTCTGGTTCAAAAATACCATCTATTCTCTTCTCATATGTCCTTATTTTCTGTGCCTGCAGATGACTGGGCGGTACGCTGAGTATGCAAAGGAACTTACAAAAACTGTCAAACATGACTTTAAACCCAACATAGTGAAGGAGTAGATGATGTTCCACATACATCCTGCAGATTTGCTGTAGTCCCTTTCAGTATGAAACACACTAAGCTCAGTTATCATCTTTTCATTGACATTTTGTGTTTAGTATTCTGTCTTAACAAAGTATTTGTCTGTGATTGGTTCAGATTTGTCATCATACAGTCACATAAAGACAAGATCTGGTTTCATACTCTCTGGCAAAATGTGACCATTGTGTGTAAATGCCTCATTAAATAAACATGAACAAGAAAAATCAAAATAATGGGTCTCCTGTTGAAATCTTTTAATTACAACATATAATAAATGCAGCTCTATGTTTAATAAAAAATAAAGTTTAAAATGTGCTATTTGTTCACACAAAAAAGCACAGCCAGGAAGAAATCACTTCTCATGTATTCAGAAAAAAAACTATTTCATGGCAATTTAAAAAAAAAAAAAAATTAAATAACATAGAATTACGTCTGGTATGAAAAGCGTAGTGCAAAAACTTAACCATGATACCAAAATGGAGAAATAAAACTTGAGTGACGAGGAGGAAATGATCTATTCATCACACCTTTGTTCTGCCACATGATCAAAACAGCCGTACAATGCATCCATCTATCCAACACCATAACACAAGATGTTTTTTTCCTCGGTGAAGTGAATCAAAGTCGTGAATTCATGTTTCTCTGTGTCCATCAAGTCCATCCATGTTCTTCTGCAGGCAGATTCAGTTCCATAGACAGACTATGGAGTATTGCATTGAACTAGTTTTGTCATTTGATGCGCATGTCACACTTTAGGGCATTAATTACCTGAGACGTTCAAAACACAACTACTTCCTCTGTTCTTGTTGAAATAATCACGTGAATAAAAAGTGACAGGTGAGTTAGGAGGATTTCTTTAAAAAGGCAAGTAGAGGTGAGGCTGGTGGCTACACATGAGCACCTTCTGACGTCAACACCGAACACAACAAATACATTGGATATACTAAATGTTTTCATCATCAACCCTGAATTATGTGCACATTATTTCCTGGTAATTCTTAATTTAGGTCATAATTCCCATATTTCATCCATTTTAAATCTGAAATACTCTGTTCATAGTTAAAGATTCCAATCCATGAGCAACCGCTGTCATTAAAACTCAACAAAAACATGATGAAACTATCTGCTTGTCTAAAAGAAAAGAAAATACAAAAATAAACAATTCAGCATAAATTTGTTGATATCTTCCAGCTGTTAATCCTTCACATGTCATGTCGGCTGTATGTCGGGAACATGGGTGAATGTGCAGCTAAGTGTTTGTCATGTGAGCATTAGCACCGGAGAGGACAGCGACAGCTGACGACAGCAGGAGCCACTAGTCCAGAACCTGCATTATGATGTCACTATTATAATGATGAGCTGGGAAGAGCCAAATCCATGTCCGCTTCCCATCAGCTTTCCTTAAAGATGAACAGGATATCCTCATCTGTCCCATAACTCCGCCGGGCCTCCTCGAAGTTACTGACGCTGGTGCAGCACACCCCTGAATCACACACACAAACACACACACACACACACACACATATATGTATTAGTTCCCAAAAGAAGACACTCCATGTTAACAAACAGTAGGGGGATTACAGTTGTTCAAGAATAAGCAAATAGTTTTTCCTACGTGTTTGTGATATAAAATTGATTTTGCACAATCAAACTTTTTAAAAAGATCCTAATTGTCTCAACGGTTCTTTATTTTACAATCAGTTTTTTGATTGGACCAATTAAGGAATGGCTTGAAAGTTTAAGAGTGGTTCAATATTTTCTTATTCACGTTCTTGCAGATAGTTGAGATGGGAAGATCAATATCACTCTCATGTCTGTCCAGTTTAAATATAAAGTTACCACCAGCAGCCCGTTAGCTTAGCTTAGCATATAGAAAAGAAACAGGGGGATACAGCTAGCCTGGCTCTGTCCAAAAGTAAGAAATGCCATGCTGTGGTTTTATGTGCCAGACTATTTGTTAGCCAGTAACAAAGGTTGTTAGAGGTGCTAGTAGGTGGATTTTGTTACCTTTGGACAAAGCCAGGCTAACTGTTAAATCAATAAGTCAAAATGTTTACACAGTAATTTGAAGTTATTTAACAAAATGGACTAAAATATACTCTACTCTAGTGCTGTAACTAATGAAAAATTGTGAAAAGGACCCATCACAAGCTCCCAGAGCCAAGGGGTGCCGTCTCAACCAGAAATCCAAAACTCACCAATATTCTATTTTTACTTTACAAACATATAAACAAGAGAAAAGCAGCAAATCCTTACATTTCAGGAACTGTAAACATTTTTTCTTAAAATATGATTAATTAATTATTAATTTATTTTCTGCCAACAGATTACTTGAGTTATTAATTTATATGTTTAAAAGGGCAACAGCTATCAGGGCATTTAAGTCCTGATGTAAATTCTGACGGTGTCTATTAGTTTCATATTTTCTATTGTATTACCAAACCTATTTATTTTAGCTCTTTGATATTGTGACTGTTTTGTTGTTCAAATAAAAATAAGCCAATTTCTGCTTGTGCTTTAGATGTATGTGATTACTCACGGTCAGAATATGCAGGGTTGTTGTAGAAAATGCAGCCGGTGGTCCTGTTGAAGCCACACACAACCACAAAATGACCCTGGTACTCAGGTTTCCTGCAGAAACACTTCTGACCAACAGGCAAGAAGCAGCAGTATTTGACAGGCGAGGAGCAGAGTTCACATGTCAAGACAACAGCGTTGACCAACACTATGGCAATGTGGCCCTGCTCCAGGTGAGACTGAATTTCCTGAACCGTCACAGAGCTACGGATAGATAATCACAAACACATGTCAGAGTTCAGTTTGTATTGTACAGGATAAAAACTTGTCCAAAAGAAAAATAATGAACAAAAAAACTCACCATTTCTTCACCACCACACTTTTGGTCTCTGCTTTAAGGAAAAGCTCATTCACTCGGTCTTCTTCAGTATCAAAATGCTTCTTATAAAAGGACTGCAAACCATAGCAGAAACAATACAAACACAGATCAGAAACGATTCTAATCTTGTTCAGAATGATGAGGGTAAAAGTCTGAGGACGGGGCTGATAAACTATGTTTGGCTCAGCAAATTACCTGATTCCTAAAGCCCTTGTCAACACCCAGGGTCTGCGTGCAAAAGCAGTGTTTGATTCCTAGATGGCACATGAGGTAGGCCAGGTCAATAGTCCACACGCTCTCTGTCAGCTTCAGCTCCCAGCATGCTCTCTGAAACTCCTCATCACTCACAGGGTGGAGGTACCTGCAAAGTTGGACAGTTAGAGATTGTGAATCCTGACAGGTCAATCCACACTACACTCAACACCAGTATTACACTTTAAAAATGTCTATCACTACTTTTTGTCCTTAATTTTCAAACAGCAATTATTTACCCTTCAATATTGGTATTTTATTTATTAACATCCCAAGTTTATCGGACAATCTTAAAGGATAGATGCAAAATGAGGTCATGCAAAACCAGAATATAAACTGTACTGTATTTGATAACATATCTACAGGCATCAAGGGTTCATACCTTTTCAAGTATGTCTTAAAACAACAGTCAGGTGTCCATGTGAACAGTGAAAGAGGTTTTCCTCACTGTAATCATTCCTCCTGTTCATACTGGCTATTAAAAATCCTCTTCGAATGTTTCAAAATTTCAATGTAAGTGATGGAGGCCAAAATCCATAGTGTGTCCACACAGTCATTTAGTGCAAAAATGCATTTAAAAGTTGATGTGAAGCTTATATGAGTCTTCAGCAGTCTGAGTTAGTCATATCAAGTGGATATCTGCCACATTTACAGTCTTTTTAGCATCAAATTCCCTCTTTGTGTTTCCTCAGACAGTGTTTCCTTATTGAGCTTCGATGGAAGTATTGTAACAAAAAGAGGGACTTTTGCACTTAAAGACTGTAACGCTGAAAGATATAAACTCGATTTGACTCATTTGGATGCTGAAGCTTCATATTAGCTTCAGATAAACTTTTAAATGCATTTTTGCACAGAGGGAGGACTATGGATTTTGTCCCCCATCACTTACATTGTAAATACTTATGAAGAGATCTTCTAATGATCAGTATGAACAGAAGGAAAGATTACAGCAAGAAAAACATGTTTCACTGTTCATTTGGCCTCCCGACTGTTGTTTTAAGACACACTTGAAAAGGTATGAACCCTTTAATGCCTGTAGATATGTTATCAAATACAGTACAGTTTATATTCTGGTTTTGCATGGCCTCATTTTGCATAGATATAACGATAATGTAAAAGGATGAACATTTATGGTGATGTGATGTTGGGTGTGCACTTACTTCAGGACCATCCTGGAGCAGGCTAACCCACAGTCCCAGTGGTACAGCTGCCGAATGACAGGTACATTCAACAGGACGACATCCTCTGAGAAAAGCCACGCTATTATTATTACATTTAAAAACACTCTTTAAACTGTACTAAAAAGTGCTAAATCTGGCGCTAAGTTACTACCAAGAGCAAAAGGCAAGTTAGCTGAGCTTTATGTGTGTGGTTGACATGAGTCTGAGTCACTCACCTGTCATTCTGTTGAATTCTTTCTCAGCAGACAAGCGGCCAACTAGCTCAGTAACTCAGTACGAGCTGTTCAGTCCTGTTTACAGCATTTAAACCGGAGTTTGGTTTCCCTCATCGATGCTAACTACAAGCAACGAGCTGTCCAGCTGCAAGTTTAGCTGCCAGGCTAACAGCATTAACAAGTCTGTCTGTTGGCAGGTTCACACATCGACGCACAACACGGCTGCTACACATACAGCGGTTAGTTAACTAAACAACTACAGAATAAAAGTTAGAAAAAAATCAGTTCTAGCAGGATTTCGTGTCTGTCTATACCGTTGTTCTGCTTCACTTCTCTGTTGTTAGTTAGCACACTGGTGTTTGGTGTATGTTGTCATTAAAGTTATGCTGCCCCCGTGCGGTGCGGGGGAGTCATCACTCATCTCACACTACTCAGAAAGTCATACATTTCACATCCTTTACATTTAGAAGTTTAGGCTTTATTGAAGAATTTACATGACGTTGAAAATCTCTGTTTTCATGTCAGTTTTTTCCGAGCAGGGCCGGATCACCTGCTGGTCCAGATGTTGAGGTGACCATGCTACTGGGTTCCATAGGAGGTGCCCAATGATACCTGTATTGTAAAAATATGAAGAAACACATTGAAAAGATTGACACATTTTTGGGGAACATTTATTTCAATACTAATAACTGCCAGCAGCGATGAATGTAAAACTTAAAGAATTAAAGGGTCAGCCACTCACTGATTCACTGTCACCATCCTCATTCAGATATGTGACTTTATGTATACTGTAAAGATCTCTTTTCCTCATGCATGTCAACATGACCCAGTCAGAAACTACAGGCACCTGAAGGGGGAAAAATGGGTTAAATGCAATTTGGTGGGCCACAGCTTTTTCCAGGGAAATGTCATCATCTTTTACTCAGGAAACCTGTAATGAAATACAGAACTGAACAGGCTACTTACCAAACTAAGGAATGACAACGCTGCTCCCAAGTTTATTATGGTGGGTACAATTCCAAACTTTCCGGCCTGTAAGACAAAAATAAAAACCCCATTTTGAGTCAATGCACCTTAAATTAATCACACACATTTTAATGAAGTCATTGCAATTGATTAAGGCCTCACAGTTCCAAAAACAATGACGTCGAACCGGATCCCGTATGCTTTGATCAAGGTCCTAGATTCCTCTCCATCTGGCATCATGTAGTATTTGGCGAACCTACAAGCAATGTTTGTTTAACCAGTTTTGCCATCTCCATCAATTTATTAATAAGGCTGTGTCAAATATAGCTTCACCTGAAGTTAAATCCAGGAGCAACATTATTGACAGGACTTTTGCTGTCCAGCCTGCGGAAGCTGTACTTGGGGTAACACTTCCCTGCCCACCAGTCCAGGTCACAGCTCCAGTCAATAATAATACCAATGATGCCACCCTTTGGAAATATAAAAAAACCCTGAAAACTTAATTCTTTATTCACATTTGTATTGTTTAAGGGTAGATACACAACACTTTGATCACTTGTGTGAGACCTGACCACTGAAAGCATTAAATTCTGACCGTACCTTCCTAGCCATGTCTTGAAAGTCCTCTCCAGCCTCTGAAACGATGTGTTTGAGGCGGAATATGGGACAGTAAGGGTCTGTTGTACGATTGAACTCACACTTCCCCAGATATGAGGAATTAATATGTGGCAATATGTTTCTTCTGAAGAAGGAAGGAAGATTTACTTTGATATAATGGCACACAATAAAACAGCATGTTGCATATACTGCACTGATAAGAGTCTCTACACATCTTTCTTGTCTTTGTTTTATAATCTGAAACACTGACCTGTGAAAGTTGAAGTTCGGGTACGTCACACTGTTTTTGATCAACACTGTGAAGTTTTCTGCTGCAGCCAGCAGTGCACGTCTGTGGGAGAAACAGCATGTCAAAGCTATATCTACTGTAAATTTAAATATTAACACATATATAATATGGGCATTGCACATGTTCTTACTCAGGCATCTTGGTTTCTTTTTCAAGAGGACACCATGAAAGCACTTCGCAGGTCCGGACAGTTGTGGAGTAGTTCTCACACAGTCCTGTCTGTATACCTGGGTGGAAAACAGGTGTCAGCTGCTTTTTGCTGTATGGTATTAAATGATTTATAGCTGATGTATCAACACACATCAGTGGGATGCCAGCCTGTGAGGGAGGTCCCTACCGTTTCCTCGAGGATCAGCGTGTCCCACGATACAGTCACAGTCGTCCACGCAAGTAGTTGATGGAGTTGGAAGCTGGAGGAGGAATCACATTAACTGTGTTAATCTGTCACTATCTCAATCCAAATAATGTGCAGGGTTCCCATCATGACCTTTAGTTCTATGACTTTTCCTTATCTTTACGCAACTAAAGCATATCCATGGCCTAGCAATTTGATGATTTCATTGGTAATTTCATCATTCCCAACAATGAAAACAATTCAATTTCACAGCCGGTAGAAATCCTGAAGGAAATTTTAGCAGTGATCTGAAGCTGGCTCATCTGGCTGCTACAACATTCTGCTGCATAAAGTGAATTTCTGTTTTATTTCTGAACAGTCCACATGATAACAAATGAAACAAAACCACAACAGCATGAGATATAACTCATCAGTTTGTTCTGTAATTGATTAGGCAGGTTGTAATATAACATAAAACAACTGATCCAATAGGGTGCAAAGTCACTAGTGCTGAAATTATTAGTCAATTAATCAAATTGTCAATCAACAAAATGAATGGGCCTTTTTCACAGCAGATATTTTGACTTGTCGTATGAAGAACAGCACAGGTTGTAATTAATACCATTAACAATGGCTCTGTTCCACTGGAGTCTACCGGTAGGCCATGAGCCAGCATGCAAGATAACGGTGCTGGAACAGATAAAGCTAAATGGATTGTAGCCCTTATTAGTACAATGCTAACATGCTGTTTTTATCAGGTAGCCTGTAATGTTTACCATGTTAATCATCTTAGTTTAGCATCATAGACTAATAATATTTTCTTATTGGCGCTTATTATTACAAACTGCAGCTGAAGCTGATGGGAATGACATTTGCTTTGCAGGTATTTGGGAATAAACCAAAGTACTGGATAATATTAGTTTCTGAGCTGATGATGGTACTAGATCAGTCAAGTCATTCATTGGTGATGACTAACAAAATTTCATGGCAATCCATCCAATAGTTGTTGAGATATTTCAGTCTGGACCCAAGTGGTGGACTGACCGACAGGCTAAGATCTGGTCCAAAAAGGTTACTGGTGCTGAAGTCATTAGTCAGTTCATTGCTGATTTGTTTTGTTCATTTGCAAATCAACAAAAAATTCATCAACAACAATTTTGATTAAAAAACTGGTTGTTTAAGTCAGGTTCAAGTACACTCGTCTCTGTTTTACATAATCTTAATTTTGAATATCTTTGGGTTTTGACGGTCGGTTGGACAGAAGAAACAATTTCAAGACTTCACCACTGGCTCTGGGAAATACTGGGGGACTTTTTTCTATGTTTTCAGACATTTTACAGATGATGAATCAATTCCTTAGAATAATAATTGACAGATAACTGATAATAATTTTTTAAAAAAAATCATTGATTGCAGCCCTAAAAGTTATATAACAAATCAGTGCTAAACTCTGAAATAAATGACCAATACTCCAATTACATGTTTTCAAGTAACAAACAATGTTCATCATAAAGTCGTCTGTCCGGAGGATGGAAACCATATGATTTCATATCACATAGTATTAGTGACTCACCTGGGGACAGTGTGTCTGAGTTTGTTTGGGTGTAATAACCATATTCGTCAACACAAAGAAAGAATGATCACCCTGTTAGACAGAGGAGACGCACAAATGTCACAAGGCAAGTGTGTATAGATTAGTTGACTACAACTGCCAGTACAGATCACACGTTAAGTCAAGATAGAGGGGTTATTACATAGGAATGTATCTGTAATAGAGATGAACTGTATGTTTAAATACCTGAGGTGGCATAACATAATCAACCACGTCCCAAAGATGTGGTTCTGTGTCAGATGTGTTGGTGAAGGCGAAACCTTTCACTTTGGTGGTGACAGTACTGATGACAGAGTCTGTATCCTGGTACGCTTTCTGCACCACACACACATACCTGCAGGTTTACAGCGGTATGAATTAGTTAACAATGCAATTAAATCACAACAAGTGGCCATAAAGTCCATTACAAATGTTTATCATGACCAGTTTAGTTGTGGATTCACGTTTAACAAAATCACAACCCTTGCATACTGGTAACACAAAGTTCCCCCATCAAAGCTTTTCGTTACTTACCCCACCACATACAGCACCACCAGAAGCTGGACGAATCTGAAGACAAGTCCTACCCATATGTTTGGTATCACCAATGTTTTTGGAGTTTCATAATCAAACACATAGTGCAGACACTTCTGGCAGCAGCCTGCAGCCCGGCTCATTGCTGCACCACACTCACCAGTGATGGATGAACTGTGCAGCAGTGAGGAGCACACATGCCTACCATTATTCAAATCATTGTATTCAAATCATTTTCACTGTACAGCCACTTCTTTGACCATCAGCCCGTTTAACTCAGGCCTGTGTGTGTGTGTAGGCACTAGTCCAGTCTTTTCCTTAGCCAGCAGCGTCATAGGAGCCCCTGCTGTAAATAAACCAGTTCTGAAGTAAACAGTGTGTAAAATATGGCTGTGATGTTACAGTTCTTGTGTCAGGAGATGTAACATCACCACCTCTAGGCTGGGAGGAGGAGATGGTTAGCAGCTGCTGACTGGATCAATGCCTCATACTTGAAAATCCCATAACAGCTTGTCACATACCCACAACTTAAATATACAACACACAGAAGTTAATGATTTCAGTTTGTGAGAAGTACATGAAAAAACTAACTTCTACATGCAGAAACTGCACTTCTATTCATCCTCTTTAGTAATCTACTCACCAATCTGGAGATACTCAGAATGTACTGGAGCAAACACAATGACACCTTTGTTTAAACAATTCACCACACATCTACATGTCACATTCAGATACATCAAGAGTTTAACTCCAATGCAAACTCTAACTGATAAGAAACTTGTAACACTGAGCCTGCACACTCTGAGGAAGACATTTGTGCTCCTCTCTCATCTGCATTGTACACGAATAAATACACAACAAATAAGAGCTGCGACAGATCTGACAACTCCTAACTCTTACAAAGAAATACATAACAACAGCAACACCATGAAAACCAAAATTGTTTAAGAGTCACTTTTTAATTTCATAACACGCAATGATTTCCATGAACACATGACAGAAAAAATGTCACTTTGGTCCAAAAGTACCTCCGCTATAGAGACAGTCTGTAAAAAAACCCCAAAAACGAACCATTCCAGTTCAAATAGACACTTTGGCATCCCATTCGTCACTAAGAGAAGGTGGTGTAGCTTGCCTTCAATAAAATATTCATCTACCCACCTGCTTTCAAGTTTCTTTTAGTGATAAAGTCCATGTAATATAATCACAGGAAAGAAAGAGGCTACACTGAACTGTATACACAATATACAAATGGATATTTTTTCATTGTTTTTTTCATTGGACAGAGTAGACACACAGACATGTTAATTCAATCAATAAAACTAATGATATACAGTCATTATGTTTTGCGTTTCAGTGCTGAATTTTCAAGTATGATATGAAGGCATCTACAATATACTGTAGAAAAAAAAAGTCCACAGTAATGAAGCTACAGTGAAATGTCAACCAGGAAAACTTCTCCTTTTATGTTTGTGTTCTCCAGTTTAACCCCGAAACCAGCCATCATGTTCAAGAAATCTGAACTGATCTTGTTTCAGTCACTGACTTCTCATACAAGGATAAACGAGCTTGACGCTTGAGTTTTGTATAAACTGTCAGTCTCTTGAACTGTAAAGTTTACACAGACTCATCTGGACAATGTCTCACTTGGATGGAAAGTCTGTGTCATGTCTAATTGAATGGCTGACAGTTTTAACCGATAAAAACAGGTCCATAAGTTTCATATTCGGCCAAAATCAAAGTCAAGCCCCCCGTCCTGCAGGTTGCCTTCGTTTGCGTTGTCAAAGCTGTTCTTCCCATGGATCTGTTTGAGGTGCTTGCGGAGAACTGGCTTGTGAGCGAACACCATGTCACAGTAGTTACAACGGTGGGGCTTGTCCCCGCTGTGCAGGTTTAGGTGATCCAGCAAAGAACACTTTTGGGTGAAGGTCTTCCCGCAGATTTTACACTGGAAGGGTTTGATTCCGGCATGGACGCGCATGTGTCGGTGCAAGTTGCCCTTCTGTGTGAAGGTCTTGCCGCACAGGAGGCACATGAACAGCTTGTGCATCTTGAGGTGGTTGGCGTAGTTCTCCAGCTGGCGGAAGACCCGGGAGCACTTGGGACACTGGTGGTACCACTGGAGAGGCTTGTCGTAGTTCCTCTGGAACCCCATGTGTTTCTCTGCAGGAGAGGACGGAGGAGGAGGGCTGAGCGGGTAGCCGGCCATGCCAGGTGGCACCGCCATGTCACTACTACGACTGTCCACAGTGGAGTTGATGAGCGAGTGTTGGGGTTCAGGGGAATGCAGGGCAGCAGGGGGGCTGGTCGGGAAGTGACCGGTGATGGAATTTTCTGCTACGTCAGACACAGACTCCACCTTGACTATGGTGATGTCACTCTCGACTACACCCTGCCTGGGATGTCTGTCCAAGATCTGGAGAGGGGACTTAGGCTGTATAATCACATCGTCATCGTCATCATCATCATCAGCATCACTACTTTTGTGGTCCTCAACCTGCTCCATCTCCTCCTCCTCCTGATGGACAGTCCTCACCTGAGAGTGCTCCTGTTCTCTCGAGGCCTGGGAGGATAAACCCTCCTCCCTATCCTCCCTTCTCATCTCCACATCCACCTCCAGCTGCTGTGAAGCCTGCGGTTTGATGAACTTGCTGAGGGCTTGAGTGCACTGCTCCACAATGTGACCCATTTGGAGGAAGCTGGCCACCGTCAGGTAATGGACCAGCTCCAGCTCAGGAAACTCCAGCTGGCCTGTGTAGCAGGACAGCAGCAGCTGCCGACCCACCTCCGCCTCCTGGATCATGGTGATCTGGACCTCCCTGGAGTCCTGCTGAAGGATGAACTGGTCCCTCAGGAAAGACGAACCAGCGGCAAACACCACCTTGTGACCTGGGACCTCCAGCTGGTTGATGCGCACAGTGACATCACAGAAGCGTTTTTGGTGACGCAGGAGGTTCATCTTCCGCAACATGGAGTCCCCAAATGTGGCAAAGCGGAACTGCAGGATCACCTGGTTCTGAGCCATAGTGAGCCGACCAGCAGCAGCAGTGCACCTGTAGGAGACACGCACAGACCATCATTTCTCCTCAACAGGCACACACTGTAAACTGTGTGATTTGGATAGTTCATTCATATTTTACTACAGATTGCAGGAAGTCATTAACCAACTATTAAACCAGCTTATAAAGATTGAAAATAACACATTGTTTCTCATTATATTAAAAGAGCTATGGTCTACAGAGACCAGCTCATATTTCAATCAGACACATGGAGCTCGTTTATATAACTACCACCACCTGTGTCGATTATAATCGTCATCAGCATGACCTAATCTTCAATGTGAGTCCACAGACTCCGTCCAGAGTCTGCTTCAAAACATGCTGGTTAGCACTTGGCGCCTGCTGGTAACAATAGAGCACCGTGTAGGCTAACAACATACAATAGTACCGAATAATGGTCACTTTCCCATCAAATGAGACGGTTACGAAAACGTTTACAGGCTCTATTAGTTACACTGTTGCTAAGGTCGACAAACATGACAATTTAAACGTGACACTTTGAAGCTAAGATTTGTTTTTGTTGACTGGACTTTAGCGTCACCGTTAACGCACCAGTAACGTTACTGGCTTTCATCTGAGTGAAACAGCTCGTCCAGGTTTAATCTTTAGAAAACAACGCAACAGAATGAAAAGAGCGTGTCTTGTATAAACTCTCCGTACTTCACGTTAGCTGTAAGCTACATGGCAACAATCAATCACAAATCGCCTCCATATTTCTCTTTGGCCTACTCCCGCTGAGCTGCATCTGCCCCGGTCTCAGCCATACTGTAGATCACTAGCTGACTATGTTAGCATGTTTGTACTTGTAAGAAACGCTTTGTAGTTTTACCTGTAGTCCGCTCGCAAACAGTCGTGTGGGATGGCTTTTTGTCGGGTGGGACACTGGCCTGTGTCTGTCTGATGTGAGACTGCTGCTCCGGATGCGAAACCAATTTAAAGGAGCAGTAAGTGTACTGGGACCACCTCTCATCCCCTCAAATACTAATGGGCCCCTGAAGTCCTGAAAGCTGATACTTAATCTTGTGCGAACACAAGACAGTTTACTATAAGTTCATGTGTGAAACATGTTAACCTTTACTGATGATTCATAATCATTAACTGCAGGACTGATGACTTATCAGTGACTGTGACTATTCATTATTTACTATTTACAGCTCCTATAAGAACTTACTATTAAATCTTTTGGTTGAAGCTAGAAGACAAAAAGGTAAAATAGCACATTGAATGTGTTCAGTAGGTCAAACATCTGTAATAGTACCGGTCAGTATCACCACAACAATAATTATAATGTTTTATGAAAAGGCTACAAAATACAAAAAGACTGCATTCACACCGGATAGGCTGTGTGTCCCTGATCAAAAAACCAATTAGACCATCATAAATCATCGTAAATGATTATGAATCATTAATGAACATGTTCTAAGACCATCCAGTCTGCACTTATATATGATAAGTCATAATGAAAATAATGAAAGTCTGCAGTTATAATGTTAATAAATGAATTTTTGTCTGAATGCCCTGCAGGCCTTCTCTTTCTTGCTTTATGTACAAGAACAGAACTTCATTGGATGACAGTCTGAGGTGAAAATCAAACTTGATTAGCTGAGTTCTCTTCATTGTATGGTGGCTGTGAGCATCTGAAGTTGTCAGGCTTCATGTTAGAGACAAAAAAATGCTGCAAAAGTGCCCTCAAAGGTGCCCCCACAGTAGAGCAAAAATGATAAAATGCCCTGAAAGGTACCTGCACAAAGGAGAAAACATACAAAAGTTCTGTAATTGCTGTCTTAGCTATGGTAAATCAGGATGAAGTGCCCTATAGAGGGCCTCTATATGTGACAATCTGCCCTCATGCGCCCTTTCAGTGGAAGAAAATCAGATAGTGCCCTGTAAACTACCCCCACAAGATGTAATACACTGCCCTATGAGTTGCTGTTGTAATGAGGTGAGCTGGAAGTTCTGTACGGGTGCCCTACTAGTGAAATAAAAGTGGAAAAAGTGCCATTTAGGGTTCTCCTCAGTCTAATATACAGAAGTGCAGAATTGGGTGCCCTTTCAATGAAAGAAAAAACATGATGAAATGCCTATAGGGTGCCCTGTATGGGAGGAAAACTTTGCAAAGTGCCCTTCCAGTGAAGAACATGAGACACTGTGCCCTATAAGATGCCCTTGCGACGGAGTAAACTGGCCATTACAGTAGAAAAGAATGTATCCTTTATGTAGGCTGACCATTAGGAAAATAAAGCACCCTTAAAACATGTTGTAGCTGTTGTAGCTGACATTATTCCATCCAGTTGATTTTGGTACAGTACTACTCACTAGTTTGCGCTGTCACATCTCTTTAGATTGTTCTATTGTCTTTGGGTCAGTACAGTCTAAGCTGTAACCTTGATATTGACCTATTGACCTATGTTGATACGTCAGTATTGACCTATTGACATATTGACATACGGTTTGTGACATAGGTCACATAGCAAGGCTTTTTGCAATTAAAACAAGTGTATGGATTAAATATTAATAAGGATGCATTACTAATGTGTGTAGACTGTATTTTCTAAGTGGGTTTAATGTTTAAGCCTGTCCAAAGCTGTATAACATGCTATACAATGGATAGATAGTAGCTAGTTAGCTAGATACATAATTAGCCATCTCTATACTAATTATTTGGTACAAATTGGAAATCAACCTTGTGGTGTAGAAAAACCTTAAAAAGAAATCAGAGTATTTCTTTTTTCAAAATGTGTTTACAACTCTTTAGTTTGGATTAACTTGCACTTGTAAAGAGGGAGATTAGCACTGGGTTACTTTATGATTACAGAATGCAAAGAAGAGACAGAAAATTGAAGACAATACAAAGGGATCTGCAAATGCAGCGAGAGGCAGCAAGAGGAGGTTGAGAGAGATAAAGTAAGTTTGCATGAGCCATTAGCGATGCCCAGTGGAACTTAAACCTGTGTCTATATGTTAAAAAGTTTTAAAAACAGACAAAACTCCTCAAAATAAACGCTACACTAGCAGTGTCAACAGCATCAGTTAAGCGATCATTCTCCAAACTGAAGGTGATCAAGACCCTGTTTAGAAACAGATGTGGAGAAGAAAGACTCTCACATCTTCTGCTGTTGTCCATAATGAGGCCATTTACATCTATAAACTCATTTACAAACATTCAACACAATTCCAAAAATTACTGAAAAAACAGTGACAGGGTTTATTATAATTATTACAAAACATACAAAATTACACCTAGAAATTCAAGACTAATTTTATTTGCCATTTTGACAAATAAAATTACACAACATCAACAATAAAGAGTGTCGTGTCTTCTTGAAAAACCTGAAAAAGAGAAAAGAGTGTAAACACATTGAATTACATTTAGGTCCTTTGCAGTGGTTTACCTGAAGTTTTACAAAATATCTGTCTGCAGCTCAGTTAAAAAATAGTGAAATGTAATATGGCTACTTTCACTATATACTTTATTATTGCCACGAAAACTAATAGATATGGAAATAAACAAAATTTTAAAAAGCATATTTAATTTGCAGGCTGTGATTCCAATTCATAACTATTATGTTATGAATAAATAGATACATAAAAATGAATATAATATTAAAACTAAAACATCCTGTCATCATGGGGACCTTAGTGTGACTTTAGACCATGAAGATTTGAAGTAATGCAAAGTGATACTCAACATTCATTCATAGACACATAGAATGACATAAACAGAGTGTATACTGTAATGTGTATCTTCTATACCAGGTGCAACTGTATCCACCCAAAACAACCAACGCAATCAGTCCTACTGATGCAGCGGCGGACAGCGATGAAACCTTCAGAACATAGGATGTGCCTGGAAAGAGACAACGCTGTGTGTGAGCAGTTTGTTTGCTTTTACATTTTATTATATTAAAATACTTTCTGTTGCCTTCTGCTATAAGTTCAGAATGTTGTAACCCAAATCAATAAAAATCAATCTAATTAAAAGATGACATTACAGGCTTTACATAGTAATAGTAATTACCTCTTACTTTAGCCCACAAGACACAGGAACTTTTTAAATCCTGGGAGAAAAACAAACAAAACATTTAATCAAGGCTGCTGCAGTTTCTCTCAAATCTGACTCTATTTTTCACACTGTGACTGAGCCAATAAATCTTTATTCTGTACTATACAATAGCTGCACCCACCCTTTTCCACTGACTGACAGCTCGTAAAATGATATAGTAGTTCCTGCCATTCTCCAGAGGTGCATTATAGAAGCTTCCGTAGTAGAGTCCGTCCCCCACAGTAAAGTTCATCTCTGTGCCGACATGTCTGAGGTGGATCTGAGCTGTGACGTACTCTATGGAGGATTCGCTTTTGCGGAACAGTGAGGAAGGTGAGGAACAGTCAAACACCATAATCCCCTCTAAAGGAAGCACAAACACTTGGTACAAACTGCAAAATGAAGAACAGAAAATAAACAAAGAAGTTTTGAAATTGCATTGCAGTTACATTTTAACTTCAGTATAATGATACCATATACATTTAGGAGCTATTGTAACTATAGCAACACCCTCTTTGTTACAGGGTTTATGGTAACACTTTAGACACACTATGGTTTCATATACAGTGAGTAATTAAACCATGATATCAAAATTGATTTGAACATTTTATATTTAGGTTTATTAGTATGACACATGTCAACTTTAAAAGGATTGATAATCATTGACAAATTATAAAATAGGCTACTATTCATGTGGCTTATTATCCATAAATATAGATATTTTAACACATAAAGGTAACATGACACATATATGAATTCATCTCTAATGATTATGTTTCTCTTAGTGTTTGGGTGATGCTGGATATCAACATGGTGACATCACCATTTTAGCCATTAAAGCTGGATGATTGATAACTGATATTCATCCATGTTCAGTGTAGCAGATTAAAGGCATTTGTCCAGTTATGAATGAGTTATTAAATATATTTTTAATAGTTTTTTTTTAAAATAAATAATTCCATGTGTTAAAAGTTTATGCTTGTGAGTTAAGGTCTAAAAGATGCTATAAATCAAGTATTCAAAAATGCTGGTAGTCATTTGTTGAATCATGAATCCAGATTCTACCACCATCATACACAGTTTGGGAATACTGGAAGGTATTTTTGAAGCTTGGACCATCTGTCTGTTGTATCTCATACAGTAAAACATTAACTCCTTGTTACTCTTTTGGTCTGATCTGACTGAAGTGCTGATCACAGCCTATGTTTAAGATAATATTAGTCCTCCATTAGTTCACATCCCCAATCAATGTTTTCCACAACACAGATATCTTGTCCCTCGTCATGTTGGTTGTTACCTTATTGGGTCTAGCGTGTTGGGTGATCTGCGTAGCCTCAAAGTCGGTACAGGAGTCTCAAATTCTCTGTAGTGGACAACTGGTGCTGGAGGTACTGTCAAATGTTATTTGATTTAATGTGCATTGTTCAGTATAAACAAGACTACACCAAATAAAATAAGATTACATTAGTCCTAAATATTTCTAGAAAGCTGATAAGATGCAGGGAAACATTTTGTGAGAGCAGAGTCAATGTAAGAGTTATTGATACCTGTTAAGCTGGTGTTAGTAGTGATGGTGGCTTTGAATCTGGCAGACACTGCAGTGATGGAGATGCTGTAGTTGGTGACTGGAAGCAGGTTGAGACAGACCTGCAGCTGGTCAGATTTGGAGCTCAGAAACCGCTCCCTTTTGTCACGAAAGGACCTCTGATAGTCTCTGAAGCCCACATAGGTCACCTGGGATGGTTACACCGATGTTGTTATTCATTAGTAGGGTATGACAAATGTGGAACTGTTCACACACACACATATTTAGCCAGAAAGTTAGGTTAATAAATTACCAGAAGCACCACTTTCTATGCTGGCAAATGAGTAAAAATGATGGAAAAAGTATATGAAGTATATGAGAAGGCAGATGAAGTCTTGTTACCTTGTAAACTTCCGTATTCTCCTCATACTTTTCTGCTCTCCAATGCAAACATTTTTCATTAGAAACAAATAGGTGATTGATAGGTGGTTTGATTTCTGTAGAGATATGGGAATGAAAAGAGAGTCATGTTACAACCAAATTCTTTACTTTTTATTGGTCAGCACAAAATATACAGTACTGTGTGTCTCTGCTGGGCATTTAGATTATTGGCTGTTTAATCTGATCTCCAAACACCAGCAGCAGATTACCAGAAAGTATGTGTTAATGATACTGATGATATGTTTTTTACTCACCTATACATTTCAGCGTAGCGTTCTGCCACACCCCAGAGCTGCTGCACAGAGACATGTTACTGCCCCTCCAGCTGTGGTATCCATCCACACAGCGATGGATCACTACACTTCTGTTGTGCCAAACCACCTCTGAGTTGGTGAGGAAAGGGATTGGGCCACATTTAGCTAGGAAAACAAGGACACTGATTGATTAACTTATTGATTGAATATCCATCCTCCATATTGAATATATCGTCTCTTTTCAATGTGCCCTTAGAAAACAAAAACATAAAAGATAAAAAATAACAAGCAAAAGGTTGTATGTAAATAGTAAAATCTCTGTAATGATTGCATCGTAAGGATTTATATGAAATATAGTGTATTCCACACAAATTGGGATCCCGTTGCCCTCCACTAGATGAGTTGGCATGTAGTAAAAAATAAAATCACAAGCAGGATTGTGTTTCCTTAACATTTACATTTACATCAAAACAATCACAGAACAAGTAGACTCTGTAAAGCAAATTTTAAAACTGAGCATAAACCAATAAAAACCCATCAATAACATGTAAATACTGACTCTCCTGCACCTAAATATATGTATGTTGTATAATGCCCTACTACATAAATGGTTGAATTAGAGTTAAGACCGGCATCTATTTTTTTTTTTTTTACCATATAAAACGTAGTATGCCATAGAAATATTTTTTTCTTCGGGAAAAAAAAAAACATGTAAAATATTCAGGAATTACAAAACAGTGGTAAAAAGCAAACAGCACAGACTCAAGCTAGTAAAGGCTGGTGGAGGACAGTCACAGCTGGTCTTACCAACTTTTTCCAAACTAATTCCTGTGATGTTGTTTCTGTAAGTTACTACTGTCTGCCTTTGTAGGGCAGCACAGACTTTGTTACTGTACCTTTGCATTTTACTGATACTTTTCCCCACTCTCCTGATGTTAAACATGTTGAAATACCATTTCCACTCTCCTGGTAAAATCCCTCCATACATTCATACAGCACCACACTGCCCGGTCTACTGGTGCGGTCCCACAGGAGGTTAGTATGGGGAAGGGTTAGAGGGGGACCACAGCTTATCTCTGCGCACAGACATGAATCAGGTATATAATGTGCCAAAAGCAAAACAAACAAACCACTACATTCCAGAGGTGAACAGGATATGAAACAAAAATGATGCAGAAAACTCTCATCATGTTTGGCTCTTCCTCTAGCTGCTCCTGACCTTTTGAGTCCTCAGGTGAAATACATGTATGTGTGTCTCATGCAAAAACAAGACCCGTATTACAATTACATAGAGCTGAAATGTCTGTGTTAAGTTGTGTTAAGTTCATAGAGACCAGTATTGGGCTTCAACTACTTAGACATTTGCAAAGCTAAATAATGTGACAAATACATTCAGAATTTATTTGTCGATATCTATATATGTGAATTTTATGAAATTAAAACTAATTAGTATCAGTTTAGTGCATTAAACGTTGCACCTTCACAGAACAGATCAATATCCTCCCACAGTCCATTCTCTCCACATACTGAGTAGTTTCTCAGGCTCCTTGTGTGATATCCTTCATCACATTGGTAATACACCACACTGCCATTGTGTGATGTTCCATCCCAGAGTGTTTTAGTGTGTGACTTTAAAACAGGCTCCTCACAATTGATTTCTACAACAAAAAGACAGCAAGTCATCAAAGATCACTGCTAGCTACAATGTTGAAATGTTGAGGGGATGGATTATGTAACAAATACAGCATTTACTTAAAAAACAAAAAAGCCAGATTTAAGCCAATGTGAAGACAAATGAGACAATTAGATGACATGTTTTTAGCCATTATTCACACATTTGGTGACAGCATTATCACCTTGGCAGAACAAAGAGGCCTCATCCCATTCTCCACTGGCAGTACAAACTGTTACATTTCTCTCTCCAACACTGCGATATCCAGAGTTACACTGATAAACAGCCTGAGATCCCACTTTGGAGATTTGATCCCACAGCAGAACTGAATGAGAGATGTCAGGAGGCGCACCGCAGTCAACTTCTACAGAGATGAAAATCACAATCTTTTACAGGGTGACAGGTTTTTTAAATTCTAAATACCAACCACAGCGTTGTTGTTACCTTTGCATGAGATGTTCGCCTCTGTCCAGTAACCATTAATTGTGCATAATGACCTATTATTTCCTTCATTTTGATAAAATCCTATTTTACAGTAGTAAGTCACTGTGCTTCCAGGAGTGGAGCTGTTGTTCCACATTTGCCCAGTGTGGGGCAGTATAGGAGGATCACCACATAATATCTCTGGAACAGGAAATGACACACATGGAGGAGTTATACAAAGTTTTTAAAAATACCAAAAACATAACACATTTACATAAAAAAAAAATTATTCTAATGGAAACCATTTGACAAAAGTGGTAGTTATGTTCACATAAGGATCTCTGCCCTGTACCTACTGTATGCTACAGCACACACAGGTGATTTCATTCTATTTTGATTGATTAGAGAAGCACAGACTAATTAGCCAGAAGTGAAAACACCTGTGTGCATGCCTTTAAAGGAAAAATAATACAACTTTTTTAATGAAATACTTAGAAATGAAATGAAATTAAAGTCCGTTTTTTTTATAATTGGAAAGAGATTTCAGCGTTTCATTGATATTTTGAATTACCTTGGCAGGAGAGAGTTGGGGGAATCCACTGACCGTTTTCATTACAGATGGATACATTAAGTCCTCCTTTGTTATAAAAGCCCTCTTTACAGAAATAGAGCACAGTGCTGCCAGGGGCTGAGTTACCGTTCCACACCTGCTCTGTGGATTCAATTAAAGGAGGACTTCCACACAAGATCTCTACATGCACCACAACAGTGTAATATGAACAGCAGGATTAAGATCAATTCACTTTCAGTTTAGTCCATTCAGAAACCAGAAAAGCTTTAAATATCATGTGATAGAGCAGTGACTGTACCTTGGCAGAGCACAGATGCTCCCTCCCACTGTCCAGCAGCAGTACAGACGGACACATTGCCCTTTCCAATGTTATAATATCCAGAGTCACACTGATAAACCACCTCAGTGCCCATCATCGTGCGATTATTCCACAGCATATGTGAGTGAGGGAGGGCAGGGGGAGAGCCACAGTAAACCCCTGAGAGCCAAAGCAGTTACACGCTGCATGAAACTGTTTTCACTGGAAAATCGCCAAGAACTCCAATCGATCAGTTACATGTTGGTTTCATGATCCTGTAGCCCCTGAAACTTATTAGAAACTCAGCGTATGTTTAAATACAAGCGCTGTCAATATCATCATCAGTGAGAAAATAATTTTAGCACTTCTCTTAAGGCGTAAAAATCTTGCACAGACAGCTTCTTTCATGGCACTGATGCCTACTGATGTGCTCACTGCATCATTGCAGCTTGACAATAAACCCAATTGATCAAATTATCAACATTGAAAATCTCCTTCAAACCTAAATTTACTCTCATTGTAGCTTTGATTAAAGAAATACTCTGAATCAAACAAAATTGAACTTAGAATAGCTATGACAAGCAATGACATGTTCAATCTAACAATCAGCCCAAAGTCCAGTCTAGAAGTCTTTACCTGGTATCACTGTAATTAATCCTGACATACATATAAAGTAAGCCGTCACTAGAAAGGAAATGTCATGTTTTGATATATTAAAAATACTTTATAACGATAATTAATCAGATAAATTTGATGATTTATGAAGATGTAGATTACTTGTTACTAGATTATTGATATGATAGATAGATAGATTTATTTTCAGAGCTTATTGATATCTTCCAGTGTAGTCTGTTGTATTCTATGTTTATACACTGTATATTACAGTGGGTTACTCATACTGTGACTGTTCAATGACCTCTGACCTAACATTGTCGGACTGATCACTTTTAGCCACAAACATAACTTATCATCAGTTGCTTTAGGCATGTTTCCATTTTCAGAATATCTCTCATCAAAACCCTCTAATATTAAACACTGTGCTGCTCTGAAGACACACTTGTGCTGATCCATCATGTTACTGTGACATGAAGTTCACAAAAAGAAGCTTCTTCTCTTTTGTGACTGTGTTCAAATAATTAGTCAAACAAAATGAGACCGAACAAGAAAACACAACAATACTTGCTACTGTGAAACATACACAGTAGCACATACAGTAAATTCATAAAGACCCAACAAACCTGTTAGAGAAAATAATAGAAAAACTGATGAAGAAAAAATGATTCTCAACATTTTCAGAAGTTTGACACTAGAAATGTGTTAAAAACAAATAGTTTGAGGAATACAGGGGACTTGAGGGCTTAATTGAATAAAATGAATGAATTAGACGTGGTGCAACATGGTCCTGAGTCTCTGAGGTCCCAAGTTATAAAGGTTAAACATTTTTTAAGAACATCAGAACAGCCAAACAATCAAAGAAGCACACATTTCTACTAAAATCATGGAAAATGTGAAGTTCAGAGCCATTGTGTCCTGATGAATGATCATGAATGGTTTGTTTTTGAAGAGAAAATAAAAGCTGCAGAGAGGTAGATTTGTTTGCTTGTGTTTTGTTACCTTCACAGACCATGGTTGCTCCCCTCCACAGTCCATCAGCCCCACACACAGAGGTGTTGTCTCCACTCCTCCACAGGAAGCCTTCATCACACTCAAACCTGGCCACACTGCCGTATGTGGTCCCTGTGCCTGGCAGCAGCACCGTGTCCTCCGGCGAGGCCGGCTGGCCACAGTCCACCACTGAGTTGGGTAAGAACATGAAACAGTACAGTTTAGATCCAGCTTTTCTCCTGCTGACTACAACATCTCTATTGATTCCTCATTCATGAGGACTTCGACTGTTATGCCAGCCAGAAAATAAAATGGCAGGATTAAACTGAGAGACACAAACACTAATATCATTGGGTGTTGTAAACTCAATCCAACAGCTGATAAGTTTTTTCCACAGCAGATATTTTGACTTACAATAGCAGTGAAGCATTACACCAGTACTTTACTGTGAATTAATTAATGCAGTTTTACCTTTGCAGGAAGCGTTGTGCCTGTCAGGGTGAAAGGGCTCTGCTCCGTTGTGGACTCGGTATCCCAGCTGGCAGCTGCATTCAAAAGTGCCCTCCAGATTCCTGCACTGACCCCCCTCTCCACACTGCCCTGTGATCTTGCACTCGTTAATGTCTGCACAGCCAATGGGAAATGAGCGTATGACATCAACATGATAATGTCACCCAGTTTGTTTTACAGGTAAACTGTAATTTCAGTCGGGTGCAGCTTTTTCTCTTGCCAGTAATTAATTAGATTTGAGACATTTTTATTACTTCTTGGAAATGAATTACTGAGCATTTGATACAAAATAAAAATAATATGGTTTCATATGTAATGTTTTCGATGGACTTTTGAATCTTGAATGTGCGACTCCATGAACATATTTATGTAAATTTTGCATATATTTTTGTTGTATTTTTCACCTCACAGTTATTGGGGTACACTTTTCTGGCTCCAGTCTAAACTCACCCTGGCAGTTGGTTCCATCATTTGGGATGAAGACGGGCAAGTTGTTTGAGGGGCTGAATCCTTTCAGGCAGGTGCAGTAGTAGCTGCCATATGTGTTGTGGCAGGTGGTATGCTGTCCACAGATCTTACTGGCTCCTATCTGGCACTCATCTTTATCTGGAAGAAAAATAAAATACTTATTACACTTCAAGATAAAAGAGAAGAGGTTTAAATGTACAGGTATACAATATGAGTTAGAGCAGTTTCAATGAATGAGGTTATTGAATGTCCAGAGTTATAACTGACCAATTAACTTTTAAACTTTGAATTCAAAATTCAATTCAGGCTGCAGTTCTCATTACAAAACCTCTGAAGAGACTTATCATTTAACTTCACATGATATAAAATACAAAAAGTAGAGTTTCTCTTACCTTGACAATAGGTTCTTCCATTTCCAACAAAGCCATACTTGCAGTTACAAACTTTGCCAGAGCCATCAGCTTTGTCGTCACATGTGGCATTAGCGTGGCAGGTGGCACACACATCCAGAGTGTAGCCTGCTGCTGGCATGTCTGACAATGAGGAAAGGACATCAAGAAAGTGTTTTTTTATTTATTTTTTTTTTTACTGTAACAGAACTGTCCTGGTATAGTATAGTTTTTGTACAGATATTAATATACATGCCAAAAAATATAAATTCTGATCAATAATCATCATACTCACCTGCAATGGCACAGAGCAGAAAAAACACGATTATAGCTCTGCTTCGCTCATCCATCCTCTCTTGAGTGTCTCTGCTGTTCTCTTCACTTCACCAGACACTCAACCTCCTCATAATCATCTCCTATTTGTCTATTTTTTACTTCCGTCTTGTGTGGACCATGATGACACTGAGCGGATTCGATAACCAGGATTGAGAGGATGCTGTGAATGGGTGAGCTGAGGTCACCCAGAGAAATGACTCCTTTTCTCAATGGTCCTCTTGCAGCTGGTGTTTGTTTGTGGTTTCAGCTGTCATTTTGTGACACATTCACTTGTGTTGATGATACGCTCGTGCTCACTCTGGTGAACTGCACACTCATGCTGCAGTGGCTGATAAGGGCTATATTTGGCCTAATGAACCTGCTGGAAACCCTGTTACAAACAGTGTGGCATTTTTAACACACCAGTGTGTCTTTTAGGAACAAATTAACTTCATTATTGCCATGTGTGTAGAGAATGATGTGCTTTCATACAGAAAATTGCATTAAATACGGTTCAATACCAACTGCCACTGCCAAAAAGAGAGACCAAAAACTGGGTGAATATTACAGTGCAGCTTACCTGTTGGCCAGTGGATTTTAAAAAAAGAGTGTAACCTTTATACAAGTGACTCAAATATATCCCAGAAAAGTATCAAAAGCCTTCAAACTGCCCCACAGTGGAGGCATTAACTTGTGTTTTAAGTCAATTGAACACATATCCCTCCCTTTCACACCACAGGGTTTGTATTGGGTGCTGGAGGGGTGTCAGTTGGAGTGCTGTGGGAAGGGGAGATAAGTCTGATGAGCTGCTATCTCTCTGCCCAGCAGGGTCCTAACTGGAGTCTTTCTGTCACTCAAACCAGTAAGTCACTGACTCACACCAGAGCCTGCTGGACTGTAGCCAGCCCCCCAAAACTCTGTTCAAACGCAAGTCTGGACTAAAGGGTATCTAATGTGGATCCTAAACTGACTAGAACGGACTTCTTTTCTCATGATAAAAAAATAAAAAATAAAAGTTGCTTCAACATTTCTTTTAACAAAAAGTTAGAAGAAACTGAGATTATTAATCTGGACTCACTGCTGCACTCCATGTCCCACAGATCATTGTGTGCCAGCACAGTAATGACTGCAGTGTAGGCGTCTTTCTCAGTTCATTGAGCATCTTAGGTCAGCTCTCTTTGTCAGCCATAGAGTCTATTGCTGTTCATGCAAATTACCCAGTTCCTTTGCTGCACTGCGAAAGCACTAAGTGCAAATTGCAAACTGCAAAAACTGTTTCAATATGCAGCAGATAGATAGTTTAGTCCTGCTGTCACCAGCAGATGTCAAACTTCACCCAGATTTGGGATTGAGGTCTTCTTATTCTTTAAAGCTGTTCTAATCAATATTTTCCTATCAATGGATGAAATGACTTCATGTAATGTCAATAGAGTCATTCTAGTACTTATAAATCCACAGAGAATTATCACCTGACCCTGCAGTTCCCCCAGCGTTTTACTGTCGTTCGGCACATTGTTTTGGTTGTTGGACCTGAAATTTGATTGTTTGGTTTTGGTTCCCTCTCACCACTTCTATCAGCGCTCTTTTTAGACTAGAAAAACTCATAAAAACCTGCTGTACAGTTAGTGATTAGCTGGTGAACATAGTGGAACGTTAAGCAGCTAAAGAGCCAGATATTTCTCTGAAGAGTTGGTGGAAACAAAACAGAGCTAAAAGGAGAGCGAATATTAGAAGTACATTCACAAGGTGGCCCGAAAGAAAACTACAAATGCTAATGTTGCTGTGTGTCTGTTGGATGTGTAAATGGGCTGCTACCATGTTAACCATATCAACTTTATATGGAAATAATACATGAGTGTTGAGTTTGGGGTTTTTTTTGTGGCAAGTTTGAATATAGTCATCTAGTCATGAGTCATGATATTTTTATTGTGCAATCCTGATGTGGTTGGGGTTATTTGTTGTTAATAAAGTTTTGGAACTGGGGATAGAGAGTTTTTTTGAGATATATAACAGCCCTCAAATATACATTATATAGAATTAGAAGTAGTGGTTATAGTAATGTAAGAATATGATATCACATCTCAGAACAGATGGTGTACAAAGAGAAACTAACTTGACACAAAATGTGGTTATTTAGGTTTCCTTTATTTGATGTTAGCACTCGATCTTTCTCGACCTTCTGTGAATTTATCACAAAGTCTGTCATTCAGATCTAATACTACAGGAACATGCATTTTTTTAGTATCAAAATGTAATACAGTAAATGTAATAGATTACAGAGGTATGTTTGTTAATCTTGAAAATGATTATGTCTTGACCCACACGACCACATTCTGTAAATGTAAATCAAGCAGAAAGCACTTTGAGATAAACAAAGTATTTTTGCTGGTTGTTGATATCTAATAATGGCTCTGAAAAAAAGAATAATAGGAATTGAGAAAGAATAGCTGCATTAGAAAACAAAATGACACTTGTACTGTATGTCATTATTGCCATAAATGTGCTTCGACAGGAACACATGTTTAAGCTCAGTACATGTTACGCCAGAGTGCTCAGAGCACAGAGTCTTTCAGGACAGCTTCCCTGATCTTGGACACAGTAGCTGCCACAGGGTTCAAACCTGTGACCTTTCACCACCTGATGGGTCATAAAAGGGTGCAGAAACAGCAGCGTTGCTTTTGGGGCAAAGGCTCACTTTCCTCAGGTGGAGGCGCCTCAGGAGCTGGAGATTCGTCCTTACACTCTGACACTGAGCCACTGGAGGTTGACAACAGCCTCCCACGCACCAGGTCGGCAGCTTTTCCATCCATGACAGACAAGTCTGTCACCGTTTTCTCTCTCAGCGACATGTCTCCGTCATCATCATCATCAATCAGCACAAACTCCTTGAGGTAAACCATCCCTACCCCATGGAGACTGTGGTTCTCTCCTGATTCCTCAGTGTGGGCGTCTACAAAAGTCAGAGTTGAAGTCTCTGTCAGGGTCTCATGTGGGTCTGTGGAGTTGTCGTCTGTCCCTGAATAGGCCTGGCTGCTCGAATCCATCATCCACATGGAGTTCCTCTGAACACTCTGGTCTTTCATGCTGTACCTCTGGTCTGGGCTGTTGGAGATGATGTCTGGCATAGACAACATCTTGCCGGTGCCATCGTGGTTGGTGACCTGGTCTCTCCTTGTGTGGGAACTGTTCTCTATGGTGTGGCCATTCCCAGGATACATTTTATAAGCCACTTTCTGGTAGTCATGGTAGACCTGCACACTGCTGCCTCCTGTTGGTGAAGGGAGGGGGATGCTGGCAGTGTCTCCTTTTCCTTGCTTCTTCATGTATTTCTCTTGACTGCACTCAAACAAAGCAGAAAATTGAGCGTGAAAGTTCATTCTTGACATTGAAAATCATCAGATGTGATTGAAAGCCCTGGAAAAAGCTAGAAAGTGGACCTTGAGTTGACAGACTTACTTTCTCTACAGTGGCACACTAAGTCCACCTTTTGGACCTAATACCAATAATTAATAAATAGTATACTTGAATGGAAAATAATGTAATCTCTGGAATGGAAATTGTTATGACTGAATATATACTGTTTTATTTTCATATTTTTTACCTTTTGTTGTGTTGCTTTCAATTTGAAACAGACAAGCTAAGCAGGAAACCTACCAGCTTTGATGTAGCAACATATACTGTAACAAGACTTTATGAACATGGTTTCTCATAAAGTATTTTTTTTCAAAAACAAGATATTTAGTTCTATAGGCCTAAATACAGCAAAACTCTCTGGAAAATATATATCTGACTCGTTGGGTATCTGGTATTTTAAAAGCTGGAATCAAATTGCTTTCATCCAGAACCTTTACTATACAATAGAGCTGAGTCACAAAGTTGGTTGCATGAGACCATTGCTTGCAATTTTGCAAAAAATCCATCTGATTATTCTTTTTAAATTTAATCTCTGGAAAAAAGACCATTTCAGGATATAAAGATGGCTACCAAATTAAAGCCCAACACCTTACTAATTGTGTTGGAGTCTAACACATCGCTCCAAAATCTCCCATAGGTGTTCAACTGGGATGTGATCTGGTGACAGTGAAAGCTGTGGCATATGATTCACACCAATTTCATACTCATCAAACCATTCAAGGAGCCCTCATGCTCTGCATGGTGGCATGTGAATTTGTTATGTTTCTCCTCTCATTTATTCAGGTTTTTCTTTTAATTTTCCACATGCCTGTATATTAATTACAAACTGCATACCACCATTATGTAGTATTACCATTCTTCACATGTCTGACTAACAGAGTAACTGGGGCAGGTAATAGTAAGTGCTGTGGAGTTGTTTTATGAACAACAGTGGACTGGTAAAAAAGAACAAACTGTCATTTAGTATTGGCCTCTCTGAATAAATAAATGAAACTGGAACTTTTAAAAGAAGCAAAAAATAACTTAAATTCCCTGAGGATCAGCACTTTGAGGAAGGAGACAGCTGAATTCCTCTAAAGTGCTCTAACCACGGAAGGAGTGTGTGTGTGTGTTTCATCTCTCTAAAACACACACACATACACACACTCTTCCCTTCTCCACACAGAAACAACATTTCAGATGAAGTGTATGAAGTAATCACTGAGTGACTTCAGAACATAGTTTAGGCTGTCAGATGTTTTAAAGGTACGTACTGTACAAATCTGTCATTGGCCAGACCTGCAGTACCAGAATGTAGCACTTCTGAAAAGCTTGTGTTTAAATTTAGTTCTGTGCAATGACTTTTTAAAGAGGAATACATTTGACAGCTAAATTTCATAAAGACAAATGATGTGTTTACAATAAGTGCAACATTAATGGATTTGTTCAAGAGGAGTTTTTCCATTGTACGGCTCCACATCCTAATTGCAATGCACTCCGTACAGCAGCTTAACAGACTGACCTTCTTACACTTGACTGACTCGTATGCATGACAGAATCAGGACTCTATAAATGAATAATTACATCAATGTACATGTTCTCTGGCTTGTGGTTGTGACTGAGCAACAATAGATGAAAAATAGATATGATTTAAACACACTCATCGCATTACTGCTTTGTTCTTGGTGCTGTTTTTGTCTCAGAAAAGCCTGACAACAGCTTTAACTGTGGCAGTGGGAAGTTATACTGGCAGGACAAGAGGATATTACACAACAATTTACTATAAAATTTAAAAATTTATAGTTGACCCTTACATCCTCAGAACAGTATCTATTCACACCAGTGTTTCTGTCATCCAACTGTAATATCTTGAATTAACTCTTTCTGTGTTCCCAAATAATCACCACAGATCTACCTTATAGGATGAATGCCTTTATTACCAAGCATAATTTAATATAAATGTTTCTTTTGTTGAGTGATAGAATTTCTAAAACACATCAACAGTCTGCAATGTTATTTCTTTTGGCAAGAAATACTGTTAAATAAGTGTCACTGCTGACACCAGCCTTTGTACAGCAGTTATCTATTCAACACCACTGCCCTACACACTGTTATATTTCAACCATACAACTGATACAAGCAGAAGAGATACAGGATTATAACATGCAGTTACAAGAGAGTCAATTTTTATAAAAATCAAATTCAAATATTTGAAAAATGCTTTTACCTCAAGCTTTCCACAGTTGAATCCTTCCCCAGAAGTTTCTGTAATGAAAATCACATGGCAGAGGTGGAACAACCCAGCATGCTCCTCTCTGATCTGCAGCACAGCTGATGAAACAGACTTCTCCTCTGCCTGGACGTCTATAAACAGAGACTCTCTGCACACACCCTCCCCTCACCCTAGAAACTACAACTCCACACAGTGTGTGCGGGAAGGCAGTCACAAGATGCTCCTCAGATTGCAATCACACCATCAATAACGCTTTTTTCTTTGTTACTGCTGAACTTCTGTGATTTTCAAGTAGAATGATCATCTCATTCATAATTGCACATTGATGAATCTTGTAAAAAAAACATCAGTATATGCAGAACATAAAATGAGACATTCACCTTTTTTTGGACAACTGTTCTCATTTGATTAGAGGAAAAGGCAATATAACAAAAAGGTAACATACCAAGAAACACATACTCTCAATGAGAAGGTATGGAATGATTGAGGTCAGAGGACATACTTCAAACCCAGTATGAAATTAATGCTAAATATGAAGCTATCATAGCCACTTATTGTAGCTTAGCTTAGCATAAAGACTGGAAACAGGGGCAACAGCTAGCCTGACTGTTCAAAGATAACTAAATCCACCTACCAGCACCTCTAAAGTTCTCTAATTAACACATTATATCTAGTTTTCCACCCATAAAGCGTTATTTGTGGTTTTACGGGTGGTTATGTACCGGACTATTTAACTTAACAAACAAGATATAACATGTTAGTGACCTTAAGGTGCTAGTAGGTGATCTTTTTAACCTTTTAACAGAGCCAGGCTTGCTGTTTCCCTCTGTTTTCAGTTTAAGCCAGCTGTCTCCTGGCTGTAGCTTCATATTTAGTTTACAGACATAGTTCTATCTTCTCATTTAACTCAGCAAGAAAGAATAAAATGTCGAGATAAGCTATTTTTTTTATATATTGCTCAACTTGAATTTTAAATGGCAAGTTTCTATCATTTTAAAGAAAAGGGAATGAACTATTAACTAAGTGGTAATCTTGAGTAAACCTCTTTGTATGATGAATATTAAAATAGTCCATTGTTTTCATTAAAAGGCATCTCAGAAAACCACAGATTATACCTCCAGTCTTTTCTTCCCTTCTTGTACAAAAGAAATCATGCTAGAAACCATCTCCGTGATTCCTTTATGAAGTGTTGCGGCAGTGCAGGGATGCATGAAAAGCCACTTTTCTCAGTCCCATGCACTGAATGTGTTCCAATAAATAATACAGGAGGACAGACTTTGACATACATGAAAGCTGCAAACAGCATTATCAGAGGGATCAAATATTGAAAAGTCTTCTTTCCCTGCAGGGATGATCTCTGCATTAGTCTAACTGGTAGACATGGCATCTGACAAAGTGTTCATGTACAGTAAAACCTATGAAACCTGCAGGACAAAATCCTGCTGATAATGCTTTAGAAATATATTAAGTGGATATAATCAATATTTTTATTGTAACAATTGATCACACAATTACTTGTAGGTGAAAGGAGTCACTGTAGTGAGGAAGCTGAAGCACAAAATATTATAATAATATACTCTATTGAACATTTTAGTGTCTTTTAGCTAAGTGTTTTGATTGCTGTTTTGTTTAGTCTCACTGCTCTCATTGACATTGTTTCCAGCTGCAGCAGTTCACTGTTTTCAGCAAAAAAAACCAATTCAAAAAATCACTGTACACTACCTGCCCAGCACCAAACGACAGACAGACAGACATAGTTGGGGAATAACTAGTTAACATATTGGACCATTTTTAAACATTGTGTTTTCGTAGTTAGCTGCAGGTACAATAATGCTGATGATAGAAGAATATTTTAACATTATTATAGGTATTGAAGTACTGAAGTGGTTGCGCTCACTAAAGCTAAAAACATTGACAATTTAAGAGGAGACCCAAACATCCATTAATAAGTGTTCCTATACTACTAAATGGACATTAACACTACAATATTTTATTTTATGATCATACAATATGCCGTCCACATTGAAAGAAAACTAAACCGAAAATGTACAATATCAGCATTTAATTGCGTTTTGACAGAACTACAAATAACCTCCTTCAATGATGATCAGGACTTCGTAATCACTCCCACCATGTGAGATGAGCTGTTTCCATGTTGCTGCATGTGGAAGTTGAGGCCTCGGTCAGACGACTGTTCCTCATTTGTGATCATCTCCCAAAACTTGATTGTCACTTTGCCTGGTGCCAACAGAGGCTCCTTAAACTGGGTGGTGATGTTGATTGGCGCTGTGATGACTCCAACCCCTGATGACACAACAGAACAACAAGAAGCTCTGACCAGTGATGACGACTGAGAACAACTTAACTATGTGACTACAGACTTCACTGTAGCAGAAAACACACAAATGTAATTAGGAACATTAACAAAGGACATATAAAAGCTCTCATGATGTGGCTATAAGTGGAATTACAAAATCAACCACAAAATCAATGACCTCAATACATTTGGGTACCTTTGTGCTTTTCTATTTCAGCCAAGCAGACAGACAGCATCCAGACACTTGGTGCAGTCTGCAATCTGTATCCAAACAGCCTGGCTGGCAGATAGAAGAGCTGATAGTCAGAGAAGGACCAGACACACTGCAGGCAGGTACTCCTGGGAACTCTGATCTCAACCTGCTTCACATTTTCTGGCACAGGCTCATCTATCTGGCCTGTCAAAACAAGGAAACATAACCAGAATGAGAAAACTTTGACTCAGTCTACACTCATGTTCAGTATATTGTGTTCTGTGAGAGCCTCTTGTTTGGACCCCGACCAACTGTTCCCTCTCAGTTCTAATGTTTCCACTGTGCTTCATTGTTGAATGAATACATTCTAAGCAGAAATCACTGTAAAAATGCTCACTCTTATTTTCTTTCTTGGCTAAACATCTGCTGGCTTTGTGGAGCTTGTTTTTGGACAGGAGTGTCAAGACACTTTCCCACACTGGACTTCCACAACGTGAAGTGGCAGACAGACAGATGTCCACCTCCACCCCTGCATCAACCTGCCGGTACTCCAGGACTCGAACCTGCAGCATGAATGGACCTTTCTTCAGCTCATCGACTGGCTGATGGGTTTTCAAACTCTGGCGCACACGAATCAGACCTGAAAAAGTCATTCACAGTCACTGCAAGATCATCACCTCTGATTACAACTGTGATGAAACCCTGGATTCAAGGGATCAGGAAAGCACTCAAGGTGTATGAAACATCTGCAAAAATACATGCTGGAGCGATCACTTTAAAAAAAGTATTTGATGAAATGGATCGGCTGAATGGATGTCTTACCTGCTGGGCTCAGCATGAACTTATGATCTGTCAGGAGAATAAGCAGCAGTCTGCGGCAGAGAAACTCTGGGAAGCACAGTGGGATGTCTCTGTACTCACTATCTGGATAATCCCAACCATACCCTGCAGCACTGCAGAACCTCCTCAGCAAGGGAGTCTCCAGCCTTTTAGAGAGACAGATACACTGACGCTGAAAATGTGGATGACTAACAGCTAACTCATTCAGACAGTTTAAAAAGCTTTATCCTTAAAGATCCCCTCCAGACATGTTTTAAGATGTATATAACACAATCTGACTGGTAATGTGTGTCTGATATGGTTTTTCCACAAAAAAGTTAAATTATCTATTTATTTAAATCCTTAAAATGGCATCTCTTCCTTCTTCCTCATTTTATTTATTTACTACTTACTCACTTATTTCTTACTTACCTACCTACCAGGGACAGTGCACATTCATCAACATTTCAGTTTCCACTTCAATATAAATGTGCCAGAGTAGTTAATGAACTAATTTTACATTTATAGTCCCTGGGCAGGTTGACCTCATGTCATTAATACAATGCTTCTACAAGTATTACAATACATGAACACATTACAGAAGTAATATATAAAACAATGAGAGTATGTAAAGGCAGTGCCAGAGATGAAGTAGTTTGATTACTCATGATTGCAAGTTTGGTTTGCTTTAAGCCAATAAAAATTCAGCATCTATAAACATGTAAATATATTTCATTTCAGAAGTTTAACTGCTGCACACAAGATGCCTCCTACTTCACTGTAAAGTTCATTCTCAGTGTTTGTGCACTGGAGGCTTCAAGTTTCCACATCACGTTGTGATGTCACAAATCATGCTGATAGGTCCACCCATTAAAATTTGATTTTCAATGAGTATAGAGAAACTTTCCACTTTCAGCAGATGAATGTGAAATCAAACTCTGCACATACATCATTCTGCAGAGAGAAGTTCAAACATTCAACTGTAGGAACAGGAAGAAAAACACATTATTGAGTGGAGGAGGACTTACCTACAGTTGAGGATCGTGTAAACAACTTCACACTGCTTTTTAGTTGCCGGGTACAAGTGGCCTGTTCTCCGAGTCAGAGCTCTGGTCAGATATTTGATAAAAAGATAATCAAGACTTGGAAGTCTGTCGCTGGTGAGACTATTTGTTTTCAACAGCTGATGAGAAGAGTAAAAGTAAACATAAAGTAAACACACAGAACAGACAGAGAGCGACGCGCCAACGTAACTCTGCGTATTTCCCATTACTGCTCAAAATAAATCATTACGACGTAACACTAAGCGAGTTAAATTAAACATTATTACTGCGAGTCCCTACAAATGTTTAAGTACGAAAGCTGTTGAGAGTCGTGAATACAGTCAGACTTCACTACACTAGTGACAAGTACGGAAAGCTTACTGGGACAAACAACACACTTTCGACTAGTTTGCACACCAATAATAATTAAAGCTGCAAGCAGCGATGATCGGGCCCTCGCACCCTTGCGCACGTCGGGACATGGCGCAGTCGAACGACTTCTGTCACGGACATGTAGATGTCTCCAGACCCAGGCTGTGTTCAGACAGTGCGACGAGATAAACATCACTTCCTTTGTCCACTATTTTACCTGCTGCAGGAGCTGCTGCGTTGAAATGTCGTAGGGGGAGCTATGGAGCCAGTTTGCACCAATGACTGAATATTGTCATGTAAACGTATTCAGGCCGGGACTCTTATCAAACATGTAGAGTTTCAGGCAAATCCAGCCATGTTCACTAAAGTTATAGCAATTTCCTCTGTTATGACGAAACATCAAAACTCAACGCCACGCCACAGCCACATGCTTCAACCATAACTAAATCCTTTGATAACTTTTGATCACATAGTAGTCTAGATGACACACACTGATAGTTAAGTCATTATGATGAATTCTGTAGGAGGAGTTCGTTAAAATATAAGACATGCAAAATTTTTGACCACTAAATTCAAAATAGCTGACTTCCTGTTGGGTTTCAGCTATGGGTCCAAGAGACTTTTTATGTGCCCTGGCATGATACGTGTGTACTGTTTTTCATACATGTAGGTTTAACGTGGGGCGGGGGCTGCTTCGTTGAAATGTTGTAGGGGGCGCTGTAGAGCCATTCTGTCACACTTATGCCAGCCACCGATATGAAATTACAGACTTTAAGAACTGCCATGTGTGTGCATAGTTTTGTGAGTTTTCAAGCATGTCTTGGCCCTTAAAAACAGCTTCGTATTTTGTGGCAAACAACGTGTTGCCATGGCAACGGCTTTTGGTGAAAACTCAAAAGCTTCACGAGTTATCATCATCAAGGTGTTACACCTTGGCTAACCGAATTTGATGTGTTTCTAACTAACCTGCTAGGAGTAGTTAGCAAGAGAGGCGCTTCAAACTTCCTGTTGCCAGTAGGTGGAGACATACCCTAAATCCAACAGGATTTAGGGTATGTCTCCAAGAGACTTTTTGGTGCGTCTGGTCATGATACATATGTATACCGAATTTCGTTCTTCTACGACAATCCGTGTCGAGGGGCTCAATTGTCTTAATGTTCTAGGGGGCGCTGTCGAGACATTTTGCTCCGCCTTTTTGCGAGACCCATAAAATATTAAATTTTTCACCACTTCTGATGTATGTGCAAAGTTTAACAACTTTTCCTGCATGTTTAGGCCCTCAAAAATGCGTTTGTTTTGGAAGAATAATAATAGAGAAGAAAAATAATTATTCCTTCAGATCCAATAGGGCCTTTGCACCGCTTGGTGCTTGGGCCCTAATTATAATAATGCTAATAATTATAATAGTAATGCTAATAATAATGATAATAATAATAATAATATAACTTGTATGTATATAGCACCTTTTGAAACTACAGTTGCAAAATGCTTCACAAACAAAGACAAATAAAAGAAAGCAGGAGAACAGTCAAATACAAAATTACAGTCAACAAATTAAATAACACATGAAACAATTAAAAGTAAAGATAAAATAATGGATAAAAGTAACACATAAAAGTACCAGGCTTGGAGCCCTAATAGCAAAAGCCCTGTCACCCTTGGTCTTCAGCCTTGACTGAGGAATAGCTAGCAGGGCCTTAAAAGAGGATCTCAAGCTACGGGCTGGTAAGAAATGATTTAGAAGTTTGATTTAGTAGCTTTGTGCCATACCATGCAGGGCCTTAAAAGTCAAGACTAAAATTTTACGATCAATTCTAAAATGGACAGGCAGCCAGTGAAGGGAAGCTAAAATAAGAGAGATATGATCATGCTTTTGATGTGGTTAACAGTCTGGATGTGAGAAAAGCATGAATAACTATTTGAAGATCAGTAAAAGTAATAAAAGATCTAATTCTAGGGTTATTTCTCAAGTGGAAAAAACACGACTGAACTAGACTTTTAACATGGGACTCGAGAGTGAGGTTCTGATCTAAAATAACCTTTATAAAAATAAAGGTTTTCAACAGTCTGCACCATATGCTGAGCTAGAGAGCCAAGAGCAGACAGAACTTGGCCATAGGTTTGCTCAGGGCCTATAATAAAGATTTCAGTTTAGGAGTTAAGCTCAAGAAAATTTTCTGTCATCCAATTCTTAACCGCAGCTAGGCAATTATGCATGAAAGATAACTTATTTAATTCAGATGGTTCACCGGATGAGTACAGCTGAGTATCATTTGCGTGGCAATGAAATGAAATATCATTCTGTTTGATAATGTAGTCCAAAGGGAGTAAATAAAGAGAAAATAAAATTGGTCCTAGAATGGAGCCCTGCAGCACTCCATACTTAGACAATGCTTGAGAGGAAGTAAAGCTATCAAGACACAAGAAATTTTCTGTCAGAAAAGTATGAGGTGAACCACTGGAGGGCAGTTCAAGAGATACCAACTCATGTTTTCAACCTTTGAATAAGAATGCTGTGATCCATTATGTCAAACCCAGCACATCAAGCAGAACCAGCACTGAGCATTCACCTGCATCAGCCTTCATCAAGATGTCATTGACAACTCTTACAAGGCAATCTCCGTGCTGTGTTGCTGTTGGAAACCTGAAATTTCTCAAAAATATTATTACTCATCAAGACCTCCAACAATTGATTTGAGTCAATTTTATCTAGGATTTTTGATAGAAAGGGAAGCTTAAAAATTGGACGCTGGTTGCTATGGTTGGAGTGATCAGAACCAGGTTTTTTGAGAAGTAGCTGGACACTAGCGGTCTTAAAATAATCGGGAACACATCCAGAAAATAAAGAACTGTTGATGATAGAGCAGGCATGGGCTACAGTATCTAGAACCTCTAATAAAAATTTGGTAGGTATTTTGTCCAGTGGGCTTGATGATGGTGTCATATGTGCAATAGTTCCAGTTAATTATTGGATAGTTATTTCCTTAAAAACATATAAAGTATTCAGCTGAGGACAATACATGGCAGACACAGAAGTGAGGGTGTTAAATTTTGATGGAATGTCATCAATCTTGTCTATGAAAAAGGTTAAAAACCTTTGACAGTCTGCATTTGAAGTAATAGGCACACCAGGAGAACCAGTGGTCGATCAGTGGACTTAAATGGGCATCTAGGCTTGTGCTGGTTGGAAGTGATGAGCTCTGAAAAATATTTTGCTCTTGCATCTTTAATTGCACTGTTATAAGATTGTAATAAAAATTTTATAGCTCATAGTGTACCGAGAGCTTTGGTTTCTTCCACTGTCTCTCAACCTTCCTACATTCCCTTTTAATGCCACAGATTCTTTCAGTAATCCAAGGTGATACAATAGATTATTTGGATTTAAATAAACATTTTAGAAGAGAAACCATATCTTAAGCAATTGTGCACATATCATAGAAGCAGTTCACTAAGTCATTTGTGTTTGAGAGCAAATGTAAGGATTCACCAGACTTCACAAATAATGAGGAAAATTTTGAAGCACTAGTGTCATTAAAGATGCGTGAGCAAATTTCCAGCTTATGAAGATTCCTGTTCACACAGAGTTAAAAACAAGACAGAGATGATTAGAGATAAAAACATCACTTAAAACCAAAGATGATAAATCCAGATTCAAAGTAAAAACTAAGTCCAATGTATGGCCACACTTATGAGTGGGGCCTGGCACATGTTGAGTGAAATTAAAAGACTCCGTAATGTTTAAAAATTCAGTAGCAAAGCCATCAGAAATATCATCAACGTGGATGTCAAAGTCACCAGCAATTGAAACTCTGTCATGATAAACTGAGGATAATAACTGACAGTGTGGGCAAAATCAGTATTGCTGGATTGTGGAGGACGATAAAGGACAAACAACAGGATCTATGCAATAAGATTTTAGGACAAGGGCCTCAAAGCTAGTGAGATTGTTGGAAGGTAACAGGCCACATTTAAAAAGATTTTTTAAATACAACACCTAGCCCACCACCCCGACTACGAGCCCTGGGAGAGCTGATAAAATCATAATCCTGGCGGGTATCATTCTAAAAACAAGCTATGCTCACCTGGTTACCAGGTCTCAGCAAGAAACATAAAGTCAAGATTTTCGGATAAAATAAAATCATTTTAAAAAATGTCTTATTTTAAAGTGGGCATATATTTAAAAGAGCTAATTTGACATCAGAAGTAATAGGCACGGCAGTTTTAGCAACTAGAGAAATAGGTTCCTCTTGGTTAGGTGAGTCTTTCTAAGTACCTGATTTTCAGGCAGGATGACCAAAATTAGGAATTTCAGGTTTCACCAGTTGAAAGTTTAAAAACTCTTTATTTTCAAGATTTTTTTTTTTTTTTTTTTTTTACAATAAAACCACATATCCGAGAGTACATTTACATTTTCTTCAGAGTATGAATCACAAACATTTTACAGTTGCCACTCCATGACAGCAGTTATAGTTCAAGTGTAAAAACATTTGATTTGTATATTAATATTTTCATGAACAAGTAAATGAAGTGCAAACTATTCTGCATTTTATTGTACTATTCAAAAAGAACAGGGGAGTTAATCAGCTGCAGGTACTTATTTTGAATGACTTGAATGCTGTAGAGAAAAGGGCATTAAATCAAATAATATCCCATGTACTGATAAATGTGGCACATCACATGACAACATCATTCATCTTCAGGCTGACAGGAGACATTCTGTGTGTCAAAGGGGATCCTGAGGTGATGGATGGAGATGTTCTCCTGACAGCAGGCTGGTTTGTCCCATCTTCACTCACTGCTACTCTTCATCCAAACAGCAACAGCAGCACGATACAGACCGAATTCACTGCAATCAATGGCACTGCAGGGCAAGTAGACACACAGTAGACGACATGATCAGCATCAGCCATTAGACTTGTGAACAGCCACAGTACAAGAAAGGGTCAGTTTACCTCGTGTATAGACTGATAAATGCACTTTGCCTTTGTGGTGTTGGATATTGTTGGCCAGCTACAGACCGGCCTCTGCCATGAATCCTGTATTTAAACTCTTTCTAACACTGTCATATTTGTATTCTTTCTTTTTATTATGTGTGTTAATGAATTGTATTGTGTAGTATGTGTCACTCATCGTTTAAGAGTGAGTGAATGAGTGTGTGTGTGTGTGTGTGTGTGTGGACACATACCTCTCATCACTGTCCTCACAGAGCGAATAAGGTTCATCAGCTGCTCTTTGATACCTGGTTCATCACCAAACCCTCCGACACTTTGGTCCACTCCCCAGCCAACTAATGATCAGATAATGTAAATAAAAGAAACATAGATTATGCTTAGAATGAGTAGTTTTCTTTAAATTAGAAAGACACTTTTGAAATAGTCATGCTCATTTAGATTATTATTTGAAGAAACTGCAACACGTTTTCTGTCTATTTGTTGTTTTATCAGTATTTTCATTCCACAGTTTTGTACTTCAGTCTGTACTGTATCATTGTAGCGCCTCGGCTTTGCTAATAAAGTTTATTGAAGTAGGCTATTTAAACCAGTAGGCTATTAAACCAATATTCATCTGCTATATTAAAACGATATAGAAACTCTCTCTCAGCTGTCCATTGAAGGCAGGTACACCAACTTTAAGCTGCGTTACCTTTCACTGAACATTAAAATGTTTTTACATTTCCTCTGTTTGGTTGCTAGCTGGTTACCACTAGCTAATTTAATGACTAGTTGAAATGACACTTGACGGCGTATATTATTTTACAGCCACTTACTTTTACTTAGAAATCTTTCCTCGTGTAATACAGCCACCGCATTCACACACAGGATTGCCGCTTGAATGAGGGAGTACAAGGAAAAAGCCATGATGTCTCAACAAGCAGTTAGCTGTGAGTTAGCAGAAACTATTTAGGTCTGACGTAGCCTACGGTGGTGGAGAAAGGACAAACTTCATGAATGCTAAGCATGTTGATTTTTCGCGGTCGTACAGATCAGATACACATTTACCAGGGTGCATTTATCTTGAGTATGCTTAAATCAAAGTATCACCACAATGCAAAATTAGTCAAAAATTAAGTCCTGAATTAAAAGTGTATAAAGTACAATAACCATTATTATGGAAAAAGCATTATCTGTAAAATGACTTAAAGATCCCCTCTTGTTTTCATGTGCTTGGAATAATAAATGGTATAATAAAGTCCTAAAAAAAATCCAGAATCTATGAATACACAAATGCTGTTAATTTCAAGTTTAACTGTTGGACACAAGATGTCGCTTAATTCACTGTTAAGTCCAGTGTTTATGCACTCAAGTTTCCACATCACACTGGCCCTCAATTGGCTCCAAACTAGTCATGATGTCACAAATCATGCTCACAGATACACCCCTTAACTCAGATTTAAGGTGAGCACAGAGAAATTTTCCCCCTTCAGCAGATGAATGTGAAAACAGCCTTTTAATGTCAGCCTCTGCACACACATCATCCTACACAGTGAAGCTCAAACATCCAACTCTAGGAACAAGAAGAAAAACACATTTTTGACTAGAGGGGGACTTTAAAGCAGCATAAGTAAAATGATGCAAAATGATCTCATCCATAGTATTTAATTGTATTGTTGGATTATAATTGATGCAATAATGTTGGAGGCGTTTTAAATGTAGCTGGTCATGGGGAAGCTAATTTGATTAGTTATATACTGTTGGTAGTTTAATTAGTAAGAATTGCAAACTAGGAACTACAGCTGTCACATAAAGTGGAGTAAAAAGTTTTTCCTGTAAAATGTAGTGAGGTGGATATAAAGTATCATACAATAAACATACTCAAATACCTCAAATTTGTGCTGTAGTAGAGTACTTCGGTAGATGTAGTTACTTCCCACCACTGCTTAGCTACCATCAGTACCTGTGCTACTCCACAAATTAAAACATCTGTTTACAAAAGAGTTATGGTGCAAGTTCAGATAAGTTACAACAAATTTACAGAAGTTCTTGTGTTTATCTGAGCAAATACTGTGCAGACTGAATCCATACAGTTTCCCTTATTTAATACAGAATTTGCTGCCAGTCTTCAGCTGTGCAAAAATGATCCACATCATCTACAATCAAAAAACACATCCCAGACAGAATCATGAGAATAAAAATCTTTATTAGTGTTTTATGAAGTCTGCATAATATGCCACACGCCTGAGAAGCTTATGGTCAGAAAAAAAAAAAAAAAAAAAGAACTGCTCTATCAATACCGCCCTCTACTGGTAAAACAACTGCGACATCTACTGTACTGACTGCTTTGCAAAAAGATTACTGTTAAATACACACATACTGTACTACTGTTATGTATATGTACGTCTGGTCCACGTCAGTTTTTGTAATGTATTTTTTCACATTCATATGTTGTAGGCCAAAGATAAAAACAATGTAACACTGGACCCTAACACATGGTTCATTTCCCCAAATCCAAACTTGACTAGGTGCACTTAAAGTACAATCACTAGTGCCAAAAGGTAAACACATTTACACCAAAAAGAAGGGAAATTCTGCCATTATTGTCATTATGTGGCTGTCACAGCATCAGCCACATAATGACAATAATGGCAGAGTTTAAGATAAAAAGTCTTGTTGTACATACTGTATTTTATAGACAGAACAAATACAATACACACATTAACACAGAATGTCCCAGTGTGCAGGCACATTTGCGCTTCTTTCCTCATGGAAGAACACTGGTCTCCTCCCATGTTTCTGTAACATTTGCAAAGCCAATTATATCTGGTTGACCTTAACCCGCTTGACTAAGCACCAAAAGGCTACAAGAGGTCATGTGGTTTATTCAAAAAAAGTGAAGAGATGAATGAACGGCCATTGCCAAGTTTTACATGCCACTGGAATCATTAAAACCTTTACAAGAAAGTAGATTTGGGGTTTTAGGCAAATCAGTTATTTTGTGTACTTTAAATGCACCAGATTTCTTTGGAAAAACAATGAATAGAAACAGGCTACACATCATGTGGGGCAGTGATTTCTTTTTTTTACTTTTTTTTTTCTTTTTTTTTTTTAAACCAAGACAAAGAGCTGCAATTGGAAATGAATTTCAACTGAACCTTTTGGGTAAAACGAAGGAATGATCCATGCCCTCCATGTCACTTTAGAAACAGCTGTGGTCTTGAAAATATTACTTTAATAAAAAGTGAACGACAGAAAATTTTAAGTATATTTATATATAAAAATACATGAGAATACAAAAAAGTAGCAAAACAATGGGGATATAGGCTAAAAACAGAATGAATTCATTGATACCTTCAATTTCTCCTGGTGAGACTTTTTAATGCTTCGCCTTGGAGAGCCCCAGGACTCCCAGTGTCGTGTCAAAGAGAGAAAAAAAGCTTTTGCTAACAGCTGATATTCTCTGGTCCCTGCCCAGTGCACCCTGCAAAAAGCCTGGCCAATGTCTCATTAGCTTCTGTACCAGGCTGTTCAGTGGGGATGCAAATCAACTAAACCCAGGACACTAAGAGTGCCATATAATGACAAAGAAATAAACTACAGCCTGACTGAGTTTGCAGTTTGTTTAGGGATTTACTTTTTTTAAACTAACATTCCTATTTGTCCGTTAAGAAGTATGTCTTACAACGACACACATCAAGAGTTATAAAAGGGCCGTTCTGGCAAACAGTGAAGTCAATTCAATCAAATTTCATAAACACATTGTGGCGTTTCCCTCAGAAGAGAACGGCCACCAAGGCCATCATTTCTTCACTAAGCCAACTCCCCCTGACAAAAAGATGGGGCCAAGTTTCCCAGAGAAAAGTAAACTTAGGTTCAGAACAATGGTTGGGGTGGGCTGGAACAAAAATCATTTTAGCATTCAAGCTCGTGTTACTCATACAAGCAATCTTCAATACTGAGAAACTATTCACAGATATTTTTGGTATTTCCCCTACTTCCTGGACTAAAAACCAATATACATTTTATTTGTACCACAAATAGATCTAATATTAAGGATTTGGGGAAAAGCAATTTAACAAGGTGCATGACATAGATGGGTAACAAAGTGCCAATTTTTTTTTTTTTACTGAAAAGTCTGTATGTGTGTGTTGTGAGTGCAACAGTGTAGGTGCATTTGTGTGAGTGTGTGTGTAAAGTTAAAAGAGGGATGTGGAACTGGGCCACAAATACTATGAAGAATGTTACAGAAAACTCATTCTGTGGGGTTTCCATTTTTTTCATGAAAGGACTTACAAGTTTAGAATTTAATGATCTTTGTAATGGGCTGCGTTTTTTGGGGGCGTTTCCTTAGCTGTTTAGGACATACTGGAGCAGCGTGCAGACGGGGAACCCATCTGGGTCAGAACCTTGTCCAGCCACTGCAGGGGACCGTTCAAATGCAGCTCGATCCAGCATGGAGTGCTTGTGACAGTCTGCCGCCTGTGAAACCAAAGACATACATTTTAATGTCTGAGCTGTGCTGACGCAGCCTTTTCACTCCTAACCACATGTGACTTGAGATATTTAATGCTATGTTTTAGTATGAACAGTATGTATTACTGTTTCCAAGAAGAGGATGTTGTGGTTAATAGGTCTCCACATGAAATGTATTGTGAAGGAAATGTGTGTGAAAACAAGTCTGACTCCCCTTCCCAAATGACAAGAAACATTCCTGGGTTGGATTTAACTATCTGAGTCAAGTGTGATGATGTCCTACATTGTCATTAATGACATAAGCTTCATGCTCCAAATGATAAAATAAATAAAACTTAACAATGCAGCTACTGAGGAAGCATTGACCTAATTCATTCATTAAAATTTCATTTCTCAATATATCCTTTCTTTAGTGGTAATAAAGCCATTATATGACCAGTAAGTCCAGTCAAAAATCTTTAACTAAAAGTTTTCACATTAAACAATTATTTGGTGTATATTTGGTTAAAAATAGTCATAACTACAATGAAATTTTCCACGTTTGAAAATCTTTTTTTTCATTTCAACGTGCTACATATCCATTCATTTTTAAACAAGGCCAGTTTTGGTGGCAGTGCTCACCTGTACTCGGCTCCCCAGCCTTTGACAAAGCTCATGCGGATGGTGCACATCCTTGTGAGCTGGTAGACGGCCTCGAAGCCCTGGTTCACTGACTGAGCAAGCAGGGCTGCAAATTCCTGGTTGTTGAAGATTTTTAGATTACAACCTAAGGGGACAAAGACGTACGCCGGGCAGCAGTTAATGTGGGTTGTCCCAGTGGCTCATAGGGACCAAAAACAGAAAAAAATCTTTGGGCCGTAACACACCAAGGTGGCATTTGGCCTTTGTGTGCCAGTGATCAACTATTGTCCACTGATTTTGTGGCATATTCATCATTATTGCATCTAGTCTTAATTGGTTTGAACTGATCACAAAGACGCCAACTACAAGCTTTCCTGAGATATCTTTCAAGCATAATGGATGTAGATAATTGATACTGAAGCTACATTTTTGAGGTGTTTCAGGGTACATCTGCTGAGTGTGCACAGCCTCGTTCAGCACTGTTTTGATTTACCTGGAAAGAGCTACTAATAGTTCTTAAGGTCAACAGACAATTTTTTTTAAAACCCAGCTAATTCCACTGATTGCTACACATGTGACAACTTCAGCTCTTTACCTGGAGGAATTTTACACACTGTTGCTGGATGCCAGCCATACCGCTGATTGCAGTTTGGACTCTGGACAAAGATGGCGCTATCACTTAGGCACTCAGCAAATACTTCCCCTCCAATGTAGTAGAGTCTAACTCCTCTTCCTGTAAACACAGAGACATACACACATCAGAATCCATTTGCTCATCAAGTACAATAAACCTTTGTCTTAAAACAAGATTTGAGAGTATGCATGTCTATACTGGTGAAATTGTTTTGAAAGCTAATGCAAACTGGAGGAGGCTAACAGGTGGGTTACTGACAATTTATTACTGTGAAGCTACATGAAGCTGTGCCATACCTATGTGCCTCCGGGTCATCTCCACAGTGGCATTCCTGTTGACATTAGACAGCAGGCCCAGGCAGAAACGTTCAGAGTTTGATGGGTCTGTGAATCCGTCCACTGTCAGTGAGGGCTGAGAGGCATGGAACGTCTCCCCCACACGTTGGTTGAGCTCGTAGTAGGCTATTGAGCACCAAAAGGCCGGCTCTGAGTAAGTCACCGGCTGCAGGTCTACAGTAGAGGAAAGGCCAGTGAGATTCACCTCAAATACCCTCAATTTGATAAAACACTGTTTACATTCTGATAAAAAGATCTTACTAGGTGACAGACTATGATGTACTAATTGTTGTTTGCTCTGCCTGGCATCAGTGTTTATATCGTTTCAGTTGGGAAAGATTTGCATCTTACCCATGCTGTGATTGACAGGAGACAGAGTGCTGGGGGAAAGCTCTGCTGGAGAACCTGGCAAAGCAAACAGGAAGTCAACAATCTGACTGAGTGCACAAGAGGTCATAACATAGGTAAAAGGTGGATCAGATCAAAGATTCATGATGAAGCTGGTGACTGACTTGCAATGGAATGCTAAAATGCTACTGTAAACAGACTTGTTTACATCAGGATGATTACCAAAGATGCTGTTTCCATGACACTAGCCTTGTCTCCACTTCCCAAATATTAGTTTGTTGAGATTATACAGTTTCAGTATATCTTAATTGATTGCATAATGAACTAAATAAATGATGCATAGACAATATTCAGCATGTTGCTGCTGTTATCGTTACTCTTTACGGCACATCAAAAATGCAAACACACTTGGATCTACAAGCTGCTATGTTGTGATCCAAAGGATGTGCCATGCTTTAATAGTATAACTTTTACTCAAATGTATTTTACAGTCAAAAACTCAAGATGCCACCAGCTTTGAATGGAATAATAGGTAGCATTGCAACGCTCTCAAACTATTTGGTATTGTCATGAATCTTTGATATAAGATTGGCTTTTAATAACTGTGTTGCCTAATGTTTATTTAACTATTTGGTGGGGAAAAAAACCAACAGATCTATTCCATGTAAACAAACATTTTGACCTGGCTGGAGTGGAGATGCAGACAGACGAGGGATGTAGGAGGGGGTGCTAGTCTAGTGTACCTGTGTCCATACTTTGATTCATCTGTTGATCGCTGGCCTCCCCATCCTCACTGATGTAGCCTGGCGGAGGTGTTTCTGTTCAAATGATACAGGGAGAAAAAAAAAAAAGATTTGGTGTTATCATAATTTAATACAGCTGTTCAACCGACTGAACACAGATAAACATACTTTTACTAATATCACCATTTCTCTCCTGAAGTGATGTAAATAGTAGAAGCAGACGAAATTCACAGCTTTTACTTGTATTTCAAAAATAATGCACCTCATACTAACCCCAGAATAAAGAGAATCACTTTACATAAACAAACTAGAGATACTAAATAATATAGTGCATACTTCACTTTCAGACTTCTTTCAGCACATCTTGTAACCAGCAGTGCATTGTCAAATATAATCACTCCCATCCAGTGCAAAGATAAACTAACCTGGTATATAGTTGTTTGGAGGTTCAATTCCTGCAGGAAAGTTTGTGTTCTCAGGTATGGAATGAGTGTAGTCATCCAGAGGTGGCAGCTCTGTCAGGATTTCTGAGTGTCTTGGCACAAGAACAGGAGGCAGCACTACATTGTTGGGTAAAAGAGTCAAAAGATCAGTGGAGATGAATTAGACTCATATCAGCTGTATACTTTTCCAAAATGATTGTCAATTATTTTAGTTAACAAGTTCTTTGAAATAAATTTTACTTTTTTTACATTTGCAACAGCAAAGATGGAATACTCGAACTTCCCATTGAAACATAAACTGAAATCTTAAACTGATTGATGGCTTTTTAAGGCAGGATGAAGCAGGTTCTATTGCAGAAACTGAAACTCTCATGAGAACAGTTCGATATTTTGAAAAATATGCTTCTTCACTTTGTTGCTGAGAGTTAGATGAGAAGATTGACACACTCTCATGTCTGTACAATAAACATGAAGTTACAACCAGCAGCCAGTTGGCTAAGCAGAAAGACTGTAAACAGCTAGCCTGGCTCTGTCCACAGGTAACAAAATCCACCTAACAGCACCTCTACAGTTCACTAATTAACATGTTTTATCTCCTTTGTTTAATCTCTTCAAAAACTGGGGTGTTTTCTGGAATTTTGTTACCCATTTTGCCAGTCTTTATGCTACACTTAACGAACCAGCTGCTGTCTGTAGCTTCAAAATAAGTGTACAGACATGACCTTGTATTGATTGCATTTCCCAAAGTGTCGAACTATTCTTTCAGTTGACAAAAAGGAGGAAGTCTCAAAATAAAAAAAATTTTTAAAAAAAGTGTGCAACAGAGACTAGCCCATTTTTCAGATAATGGACCAAAACTGTCTCAGTTTGCATCACACTAATGCTGTGGTCACTGTTAAGTTAAAGAAAACGCTACAAAGTCAAATAACAAATATATTTAAAATATTACTGCTCAGCATACAGTTAAACTTTACTGATCTCAGTGGGTGCCAACAGATTTAAGAGGAAACAATCATGCAGAAAACATTGAAATATGAGGACATGTCTATGTTTGAAGTGATAAACATCCACAGGACAGAATCATCTCACCTGGGGTCTCCACCCTCTGGTAGTGGTAGGGGTTGATGCAGACCTCATCCTTCTTGAGGTGGAAGGCATACTCACAGGCCTCGATGGCGCGCAGCTCGTGGTGGCTGTGAAGGTCCGGCCATCGCCACAAACGGCAGTAGATAACATGGGGAAGCCCCTTCCTGTGGGAGACCTGCAGGCGGCCATCCAGGGATCTGATTGGACAGCAAACAGGAGATGGAGGTGAGACAGGTAGGAGATACACAGGAGAGGGAGATGACATATAATATGGCCAGGTAAGGGAGGGAAATGGAAATGGATTGGATTGAGTGGCGAGAACGAAACAAAGATGTTCTCAATGTCCGTCACCTCAAACATTGTAATGACAACTCTCCCACATCAAAGTTGTATGCAACACCATACAATAGTTGAGGATAGTCACCTGGTTTGGTCAGGGTAGCTGTATAGGCCTGATGTATCCCACTGTTCTATCGTATTTGGTGTACTCAGTCCCCATATTTCAGAGCAATTGCTGTGCACAGAGAAAACAACAAAACAAAAACAAAAAACAAATGATAAACATGGGACATGGCTCATTGAGAATTATCAGTATGGGTAATGTGAACATTAAAAGGCCTCTTTTATTGGAGTCTTGTGGCAAAACAAAGACATCAAATTAGGGATGCAAATTTTAAGCAGTTTCTTTAATTGACAGTCAGCCGTGTTACCAATCGATTATCGGTTAATCATTAACAATTTCTGAAATATGCTGGACACTTTTCCATTATAAAACCATATTAAACACTAACTAGACCTATGTTCCACACAAAATCATGAGGCTACATTAGTAATTAATTCAAATAACAGATGAAAACCAAGTTACTTGAATGATAAATTAAATAACAAAATAATGACTTTAAGGTATAATGTTGAAGATTTTCATTTAAATAAATGTCTGTTAAGTCACTATCCATCGCTGAATGAGATGACACAATGGTGACTGAGCCTATGATCTGCTGATGAACGCTCTTGTATTTTTAGTATTATGATTATTACGAACCGGGTGTCGATGGTGACTTTCCTGCCATGCATTCAAATCACAAGCGGCGCAGATAGTGATGCGTTTTCCATCACTCAGTGGTTGATCCACCAGAGAGGGTAGGCAGACCTAACACAACAGACTCGCTTTTTGATATGCTTGCGCTAGCGTGACATCACACAGCGACAGGGGGCGGAGCTGTAGCGAGGTTACATCGCCGTCTATGTCTCTCTCCTCTGCTCGCCTCTGTCTATCTCTGTGTCGTGGATGTACAAATAGCTGCAGGTCTGAGCTTTGGCTGAGGGGTCAGTGCAGTCGTCTGTGGTCTGGGAGACTGGGGTTAGAGACTTGGTGTGGGAAACCTACTTCAATAAACTATTTTGCGAAGAACTCTTATTTTAACACTTTAATATCCTAAAATTAAAAGTGTAATAAATACAAAAAACAGATTGTTACGCCTATTTGCGCTTATTCAAATACAAATAACTTTGCTGCCTCAACAAATACAGATACAAATACAAATACCAGGCTCTCTGCACATCCCTGACAGCGACACTGTTTAGATCTCTGGGAGTGAGGTCAAGTGAGGTCTAAAAACACACCTACAATTAAAGCTGGATGCCATATGGTGCCGCCAGAGTAAACAAAACTAAGATCTTCGAGATTGCCACTTTAATTTAAAATAATGGAGCTGCCACTCTGGTCTGTTGCTGTCTATTCAACAACTGGCCAGAAAAACACAGCAAATGGTTGCACAAGTTCCAGCTTCATTAGAGAACATAATTAGATCAGACTAGATCTGTTTACATTTAATCAACATTGCTGCAACCCTCAATAGTAAATACCCCCTTAGGTTATCGTATAAATGTAAAAACAGGTAACCCCAAGACAGACTTCAGTCTGACTGGTTTAATATAAAATAATCTGCATACCTGATCTACATGATGGAGTGATGTGTGTTCACTGCAGCTAACATTAATCCAGCTGCTAGTAACAGCATAGACGCACAAATACTGTCACTCCAACTTTATCAGTCCATTTATTGCCACCACTAAAATGCATTTATACTCAGACCAGGGGAATGTCACTCATATAGTTGATTACTTTTGCGTTGATTTTATTGGAAAAGTGTAATTAGAGTCCTGCTTATCCTGGATGTTAGCATCGTAGCGCTGCTTACTGTTGTCTGACACTCAGCTCTCAGCCTGCATTAGTCGAGCAGCTGCTTCTGTTCAAGATGCTAGTTTAGCGTTAGCATGAGCCTCAGATAGCTCAACTGGACATCCACCAGCCAACAACTCTGTGAAATTTTCAGAACTTTATGCTTCAAAGTTCATCAACACGACACAGTGAGCAGAGCGAGGCACGCTGCAACTTTTTTCTTCCTTGAATGGCAGGGAGGTGCATTTGTTTTACAATTAGTGTGGCCCTTACAGCCAACTAATTAAAGAATAAGAAGCTCCACCTAGTGGCGCAACCGTGTACAACAGCAAATCTACACATTTTGACTGTTATACCGCATGTCCCCCATCTTCTGCATTATTGGTTGTTATATTTTTAATTGGTTAAATTATTAATGGCAATTAATCGATAATCGAGTAATCATTGACATCCCTACATCAAATTCATTTTCAGTGTGGAAATGAAAGATGACAACTTCAAATAAGAGAAGCCTTTCTTGACAGAATTAAGGAAAGAAACATAACATGAAATCTGCTAACACACAATGAGACTGCTGGTGAGACAAAGAGCATTCTTCGACAGTGTGGCATTGTATCAAACACTGGAAAAAAAACTTTCTCACTACAGTCATTTATGTCAGAAGTTATCTGGAGACATTCAAACAAACACTGAAGACACACAATGGCACAACAGAGGGGAAAACAGGGGACCTTGGGGAAAAAAAATCTTTTTCAGACATTCTCAAAACATTCACAAGAAAATGGCCAAAAAAATAAGACATCAAAACATGGAATGAGAAAGAATGAGAGTCTTGCTTCTGAATAACAGGACAATAACACAATTCTACATGTTAAATACTACAAAAACACAACAACATGTACTAGATTTAATTACTTTAGTGGGATCTCAACTACCAAAATTGCAATACTCTGCTTCATGATAGGACAGGAAACCAACTTTTGTCCACCAGCCATAGTAGCACCTAGAGCCTAAAATCCATGGCTTTTCACTATTTTCAGGAAACAAGGTGTTAAGAGTAGAATCAACCCAGATAATGAATGGGCAATAGCCGAAGTGGCGAGCAGGTTAGACAAGCTCCCCATTCACAATCAAAATGTAATAACATATGTATGGCTGGTGGCAATGCCCCAATCCGGCATTATTTTGTGTTTGTAACTCACTCTTTCTCATGTAGATATCCTCTACAAGAAATAAAGTCATTCACATCAAGCCAGCCACTGTATCTCTACAAACATAACAGTGCAGCCTAGAACAATTCTCAGGCGATAACAACCAACTCACTATCTGTAGACACACAAACATCTTACGTGGTACTTGGCGGTACATCAGTGAGGAATGAATCTGTTAACACAGTGTTCCCACTGAACATGAGTCTGGCCATCAAGGCTGGCTGGCTGATAAAGAGAACATCTTCTCTCACCCCTTTTAACGACTCCCTCCCATGAAAGTAATAGTAACCACCCAACTGTTAGTACAGTTGTAAACAAATAGTGATTTTCTTCATTTTGTACTCAATTTGAATGGCTTGATTTTATGCTTTAATATTTTTCATCCCCTACACATGCCATTTCACATTTTGCCAATTATGGCCAGAAATTATAAAAACTGAATTAAGAGAAGTTCAAGATCAGCATCTACTAAGCAACGAAGGTTTCATGGTTTTATGTTAGGCAGTGAACTAAACACACAGAAATAAGTGCAAACAGCAGCAAGCTTTTCTTTGACCCATGGTTAAACACAAATTAAGTATTAGACGGTATACCTGGGGATGGTGACACACTTGGTGTTGCAGTTCTGTGTGGTAATAGCTTTCTCCAGCTCATCTAGCTGGCCTGTCTTCTTCAGCTTCTTCACTAAGCTCTTCACAGCCTTCTCGCACCATTTCTCCTCTTGCCCGTTCTGCTCTCCACCACCCGCACCACCTGGTCCGCTGGTTGACTTCTTCCAGCCCAGCAGCCTCTTCACCACAGGCGGGGTGAACGGCAAGATGGAGGACATCTTGGTTGGTCAAGCCGGAAGTCTCCAGAGGACTCAACACAAGCTCTCTCTCTCTCTCTCTCCCTCTCTCTTTCTCTCTCTCTCCCTCTCTCTCTCTCACACACACACACAGGCAGAGGGGACCAGGAGGCTACAGTTTGGGCCCTTGCTCTGATGGGGGCCCCGCTACTGACCAATGAGTCACAGGGTGGACGCCAGTGCTAGCAGGATATATTCAAAAGAGATGGAGACCTTAGGAGAAAGTCACACACAAAGTATTTCATTACAAACAAACATATAGTGGAGAATAACAGTATCTAAAAGCATCATCAATACAATAAAAAAGGCAGGTGTTGAAAATGAATAAAATAATAAGATTGCTTTGTCAGTAGCACTGCTAACGTTACATACAGTAAGTGCCTCTTGTATGAAGTTAAGCATTAGGTGAGTTGACCAAGCAGAAATGTCCACTTGTCACAAACACTGCTAGCAGGCTTGCAAAAACTTATAAAGTTAACAGACGGGGTGTGCCTCATACTGTCGACTCCCACACACGCAATCACGACAAGCTATGGATGAATATATCATCAATAACACGGGCATTGTGAGCGCTACCAAACGGATTTGAACAAGGGGAGTTATTTTGTGACAGGCCTGCTACCTGGTGGGGGGCCCTCAAATCACAACAGTCAATTCACCAACGTTAGCAATGAGAGTGAAACAACAAAAGACTGAAATAGTCTCAACTAAAACCGAAAAGCAATAAACTATAGTTAACGTAACTAAGCAGATATGAAGGGATTCGTGTCTCTCATCTGGCTAGGTGAGCTAACGTTAGCATAACTACGCTAGCTGGCAGCTTGTTATCAGAAATCCTTTTGTTGTGATCCGTGAAAAAAAGCTCCTGTGCAACAGTCCAGCCGCGCTACTTTGCTACCAAACGGCAGCTTGTCAAATAGATAAATACAAGCTGCGAACCCTCACGTAACATAAAACGCTATAGGTATTTAAGCAGGATCATAACGTTTTATTTCAACGTAACATTGGCCATTAAATGAATGTGACTTTTACTAATATAGAGACTACGGCACCAAAATGAGTTAGCATCTGGGACGAACTCTTCCAAACTGAGCTAACGGAGCTACATCTCTCACACTAAACAACATGCTTCAAAGTCGACAAAACAGCTCAAAGCAGTGCAATACTTACCCCAGTTTTTCACTCGAAAGCTCCGCTTTTTTAGGAAAAGCCTTGTAAACGCCCTGTTGGCATAAAAATGCCTGAACTATGTTGAACTGCTGCTGATTTTTGACCAGGCTTGTAGGCTCTTCTCAAGTTGCTACTAGTGCTAGTTACTGGAGGCTAGTTAGCCAGGGTAGGTAGACCGGAACAACATAACAAACATGATTGTTACGTAGGAGCGCTTTATCCCTCCTATCCAAAAAAACGATTGGAGGATTATAAAAAGACGTACTCTGAATACTGGCTGGTGTCCTTGACAATCCTTATTGTTTATTTGAAAGCATGAGTTTATAATCATTTGGTTTGGAAGCAAAAGCAGTTTTCATTTTTGACAGGACATTAAGTCTTCATTTACAGTTTCTGAATTTCCGACAACAAAACAAAGCAAAAAATGAATGTCAATAGCTATTTATTATTTGAGGTAGTCCAGTATGAGTTTTAATGTTTTTACTTCCATTTATGTATGACATATCAACAACTAAATGTTCAACATAATATATAATTGTCACATAATAATATATGCCAAGAGGACATAGCTCCTCCCCTCACTCAGGTGTTCCAATTAGGTTGTATTGAGCTCACCTGGTGCCATTATAAAACGCAACATTAGTGCAATTGGCAGCATTTGGTCCGTTTTATTTTATCTGTGGCCATGGTTGTATGTTTTTTTCTTTGTGCAGCGTTATTGCAGTTGTCAGGGTCCTTTCGAGGTGAGACAGGTTTACCAAAACTATTTTTACCCCTTCTACAAAAATATAATTATTAAACTTTTTATATCGTTGATGTTTTCCTAGTAAAGAATATATATAAAGAATATATGTAAAGAATATATATATATATAATTACAGTAACAGCGAGTGAATTTTGTCCCATTCTTGTAACTTGATACAAACAGATGTTTCAGCTGGAAGCAGTCCTTTAAAGTGCGGCCTGGGCTTTAAACAGTGCAAGGATGGCTCAGAGTGTGTGCTTTACAGCCATGTGTGTGACGGGGAGCGTGACTGCAGGGACGGATCAGATGAAGAGGACTGTGCAACAGAATGCAATGAAGGTACTGGACTGACTCCACTGATAATACATTGTAAAGTCAAATACTATTTAGGGCCTGAGCCCAAAGGGCGAAGACCCTATTGTATTTGTTTGTTTTTGTTTGTTTCTTTCTTCTTCTTCTTATTCATTCTTTATTAATCCGCTCTGGGCATGGACTTTGTGCCAAACTGGGGCGTCTGACGTTTAAACTATAAGTCCGACCACTCAAACCTGTATCAATGGATTCGCGACGGAAATTCCTACAAAAATGTGTTTTATTTGTTTGTTTTTTTTAATGTAAGATTTGGCCAAAGTGATGGGATTTATGAGGATTTTTCACAAGAGTACTCTGAAATCCTTCTCTCCAGCTGAGAGGGAGGGAGAGAGAGAGAATGAGAGGGGGGGGTCAGACCTGTCAGCCCAGGTCTGAAAACATCTACATGCCTGTGACAGAAGCCCTTGGACTGCGCCACACTCCAGTTACTTAGTGTTTCTACACATCTGACAGCAGTGTTCAATCCTTACTTTTTTTTCAAGGAGTACATGTGCTCCTAAATGAAAATTGGATCACAATTATTTAACACAATCACTTTTTGACTGTCATTTTTGCCAATTGCCGATGTTGAAATATGCACATATTTTTTCCACTTGGCTTAGGAGACTGTTACACATGCAGTCATATATTGTACTAATGATCAAAAGAGACTAAAGCCTATATGAGGGAAGAACTTTAATGCTGAGCTACTGAACTCCAGTCTTCCTAAGTTCTTCCTTCATATATTGTCTTTCTTGATCATAGTGTAATCTATGCTTGCATGCATAATAGCCTCCTCAGCCAGCTGGTTAAAAATATGTGCATATATCGGCAATCGGCCACAATGAGTTGGAAATATCAGCATATCGGATATCGGCAAAAATCCAATGTCGTGCATCCCTAGGTAAGTCTTTACATTCCTAAAAATAGACTTGATGAAAATTAGGAAATTAATTTATTTTACACACAAACTCAACAAGGGTTTTCAATTTACTAATTGAAATTCAAGTGAATGGGCACAAAACTTGCATGATTTTTATAACACAGGTGTGAGCAAGGCAGCCATGTCTCACCCTGCAGAAAATTCTCATCCTCACACTGAGATTTGATGTTTCGCCATGACAGAGGAAGTTGCTATAACTTTTTTGTAAATGCTCCAGTCTGCACCAAACTTAACATGTTTGATAAGACTCCCGGCCTGAACATGTGTACATGACAATATTCCATCAGTGATGCAAACTGGCTGAATAGCTCCCCCTACGAAATTTCAGTAAAGCAGCCCCAACAGCGGGCAAAATAGTGGACAAAGGAAGTGATGTTTATCTCCTTCTTGCACTGTCTGAAAACAGCCCGGGTCTGAAGACCTCTACATGCCCATCACAGAAGCCCTTCAATTGTGCCGGGGCCCAATGTGTGCAAGGGCACAAAGGCCCGTTCAACGCTTTAATTGCCATTGCTTTCTATGGTTGTTTTGACCTACTCTGTCTGATATACTGTTTACCACATATACTGTTTAAGAACCCCCCCCCCCCAAAAAAAAGTTAAGTTTCCTGTCCTGCAAAAAAATCCTGTCATATTAAATTGAGCAAAATATCACATTACCTCATTAAGTCACTGCATGTTTCAGTGTTCTCTTTGGCATCTAAACTAACACAGGGCTTGTAATAAATAGTTGGGTCAAAAACTTGCCTGCATTCAAATAGACCAGTTCCAGTGTGCCCATGGGAAGAAGTGTATAGACACGGACCAGGTGTGTGATGGTGTACCTCAGTGTCAGGACCGTTCTGATGAACTGCAGTGCATGAAGCAAACTGAGGGCTGTGTTCACCACTGTGACAACAAGAGTCGCTGCTTGCCTGCAAACTTCCTCTGTGATGGAGAGAGGGATTGTTTAGACGGCACAGATGAGGCAAACTGTGGTAGGTAATAATGACTGAAGAGCATTGATCTTTTTACAAGAAATAATCATATCTGTTTTGAGGACTACAGCCATGAATTGTAATGTTTACCCATCTGAATCAGAGGACCAAGAGGAAGACAAATATGAAAAGGAAGAAGGGACCAGTGCAACTTCTAAGCCTCCTGTACCTACACCCATCAAGTGTCCTTTGGGCTCCAAACCCTGCAAAGACGAAGCAGAGTGTGTCCTCTACAACCATGTCTGTGATGGAGAGGCAGACTGCAGAGATGGCTCAGATGAAGAGGAATGCTTATCAGTTTGTGAACCAGGTAATCTGGTGTGTTTTGTTTTGTGTGCTTATCTGCTGTGTATGGGTTAAAATGTCTTTACTGCCCTCTAGTGAGCACAATAATCCAAGTGTATGAAAAGGAATTTGCTTCAAGTAAAAGTAACTGTGCTGACCAGATTCTTTTTTTTTTTTTATCTTTGGCAAAGTAGAAACAGAACATGTGTACAAACATACAGGTAACAAGAGGTTCAGTATTGCAGGATTTCAGTATAACAGGTCCAAAATTATGATATCATATAAATAGTGAAATAGACAAACAATAAAAAACTCAGTAAGAAAAGACAGAAGCACATATGAAGGGGGGGGGGGGGGGGGGGATCGAACAAAGCATAATGCATGTTTTGAAGCTCTGAATCCAGCAGTTTTATGGATCTTACTGGATGCAAATGAGGAATATTTTTGCTTGCGTAAGAAAGGTTTGGTTTTTTGCCATCAAAACAAAGAAATCAACCATATATCCAAGTGTTTAATACTGTGTCAAAACTTATTTATTTATGGAGAACTGTTGGATCCACTAAAACTGGGTAAACTCTACACAATTTGAAGTCCAATCATAACCTCAGTCTTGTCAGCATCCTGATGTCATGTCCTCTGCAGACCAGTTCCAGTGTGCTCATGGAAAGAAGTGTATAGAGCAGAGCCAGGTGTGTGATGGCGTGCCTCAGTGTCAGGACCGCTCGGATGAAATGGGATGTGCTAAGCACATGGAGGGCTGTGCTCACCAATGTGATGACAAGACCCGCTGCATTCCTAACAGCTTCCTTTGTGACGGGGAGAGGGACTGTTTGGACGGCAGCGACGAAGCAAACTGTGGTATGTTGTCATACCTGTACTAGAAAATGGGAATCATGCTACTTGGATTATTTGGCCTGTTTTTTTTTTTTTGTTTTTTTTTAAAAATCTTATATAGGAGACTTGTATGATATGTGTGCCCCCCACCAACCTCTTCAGCTGAAGAGGACTGCAGTGACAATGAGTTTAAGTGCACCAGTGGCCAGTGTGTGTCCACTACAATGCGCTGTGACGGCCACCCGGACTGCCGGGATCGCTCAGATGAGGAGAGCTGCACCAAAGCACCAGTGTGCACCACCAAGCACCGCTGTCCCCATAGCAAGGAGTGCCTGGTGCAGGAGTGGATCTGTGATGGAGACGAGGACTGCAAAGATGGCACAGATGAGAAGGTGGGTGTCTGAGGCAATACCACACAAGAGAAGACTTTTTTTTTTTTTTTTTTTTTTCTTTCTTAAAAAGGTGAAGTTTTGAGTACTAAGCTTATAGAAGTAAAAATGCAACCCAAAAAAGTCAAGTTTTCTGGGTTGGATGTAGCATCTTGTTTACTTATTTTAACTAATGTGTTTTGGGTGGGAACAATTTAAAGTACATGATGATCTTTGAGATAAAAAAAGAGGAATGTTTATGCAGTGGTACATCTTGAATTTTTCTCATTATTCTTTGCTACATGAAGGTCAAAGGTCAGTCAGTACAGAGCAGTACTGATGGAGCAGCTGGGTTTTCTGCATGTAGCTTTAGCTTAATGGTACTTGATGCCATAGCCAGGTCCTCCAATGGACTACACATTCAACATCCAATTGCCTCATCAATTTTTAAAAATGTTCATGAAAAGTTATAAATTGTGATATGCAACTTTGGATGATGGATGAATAATCCATTGGTTCTTTGTGCAGGACTGTCCTGTGGCTCCTCTGAACTGTGGCATATTCCAGTGGTCATGTAAATCCAAGACCGAGTGTATTCCCACAGCCTGGAGGTGTGATGGCATGAAGGACTGTGAGGATGGCAGTGACGAGACTGAATGTGAGTAGTTTGGTGAAAGAAATTAAACAAAACTCAAAATGGACATTGGCACAAATAAGGGAAAGGCATTTTTTAATATGACTGAATACCGGATCCATTCTGAACTTCAAAAAGTGATGTTTTACCCCTCATTGCTCTTGGTTTCACCCTGAAAGCATTTACACTGAAGGGTTTTCCTTTTTGTAAAACTGTAGCTGAATACTTGCTAAATTTGTATTAAACATGTAAATGGTGTGTGTGTCTGCATACCAGGTGGGGTGGTGAAATGCCTCCCTCACCAGTTCCAGTGTGGCAGTCAGGAGTGCCTGGATCCAGTTCTGTTGTGCAACGGCATTACCAACTGTGCTGATGGCTCAGATGAGGGAGGGAGCTGCCAGATAAACTGCTCAGAAGCAGATAACAGACGCTGCTCCCAGAGCTGCCACAGCACGCCACAGGGAACGGTGAGGATCCTGCATCTCCACAAGTTTGTGTGGTAGAGATTAATTTCGTGGGTGGCAGCAGGCTTATGTTGAAAGTTTGGAAAATCTGATTTTAGACCATGACTGTCCTGCAGGTCAGTTTTTTTTTTTTTTTTTTTTTTTTTAAATGGGAAGGTAAAAAATGCAAATTAAACAGCTCCCGAGGGACCATTCTGAATAAACAATCCCTCTTTCAAAAACTAAGTCTGTACATTGAGTATCATGTGGTTTTTATATAATATCTGACCTTCTGATCAGTACGTAATGAAGATGTTGCAGCTCCGGACTTGTATTTGTTGCTTGTTGTGTAGCGTTGTCGCTGTGCAGCGGGGTTCAGGCTCATGGAAGACGAGCTGACCTGTGCCGATATCGATGAGTGTGAAGGCCAGAGCTCAAGTGTGTGCAGTCAGCTGTGCATTAACACTCCTGGCTCCTACCAGTGTGACTGCCACCCAGGGTACATAAAGGAGGCAGGAGGACACCACTGCAAGATCACTGGTAAAGTCCTTTAGCAGAGAATATCTTATAGTTTGTTTTGGAGGGGAAGCATTTGTAGAAACGAGTATGACAGCAAATATTGCAACTCAAGGGAATATTTCAAGCATTTTTTGAAATGGGCTTATTTGCTGTCTTGTCTACAGTTAAGTGGTATCAGTCTTCTCATTTATGTCTATATGGTAACTAAGAAGCTACAACCAGCAGTAGGTTAGCTTAGCATAAAGACAGGGAACAGATTTTTGTCACAATGTCATATGATTTATAACAATTTGGCTCCATGGTTCAATAAGACTTCTGTCAGTGAGATGATCCTTATTTGAACCACTTTAACAAACTTTTCATGATTTAAGAATGCACACTGAATGGGATTAGTGAAGTATCACAATTATGATGATTCTGCTTTCATCATACCATAGGTGAACCCTTCCTGTTGTCGTCAGTGCAAACAGACCTCTTTCTGTTTGGCCTGCGCAGCGGCAGCCTGGATGTGTTGTCCTCTTCTGCCAAGAAGGCAGTCCTCTCTCTGGACTATGACTGGAGGGATCAGAGAGTCTTCTGGGTCTGTCTGGACACTGAGAGCATCAGGTGGTCCTCGCTGGACCAGAAGACCACAGAAATTCTGATTAGAGGTTGGTGCAACATGACTGGCATATTGGAGTCATTGGTTTAATATTAATTAATGTAGATGTTAGTGAAATGTAGGTATTCGCGGTCTTGCATGAGGATAGCTCTTCATAACACGTTGCTATTAACTGACATGATGATGGCTGTTGCAAGGATCAAACCTGTGACCTGCAGCTGAGGTAAAGTCTGTAACCACTAGTGAACCCTGCCACCCTCTGTTTCCACAGGTGTCCGGGCTGATTCTGTTGCGGTGGACTGGCTTGGGAGGAATCTGTACTGGATCGATGGAGTGAACAGTCAGATAGTTGCCGTCCGACTGGCCACAGCCATTAAGAAGTTACTGGACCACAGTGTCATCCTGGATGAAGACCTGGATCAGCCCCGCTCCCTGGCACTGATACCACAAAAGGGGTCAATATGAACTTATTTGCTCTTTTAAAAAAAAAAAAGAAAAAAAAAGTGGTCTTAAGGTTTTTATAAATATTGTGGAATGTTTTTTTAAAAAGAACATTCCACAATATTTATAAAAACCTTAAGACCACTTTTTTTTTTTTTTTTTTCCTCTACCAGGCTAATGTTCTGGACTGAAATTGGTAATGTAGTGAAGATTGAGCGGGCTGGGATGGACGGGTCAGAGAGGAGGGCAGTGGTGTACTCAAGTTTGGGCTGGCCAGGTGGTGTGGCTGTGGACACCATCTCTGACAGGGTCTACTGGACAGATGAAATGCTGAGATCAATAGGATCTGCAACGCTCGATGGCGATGACATTCAGGTAAAACATTTCAGAAGGAGAACATCAATATATTGTCTTTTTTTTTTTTTTTTTTTTGCTTAATATGCACCCATTGCAAAGCTTGTTACAGAACATTTTGGAACTTCAAATTTTAAACACTACAACACGCACTACATTTGTTCAGAAAAAGGTTGTCTTGTTCTCTTTACAACTAGAGGTACCCCAAAAGTGGCACTTCATGGGAGGTTTTTTTGTCTTGTTTTTTTGTTTTTTGTTTTTTGTTTTTTTTCCCCCTAAAATGGCTGCAGTATAGTCAGATGATGTCATGTTTGTGTAAAAACAGCAAGACACTGAAATCTAACAAATTAAGTCAAGTTAATGAAGTCAGATGCACAAATTGTAAAAATGTACAAGTAAACTGCTTCTGTTCTGTTTATATTTAAGATCCTACAGATGAAAGAGACCACCAACCCTTTCTCCCTGGCAGTGTTCAATGACATGCTCTACTGGTCTGATACCAAGAACCGAGTGGTGCAGGTTGCCCATAAAATCACTGGCAAAAACCACCAAGTTCTCCTGAAGAGGCTGAGACAACCTTTTGCCATAAAGGCAAGTAAAATATTCATAATTAAGGATGTTTAGACACAGTTGGAAATGGGGCTGATTATTGTATAATCAATGAGATACTGAAACTAAATTTGGAGCACTTTGTGTGTGTGTGTGTGTGTGTGTGTGTGTGTGAAGTATGCAAAGTAGCTTGCTGAAGAGCCTAAATACAGCTATAACCTTGTACATTTGAAATGTACAAGGTTGCTGTATTTACAATTTTTGGGTTATCAAATTCCAGTGTTGTAGGTCAACTAAAACTGCAGTATTGGTGTAATAAATATAAATATAGCACTTTGTACATGTATCATTTCTTTCAGGTCAATAGGATTTTATCTGCATTAATTTTTAAAAATTCATAACTTTCTTATTCCCTACAGATCATCCACCCAATGCTCCAGATGGGCACTGAGAGTCCCTGCAAGAAGATCAACTGTTCCCACATGTGTGTGTTGGCCCCGGGACCCAGGGCTGTGTGCAAATGTCCCTCTGGTCTTTTACTGGCTGAGGATGGCCTGACCTGTTCCAGCTTGGTCAATTCGGCATTCCTGCTGATGCTGTCTCCCTCCACTGTCACCCAGGTTTTGTTTATAATGCATAGTTTCACTCAGTCTAATGTGCTTTAATAGGATATACTTAAAATAATAGTTCAACATGGTGGGGAATGTGATTATTATTTTTTTTTTATTTCTGCTGAGATTTGGGTGAGAAGATTAGTATCACATGTTTGTATGGTAAATATGAAGTTGTAGCCAGCAGCCAGTTAGCTCAGCTTAGCATACAGACTGGAAACGGGGGGAAAATGGCTAGCTTGCTCTGACCAAAGGAAACGATCCACTGACAACCACCTCTAAAGCTCACTGATTAACATGTTTCATGTTTGTTTGTTTTTAATTCATACAAAAACTTAGTGTAAAAACAACAATTTGACTGTTTCCAGGCCAACACACTGGTACTGTTACCTTTTTACACTTCAGCTTTTGTATTGAAGATTTAACAAGATTTAATGTTAACTGGTGAGCTTTTGAGGTGCTAAACGATTTTTTTTTTTTTCTTTTTTGCACCTTTTTAGATAGAGCCAGGCTAGCTGTTTTCTCCAGTTTCCAGTCATTATGCTAAGCTAACCATCTGCTGGCTCTTGTGTCATTTACTGTACTGGTATCCAACACTCTAATCCAACTTCCTGCAAGAAAGTGAATAATATTTCCCAAAATGTTGAACTAATATGCAGTTACATGAAAGTGAAAGTATCAAATTACTCTAAATTTCTGTTGTAACTGTTCTAATATCTGCTGCGTAACATGATCATAAAATAACACAACAATATTGTACTTCTGCTAACATGACTTTCATTTTTATCAGAGTATGACAATGTTCGGATTTATTTATCAGATAATTTTATATTTAATCTCCAATTATCTCTGCAGATCTACCTGCAGTCCAGACACACAGCAGCTGGGCTGAAGGTCAGGCCTGAACACCTGGCCCTGCAGGTGCCCATTGTCAATAAGGCAGCCATCATGGACTACAGCCTACGTGACCACACCCTGTTCTTGACAGATGATGGCTCAACTTCACTCCGCTCCTTCAAACTGAAGGACTCAGTCTTGGCCTCTCAGGGCCAGCTTTTCAAACTCCTGGGCGACACCATCACTGCCATGGCCCTGGACTGGGTAACGCTCAACATCTACTGGAGCAGCACCAAACAGCCCCGCCTGCAGGTCACCTCCATCACAAGAGCACATACCGCTGTCCTACTAAAGGAAGGTATCGGTAGAGTGGAGTCCATCGCCCTCCACCCTCCCAGTGGGAGAGTGTGTTTTACCAACCTGGGTCTGCAGGGTACAGGTACTGTGGCTACTGTAGAGTGTGCCAACATGGATGGTGCTGAGCGCCATGTGGTGTGGAAGGATGCTGTCCAGCCCACATCTCTAGTTTTCTCCAGTAACGGGGCTACTATCTACTGGGCTGACACTAGTAAGAATTTTTAAATTTTTGTTTGTAGTTGTGGGAAATTCTTGTCACAAGTGTTTTCATGTTCAAGTCAAATGCTGTTCACACATTTTCTTACAAGACTATCATTGTTTTGAAGATTCAGTCTGTAAAAAAAATTCCCTTTAGTGAGTTCACCATTAGTCAGTTGGTCAAAAAGTACTTCAGATGTGAAATGAAGTTGTAATTTGTTGAAATAAGCAGTGACATTGAATGGATTCTTTCCCAGGTTTAGGTGTCATTGGTTCCGTACAGCTTGATGGATCTGGATACAAAGAGTTGAAGGTTGGTGATGGCCTGGCTGCTTTGGCTCTGAGTGATGACATGCTGCTCTGGATGACCGTCAGTGGTAATGCCTTATACAGTTGTGTACTGTACGTAAACACCCAATGGCATGTTATGTGTACCAACTACCTGGAGAGGTACTTGGTAGACAACATTCAATCTCACTCTGAATGCCCGAATAAGAAACTGTTTAATATTTGAGCCTGACATGCAATCATCCTGTGTGATAGAGTATTGTCTCTAAAAGGACAAGCTATGAATTGCCACTTGCAAACATCTGAATGTTTTCTGTAGATTTCTTTTTTTTTTCTGTTGTTTTTTTTCTTTCAGATAAGACTAGGCTGTGGTACAGAGATGAGCAGCAGCAGAACAGGTTGTGGTATGAGGTTGGCACAGAAGTGGTCGGCTTGAAGGCAGTCAGCAAGCCTAGCCAGACCGGTATGCAAGAAAACCACACAAGGACACCTGTTTTTTTTTTTTTTTTTTTTTTTGTTTTGTTTTTTTTTTTGGGTGTCATTATAGCCTCTTTAGAGTTTACCTATTGACAACAGTTTTAGATGGTGTTAATGTCATATAGCCACAAACAATCCCCTTATTTTGGCAGGTTCTAACCAGTGTACAGAAAACAATGGCAACTGCCAGCACTTTTGCCTTGCCACACCAGCAGGCCGGACATGCAAGTGTGCCCATGACAACATCCTTGTGAACGGCACCCACTGTGGTCCAGAGCAGAGCTGCCCAGCTGGTAGCAGGCTGTGTCTGGATCACCTCTCATGCCAGCCCGTTGAGAAATTCTGTAACGGGCATGTAGACTGTTCTGACCACTCAGACGAGAACTGTGAGTCATTGTACCTCCATTTAAAAAAAAAAAAAAAAAAAAAAAAAGTGTAAGAAAGTACAATTCATTTGATTAGAAATGGAAAATCATTTCCGGTTTGTCTGAAACTCTCTAGTGTCTCCTTCACAGGTATTAATCTGAAGCTGTGGTCAGGAGTCAAGGTCCCTGCTCCCACCCAGTCCCACAGCTCCTCTTCTCCTCCCTCTCCCACTCCTTTGTCAGAAGGCACTGACCTCAACATCTCCCTGAACACCAGCAGTCAGCTCTTGAACCTGGACACCCAGATGTGCAGCCAGAGACGCTGCAGTGGCAATGGGCGCTGTGTGGAGATCAATGGGAACACGGCGTGCGTGTGTTCACTGGGCCACAGTGGTGATTCCTGTCAGGACCATCTCCTCAAGACCATGCAAGGTCCCATTGTCTATGGCGCTGCTGGCCTCTGTGCAGGAGTGGTGGTCATTGCTGTGATAGCAGTGGTGGTTAAGAGGAAGAAGAATGCCAACACAAGGTCTTTCTGATTACTGATTCATGACAAACCCTCCTGACGCAAACATGAACATTTTACATTTCCTTACAAGACATAAAAACTTCTTTTTTTTAAAAACAAGACTGCATCTGCAGCCATGCTAGCAGCTCTGAGGCTGTACTTGGCCTGACTGGGCCACAGTGGTGCTGTGAGTTAAATGCTAACATGCTGACGTTTAGAGGTATGTTTACCATGGTCACCCTCTTGGCATTCTAACACTGGCTAATTGGCACATAGTTTTGCTGATATTTCGTCATAAACAAAAACCATCATCCAGCTGTACTTTGTGTTTAGTGCTAACTAGCAAATGTTGGCAAGCTAACAAGCTGAATTAAAATGGTGAACAAAGTAAAAATCAGCATGTGAGCGCTGCCATTCTTATAACATTTAGCTCAAAGTACCACTGTGCCCAAGTATCCTCATAGAGCCACTAGCATGACAGTAGACTAGCCTTGTCCTACTGTTACTGTATCTCATGTGCTGTGGCCTTGGTGCAGTGGTGGAATATACATACAAAATTACACTTAAGTACTATAGTTACTGTACTACATATTTGTACTCCACATTTCTGAAGGATATATTATACATTTATTTTCACCGTAGTTAACAGTTAGCCACTTTGCAAATGAACATAAAAACATGTAATATCCTTATATAATGCATTGCTATAGATAATACGCCAACAGAATATATGTTGGAAAAATTAACTCCACCTCAACCAGCCACAGTATTAAAAGTTGCTTACATGTTAACGCATCAATAATCCAGTCATAAATAAAGGTGAAGGGGACCATTCTACATAATGACGGGCTAATTGGCACATAGTTTTGAAGGTATTTTGTCATAAACCCAAATATCTGACAAATTAAAATCCTGGCCTGATGGACTTGGAGGAAAAATTAAGCAATTACCAAAGTTATTACAATTGATCCTGACAGGGAAAATAAGATTAAAGGTAAAGGATCACCAAAGTCTGTAGGCTTCACCCTCTGGGGACATGAATGTCTGTACAAAATTTAATGGCATCCATCCAATAGTTGAGAGATTTGGTCATTGCCATCCCTAGAGCTTTGCCACTAGCATGGCTAAAATATCAAAGATGCACAGACATCATTAAATGTCCATTAGCTACAGTGTCAAGATAGATCAACCAATCTTAGGAAGACTGTAAACATTGTGCATATCTAAATTTGATGTTTGTGGGAAGAATGTTAAGTGTTTGCCACAAGTAGCAATATCTGACTGTGTTGGCACAGGATGACATTTCTGTATTTCCTTCCTGCAGGAGAACTAGCCCAGCAGCAGTGAAGGAAACGAGTATGACTGACCTGGAAAACAAAGCTGAGACCGCCCCCAGTACGCAGACTTCCCCAGCAGACACAGACAAGCCAGAGGTGGACCTCCCTGAAAACTCTAAACTAGCAGTCGTCTAATTGTGCTTGTGGGATGACAAGTCTAACTCTTTTTTTTCTTTGCAGGAAGCGGTATCTTCTGTGGACTGATTTATGGGCATGCAATATTTTAAATAAATGGTCTGCATTTTCTACTTTTTCCTGTGAAGTTATTTTAGCATTTGTTTACTGTCACACCAGATAGTTATGCCACTGGCTTGAACATTATTCACTGATCAAAAAAGAATTTTCACACAATGGTGGGACAGTGCCATGAGGTCAATGGGTAACATCAGAGAGGCTGGTGACCACCAGGTAGACCCTCATTTGTTTGGATAATGACAAAGGACATGGATCTAGCATTGGAGGCAAACAAACAAACGTCTCTCTAACCTTGGTGTTCAAAGATTCTTCATACAAAACACTGTTCCTTATGCAACCACATGTCCCCCACAACTTACATGTTAAGTGTCACAAAGGACCAAATATCAGTTCCTTCTTACACATGGCCTTTGCCAAAGCCATGCTGCTAATAAGACACACAGGCCTTATTAGCAGCATGGCTTTTGCAAAGGCTATGTCTCTGTCCACCACTTTGGTCCATACTGAAACATCTCAAGTATTGGATGAATTTTCACAAAAACTGACTTGTCATTATGCTCAATCAAGCCAAAATTTAAATTTATTTAATATTTTGGTTTATAACCAAATACCCTTAAAACTGATGACATTCCCATCATCCAGCTGTACTTTGAGTTTAGTGCTAACTAGCAAATGTTGGCAAGCTAACAAGCTGAATTAAAATGGTGAACAAAGTAAAAATCAGCATGTGAGTGCTGCTATTCTAACATTTAGCTCAAAGTACCACTGTGCCCAAGTATCCTCATAGAGCCACTAGCATGGCAGTAGACTAGTCTTGTCTTTCTGTTACTATATCTGATGTGCTGTGGCCTTGGTGGAGTGGTGGAATATACATACAAAATTATACTTACTCAAGTACTATAGTTACTGTACTACATATTTGTACTCAACATTTCTGGAGGATATATTATACATTTATTTTCACTATAGTTAACAGCTAGCTACTTTGCAAATGAACATAAAAACATGTAATATCCTTATTTAATGCATTGCTATAGATAATATGCCAACAGAATATATGTTGGAAAAATTAACTCCACCGCAACCAGCCACAGTATTAAAAGTTGCTTACATGTTAACGCATCAATAATCCAGTCATGAATAAAGGTGAAAGGGACCATTCTACATAATGAGTACTTTTGTTCTTGTTTAAGCACATTTTGCTGGTTATACTGTGCTTTTACTTAAGTAAAAGTTTTAATGCAGGACTAACAGAATTAGTACTTTTACTTGAATAATAAGTTAAATATTAAACAGAAAATCTGAGTATTTATTCCACCGCTGCTTTGGTTCTCACATTTTTGATTTGTACAGTAAAAATGGTGAATTGACTGTTGCTGTCATTGTAAACTATGAGAGTAAATGTGGATATGGGACATGTAACTGGTGTGTATTCAGGACAGTATGTTTTAGTGGAAGCAAATCATTACATTTTTAAGTACAAAATGTATGAACTCAGCACATATGTCATATTTAACTGCTGGAAATGAAACAATGGCATTAGTGGATACTGTGGCAGATTTAAATATATTGAAGAAAAATCTAAATTGTTTTTTTCCCTGTAGGGCAGCTCTCTTTGTTGCCAGTGCAGTGATGCATGCTAAGACATGACCAAGGAGTTGTGATTTAGTGTCTCAACCACATTCTTCCTATTGTTTACATCAAAACCACAAAAAACATGTTTATGTTGTTTATGAATAGGAACTTCTGGTTTGCTTATTCTCTTATTGTTTTATTGTTTTAGCACTCTCTAATTTTACTGTGTCTGGGGTTAAGTTTTAATTGTTAGTGATTCACAGCTTGAGTGTCTATTTTATATTGTATTGCTATGAACATAAACCGGATGATGAATTACTGCCATATTCTACCCACACAGATCAAAAGCCATATAAGAAGATGTCTAGCTCGGCTTCTCTGCAGCTTTTGTCGGAGTTGAGACGTTTCAGAATTAGTCTGGCAGATCTCTATGGTGTGGAGGAAGAAGTGGATACTCAAACTATTACAGTAAGTTTTAAAGCTGGAATACTGTATCATTTAAAAATAATATAGCTTGAATATTCTACTATCTTCAGTAGTGCTTAACAGTGTATTTAGTTTTCATGACAAACTTATAATGTAAGATGTACATATGTTTAATGAACTGATGCTTCATTCTAGTATAAAAAACAATTTCAATTAACCAATATGGTGTTTATAATTTATTTGTTTCAGCAAATACAGGAAAGACAGCAATGGCTATTCTAAGG